>NW_026043776.1:0-600000 GCF_937001465.1 Orcinus orca
TCCACTCATTATGCTGCTATGGGCCTGATGACATAGATGTCATTGCTGAGTGATATTGCATTGTACGTAATTACCACAACTTCTTTATCCATTTTTCGCTTTATGCGATATTGAACTTGTACCGTAAACGAGTTTCTTGTAAACAGAGCCATCCCAAACTTTGGGGTGGCTGTGTCTTTTTGATTTTAATTTCCCTAAGCTATAGGACCATAAGTGGAAGTGCCCTAGGCTCTGTTGCTTTGTTTTTTAGATGTTTCAGGAAACACCATACACTTCTCCCGAGTGGCTGTTGGCAATTTACATCCCGCCCATCAGCATAACAAGGCTCCCAGTTCTCCATGGCCTGTCCTGCCTTTCTGGATTTTACACTTTTTTCAGATGGCCCTTTTGACGGGGGGGAAGTGAGACTTCATTGTAGTGCAGATTTCCTTTGCAAGCTTGCTTGGTTGGCCAAAAAGGGCGTATGCGTTTTTTCCTGAATATATTCAGGAAAAAACGCATACGCCCTTTTTGGCCAAGTGCATCATTGTCGACCTTCTGCCTCTTTTCCTATGCTTTAAATGCAATTCCAGTCTACCTCCTGAAATCGGTTTCCTGCAATTCTGCCTGGCTTTCAAGTCCTCTTGGCAGCCTTACTTCAGTATATTTTTGGATGATAGCTGTCATTTATAACTCTGCAGGTTTGTGGAATTACAGTGCCCCCTGAGCTCCTTTCTTCAACTCGCTTTCCTTGTGAGCTGGCCGCAACACCGCAGGATTGCTTTCAGGCCCTAATCTGGTTCCGGCATGGCATGCTGAGCCTTTGGTTAATTCCTCTTCCTGGTGGGAAATGAGAGTTAAATTTTCCCGTCCAGACACCTCCAGCTAGTCTCTCATTGGTTCTCCCTATTCCTGTTCATCTTCCGTGGAATTTGCAAACTGGGCCAAACAGGAGGTTAAAGGCACTGACTCTCCAAGTCGGGAGAGTGTTAGTAAAGCATCTGGAATGTTGCACCCGAGTACCAGGGGACGAGAACTGAGACCATATTTCAACACGTCTCCCGATCACACGGTTGATCATACTCTGGGTTCCACATGCAAGTTTTAGCTGAAGGAAGAATCCCTTAAACCTGGAGAGTTGAGACCCGTGGAATGGGTACCATGCAATATGACTTCAAAGGGTCTTCATTTGCTCACCAAAACTCTCCAATCCTATCACTGCTGCGTTTTTGCCCCTGTACTCACGATTGATTCACTTTCAGAGACATAGCAATCCATAGGTTTTAAGATACTTACTAGTCAGGTACATTATTAGGCGTTTAATATGGGGTTTTGAGTCCATTTCGTTGAGCAAGGAGTAGCTCTTGTCTATTACATATTTGGCTTAAGGAACTTTATCTGTGCTCATTTCAATCTCTGGTTTTATGCAGCACCCCAACTCACCTTTCCCCTTAAGCAAGCATAAGTTGGTTTTCTAAATTTGGGACCATGTTCTTGTTTTTGAAATCCAGTTCCTGTGTAGCCAAGTTTACATTCCGTGTATTAGTGATATCTTATGATGTTTCTTTTTCTGTGTGACTTATTTCAGTTAGAATCATCATACCTGAATCCACTCATTATGCCTGCTATGGGCCTGATGACATAGATGTCATTGCTGAGTGATATTGCATTGTACGTAAGTACCCACAACTTCTTTATCCATTTTTTCGCTTTATGCGATATTGAACTTGTACCGTAAACGAGTTTCTTGTAAACAGAGCCATCCCCAAACTTTGGGGTGGCTGTGTCTTTTTGATTTTAATTTCCCTAAGCTATAGGACCATAAGTGGAAGTGCCCTAGGCTCTGTTGCTTTGTTTTTTAGATGTTTCAGGAAACACCATACACTTCTCCCGAGTGGCTGTTGGCAAGTTACATCCCGCCCATCAGCATAACAAGGCTCCCAGTTCTCCATGGCCTGTCCTGCCTTTCTGGATTTTACACTTTTTTCAGATGGCCCTTTTGACGGGGGCGGGGGGGAGTGAGACTTCATTGTAGTGCAGATTTCCTTTGCAAGCTTGCTTGGTTGGCCAAAAAGGGCGTATGCGTTTTTTCCTGAATATATTCAGGAAAAAAACGCATACGCCCTTTTTGGCCAAGTGCATCATTGTCGACCTTCTGCCTCTTTTCCTATGCTTTAAATGCAATTCCAGTCTACCTCCCTGAAATCGGTTTCCTGCAATTCTGCCCGGCTTTCAAGTCCTCTTGGCAGCCTTACTTCAGTATAGTTTTGGACGATAGCTGTCATTTATAACTCTGCAGGTTTGTGAATTACAGTGCCCCTGAGCTCCTTTCTTCAACTCGCTTTCTTGTGAGCTGGCCGCAACACCGCAGGATTGCTTCAGGCCCTAATCTGGTTCCGGCATGGCACGCTGAGCCTTTGGTTAATTCCTCTTCCTGGTGGGAAATGAGAGTTAAATTTTCCCGTCCAGGACACCTCCAGCTAGTCTCTCATTGGTTCTCCCTATTCCTGTTCATCTTCCGCGGAATTTGCAAACTGGGCCAAACAGGAGGTTAAAGGCACTGACTCTCCAAGTCGGGAGAGTGTTAGTAAAGCATCTGGAATGTTGCACCCGAGTACCAGGGGACGAGAACTGAGACCATATTTCAACACGTCTCCCGATCACACGGTTGATCATACTCTGGGTTCCACATGCATGTTTTAGCTGAAGGAAGAATCCCTTAAACCTGGAGAGTTGAGACCCGTGGAATGGGTACCATGCAATATGACTTCAAAGGGTCTTCATTTGCTCACCAAAACTCTCCAATCCTATCACTGCTGCGTTTTTGCCCCTGTACTCACGATTGATTCACTTTCAGAGACATAGCAATCCATAGGTTTTAAGATACTTAGTAGTCAGGTACATTATTAGGCGTTTAATATGGGGTTTTGAGTCCATTTCGTTGAGCAAGGAGTAGCTCTTGTCTATTACATATTTGGCTTAAGGAACTTTATCTGTGCTCATTTCAATCTCTGGTTTTATGCAGCACCCCAACTCACCTTTCCCCTTAAGCAAGCATAAGTTGATTTTCTAAATTTGGGACCATGTTCTGTTTTGAAATTCAGTTCCTGTGTAGCCAAGTTTACATTCCGTGTATTAGTGATATCTTATGATGTTTCTTTTTCTGTGTGACTTATTTCAGTTAGAATCATCATACCTGAATCCACTCATTATGCTGCTATGGGCCTGATGACATAGATGTCATTGCTGAGTGATATTGCATTGTACGTAATTACCCACAACTTCTTTATCCATTTTTCGCTTTATGCGATATTGAACTTGTACCGTAAACGAGTTTCTTGTAAACAGAGCCATCCCAAACTTTGGGGTGGCTGTGTCTTTTTGATTTTAATTTCCCTAAGCTATAGGACCATAAGTGGAAGTGCCCTAGGCTCTGTTGCTTTGTTTTTTAGATGTTTCAGGAAACACCATACACTTCTCCCGAGTGGCTGTTGGCAATTTACATCCCGCCCATCAGCATAACAAGGCTCCCAGTTCTCCATGGCCTGTCCTGCCTTTCTGGATTTTACACTTTTTTTCAGATGGCCCTTTTGACTGGGGGGAAGTGAGACTTCATTGTAGTGCAGATTTCCTTTGCAAGCTTGCTTGGTTGGCCAAAAAGGGCGTATGCGTTTTTTCCTGAATATATTCAGGAAAAAACGCATACGCCCTTTTTGGCCAAGTGCATCATTGTCGACCTTCTGCCTCTTTTCCTATGCTTTAAATGCAATTCCAGTCTACCTCCTGAAATCGGTTTCCTGCAATTCTGCCCGGCTTTCAAGTCCTCTTGGCAGCCTTACTTCAGTATATTTTTGGATGATAGCTGTCATTTATAACTCTGCAGGTTTGTGAATTACAGTGCCCCTGAGCTCCTTTCTTCAACTCGCTTTCTTGTGAGCTGGCCGCAACACCGCAGGATTGCTTCAGGCCCTAATCTGGTTCCGGCATGGCACGCTGAGCCTTTGGTTAATTCCTCTTCCTGGTGGGAAATGAGAGTTAAATTTTCCCGTCCAGACACCTCCAGCTAGTCTCTCATTGGTTCTCCCTATTCCTGTTCATCTTCCGCGGAATTTGCAAACTGGGCCAAACAGGAGGTTAAAGGCACTGACTCTCCAAGTCGGAGAGTGTTAGTAAAGCATCTGGAATGTTGCACCCGAGTACCAGGGGACGAGAACTGAGACATATTTCAACACGTCTCCCGATCACACGGTTGATCATACTCTGGGTTCCACATGCATGTTTTAGCTGAAGGAAGAATCCCTTAAACCTGGAGAGTTGAGACCCGTGGAATGGGTACCATGCAATATGACTTCAAAGGGTCTTCATTTGCTCACCAAAACTCTCCAATCCTATCACTGCTGCGTTTTTGCCCCTGTACTCACGATTGATTCACTTTCAGAGACATAGCAATCCATAGGTTTTAAGATACTTAGTAGTCAGGTACATTATTAGGCGTTTAATATGGGGTTTTGAGTCCCATTTCGTTGAGCAAGGAGTAGCTCTTGTCTATTACATATTTGGCTTAAGGAACTTTATCTGTGCTCATTTCAATCTCTGGTTTTATGCAGCACCCCAACTCACCTTTCCCCTTAAGCAAGCATAAGTTGATTTTCTAAATTTGGGACCATGTTCTGTTTTGAAATTCAGTTCCTGTGTAGCCAAGTTTACATTCCGTGTATTAGTGATATCTTATGATGTTTCTTTTTCTGTGTGACTTATTTCAGTTAGAATCATCATACCTGAATCCACTCATTATGCTGCTATGGGCCTGATGACATAGATGTCATTGCTGAGTGATATTGCATTGTACGTAATTACCACAACTTCTTTATCCATTTTTCGCTTTATGCGATATTGAACTTGTACCGTAAACGAGTTTCTTGTAAACAGAGCCATCCCAAACTTTGGGGTGGCTGTGTCTTTTTGATTTTAATTTCCCTAAGCTATAGGACCATAAGTGGAAGTGCCCTAGGCTCTGTTGCTTTGTTTTTTAGATGTTTCAGGAAACACCATACACTTCTCCCGAGTGGCTGTTGGCAATTTACATCCCGCCCATCAGCATAACAAGGCTCCCAGTTCTCCATGGCCTGTCCTGCCTTTCTGGATTTTACACTTTTTTCAGATGGCCCTTTTGACTGGGGGGAAGTGAGACTTCATTGTAGTGCAGATTTCCTTTGCAAGCTTGCTTGGTTGGCCAAAAAGGGCGTATGCGTTTTTTCCTGAATATATTCAGGAAAAAACGCATACGCCCTTTTTGGCCAAGTGCATCATTGTCGACCTTCTGCCTCTTTTCCTATGCTTTAAATGCAATTCCAGTCTACCTCCTGAAATCGGTTTCCTGCAATTCTGCCCGGCTTTCAAGTCCTCTTGGCAGCCTTACTTCAGTATATTTTTGGATGATAGCTGTCATTTATAACTCTGCAGGTTTGTGAATTACAGTGCCCCTGAGCTCCTTTCTTCAACTCGCTTTCTTGTGAGCTGGCCGCAACACCGCAGGATTGCTTCAGGCCCTAATCTGGTTCCGGCATGGCACGCTGAGCCTTTGGTTAATTCCTCTTCCTGGTGGGAAATGAGAGTTAAATTTTCCCGTCCAGACACCTCCAGCTAGTCTCTCATTGGTTCTCCCTATTCCTGTTCATCTTCCGCGGAATTTGCAAACTGGGCCAAACAGGAGGTTAAAGGCACTGACTCTCCAAGTCGGGAGAGTGTTAGTAAAGCATCTGGAATGTTGCACCCGAGTACCAGGGGACGAGAACTGAGACATATTTCAACACGTCTCCCGATCACACGGTTGATCATACTCTGGGTTCCACATGCATGTTTTAGCTGAAGGAAGAATCCCTTAAACCTGGAGAGTTGAGACCCGTGGAATGGGTACCATGCAATATGACTTCAAAGGGTCTTCATTTGCTCACCAAAACTCTCCAATCCTATCACTGCTGCGTTTTTGCCCCTGTACTCACGATTGATTCACTTTCAGAGACATAGCAATCCATAGGTTTTAAGATACTTAGTAGTCAGGTACATTATTAGGCGTTTAATATGGGGTTTTGAGTCCATTTCGTTGAGCAAGGAGTAGCTCTTGTCTATTACATATTTGGCTTAAGGAACTTTATCTGTGCTCATTTCAATCTCTGGTTTTATGCAGCACCCCAACTCACCTTTCCCCTTAAGCAAGCATAAGTTGATTTTCTAAATTTGGGACCATGTTCTGTTTTGAAATTCAGTTCCTGTGTAGCCAAGTTTACATTCCGTGTATTAGTGATATCTTATGATGTTTCTTTTTCTGTGTGACTTATTTCAGTTAGAATCATCATACCTGAATCCACTCATTATGCTGCTATGGGCCTGATGACATAGATGTCATTGCTGAGTGATATTGCATTGTACGTAATTACCACAACTTCTTTATCCATTTTTCGCTTTATGCGATATTGAACTTGTACCGTAAACGAGTTTCTTGTAAACAGAGCCATCCCAAACTTTGGGGTGGCTGTGTCTTTTTGATTTTAATTTCCCTAAGCTATAGGACCATAAGTGGAAGTGCCCTAGGCTCTGTTGCTTTGTTTTTTAGATGTTTCAGGAAACACCATACACTTCTCCCGAGTGGCTGTTGGCAATTTACATCCCGCCCATCAGCATAACAAGGCTCCCAGTTCTCCATGGCCTGTCCTGCCTTTCTGGATTTTACACTTTTTTCAGATGGCCCTTTTGACTGGGGGGAAGTGAGACTTCATTGTAGTGCAGATTTCCTTTGCAAGCTTGCTTGGTTGGCCAAAAAGGGCGTATGCGTTTTTTCCTGAATATATTCAGGAAAAAACGCATACGCCCTTTTTGGCCAAGTGCATCATTGTCGACCTTCTGCCTCTTTTCCTATGCTTTAAATGCAATTCCAGTCTACCTCCTGAAATCGGTTTCCTGCAATTCTGCCCGGCTTTCAAGTCCTCTTGGCAGCCTTACTTCAGTATATTTTTGGATGATAGCTGTCATTTATAACTCTGCAGGTTTGTGAATTACAGTGCCCCTGAGCTCCTTTCTTCAACTCGCTTTCTTGTGAGCTGGCCGCAACACCGCAGGATTGCTTCAGGCCCTAATCTGGTTCCGGCATGGCACGCTGAGCCTTTGGTTAATTCCTCTTCCTGGTGGGAAATGAGAGTTAAATTTTCCCGTCCAGACACCTCCAGCTAGTCTCTCATTGGTTCTCCCTATTCCTGTTCATCTTCCGCGGAATTTGCAAACTGGGCCAAACAGGAGGTTAAAGGCACTGACTCTCCAAGTCGGGAGAGTGTTAGTAAAGCATCTGGAATGTTGCACCCGAGTACCAGGGGACGAGAACTGAGACATATTTCAACACGTCTCCCGATCACACGGTTGATCATACTCTGGGTTCCACATGCATGTTTTAGCTGAAGGAAGAATCCCTTAAACCTGGAGAGTTGAGACCCGTGGAATGGGTACCATGCAATATGACTTCAAAGGGTCTTCATTTGCTCACCAAAACTCTCCAATCCTATCACTGCTGCGTTTTTGCCCCTGTACTCACGATTGATTCACTTTCAGAGACATAGCAATCCATAGGTTTTAAGATACTTAGTAGTCAGGTACATTATTAGGCGTTTAATATGGGGTTTTGAGTCCATTTCGTTGAGCAAGGAGTAGCTCTTGTCTATTACATATTTGGCTTAAGGAACTTTATCTGTGCTCATTTCAATCTCTGGTTTTATGCAGCACCCCAACTCACCTTTCCCCTTAAGCAAGCATAAGTTGATTTTCTAAATTTGGGACCATGTTCTGTTTTGAAATTCAGTTCCTGTGTAGCCAAGTTTACATTCCGTGTATTAGTGATATCTTATGATGTTTCTTTTTCTGTGTGACTTATTTCAGTTAGAATCATCATACCTGAATCCACTCATTATGCTGCTATGGGCCTGATGACATAGATGTCATTGCTGAGTGATATTGCATTGTACGTAATTACCACAACTTCTTTATCCATTTTTCGCTTTATGCGATATTGAACTTGTACCGTAAACGAGTTTCTTGTAAACAGAGCCATCCCAAACTTTGGGGTGGCTGTGTCTTTTTGATTTTAATTTCCCTAAGCTATAGGACCATAAGTGGAAGTGCCCTAGGCTCTGTTGCTTTGTTTTTTAGATGTTTCAGGAAACACCATACACTTCTCCCGAGTGGCTGTTGGCAATTTACATCCCGCCCATCAGCATAACAAGGCTCCCAGTTCTCCATGGCCTGTCCTGCCTTTCTGGATTTTACACTTTTTTCAGATGGCCCTTTTGACGGGGGGGAAGTGAGACTTCATTGTAGTGCAGATTTCCTTTGCAAGCTTGCTTGGTTGGCCAAAAAGGGCGTATGCGTTTTTTCCTGAATATATTCAGGAAAAAACGCATACGCCCTTTTTGGCCAAGTGCATCATTGTCGACCTTCTGCCTCTTTTCCTATGCTTTAAATGCAATTCCAGTCTACCTCCTGAAATCGGTTTCCTGCAATTCTGCCTGGCTTTCAAGTCCTCTTGGCAGCCTTACTTCAGTATATTTTTGGATGATAGCTGTCATTTATAACTCTGCAGGTTTGTGAATTACAGTGCCCCTGAGCTCCTTTCTTCAACTCGCTTTCTTGTGAGCTGGCCGCAACACCGCAGGATTGCTTCAGGCCCTAATCTGGTTCCGGCATGGCATGCTGAGCCTTTGGTTAATTCCTCTTCCTGGTGGGAAATGAGAGTTAAATTTTCCCGTCCAGACACCTCCAGCTAGTCTCTCATTGGTTCTCCCTATTCCTGTTCATCTTCCGTGGAATTTGCAAACTGGGCCAAACAGGAGGTTAAAGGCACTGACTCTCCAAGTCGGGAGAGTGTTAGTAAAGCATCTGGAATGTTGCACCCGAGTACCAGGGGACGAGAACTGAGACATATTTCAACACGTCTCCCGATAACACGGTTGATCATACTCTGGGTTCCACATGCAAGTTTTAGCTGAAGGAAGAATCCCTTAAACCTGGAGAGTTGAGACCCGTGGAATGGGTACCATGCAATATGACTTCAAAGGGTCTTCATTTGCTCACCAAAACTCTCCAATCCTATCACTGCTGCGTTTTTGCCCCTGTACTCACGATTGATTCACTTTCAGAGACATAGCAATCCATAGGTTTTAAGATACTTACTAGTCAGGTACATTATTAGGCGTTTAATATGGGGTTTTGAGTCCATTTAGTTGAGCAAGGAGTAGCTCTTGTCTATTACATATTTGGCTTAAGGAACTTTATCTGTGCTCATTTCAATCTCTGGTTTTATGCAGCACCCCAACTCACCTTTCCCCTTAAGCAAGCATAAGTTGGTTTTCTAAATTTGGGACCATGTTCTGTTTTGAAATCCAGTTCCTGTGTAGCCAAGTTTACATTCCGTGTATTAGTGATATCTTATGATGTTTCTTTTTCTGTGTGACTTATTTCAGTTAGAATCATCATACCTGAATCCACTCATTATGCTGCTATGGGCCTGATGACATAGATGTCATTGCTGAGTGATATTGCATTGTACGTAAGTACCACAACTTCTTTATCCATTTTTCGCTTTATGCGATATTGAACTTGTACCGTAAACGAGTTTCTTGTAAACAGAGCCATCCCAAACTTTGGGGTGGCTGTGTCTTTTTGATTTTAATTTCCCTAAGCTATAGGACCATAAGTGGAAGTGCCCTAGGCTCTGTTGCTTTGTTTTTTAGATGTTTCAGGAAACACCATACACTTCTCCCGAGTGGCTGTTGGCAAGTTACATCCCGCCCATCAGCATAACAAGGCTCCCAGTTCTCCATGGCCTGTCCTGCCTTTCTGGATTTTACACTTTTTTCAGATGGCCCTTTTGACGGGGGGGAAGTGAGACTTCATTGTAGTGCAGATTTCCTTTGCAAGCTTGCTTGGTTGGCCAAAAAGGGCGTATGCGTTTTTTCCTGAATATATTCAGGAAAAAACGCATACGCCCTTTTTGGCCAAGTGCATCATTGTCGACCTTCTGCCTCTTTTCCTATGCTTTAAATGCAATTCCAGTCTACCTCCTGAAATCGGTTTCCTGCAATTCTGCCCGGCTTTCAAGTCCTCTTGGCAGCCTTACTTCAGTATATTTTTGGATGATAGCTGTCATTTATAACTCTGCAGGTTTGTGAATTACAGTGCCCCTGAGCTCCTTTCTTCAACTCGCTTTCTTGTGAGCTGGCCGCAACACCGCAGGATTGCTTCAGGCCCTAATCTGGTTCCGGCATGGCATGCTGAGCCTTTGGTTAATTCCTCTTCCTGGTGGGAAATGAGAGTTAAATTTTCCCGTCCAGACACCTCCAGCTAGTCTCTCATTGGTTCTCCCTATTCCTGTTCATCTTCCGTGGAATTTGCAAACTGGGCCAAAGAGGAGGTTAAAGGCACTGACTCTCCAAGTCGGGAGAGTGTTAGTAAAGCATCTGGAATGTTGCACCCGAGTACCAGGGGACGAGAACTGAGACATATTTCAACAGGTCTCCCGATCACACGGTTGATCATACTCTGGGTTCCACATGCATGTTTTAGCTGAAGGAAGAATCCCTTAAACCTGGAGAGTTGAGACCCGTGGAATGGGTACCATGCAATATGACTTCAAAGGGTCTTCATTTGCTCACCAAAACTCTCCAATCCTATCACTGCTGCGTTTTTGCCCCTGTACTCACGATTGATTCACTTTCAGAGACATAGCAATCCATAGGTTTTAAGATACTTACTAGTCAGGTACATTATTAGGCGTTTAATATGGGGTTTTGAGTCCATTTCGTTGAGCAAGGAGTAGCTCTTGTCTATTACATATTTGGCTTAAGGAACTTTATCTGTGCTCATTTCAATCTCTGGTTTTATGCAGCACCCCAACTCACCTTTCCCCTTAAGCAAGCATAAGTTGATTTTCTAAATTTGGGACCATGTTCTGTTTTGAAATTCAGTTCCTGTGTAGCCAAGTTTACATTCCGTGTATTAGTGATATCTTATGATGTTTCTTTTTCTGTGTGACTTATTTCAGTTAGAATCATCATACCTGAATCCACTCATTATGCTGCTATGGACCTGATGACATAGATGTCATTGCTGAGTGATATTGCATTGTACGTAAGTACCACAACTTCTTTATCCATTTTTCGCTTTATGCGATATTGAACTTGTACCGTAAACGAGTTTCTTGTAAACAGAGCCATCCCAAACTTTGGGGTGGCTGTGTCTTTTTGATTTTAATTTCCCTAAGCTATAGGACCATAAGTGGAAGTGCCCTAGGCTCTGTTGCTTTGTTTTTTAGATGTTTCAGGAAACACCATACACTTCTCCCGAGTGGCTGTTGGCAATTTACATCCCGCCCATCAGCATAACAAGGCTCCCAGTTCTCCATGGCCTGTCCTGCCTTTCTGGATTTTACACTTTTTTCAGATGGCCCTTTTGACGGGGGGGAAGTGAGACTTCATTGTAGTGCAGATTTCCTTTGCAAGATTGCTTGGTTGACCAAAAAGGGCGTATGCGTTTTTTCCTGAATATATTCAGGAAAAAACGCATACGCCCTTTTTGGCCAAGTGCATCATTGTCGACCTTCTGCCTCTTTTCCTATGCTTTAAATGCAATTCCAGTCTACCTCCTGAAATCGGTTTCCTGCAATTCTGCCCGGCTTTCAAGTCCTCTTGGCAGCCTTACTTCAGTATATTTTTGGATGATAGCTGTCATTTATAACTCTGCAGGTTTGTGAATTACAGTGCCCCTGAGCTCCTTTCTTCAACTCGCTTTCTTGTGAGCTGGCCGCAACACCGCAGGATTGCTTCAGGCCCTAATCTGGTTCCGGCATGGCATGCTGAGCCTTTGGTTAATTCCTCTTCCTGGTGGGAAATGAGAGTTAAATTTTCCCGTCCAGACACCTCCAGCTAGTCTCTCATTGGTTCTCCCTATTCCTGTTCATCTTCCGTGGAATTTGCAAACTGGGCCAAAGAGGAGGTTAAAGGCACTGACTCTCCAAGTCGGGAGAGTGTTAGTAAAGCATCTGGAATGTTGCACCCGAGTACCAGGGGACGAGAACTGAGACATATTTCAACAGGTCTCCCGATCACACGGTTGATCATACTCTGGGTTCCACATGCATGTTTTAGCTGAAGGAAGAATCCCTTAAACCTGGAGAGTTGAGACCCGTGGAATGGGGTACCATGCAATATGACTTCAAAGGGTCTTCATTTGCTCACCAAAACTCTCCAATCCTATCACTGCTGCGTTTTTGCCCCTGTACTCACGATTGATTCACTTTCAGAGACATAGCAATCCATAGGTTTTAAGATACTTACTAGTCAGGTACATTATTAGGCGTTTAATATGGGGTTTTGAGTCCATTTCGTTGAGCAAGGAGTAGCTCTTGTCTATTACATATTTGGCTTAAGGAACTTTATCTGTGCTCATTTCAATCTCTGGTTTTATGCAGCACCCCAACTCACCTTTCCCCTTAAGCAAGCATAAGTTGATTTTCTAAATTTGGGACCATGTTCTGTTTTGAAATTCAGTTCCTGTGTAGCCAAGTTTACATTCCGTGTATTAGTGATATCTTATGATGTTTCTTTTTCTGTGTGACTTATTTCAGTTAGAATCATCATACCTGAATCCACTCATTATGCTGCTATGGACCTGATGACATAGATGTCATTGCTGAGTGATATTGCATTGTACGTAAGTACCACAACTTCTTTATCCATTTTTCGCTTTATGCGATATTGAACTTGTACCGTAAACGAGTTTCTTGTAAACAGAGCCATCCCAAACTTTGGGGTGGCTGTGTCTTTTTGATTTTAATTTCCCTAAGCTATAGGACCATAAGTGGAAGTGCCCTAGGCTCTGTTGCTTTGTTTTTTAGATGTTTCAGGAAACACCATACACTTCTCCCGAGTGGCTGTTGGCAATTTACATCCCGCCCATCAGCATAACAAGGCTCCCAGTTCTCCATGGCCTGTCCTGCCTTTCTGGATTTTACACTTTTTTCAGATGGCCCTTTTGACGGGGGGGAAGTGAGACTTCATTGTAGTGCAGATTTCCTTTGCAAGATTGCTTGGTTGACCAAAAAGGGCGTATGCGTTTTTTCCTGAATATATTCAGGAAAAAACGCATACGCCCTTTTTGGCCAAGTGCATCATTGTCGACCTTCTGCCTCTTTTCCTATGCTTTAAATGCAATTCCAGTCTACCTCCTGAAATCGGTTTCCTGCAATTCTGCCCGGCTTTCAAGTCCTCTTGGCAGCCTTACTTCAGTATATTTTTGGATGATAGCTGTCATTTATAACTCTGCAGGTTTGTGAATTACAGTGCCCCTGAGCTCCTTTCTTCAACTCGCTTTCTTGTGAGCTGGCCGCAACACCGCAGGATTGCTTCAGGCCCTAATCTGGTTCCGGCATGGCACGCTGAGCCTTTGGTTAATTCCTCTTCCTGGTGGGAAATGAGAGTTAAATTTTCCCGTCCAGACACCTCCAGCTAGTCTCTCATTGGTTCTCCCTATTCCTGTTCATCTTCCGTGGAATTTGCAAACTGGGCCAAAGAGGAGGTTAAAGGCACTGACTCTCCAAGTCGGGAGAGTGTTAGTAAAGCATCTGGAATGTTGCACCCGAGTACCAGGGGACGAGAACTGAGACATATTTCAACACGTCTCCCGATCACACGGTTGATCATACTCTGGGTTCCACATGCATGTTTTAGCTGAAGGAAGAATCCCTTAAACCTGGAGAGTTGAGACCCGTGGAATGGGTACCATGCAATATGACTTCAAAGGGTCTTCATTTGCTCACCAAAACTCTCCAATCCTATCACTGCTGCGTTTTTGCCCCTGTACTCACGATTGATTCACTTTCAGAGACATAGCAATCCATAGGTTTTAAGATACTTAGTAGTCAGGTACATTATTAGGCGTTTAATATGGGGTTTTGAGTCCATTTCGTTGAGCAAGGAGTAGCTCTTGTCTATTACATATTTGGCTTAAGGAACTTTATCTGTGCTCATTTCAATCTCTGGTTTTATGCAGCACCCCAACTCACCTTTCCCCTTAAGCAAGCATAAGTTGGTTTTCTAAATTTGGGACCATGTTCTGTTTTGAAATTCAGTTCCTGTGTAGCCAAGTTTACATTCCGTGTATTAGTGATATCTTATGATGTTTCTTTTTCTGTGTGACTTATTTCAGTTAGAATCATCATACCTGAATCCACTCATTATGCTGCTATGGGCCTGATGACATAGATGTCATTGCTGAGTGATATTGCATTGTACGTAAGTACCACAACTTCTTTATCCATTTTTCGCTTTATGCGATATTGAACTTGTACCGTAAACGAGTTTCTTGTAAACAGAGCCATCCCAAACTTTGGGGTGGCTGTGTCTTTTTGATTTTAATTTCCCTAAGCTACAGGACCATAAGTGGAAGTGCCCTAGGCTCTGTTGCTTTGTTTTTTAGATGTTTCAGGAAACACCATACACTTCTCCAGAGTGGCTGTTGGCAAGTTACATCCCGCCCATCAGCATAACAAGGCTCCCAGTTCTCCATGGCCTGTCTTGCCTTTCTGGATTTTACACTTTTTTCAGATGGCCCTTTTGACGGGGGGGAAGTGAGACTTCATTGTAGTGCAGATTTCCTTTGCAAGCTTGCTTGGTTGGCCAAAAAGGGCGTATGCGTTTTTTCCTGAATATATTCAGGAAAAAACGCATACGCCCTTTTTGGCCAAGTGCATCATTGTCGACCTTCTGCCTCTTTTCCTATGCTTTAAATGCAATTCCAGTCTACCTCCTGAAATCGGTTTCCTGCAATTCTGCCCGGCTTTCAAGTCCTCTTGGCAGCCTTACTTCAGTATATTTTTGGATGATAGCTGTCATTTATAACTCTGCAGGTTTGTGAATTACAGTGCCCCTGAGCTCCTTTCTTCAACTCGCTTTCTTGTGAGCTGGCCGCAACACCGCAGGATTGCTTCAGGCCCTAATCTGGTTCCGGCATGGCACGCTGAGCCTTTGGTTAATTCCTCTTCCTGGTGGGAAATGAGAGTTAAATTTTCCCGTCCAGACACCTCCAGCTAGTCTCTCATTGGTTCTCCCTATTCCTGTTCATCTTCCGTGGAATTTGCAAACTGGGCCAAACAGGAGGTTAAAGGCACTGACTCTCCAAGTCGGGAGAGTGTTAGTAAAGCATCTGGAATGTTGCACCCGAGTACCAGGGGACGAGAACTGAGACATATTTCAACACGTCTCCCGATCACACGGTTGATCATACTCTGGGTTCCACATGCAAGTTTTAGCTGAAGGAAGAATCCCTTAAACCTGGGAGAGTTGAGACCCGTGGAATGGGTACCATGCAATATGACTTCAAAGGGTCTTCATTTGCTCACCAAAACTCTCCAATCCTATCACTGCTGCGTTTTTGCCCCTGTACTCACGATTGATTCACTTTCAGAGACATAGCAATCCATAGGTTTTAAGATACTTACTAGTCAGGTACATTATTAGGCGTTTAATATGGGGTTTTGAGTCCATTTCGTTGAGCAAGGAGTAGCTCTTGTCTATTACATATTTGGCTTAAGGAACTTTATCTGTGCTCATTTCAATCTCTGGTTTTATGCAGCACCCCAACTCACCTTTCCCCTTCAGCAAGCATAAGTTGATTTTCTAAATTTGGGACCATGTTCTGTTTTGAAATTCAGTTCCTGTGTAGCCAAGTTTACATTCCGTGTATTAGTGATATCTTATGATGTTTCTTTTTCTGTGTGACTTATTTCAGTTAGAATCATCATACCTGAATCCACTCATTATGCTGCTATGGGCCTGATGACATAGATGTCATTGCTGAGTGATATTGCATTGTACGTAATTACCACAACTTCTTTATCCATTTTTCGCTTTATGCGATATTGAACTTGTACCGTAAACGAGTTTCTTGTAAACAGAGCCATCCCAAACTTTGGGGTGGCTGTGTCTTTTTGATTTTAATTTCCCTAAGCTATAGGACCATAAGTGGAAGTGCCCTAGGCTCTGTTGCTTTGTTTTTTAGATGTTTCAGGAAACACCATACACTTCTCCCGAGTGGCTGTTGGCAAGTTACATCCCGCCCATCAGCATAACAAGGCTCCCAGTTCTCCATGGCCTGTCCTGCCTTTCTGGATTTTACACTTTTTTCAGATGGCCCTTTTGACGGGGGGGGGAAGTGAGACTTCATTGTAGTGCAGATTTCCTTTGCAAGCTTGCTTGGTTGGCCAAAAAGGGCGTATGCGTTTTTTCCTGAATATATTCAGGAAAAAACGCATACGCCCTTTTTGGCCAAGTGCATCATTGTCGACCTTCTGCCTCTTTTCCTATGCTTTAAATGCAATTCCAGTCTACCTCCTGAAATCGGTTTCCTGCAATTCTGCCCGGCTTTCAAGTCCTCTTGGCAGCCTTACTTCAGTATATTTTTGGATGATAGCTGTCATTTATAACTCTGCAGGTTTGTGAATTACAGTGCCCCTGAGCTCCTTTCTTCAACTCGCTTTCTTGTGAGCTGGCCGCAACACCGCAGGATTGCTTCAGGCCCTAATCTGGTTCCGGCATGGCACGCTGAGCCTTTGGTTAATTCCTCTTCCTGGTGGGAAATGAGAGTTAAATTTTCCCGTCCAGACACCTCCAGCTAGTCTCTCATTGGTTCTCCCTATTCCTGTTCATCTTCCGTGGAATTTGCAAACTGGGCCAAAGAGGAGGTTAAAGGCACTGACTCTCCAAGTCGGGAGAGTGTTAGTAAAGCATCTGGAATGTTGCACCCGAGTACCAGGGGATGAGAACTGAGACATATTTCAACACGTCTCCCGATCACACGGTTGATCATACTCTGGGTTCCACATGCATGTTTTAGCTGAAGGAAGAATCCCTTAAACCTGGAGAGTTGAGACCCGTGGAATGGGTACCATGCAATATGACTTCAAAGGGTCTTCATTTGCTCACCAAAACTCTCCAATCCTATCACTGCTGCGTTTTTGCCCCTGTACTCACGATTGATTCACTTTCAGAGACATAGCAATCCATAGGTTTTAAGATACTTACTAGTCAGGTACATTATTAGGCGTTTAATATGGGGTTTTGAGTCCATTTCGTTGAGCAAGGAGTAGCTCTTGTCTATTACATATTTGGCTTAAGGAACTTTATCTGTGCTCATTTCAATCTCTGGTTTTATGCAGCACCCCAACTCACCTTTCCCCTTAAGCAAGCATAAGTTGATTTTCTAAATTTGGGACCATGTTCTGTTTTGAAATTCAGTTCCTGTGTAGCCAAGTTTACATTCCGTGTATTAGTGATATCTTATGATGTTTCTTTTTCTGTGTGACTTATTTCAGTTAGAATCATCATACCTGAATCCACTCATTATGCTGCTATGGACCTGATGACATAGATGTCATTGCTGAGTGATATTGCATTGTACGTAAGTACCACAACTTCTTTATCCATTTTTCGCTTTATGCGATATTGAACTTGTACCGTAAACGAGTTTCTTGTAAACAGAGCCATCCCAAACTTTGGGGTGGCTGTGTCTTTTTGATTTTAATTTCCCTAAGCTATAGGACCATAAGTGGAAGTGCCCTAGGCTCTGTTGCTTTGTTTTTTAGATGTTTCAGGAAACACCATACACTTCTCCCGAGTGGCTGTTGGCAAGTTACATCCCGCCCATCAGCATAACAAGGCTCCCAGTTCTCCATGGCCTGTCCTGCCTTTCTGGATTTTACACTTTTTTCAGATGGCCCTTTTGACGGGGGCGGGGGGGAGTGAGACTTCATTGTAGTGCAGATTTCCTTTGCAAGCTTGCTTGGTTGGCCAAAAAGGGCGTATGCGTTTTTTCCTGAATATATTCAGGAAAAAACGCATACGCCCTTTTTGGCCAAGTGCATCATTGTCGACCTTCTGCCTCTTTTCCTATGCTTTAAATGCAATTCCAGTCTACCTCCTGAAATCGGTTTCCTGCAATTCTGCCCGGCTTTCAAGTCCTCTTGGCAGCCTTACTTCAGTATATTTTTGGATGATAGCTGTCATTTATAACTCTGCAGGTTTGTGAATTACAGTGCCCCTGAGCTCCTTTCTTCAACTCGCTTTCTTGTGAGCTGGCCGCAACACCGCAGGATTGCTTCAGGCCCTAATCTGGTTCCGGCATGGCACGCTGAGCCTTTGGTTAATTCCTCTTCCTGGTGGGAAATGAGAGTTAAATTTTCCCGTCCAGACACCTCCAGCTAGTCTCTCATTGGTTCTCCCTATTCCTGTTCATCTTCCGCGGAATTTGCAAACTGGGCCAAACAGGAGGTTAAAGGCACTGACTCTCCAAGTCGGGAGAGTGTTAGTAAAGCATCTGGAATGTTGCACCCGAGTACCAGGGGACGAGAACTGAGACATATTTCAACACGTCTCCCGATCACACGGTTGATCATACTCTGGGTTCCACATGCATGTTTTAGCTGAAGGAAGAATCCCTTAAACCTGGAGAGTTGAGACCCGTGGAATGGGTACCATGCAATATGACTTCAAAGGGTCTTCATTTGCTCACCAAAACTCTCCAATCCTATCACTGCTGCGTTTTTGCCCCTGTACTCACGATTGATTCACTTTCAGAGACATAGCAATCCATAGGTTTTAAGATACTTAGTAGTCAGGTACATTATTAGGCGTTTAATATGGGGTTTTGAGTCCATTTCGTTGAGCAAGGAGTAGCTCTTGTCTATTACATATTTGGCTTAAGGAACTTTATCTGTGCTCATTTCAATCTCTGGTTTTATGCAGCACCCCAACTCACCTTTCCCCTTAAGCAAGCATAAGTTGATTTTCTAAATTTGGGACCATGTTCTGTTTTGAAATTCAGTTCCTGTGTAGCCAAGTTTACATTCCGTGTATTAGTGATATCTTATGATGTTTCTTTTTCTGTGTGACTTATTTCAGTTAGAATCATCATACCTGAATCCACTCATTATGCTGCTATGGGCCTGATGACATAGATGTCATTGCTGAGTGATATTGCATTGTACGTAATTACCACAACTTCTTTATCCATTTTTCGCTTTATGCGATATTGAACTTGTACCGTAAACGAGTTTCTTGTAAACAGAGCCATCCCAAACTTTGGGGTGGCTGTGTCTTTTTGATTTTAATTTCCCTAAGCTATAGGACCATAAGTGGAAGTGCCCTAGGCTCTGTTGCTTTGTTTTTTAGATGTTTCAGGAAACACCATACACTTCTCCCGAGTGGCTGTTGGCAATTTACATCCCGCCCATCAGCATAACAAGGCTCCCAGTTCTCCATGGCCTGTCCTGCCTTTCTGGATTTTACACTTTTTTCAGATGGCCCTTTTGACTGGGGGGAAGTGAGACTTCATTGTAGTGCAGATTTCCTTTGCAAGCTTGCTTGGTTGGCCAAAAAGGGCGTATGCGTTTTTTCCTGAATATATTCAGGAAAAAACGCATACGCCCTTTTTGGCCAAGTGCATCATTGTCGACCTTCTGCCTCTTTTCCTATGCTTTAAATGCAATTCCAGTCTACCTCCTGAAATCGGTTTCCTGCAATTCTGCCCGGCTTTCAAGTCCTCTTGGCAGCCTTACTTCAGTATATTTTTGGATGATAGCTGTCATTTATAACTCTGCAGGTTTGTGAATTACAGTGCCCCTGAGCTCCTTTCTTCAACTCGCTTTCTTGTGAGCTGGCCGCAACACCGCAGGATTGCTTCAGGCCCTAATCTGGTTCCGGCATGGCACGCTGAGCCTTTGGTTAATTCCTCTTCCTGGTGGGAAATGAGAGTTAAATTTTCCCGTCCAGACACCTCCAGCTAGTCTCTCATTGGTTCTCCCTATTCCTGTTCATCTTCCGCGGAATTTGCAAACTGGGCCAAACAGGAGGTTAAAGGCACTGACTCTCCAAGTCGGGAGAGTGTTAGTAAAGCATCTGGAATGTTGCACCCGAGTACCAGGGGACGAGAACTGAGACATATTTCAACACGTCTCCCGATCACACGGTTGATCATACTCTGGGTTCCACATGCATGTTTTAGCTGAAGGAAGAATCCCTTAAACCTGGAGAGTTGAGACCCGTGGAATGGGTACCATGCAATATGACTTCAAAGGGTCTTCATTTGCTCACCAAAACTCTCCAATCCTATCACTGCTGCGTTTTTGCCCCTGTACTCACGATTGATTCACTTTCAGAGACATAGCAATCCATAGGTTTTAAGATACTTAGTAGTCAGGTACATTATTAGGCGTTTAATATGGGGTTTTGAGTCCATTTCGTTGAGCAAGGAGTAGCTCTTGTCTATTACATATTTGGCTTAAGGAACTTTATCTGTGCTCATTTCAATCTCTGGTTTTATGCAGCACCCCAACTCACCTTTCCCCTTAAGCAAGCATAAGTTGATTTTCTAAATTTGGGACCATGTTCTGTTTTGAAATTCAGTTCCTGTGTAGCCAAGTTTACATTCCGTGTATTAGTGATATCTTATGATGTTTCTTTTTCTGTGTGACTTATTTCAGTTAGAATCATCATACCTGAATCCACTCATTATGCTGCTATGGGCCTGATGACATAGATGTCATTGCTGAGTGATATTGCATTGTACGTAATTACCACAACTTCTTTATCCATTTTTCGCTTTATGCGATATTGAACTTGTACCGTAAACGAGTTTCTTGTAAACAGAGCCATCCCAAACTTTGGGGTGGCTGTGTCTTTTTGATTTTAATTTCCCTAAGCTATAGGACCATAAGTGGAAGTGCCCTAGGCTCTGTTGCTTTGTTTTTTAGATGTTTCAGGAAACACCATACACTTCTCCCGAGTGGCTGTTGGCAATTTACATCCCGCCCATCAGCATAACAAGGCTCCCAGTTCTCCATGGCCTGTCCTGCCTTTCTGGATTTTACACTTTTTTCAGATGGCCCTTTTGACGGGGGGGAAGTGAGACTTCATTGTAGTGCAGATTTCCTTTGCAAGCTTGCTTGGTTGGCCAAAAAGGGCGTATGCGTTTTTTCCTGAATATATTCAGGAAAAAACGCATACGCCCTTTTTGGCCAAGTGCATCATTGTCGACCTTCTGCCTCTTTTCCTATGCTTTAAATGCAATTCCAGTCTACCTCCTGAAATCGGTTTCCTGCAATTCTGCCTGGCTTTCAAGTCCTCTTGGCAGCCTTACTTCAGTATATTTTTGGATGATAGCTGTCATTTATAACTCTGCAGGTTTGTGAATTACAGTGCCCCTGAGCTCCTTTCTTCAACTCGCTTTCTTGTGAGCTGGCCGCAACACCGCAGGATTGCTTCAGGCCCTAATCTGGTTCCGGCATGGCATGCTGAGCCTTTGGTTAATTCCTCTTCCTGGTGGGAAATGAGAGTTAAATTTTCCCGTCCAGACACCTCCAGCTAGTCTCTCATTGGTTCTCCCTATTCCTGTTCATCTTCCGTGGAATTTGCAAACTGGGCCAAACAGGAGGTTAAAGGCACTGACTCTCCAAGTCGGGAGAGTGTTAGTAAAGCATCTGGAATGTTGCACCCGAGTACCAGGGGACGAGAACTGAGACATATTTCAACACGTCTCCCGATAACACGGTTGATCATACTCTGGGTTCCACATGCAAGTTTTAGCTGAAGGAAGAATCCCTTAAACCTGGAGAGTTGAGACCCGTGGAATGGGTACCATGCAATATGACTTCAAAGGGTCTTCATTTGCTCACCAAAACTCTCCAATCCTATCACTGCTGCGTTTTTGCCCCTGTACTCACGATTGATTCACTTTCAGAGACATAGCAATCCATAGGTTTTAAGATACTTACTAGTCAGGTACATTATTAGGCGTTTAATATGGGGTTTTGAGTCCATTTAGTTGAGCAAGGAGTAGCTCTTGTCTATTACATATTTGGCTTAAGGAACTTTATCTGTGCTCATTTCAATCTCTGGTTTTATGCAGCACCCCAACTCACCTTTCCCCTTAAGCAAGCATAAGTTGGTTTTCTAAATTTGGGACCATGTTCTGTTTTGAAATCCAGTTCCTGTGTAGCCAAGTTTACATTCCGTGTATTAGTGATATCTTATGATGTTTCTTTTTCTGTGTGACTTATTTCAGTTAGAATCATCATACCTGAATCCACTCATTATGCTGCTATGGGCCTGATGACATAGATGTCATTGCTGAGTGATATTGCATTGTACGTAAGTACCACAACTTCTTTATCCATTTTTCGCTTTATGCGATATTGAACTTGTACCGTAAACGAGTTTCTTGTAAACAGAGCCATCCCAAACTTTGGGGTGGCTGTGTCTTTTTGATTTTAATTTCCCTAAGCTATAGGACCATAAGTGGAAGTGCCCTAGGCTCTGTTGCTTTGTTTTTTAGATGTTTCAGGAAACACCATACACTTCTCCCGAGTGGCTGTTGGCAAGTTACATCCCGCCCATCAGCATAACAAGGCTCCCAGTTCTCCATGGCCTGTCCTGCCTTTCTGGATTTTACACTTTTTTCAGATGGCCCTTTTGACGGGGGGGAAGTGAGACTTCATTGTAGTGCAGATTTCCTTTGCAAGCTTGCTTGGTTGGCCAAAAAGGGCGTATGCGTTTTTTCCTGAATATATTCAGGAAAAAACGCATACGCCCTTTTTGGCCAAGTGCATCATTGTCGACCTTCTGCCTCTTTTCCTATGCTTTAAATGCAATTCCAGTCTACCTCCTGAAATCGGTTTCCTGCAATTCTGCCCGGCTTTCAAGTCCTCTTGGCAGCCTTACTTCAGTATATTTTTGGATGATAGCTGTCATTTATAACTCTGCAGGTTTGTGAATTACAGTGCCCCTGAGCTCCTTTCTTCAACTCGCTTTCTTGTGAGCTGGCCGCAACACCGCAGGATTGCTTCAGGCCCTAATCTGGTTCCGGCATGGCATGCTGAGCCTTTGGTTAATTCCTCTTCCTGGTGGGAAATGAGAGTTAAATTTTCCCGTCCAGACACCTCCAGCTAGTCTCTCATTGGTTCTCCCTATTCCTGTTCATCTTCCGTGGAATTTGCAAACTGGGCCAAAGAGGAGGTTAAAGGCACTGACTCTCCAAGTCGGGAGAGTGTTAGTAAAGCATCTGGAATGTTGCACCCGAGTACCAGGGGACGAGAACTGAGACATATTTCAACAGGTCTCCCGATCACACGGTTGATCATACTCTGGGTTCCACATGCATGTTTTAGCTGAAGGAAGAATCCCTTAAACCTGGAGAGTTGAGACCCGTGGAATGGGTACCATGCAATATGACTTCAAAGGGTCTTCATTTGCTCACCAAAACTCTCCAATCCTATCACTGCTGCGTTTTTGCCCCTGTACTCACGATTGATTCACTTTCAGAGACATAGCAATCCATAGGTTTTAAGATACTTACTAGTCAGGTACATTATTAGGCGTTTAATATGGGGTTTTGAGTCCATTTCGTTGAGCAAGGAGTAGCTCTTGTCTATTACATATTTGGCTTAAGGAACTTTATCTGTGCTCATTTCAATCTCTGGTTTTATGCAGCACCCCAACTCACCTTTCCCCTTAAGCAAGCATAAGTTGATTTTCTAAATTTGGGACCATGTTCTGTTTTGAAATTCAGTTCCTGTGTAGCCAAGTTTACATTCCGTGTATTAGTGATATCTTATGATGTTTCTTTTTCTGTGTGACTTATTTCAGTTAGAATCATCATACCTGAATCCACTCATTATGCTGCTATGGACCTGATGACATAGATGTCATTGCTGAGTGATATTGCATTGTACGTAAGTACCACAACTTCTTTATCCATTTTTCGCTTTATGCGATATTGAACTTGTACCGTAAACGAGTTTCTTGTAAACAGAGCCATCCCAAACTTTGGGGTGGCTGTGTCTTTTTGATTTTAATTTCCCTAAGCTATAGGACCATAAGTGGAAGTGCCCTAGGCTCTGTTGCTTTGTTTTTTAGATGTTTCAGGAAACACCATACACTTCTCCCGAGTGGCTGTTGGCAATTTACATCCCGCCCATCAGCATAACAAGGCTCCCAGTTCTCCATGGCCTGTCCTGCCTTTCTGGATTTTACACTTTTTTCAGATGGCCCTTTTGACGGGGGGGAAGTGAGACTTCATTGTAGTGCAGATTTCCTTTGCAAGATTGCTTGGTTGACCAAAAAGGGCGTATGCGTTTTTTCCTGAATATATTCAGGAAAAAACGCATACGCCCTTTTTGGCCAAGTGCATCATTGTCGACCTTCTGCCTCTTTTCCTATGCTTTAAATGCAATTCCAGTCTACCTCCTGAAATCGGTTTCCTGCAATTCTGCCCGGCTTTCAAGTCCTCTTGGCAGCCTTACTTCAGTATATTTTTGGATGATAGCTGTCATTTATAACTCTGCAGGTTTGTGAATTACAGTGCCCCTGAGCTCCTTTCTTCAACTCGCTTTCTTGTGAGCTGGCCGCAACACCGCAGGATTGCTTCAGGCCCTAATCTGGTTCCGGCATGGCACGCTGAGCCTTTGGTTAATTCCTCTTCCTGGTGGGAAATGAGAGTTAAATTTTCCCGTCCAGACACCTCCAGCTAGTCTCTCATTGGTTCTCCCTATTCCTGTTCATCTTCCGTGGAATTTGCAAACTGGGCCAAAGAGGAGGTTAAAGGCACTGACTCTCCAAGTCGGGAGAGTGTTAGTAAAGCATCTGGAATGTTGCACCCGAGTACCAGGGGACGAGAACTGAGACATATTTCAACACGTCTCCCGATCACACGGTTGATCATACTCTGGGTTCCACATGCATGTTTTAGCTGAAGGAAGAATCCCTTAAACCTGGAGAGTTGAGACCCGTGGAATGGGTACCATGCAATATGACTTCAAAGGGTCTTCATTTGCTCACCAAAACTCTCCAATCCTATCACTGCTGCGTTTTTGCCCCTGTACTCACGATTGATTCACTTTCAGAGACATAGCAATCCATAGGTTTTAAGATACTTAGTAGTCAGGTACATTATTAGGCGTTTAATATGGGGTTTTGAGTCCATTTCGTTGAGCAAGGAGTAGCTCTTGTCTATTACATATTTGGCTTAAGGAACTTTATCTGTGCTCATTTCAATCTCTGGTTTTATGCAGCACCCCAACTCACCTTTCCCCTTAAGCAAGCATAAGTTGGTTTTCTAAATTTGGGACCATGTTCTGTTTTGAAATTCAGTTCCTGTGTAGCCAAGTTTACATTCCGTGTATTAGTGATATCTTATGATGTTTCTTTTTCTGTGTGACTTATTTCAGTTAGAATCATCATACCTGAATCCACTCATTATGCTGCTATGGGCCTGATGACATAGATGTCATTGCTGAGTGATATTGCATTGTACGTAAGTACCACAACTTCTTTATCCATTTTTCGCTTTATGCGATATTGAACTTGTACCGTAAACGAGTTTCTTGTAAACAGAGCCATCCCAAACTTTGGGGTGGCTGTGTCTTTTTGATTTTAATTTCCCTAAGCTACAGGACCATAAGTGGAAGTGCCCTAGGCTCTGTTGCTTTGTTTTTTAGATGTTTCAGGAAACACCATACACTTCTCCAGAGTGGCTGTTGGCAAGTTACATCCCGCCCATCAGCATAACAAGGCTCCCAGTTCTCCATGGCCTGTCTTGCCTTTCTGGATTTTACACTTTTTTCAGATGGCCCTTTTGACGGGGGGGAAGTGAGACTTCATTGTAGTGCAGATTTCCTTTGCAAGCTTGCTTGGTTGGCCAAAAAGGGCGTATGCGTTTTTTCCTGAATATATTCAGGAAAAAACGCATACGCCCTTTTTGGCCAAGTGCATCATTGTCGACCTTCTGCCTCTTTTCCTATGCTTTAAATGCAATTCCAGTCTACCTCCTGAAATCGGTTTCCTGCAATTCTGCCCGGCTTTCAAGTCCTCTTGGCAGCCTTACTTCAGTATATTTTTGGATGATAGCTGTCATTTATAACTCTGCAGGTTTGTGAATTACAGTGCCCCTGAGCTCCTTTCTTCAACTCGCTTTCTTGTGAGCTGGCCGCAACACCGCAGGATTGCTTCAGGCCCTAATCTGGTTCCGGCATGGCACGCTGAGCCTTTGGTTAATTCCTCTTCCTGGTGGGAAATGAGAGTTAAATTTTCCCGTCCAGACACCTCCAGCTAGTCTCTCATTGGTTCTCCCTATTCCTGTTCATCTTCCGTGGAATTTGCAAACTGGGCCAAACAGGAGGTTAAAGGCACTGACTCTCCAAGTCGGGAGAGTGTTAGTAAAGCATCTGGAATGTTGCACCCGAGTACCAGGGGACGAGAACTGAGACATATTTCAACACGTCTCCCGATCACACGGTTGATCATACTCTGGGTTCCACATGCAAGTTTTAGCTGAAGGAAGAATCCCTTAAACCTGGAGAGTTGAGACCCGTGGAATGGGTACCATGCAATATGACTTCAAAGGGTCTTCATTTGCTCACCAAAACTCTCCAATCCTATCACTGCTGCGTTTTTGCCCCTGTACTCACGATTGATTCACTTTCAGAGACATAGCAATCCATAGGTTTTAAGATACTTACTAGTCAGGTACATTATTAGGCGTTTAATATGGGGTTTTGAGTCCATTTCGTTGAGCAAGGAGTAGCTCTTGTCTATTACATATTTGGCTTAAGGAACTTTATCTGTGCTCATTTCAATCTCTGGTTTTATGCAGCACCCCAACTCACCTTTCCCCTTAAGCAAGCATAAGTTGGTTTTCTAAATTTGGGACCATGTTCTGTTTTGAAATTCAGTTCCTGTGTAGCCAAGTTTACATTCCGTGTATTAGTGATATCTTATGATGTTTCTTTTTCTGTGTGACTTATTTCAGTTAGAATCATCATACCTGAATCCACTCATTATGCTGCTATGGGCCTGATGACATAGATGTCATTGCTGAGTGATATTGCATTGTACGTAATTACCACAACTTCTTTATCCATTTTTCGCTTTATGCGATATTGAACTTGTACCGTAAACGAGTTTCTTGTAAACAGAGCCATCCCAAACTTTGGGGTGGCTGTGTCTTTTTGATTTTAATTTCCCTAAGCTATAGGACCATAAGTGGAAGTGCCCTAGGCTCTGTTGCTTTGTTTTTTAGATGTTTCAGGAAACACCATACACTTCTCCCGAGTGGCTGTTGGCAAGTTACATCCCGCCCATCAGCATAACAAGGCTCCCAGTTCTCCATGGCCTGTCCTGCCTTTCTGGATTTTACACTTTTTTCAGATGGCCCTTTTGACGGGGGGGAAGTGAGACTTCATTGTAGTGCAGATTTCCTTTGCAAGCTTGCTTGGTTGGCCAAAAAGGGCGTATGCGTTTTTTCCTGAATATATTCAGGAAAAAACGCATACGCCCTTTTTGGCCAAGTGCATCATTGTCGACCTTCTGCCTCTTTTCCTATGCTTTAAATGCAATTCCAGTCTACCTCCTGAAATCGGTTTCCTGCAATTCTGCCCGGCTTTCAAGTCCTCTTGGCAGCCTTACTTCAGTATATTTTTGGATGATAGCTGTCATTTATAACTCTGCAGGTTTGTGAATTACAGTGCCCCTGAGCTCCTTTCTTCAACTCGCTTTCTTGTGAGCTGGCCGCAACACCGCAGGATTGCTTCAGGCCCTAATCTGGTTCCGGCATGGCACGCTGAGCCTTTGGTTAATTCCTCTTCCTGGTGGGAAATGAGAGTTAAATTTTCCCGTCCAGACACCTCCAGCTAGTCTCTCATTGGTTCTCCCTATTCCTGTTCATCTTCCGTGGAATTTGCAAACTGGGCCAAAGAGGAGGTTAAAGGCACTGACTCTCCAAGTCGGGAGAGTGTTAGTAAAGCATCTGGAATGTTGCACCCGAGTACCAGGGGATGAGAACTGAGACATATTTCAACACGTCTCCCGATCACACGGTTGATCATACTCTGGGTTCCACATGCATGTTTTAGCTGAAGGAAGAATCCCTTAAACCTGGAGAGTTGAGACCCGTGGAATGGGTACCATGCAATATGACTTCAAAGGGTCTTCATTTGCTCACCAAAACTCTCCAATCCTATCACTGCTGCGTTTTTGCCCCTGTACTCACGATTGATTCACTTTCAGAGACATAGCAATCCATAGGTTTTAAGATACTTACTAGTCAGGTACATTATTAGGCGTTTAATATGGGGTTTTGAGTCCATTTCGTTGAGCAAGGAGTAGCTCTTGTCTATTACATATTTGGCTTAAGGAACTTTATCTGTGCTCATTTCAATCTCTGGTTTTATGCAGCACCCCAACTCACCTTTCCCCTTAAGCAAGCATAAGTTGATTTTCTAAATTTGGGACCATGTTCTGTTTTGAAATTCAGTTCCTGTGTAGCCAAGTTTACATTCCGTGTATTAGTGATATCTTATGATGTTTCTTTTTCTGTGTGACTTATTTCAGTTAGAATCATCATACCTGAATCCACTCATTATGCTGCTATGGACCTGATGACATAGATGTCATTGCTGAGTGATATTGCATTGTACGTAAGTACCACAACTTCTTTATCCATTTTTCGCTTTATGCGATATTGAACTTGTACCGTAAACGAGTTTCTTGTAAACAGAGCCATCCCAAACTTTGGGGTGGCTGTGTCTTTTTGATTTTAATTTCCCTAAGCTATAGGACCATAAGTGGAAGTGCCCTAGGCTCTGTTGCTTTGTTTTTTAGATGTTTCAGGAAACACCATACACTTCTCCCGAGTGGCTGTTGGCAAGTTACATCCCGCCCATCAGCATAACAAGGCTCCCAGTTCTCCATGGCCTGTCCTGCCTTTCTGGATTTTACACTTTTTTCAGATGGCCCTTTTGACGGGGGCGGGGGGGAGTGAGACTTCATTGTAGTGCAGATTTCCTTTGCAAGCTTGCTTGGTTGGCCAAAAAGGGCGTATGCGTTTTTTCCTGAATATATTCAGGAAAAAACGCATACGCCCTTTTTGGCCAAGTGCATCATTGTCGACCTTCTGCCTCTTTTCCTATGCTTTAAATGCAATTCCAGTCTACCTCCTGAAATCGGTTTCCTGCAATTCTGCCCGGCTTTCAAGTCCTCTTGGCAGCCTTACTTCAGTATATTTTTGGATGATAGCTGTCATTTATAACTCTGCAGGTTTGTGAATTACAGTGCCCCTGAGCTCCTTTCTTCAACTCGCTTTCTTGTGAGCTGGCCGCAACACCGCAGGATTGCTTCAGGCCCTAATCTGGTTCCGGCATGGCACGCTGAGCCTTTGGTTAATTCCTCTTCCTGGTGGGAAATGAGAGTTAAATTTTCCCGTCCAGACACCTCCAGCTAGTCTCTCATTGGTTCTCCCTATTCCTGTTCATCTTCCGTGGAATTTGCAAACTGGGCCAAAGAGGAGGTTAAAGGCACTGACTCTCCAAGTCGGGAGAGTGTTAGTAAAGCATCTGGAATGTTGCACCCGAGTACCAGGGGACGAGAACTGAGACATATTTCAACACGTCTCCCGATCACACGGTTGATCATACTCTGGGTTCCACATGCATGTTTTAGCTGAAGGAAGAATCCCTTAAACCTGGAGAGTTGAGACCCGTGGAATGGGTACCATGCAATATGACTTCAAAGGGTCTTCATTTGCTCACCAAAACTCTCCAATCCTATCACTGCTGCGTTTTTGCCCCTGTACTCACGATTGATTCACTTTCAGAGACATAGCAATCCATAGGTTTTAAGATACTTACTAGTCAGGTACATTATTAGGCGTTTAATATGGGGTTTTGAGTCCATTTCGTTGAGCAAGGAGTAGCTCTTGTCTATTACATATTTGGCTTAAGGAACTTTATCTGTGCTCATTTCAATCTCTGGTTTTATGCAGCACCCCAACTCACCTTTCCCCTTAAGCAAGCATAAGTTGATTTTCTAAATTTGGGACCATGTTCTGTTTTGAAATTCAGTTCCTGTGTAGCCAAGTTTACATTCCGTGTATTAGTGATATCTTATGATGTTTCTTTTTCTGTGTGACTTATTTCAGTTAGAATCATCATACCTGAATCCACTCATTATGCTGCTATGGACCTGATGACATAGATGTCATTGCTGAGTGATATTGCATTGTACGTAAGTACCACAACTTCTTTATCCATTTTTCGCTTTATGCGATATTGAACTTGTACCGTAAACGAGTTTCTTGTAAACAGAGCCATCCCAAACTTTGGGGTGGCTGTGTCTTTTTGATTTTAATTTCCCTAAGCTATAGGACCATAAGTGGAAGTGCCCTAGGCTCTGTTGCTTTGTTTTTTAGATGTTTCAGGAAACACCATACACTTCTCCCGAGTGGCTGTTGGCAAGTTACATCCCGCCCATCAGCATAACAAGGCTCCCAGTTCTCCATGGCCTGTCCTGCCTTTCTGGATTTTACACTTTTTTCAGATGGCCCTTTTGACGGGGGCGGGGGGGAGTGAGACTTCATTGTAGTGCAGATTTCCTTTGCAAGCTTGCTTGGTTGGCCAAAAAGGGCGTATGCGTTTTTTCCTGAATATATTCAGGAAAAAACGCATACGCCCTTTTTGGCCAAGTGCATCATTGTCGACCTTCTGCCTCTTTTCCTATGCTTTAAATGCAATTCCAGTCTACCTCCTGAAATCGGTTTCCTGCAATTCTGCCCGGCTTTCAAGTCCTCTTGGCAGCCTTACTTCAGTATATTTTTGGATGATAGCTGTCATTTATAACTCTGCAGGTTTGTGAATTACAGTGCCCCTGAGCTCCTTTCTTCAACTCGCTTTCTTGTGAGCTGGCCGCAACACCGCAGGATTGCTTCAGGCCCTAATCTGGTTCCGGCATGGCACGCTGAGCCTTTGGTTAATTCCTCTTCCTGGTGGGAAATGAGAGTTAAATTTTCCCGTCCAGACACCTCCAGCTAGTCTCTCATTGGTTCTCCCTATTCCTGTTCATCTTCCGTGGAATTTGCAAACTGGGCCAAAGAGGAGGTTAAAGGCACTGACTCTCCAAGTCGGGAGAGTGTTAGTAAAGCATCTGGAATGTTGCACCCGAGTACCAGGGGACGAGAACTGAGACATATTTCAACACGTCTCCCGATCACACGGTTGATCATACTCTGGGTTCCACATGCATGTTTTAGCTGAAGGAAGAATCCCTTAAACCTGGAGAGTTGAGACCCGTGGAATGGGTACCATGCAATATGACTTCAAAGGGTCTTCATTTGCTCACCAAAACTCTCCAATCCTATCACTGCTGCGTTTTTGCCCCTGTACTCACGATTGATTCACTTTCAGAGACATAGCAATCCATAGGTTTTAAGATACTTACTAGTCAGGTACATTATTAGGCGTTTAATATGGGGTTTTGAGTCCATTTCGTTGAGCAAGGAGTAGCTCTTGTCTATTACATATTTGGCTTAAGGAACTTTATCTGTGCTCATTTCAATCTCTGGTTTTATGCAGCACCCCAACTCACCTTTCCCCTTAAGCAAGCATAAGTTGGTTTTCTAAATTTGGGACCATGTTCTGTTTTGAAATTCAGTTCCTGTGTAGCCAAGTTTACATTCCGTGTATTAGTGATATCTTATGATGTTTCTTTTTCTGTGTGACTTATTTCAGTTAGAATCATCATACCTGAATCCACTCATTATGCTGCTATGGGCCTGATGACATAGATGTCATTGCTGAGTGATATTGCATTGTACGTAAGTACCACAACTTCTTTATCCATTTTTCGCTTTATGCGATATTGAACTTGTACCGTAAACGAGTTTCTTGTAAACACAGCCATCCCAAACTTTGGGGTGGCTGTGTCTTTTTGATTTTAATTTCCCTAAGCTACAGGATCATAAGTGGAAGTGCCCTAGGCTCTGTTGCTTTGTTTTTTAGATGTTTCAGGAAACACCATACACTTCTCCAGAGTGGCTGTTGGCAATTTACATCCCGCCCATCAGCATAACAAGGCTCCCAGTTCTCCATGGCCTGTCCTGCCTTTCTGGATTTTACACTTTTTTCAGATGGCCCTTTTGACGGGGGGGAAGTGAGACTTCATTGTAGTGCAGATTTCCTTTGCAAGCTTGCTTGGTTGGCCAAAAAGGGCGTATGCGTTTTTTCCTGAATATATTCAGGAAAAAACGCATACGCCCTTTTTGGCCAAGTGCATCATTGTCGACCTTCTGCCTCTTTTCATATGCTTTAAATGCAATTCCAGTCTACCTCCTGAAATCGGTTTCCTGCAATTCTGCCCGGCTTTCAAGTCCTCTTGGCAGCCTTACTTCAGTATATTTTTGGATGATAGCTGTCATTTATAACTCTGCAGGTTTGTGAATTACAGTGCCCCTGAGCTCCTTTCTTCAACTCGCTTTCTTGTGAGCTGGCCGCAACACCGCAGGATTGCTTCAGGCCCTAATCTGGTTCCGGCATGGCACGCTGAGCCTTTGGTTAATTCCTCTTCCTGGTGGGAAATGAGAGTTAAATTTTCCCGTCCAGACACCTCCAGCTAGTCTCTCATTGGTTCTCCCTATTCCTGTTCATCTTCCGCGGAATTTGCAAACTGGGCCAAACAGGAGGTTAAAGGCACTGACTCTCCAAGTCGGGAGAGTGTTAGTAAAGCATCTGGAATGTTGCACCCGAGTACCAGGGGACGAGAACTGAGACATATTTCAACACGTCTCCCGATCACACGGTTGATCATACTCTGGGTTCCACATGCATGTTTTAGCTGAAGGAAGAATCCCTTAAACCTGGAGAGTTGAGACCCGTGGAATGGGTACCATGCAATATGACTTCAAAGGGTCTTCATTTGCTCACCAAAACTCTCCAATCCTATCACTGCTGCGTTTTTGCCCCTGTACTCACGATTGATTCACTTTCAGAGACATAGCAATCCATAGGTTTTAAGATACTTACTAGTCAGGTACATTATTAGGCGTTTAATATGGGGTTTTGAGTCCATTTCGTTGAGCAAGGAGTAGCTCTTGTCTATTACATATTTGGCTTAAGGAACTTTATCTGTGCTCATTTCAATCTCTGGTTTTATGCAGCACCCCAACTCACCTTTCCCCTTAAGCAAGCATAAGTTGATTTTCTAAATTTGGGACCATGTTCTGTTTTGAAATTCAGTTCCTGTGTAGCCAAGTTTACATTCCGTGTATTAGTGATATCTTATGATGTTTCTTTTTCTGTGTGACTTATTTCAGTTAGAATCATCATACCTGAATCCACTCATTATGCTGCTATGGGCCTGATGACATAGATGTCATTGCTGAGTGATATTGCATTGTACGTAATTACCACAACTTCTTTATCCATTTTTCGCTTTATGCGATATTGAACTTGTACCGTAAACGAGTTTCTTGTAAACAGAGCCATCCCAAACTTTGGGGTGGCTGTGTCTTTTTGATTTTAATTTCCCTAAGCTATAGGACCATAAGTGGAAGTGCCCTAGGCTCTGTTGCTTTGTTTTTTAGATGTTTCAGGAAACACCATACACTTCTCCCGAGTGGCTGTTGGCAATTTACATCCCGCCCATCAGCATAACAAGGCTCCCAGTTCTCCATGGCCTGTCCTGCCTTTCTGGATTTTACACTTTTTTCAGATGGCCCTTTTGACGGGGGGGAAGTGAGACTTCATTGTAGTGCAGATTTCCTTTGCAAGCTTGCTTGGTTGGCCAAAAAGGGCGTATGCGTTTTTTCCTGAATATATTCAGGAAAAAACGCATACGCCCTTTTTGGCCAAGTGCATCATTGTCGACCTTCTTTGGCAGCCTTACTTCAGTATATTTTTGGATGATAGCTGTCATTTATAACTCTGCAGGTTTGTGAATTACAGTGCCCCTGAGCTCCTTTCTTCAACTCGCTTTCTTGTGAGCTGGCCGCAACACCGCAGGATTGCTTCAGGCCCTAATCTGGTTCCGGCATGGCACGCTGAGCCTTTGGTTAATTCCATCTTCCTGGTGGGAAATGAGAGTTAAATTTTCCCGTCCAGACACCTCCAGCTAGTCTCTCATTGGTTCTCCCTATTCCTGTTCATCTTCCGTGGAATTTGCAAACTGGGCCAAACAGGAGGTTAAAGGCACTGACTCTCCAAGTCGGGAGAGTGTTAGTAAAGCATCTGGAATGTTGCACCCGAGTACCAGGGGACGAGAACTGAGACATATTTCAACACGTCTCCCGATCACACGGTTGATCATACTCTGGGTTCCACATGCATGTTTTAGCTGAAGGAAGAATCCCTTAAACCTGGAGAGTTGAGACCCGTGGAATGGGTACCATGCAATATGACTTCAAAGGGTCTTCATTTGCTCACCAAAACTCTCCAATCCTATCACTGCTGCGTTTTTGCCCCTGTACTCACGATTGATTCACTTTCAGAGACATAGCAATCCATAGGTTTTAAGATACTTACTAGTCAGGTACATTATTAGGCGTTTAATATGGGGTTTTGAGTCCATTTCGTTGAGCAAGGAGTAGCTCTTGTCTATTACATATTTGGCTTAAGGAACTTTATCTGTGCTCATTTCAATCTCTGGTTTTATGCAGCACCCCAACTCACCTTTCCCCCTTAAGCAAGCATAAGTTGGTTTTCCTAAATTTGGGACCATGTTCTGTTTTGAAATCCAGTTCCTGTTGTAGCCAAGTTTACATTCCGTGTATTAGTGATATCTTATGATGTTTCTTTTTCTGTGTGACTTATTTCAGTTAGAATCATCATACCTGAATCCACTCATTATGCTGCTATGGGCCCTGATGACATAGATGTCATTGCTGAGTGATATTGCATTGTACGTAAGTACCACAACTTCTTTATCCATTTTTCGCTTTATGCGATATTGAACTTGTACCGTAAACGAGTTTCTTGTAAACAGAGCCATCCCAAACTTTGGGGTGGCTGTGTCTTTTTGATTTTAATTTCCCTAAGCTATAGGACCATAAGTGGAAGTGCCCTAGGCTCTGTTTGCTTTGTTTTTTAGATGTTTTCAGGAAACACCATACACTTCTCCCGAGTGGCTGTTGGCAAGTTACATCCCGCCCATCAGCATAACAAGGCTCCCAGTTCTCCCATGGCCTGTCCTGCCTTTCTGGATTTTACACTTTTTTCAGATGGCCCTTTTGACGGGGGGGGAAGTGAGACTTCATTGTAGTGCAGATTTCCTTTGCAAGCTTGCTTGGTTGGCCAAAAAGGGCGTATGCGTTTTTTTCCTGAATATATTCAGGAAAAAACGCATACGCCCTTTTTGGCCAAGTGCATCATTGTCGACCTTCTGCCTCTCTTTCCTATGCTTTAAATGCAATTCCAGTCCTACCTCCTGAAATCGGTTTCCTGCAATTCTGCCCGGCTTTCAAGTCCTCTTGGCAGCCTTACTTCAGTATATGTTTTGGATGATAGCTGTCATTTATAACTCTGCAGGTTTGTGAATTTACAGTGCCCCCTGAGCTCCTTTCTTCAACTCGCTTTCTTGTGAGCTGGCCGCAACACCGCAGGATTGCTTCAGGCCCTAATCTGGTTCCAGCATGGCACGCTGAGCCTTTGGTTAATTCCTCTTCCTGGTGGTGAAATGAGAGTTAAAATTTCCCCGTCCAGACACCTCCAGCTAGTCTCTCATTGGTTCTCCCTATTCCCTTGTTCATCTTCCGTGGAATTTGCAAACTGGGCCAAAGAGGAGGTTAAAGGCACTGACTCTCCAAGTCCGGGAGAGTGTTAGTAAAGCATCTGGAATGTTGCACCCGAGTACCAGGGGGACGAGAACTGAGACATATTTCAACACGTCTCCCGCATCACACGGTTGATCATGACTCTGGGTTCCACATGCATGTTTTAGCTGAAGGAAGAATCCCTTAAACCTGGAGAGTTTGAGACCCGTGGAATGGGGTACCATGCAATATGACTTCAAAGGGGTCTTCATTTGCTCACCAAAACTCTCCAATCCTATCACTGCTGCGTTTTTGCCCCTGTACTCACGATTGATTCACTTTCAGAGACATAGCAATCCATAGGTTTTAAGATACTTACTAGTCAGGGTACATTATTAGGCGTTTAATATGGGGTTTTGAGTCCATTTCGTTGAGCAAGGAGTAGCTCTTGTCTATTACATATTTGGCTTAAGGAACTTTATCTGTGCTCATTTCAATCTCTGGTTTTATGCAGCACCCCAACTCACCTTTCCCCTTAAGCAAGCATAAGTTGGTTTTCTAAATTTGGGGACCACGTTCTGTTTTGAAATCCAGTTCCTGTGTAGCCAAGTTTACATTCCGTGTATTAGTGTGATATCTTATGATGTTTCTTTTTCTGTGTGACTTATTTCAGTTAGAATCATCATACCTGAATCCACTCATTATGCTGCTATGGGCCTGATGACATAGATGTCATTGCTGGAGTGATATTGCATTGTACGTAAGTACCACAACTTCTTTATCCATTTTTCGCTTTATGCGATATTGAACTTGTACCGTAAACGAGTTTCTTGTAAACAGAGCCATCCCAAACTTTGGGGTGGCTGTGTCTTTTTGATTTTAATTTCCCTAAGCTATAGGACCATAAGTGGAAGTGCCCTAGGCTCTGTTGCTTTGTTTTTTATAGATGTTTCAGGAAACACCATACACTTCTCCCGAGTTGGCTGTTGGCAAGTTACATCCCGCCCATCAGCATAACAAGGCTCCCAGTTCTCCATGGCCTGTCCTGCCTTTCTGGATTTTACACATTTTTCAGATGGCCCTTTTGACAGGGGGAAGTGAGACTTCATTGTAGTGCAGATTTCCTTTGCAAGCTTGCTTGGTTGGCCAAAAAGGGCGTATGCGTTTTTTCCTGAATATATTCAGGTAAAAAACGCATACGCCCTTTTTGGCCAAGTGCATCATTGTCGACCTTCTGCCTCTTTTCCTATGCTTTAAATGCAATTCCAGTCTACCTCCTGAAATCGGTTTCCTGCAATTCTGCCCGGCTTTCAAGTCCTCTTGGCAGCCCTTACTTCAGTATATTTTTGGATGATAGCTGTCATTTATAACTCTGCAGGTTTGTGAATTACAGTGCCCCTGAGCTCCTTTCTTCAACTCGCTTTCTTGTGAGCTGGCCGCAACACCGCAGGATTGCTTCAGGCCCTAATCTGGTTCCGGCATGGCACGCTGAGCCTTTGGTTAATTCCTCTTCCTGGTGGGAAATGAGAGTTAAATTTTCCCGTCCAGACACCTCCAGCTAGTCTCTCATTGGTTCTCCCTATTCCTGTTCATCTTCCGCGGAATTTGCAAACTGGGCCAAACAGGAGGTTTAAAGGCACTGACTCTCCAAGTCGGGAGAGTGTTAGTAAAGCATCTGGAATGTTGCACCCGCGAGTACCAGGGGACGAGAACTGAGACATATTTCAACACGTCTCCCGATCACACGGTTGATCATACTCTGGGTTCCACATGCATGTTTTTAGCTGAAGGAAGAATCCCTTAAACCTGGAGAGTTGAGGACCCGTGGAATGGGTACCATGCAATATGACTTCAAAGGGTCCTTCATTTGCTCACCAAAACTCTCCAATCCTATCACTGCTGCGTTTTTGCCCCTGTACTCACGATTGATTCACTTTCAGAGACATAGCAATCCATAGGTTTTAAGATACTTAGTAGTCAGGTACATTATTAGGCGTCTTAATATGGGGTTTTGAGTCCATTTCGTTGAGCAAGGGAGTAGCTCTTGTCTATTACAATATTTGGCTTAAGGAACTTTATCTGTGCTCATTTCAATCTCTGGTTTTATGCAGCACCCCAACTCACCTTTCCCCTTAAGCAAGCATAAGTTGGTTTTCTAAATTTGGGACCATGTTCTGTTTTGAAATTCAGTTCCTGTGTAGCCAAGTTTACATTCCGTGTATTAGTGATATCTTATGAAGTTTCTTTTTCTGTGTGACTTATTTTCAGTTAGAATCATCATACCTGAATCCACTCATTATGCTGCTATGGGCCTGATGACATAGATGTCATTGCTGAGTGATATTGCATTGTACGTAAGTACCACAACTTCTTTATCCATTTTTCGCTTTATGCGATATTGAACTTGTACCGTAAACGAGTTTCTTGTAAACAGAGCCATCCCAAACTTTGGGTGTGGCTGTGTCCTTTTTGATTTTAATTTCCCTAAGCTATAGGACCATAAGTGGAAGTGCCCTAGGCTCTGTTGCTTTGTTTTTTAGATGTTTCAGGAAACACCATACACTTCTCCCGAGTGGCTGTTGGCAAGTTACATCCCGCCCATCAGCATAACAAGGCTCCCAGTTCTCCATGGCCTGTCCTGCCTTTCTGGATTTTACACTTTTTTCAGATGGCCCTTTTGACGGGGCGGTGGGGGAGTGAGACTTCATTGTAGTGCAGATTTCCTTTGCAAGCTTGCTTGGTTGGCCAAAAAGGGCGTATGCGTTTTTTCCTGAATATATTCAGGAAAAAACGCATACGCCCTTTTTGGCCAAGTGCATCATTGTCGACCTTCTGCCTCTTTTCCTATGCTTTAAATGCAATTCCAGTCTACCTCCTGAAATCGGTTTCCTGCAATTCTGCCCGGCTTTCAAGTCCTCTTGGCAGCCTTACTTCAGTATATTTTTGGATGATAGCTGTCATTTATAACTCTGCAGGTTTGTGAATTACAGTGCCCCTGAGCTCCTTTCTTCAACTCGCTTTCTTGTGAGCTGGCCGCAACACCCGCAGGATTGCTTCAGGGCCCTAATCTGGTTCCGGCATGGCACGCTGAGCCTTTGGTTAATTCCTCTTCCTGGTGGGAAATGAGAGTTAAATTTTCCCGTCCAGACACCTCCAGCTAGTCTCTCATTGGTTCTCCCTATTCCTGTTCATCTTCCGCGGAATTTGCAAACCGGGCCAAACAGGAGGTTAAAGGCACTGACTCTCCAAGTCGGGAGAGTGTTAGTAAAGCATCTGGAATGTTGCACCCGAGTACCAGGGGACGAGAACTGAGACATATTTCAACACGTCTCCCGATCACACGGTTGATCATACTCTGGGTTCCACATGCATGTTTTAGCTGAAGGAAGAATCCCTTAAACCTGGAGAGTTGAGACCCGTGGAATGGGTACCATGCAATATGACTTCAAAGGGTCTTCATTTGCTCACACAAAACTCTCCAATCCTATCACTGCTGCGTTTTTGCCCCTGTACTCACGATTGATTCACTTTCAGAGACATAGCAATCCATAGGTTTTAAGATACTTACTAGTCAGGTACATTATTAGGCGTTTAATATGGGGTTTTGAGTCCATTTCGTTGAGCAAGGAGTAGCTCTTGTCTATTACATATTTGGCTTAAGGAACTTTATCTGTGCTCATTTCAATCTCTGGTTTTATGCAGCACCCCAACTCACCTTTCCCCTTAAGCAAGCATAAGTTGGTTTTCTAAATTTGGGACCATGTTCTGTTTTGAAATTCAGTTCCTGTGTAGCCAAGTTTACATTCCGTGTATTAGTGATATCTTATGATGTTTCTTTTTCTGTGTGACTTATTTCAGTTAGAATCATCATACCTGAATCCACTCATTATGCTGCTATGGGCTTGATGACATAGATGTCATTGCTGAGTGATATTGCATTGTACGTAAGTACCACAACTTCTCCTTTATCCATTTTTCGCTTTATGCGATATTGAACTTGTACCGTAAACGAGTTTCTTGTAAACAGAGCCATCCCAAACTTTGGGGTGGCTGTGTCTTTTTGATTTTAATTTCCCTAAGCTATAGGACCATAAGTGGAAGTGCCCCTAGGCTCTGTTGCTTTGTTTTTTAGATGTTTCAGGGAAACACCATACACTTCTCCCGAGTGGCTGTTGGCAAGTTACATCCCGCCCATCAGCATAACAAGGCTCCCAGTTCTCCATGGCCTGTCCTGCCTTTCTGGATTTTACACTTTTTTCAGATGGCCCCTTTTGACGGGGGGGGAAGTGAGACTTCATTGTAGTGCAGATTTCCTTTGCAAGCTTGCTTGGTTGGCCAAAAAGGGCGTATGCGTTTTTTCCTGAATATATTCAGGAAAAAACGCATACGCCCTTTTTGGCCAAGTGCATCATTGTCGACGTTCTGCCTCTTTTCCTATGCTTTAAATGCAATTCCAGTCTACCTCCTGAAATCGGTTTCCTGCAATTCTGCCCGGCTTTCAAGTCCTCTTGGCAGCCCTTACTTCAGTATATTTTTTGGATGATAGCTGTCATTTATAACTCTGAAGGTTTGTGAATTACAGTGCCCCCTGAGCTCCTTTCTTCAACTCGCTTTCTTTGTGAGCTGGCCGCAACACCGCAGGATTGCTTCAGGCCCTAATCTGGTTCCGGCATGGCACGCTGAGCCTTTGGTTAATTCCTCTTCCTGCGTGGGAAATGAGAGTTAAATTTTTCCCGTCCAGACACCTCCAGCTAGTCTCTCATTGGTTCTCCACTATTCCTGTTCATCTTCCCGCGGGAATTTGCAAACTGGGCCACAACAGGAGGTTAAAGGCACTGACTCTCCAAGTCGGCGAGAGTGTTAGTTAAAGCATCTGGAATGTTGCACCCAGAGTACCAGGGGACGAGAACTGAGACATATTTCAACACGTCTCCCGATCACACGGTTGATCATACTCTGGGTTCCACATGCATGTTTTAGCTGAAGGAGGAATCCCTTAAACCTGGAGAGTTGAGACCCGTGGAATGGGTACCATGCAATATGACTTCAAAGGGTCTTCATTTGCTCACCAAAACTCTCCAATCCTATCACTGCTGCGTTTTTGCCCCTGTACTCACGATTGATTCACTTTCAGAGACATAGCAATCCATAGGTTTTAAGATACTTACTAGTCAGGTACATTATTAGGCGTTTAATATGGGGGTTTTGAGTCCATTTCGTTGAGCAAGGAGTAGCTCTTGTCTATTACATATTTGGCTTAAGGAACTTTATCTGTGCTCATTTCAATCTCTGGTTTTATGCAGCACCCCAACTCGACCTTTCCCCTTAAGCAAGCATAAGTTGGTTTTCTAAATTTGGGACCATGTTCTGTTTTGAAATTCAGTTCCTGTGTAGCCAAGTTTACATTCCGTGTATTAGTGTATATCTTATGATGTTTCTTTTTCTGTGTGACTTATTTCAGTTAGAATCATCATACCTGAATCCACTCATTATGCTGCTATGGGCTTGATGACATAGATGTCATTGCTGAGTGATATTGCATTGTACGTAAGTACCACAACTTCTTTATCCATTTTTCGCTTTATGCGATATTGAACTTGTACCCTAAACGAGTTTCTTGTAAACAGAGCACATCCCAAACTTTGGGGTGGCTGTGTCTTTTTGATTTTAATTTCCCTAAGCTATAGGACCATAAGTGGAAGTGCCCTAGGCTCTGTTGCTTTGTTTTTTAGATGTTTCAGGAAACACCATACACTTCTCCCGCAGTGGCTGTTGGCAAGTTACATCCCGCCCATCAGCATAACAAGGCTCCCAGTTCTCCATGGCCTGTCACCTGCCTTTCTGGAATTTACACTTTTTTCAGATGGCCCTTTTGACGGGGGGGAAGTGAGACTTCATTGTAGTGCAGATTTCCTTTGCAAGCTTGCTTGGTTGGCCAAAAAGGGCGTATGCGTTTTTTCCTGAATATATTCAGGAAAAAACGCATACGCCCTTTTTGGCCAAGTGCATCATTGTCGACGTTCTGCCTCTTTTCCTATGCTTTAAATGCAATTCCAGTCTACCTCCTGAAATCGGTTTCCTGCAATTCTGCCCGGCTTTCAAGTCCTCTTGGCAGCCTTACTTCAGTATATTTTTGGATGATAGCTGTCATTTATAACTCTGAAGGTTTGTGAATTACAGTGCCCCTGAGCTCCTTTCTTCAACTCGCTTTCTTGTGAGCTGGCCGCAACACCGCAGGATTGCTTCAGGCCCTAATCTGGTTCCGGCATGGCACGCTGAGCCTTTGGTTAATTCCTCTTCCTGGTGGGAAATGAGAGTTAAATTTTCCCGTCCAGACACCTCCAGCTAGTCTCTCATTGGTTCTCCCTATTCCTGTTCATCTTCCGCGGAATTTGCAAACTGGGCCAAACAGGAGGTTAAATGGCACTGACTCTCCAAGTCGGGAGAGTGTTAGTAAAGCATCTGGAATGTTGCACCCGAGTACCAGGGGACGAGAACTGAGACATATTTCAACACCGTCTCCCGATCACACGGTTGATCATACTCTGGGTTCCACATGCATGTTTTAGCTGAAGGAAGAATCCCTTAAACCTGGAGAGTTGAGGACCCGTGGAATGGGTACCATGCAATATGACTTCAAAGGGTCTTCATTTGCTCACCAAAACTCTTCAATCCTATCACTGCTGCGTTTTTGCCCCTGTACTCACGATTGATTCACTTTCAGAGACATAGCAATCCATAGGTTTTAAGATACTTACTAGTCAGGTACATTATTAGGCGTTTAATATGGGGTTTTGAGTCCATTTCGTTGAGCAAGGAGTAGCTCTTGTCTATTACATATTTGGCTTAAGGAACTTTATCTGTGCTCATTTCAATCTCTGGTTTTATGCAGCACCCCAACTCACCTTTCCCCTTAAGCAAGCATAAGTTGGTTTTCTAAATTTGGGACCATGTTCTGTTTTGAAATTCAGTTCCTGTGTAGCCAAGTTTACATTCCGTGTATTAGTGATATCTTATGATGTTTCTTTTTCTGTGTGACTTATTTCAGTTAGAATCATCATACCTGAATCCACTCATTATGCTGCTATGGGCCCTGATGACATAGATGTCATTGCTGAGTGATATTGCATTGTATGTAAGTACCACAACTTCTTTATCCATTTTTCGCTTTATGCGATATTGAACTTGTACCGTAAACGAGTTTCTTGTAAACAGAGCCATCCCAAACTTTGGGGTGGCTGTGTCTTTTTGATTTTAATTTCCCTAAGCTACAGGACCATAAGTGGAACTGCCCTAGGCTCTGTTGCTTTGTTTTTTAGATGTTTCAGGAAACACCATACACTTCTCCCCAGTGGCTGTTGGCAATTTACATCCCGCCCATCAGCATAACAAGGCTCCCAGTTCTCCATGGCCTGTCCTGCCTTTCTGGATTTTACACTTTTTTAGATGGCCCTTTTGACGGGGGGGGGGGGGGAAGTGAGACTTCATTGTAGTGCAGATTTCCTTTGCAAGCTTGCTTGGTTTGCCAAAAAGGGCGTATACGTTTTTTCCTGAATATATTCAGGAAAAAACGCATACGCCCTTTTTGGCCAAGTGCATCATTGTCGACCTTCTGCCTCTTTTCCTATGCTTTAAATGCAATTCCAGTCTACCTCCTGAAATCGGTTTCCTGCAATTCTGCCCGGCTTTCAAGTCCTCTTGGCAGCCTTACTTCAGTATATTTTTGGATGATAGCTGTCATTTATAACTCTGCAGGTTTGTGAATTACAGTGCCCCTGAGCTCCTTTCTCAATCTCGCTTTCTTGTGAGCTGGCCGCAACACCGCAGGATTGCTTCAGGCCCTAATCTGGTTCCGGCATGGCACGCTGAGCCTTTGGTTAATTCCTCTTCCTGGTGGGAAATGAGAGTTAAATTTTCCCGTCCAGACACCTCCAGCTAGTCTCTCATTGGTTCTCCCTATTCCTGTTCATCTTCCGCGGAATTTGCAAACTGGGCCAAACAGGAGGTTAAAGGCACTGACTCTCCAAGTCGGGAGAGTGTTAGTAAAGCATCTGGAATGTTGCACCCGAGTACCAGGGGACGAGAACTGAGACATATTTCAACACGTCTCCCGATCACACGGTTGATCATACTCTGGGTTCCACATGCATGTTTTAGCTGAAGGAAGAATCCCTTAAACCTGGAGAGTTGAGACCCGTGGAATGGGTACCATGCAATATGACTTCAAAGGGTCTTCATTTGCTCACCAAAACTCTCCAATCCTATCACTGCTGCGTTTTTGCCCCTGTACTCACGATTGATTCACTTTCAGAGACATAGCAATCCATAGGTTTTAAGATACTTACTAGTCAGGTACATTATTAGGCGTTTAATATGGGGTTTTGAGTCCATTTCGTTGAGCAAGGAGTAGCTCTTGTCTATTACATATTTGGCTTAAGGAACTTTATCTGTGCTCATTTCAATCTCTGGTTTTATGCAGCACCCCAACTCACCTTTCCCCTTAAGCAAGCATAAGTTGGTTTTCTAAATTTGGGACCATGTTCTGTTTTGAAATTCAGTTCCTGTGTAGCCAAGTTTACATTCCGTGTATTAGTGATATCTTATGATGTTTCTTTTTCTGTGTGACTTATTTCAGTTAGAATCATCATACCTGAATCCACTCATTATGCTGCTATGGGCCTGATGACATAGATGTCATTGCTGAGTGATATTGCATTGTACGTAAGTACCACAACTTCTTTATCCATTTTTCGCTTTATGCGATATTGAACTTGTACCGTAAACGAGTTTCTTGTAAACAGAGCCATCCCAAACTTTGGGGTGGCTGTGTCTTTTTGATTTTAATTTCCCTAAGCTATAGGACCATAAGTGGAAGTGCCCTAGGATCTGTTGCTTTGTTTTTTAGATGTTTCAGGAAACACCATACACTTCTCCCGAGTGGCTGTTGGCAATTTACATCCCGCCCATCAGCATAACAAGGCTCCCAGTTCTCCATGGCCTGTCCTGCCTTTCTGGATTTTACACTTTTTTCAGATGGCCCTTTTGACAGGGGGGAAGTGAGACTTCATTGTAGTGCAGATTTCCTTTGCAAGCTTGCTTGGTTGGCCAAAAAGGGCGTATGCGTTTTTTCCTGAATATATTCAGGAAAAAACGCATACGCCCTTTTTGGCCAAGTGCATCATTGTCGACCTTCTGCCTCTTTTCCTATGCTTTAAATGCAATTCCAGTCTACCTCCTGAAATCGGTTTCCTGCAATTCTGCCCGGCTTTCAAGTCCTCTTGGCAGCCTTACTTCAGTATATTTTTGGATGATAGCTGTCATTTATAACTCTGCAGGTTTGTGAATTACAGTGCCCCTGAGCTCCTTTCTTCAACTCGCTTTCTTGTGAGCTGGCCGCAACACTGCAGGATTGCTTCAGGCCCTAATCTGGTTCCGGCATGGCACGCTGAGCCTTTGCTTAATTGCTCTTCCTGGTGGGAAATGAGAGTTAAATTTTCCCGTCCAGACACCTCCAGCTAGTCTCTCATTGGTTCTCCCTATTCCTGTTCATCTTCCGCGGAATTTGCAAACTGGGCCAAACAGGAGGTTAAAGGCACTGACTCTCCAAGTCGGGAGAGTGTTAGTAAAGCATCTGGAATGTTGCACCCGAGTACCAGGGGACGAGAACTGAGACATATTTCAACACGTCTCCCGATCACACGGTTGATCATACTCTGGGTTCCACATGCATGTTTTAGCTGAAGGAAGAATCCCTTAAACCTGGAGAGTTGAGACCCGTGGAATGGGTACCATGCAATATGACTTCAAAGGGTCTTCATTTGCTCACCAAAACTCTCCAATCCTATCACTGCTGCGTTTTTGCCCCTGTACTCACGATTGATTCACTTTCAGAGACATAGCAATCCATAGGTTTTAAGATACTTACTAGTCAGGTACATTATTAGGCGTTTAATATGTGGTTTTGAGTCCATTTCGTTGAGCAAGGAGTAGCTCTTGTCTATTACATATTTGGCTTAAGGAACTTTATCTGTGTTCATTTCAATCTCTGGTTTTATGCAGCACCCCAACTCACCTTTCCCCTTAAGCAAGCATAAGTTGGTTTTCTAAATTTGGGACCATGTTCTGTTTTGAAATTCAGTTCCTGTGTAGCCAAGTTTACATTCCGTGTATTAGTGATATCTTATGATGTTTCTTTTTCTGTGTGACTTATTTCAGTTAGAATCATCATACCTGAATCCACTCATTATACTGCTATGGGCTTGATGACATAGATGTCATTGCTGAGTGATATTGCATTGTACGTAAGTACCACAACTTCTTTATCCATTTTTCGCTTTATGCGATATTGAACTTGTACCGTAAACGAGTTTCTTGTAAACAGAGCCATCCCAAACTTTGGGGTGGCTGTGTCTTTTTGATTTTAATTTCCCTAAGCTATAGGACCATAAGTGGAAGTGCCCTAGGCTCTGTTGCTTTGTTTTTTAGATGTTTCAGGAAACACCATACACTTCTCCCGAGTGGCTGTTGGCAAGTTACATCCCGCCCATCAGCATAACAAGGCTCCCAGTTCTCCATGGCCTGTCCTGCCTTTCTGGATTTTACACTTTTTTCAGATGGCCCTTTTGACGGGGGCGGGGGGGAGTGAGACTTCATTGTAGTGCAGATTTCCTTTGCAAGCTTGCTTGGTTGGCCAAAAAGGGCGTATGCGTTTTTTCCTGAATATATTCAGGAAAAAACGCATACGCCCTTTTTGGCCAAGTGCATCATTGTCGACGTTCTGCCTCTTTTCCTATGCTTTAAATGCAATTCCAGTCTACCTCCTGAAATCGGTTTCCTGCAATTCTGCCCGGCTTTCAAGTCCTCTTGGCAGCCTTACTTCAGTATATTTTTGGATGATAGCTGTCATTTATAACTCTGAAGGTTTGTGAATTACAGTGCCCCTGAGCTCCTTTCTTCAACTCGCTTTCTTGTGAGCTGGCCGCAACACCGCAGGATTGCTTCAGGCCCTAATCTGGTTCCGGCATGGCACGCTGAGCCTTTGGTTAATTCCTCTTCCTGGTGGGAAATGAGAGTTAAATTTTCCCGTCCAGACACCTCCAGCTAGTCTCTCATTGGTTCTCCCTATTCCTGTTCATCTTCCGCGGAATTTGCAAACTGGGCCAAACAGGAGGTTAAAGGCACTGACTCTCCAAGTCGGGAGAGTGTTAGTAAAGCATCTGGAATGTTGCACCCGAGTACCAGGGGACGAGAACTGAGACATATTTCAACACGTCTCCCGATCACACGGTTGATCATACTCTGGGTTCCACATGCATGTTTTAGCTGAAGGAAGAATCCCTTAAACCTGGAGAGTTGAGACCCGTGGAATGGGTACCATGCAATATGACTTCAAAGGGTCTTCATTTGCTCACCAAAACTCTTCAATCCTATCACTGCTGCGTTTTTGCCCCTGTACTCACGATTGATTCACTTTCAGAGACATAGCAATCCATAGGTTTTAAGATACTTACTAGTCAGGTACATTATTAGGCGTTTAATATGGGGTTTTGAGTCCATTTCGTTGAGCAAGGAGTAGCTCTTGTCTATTACATATTTGGCTTAAGGAACTTTATCTGTGCTCATTTCAATCTCTGGTTTTATGCAGCACCCCAACTCACCTTTCCCCTTAAGCAAGCATAAGTTGGTTTTCTAAATTTGGGACCATGTTCTGTTTTGAAATTCAGTTCCTGTGTAGCCAAGTTTACATTCCGTGTATTAGTGATATCTTATGATGTTTCTTTTTCTGTGTGACTTATTTCAGTTAGAATCATCATACCTGAATCCACTCATTATGCTGCTATGGGCTTGATGACATAGATGTCATTGCTGAGTGATATTGCATTGTACGTAAGTACCACAACTTCTTTATCCATTTTTCGCTTTATGCGATATTGAACTTGTACCGTAAACGAGTTTCTTGTAAACAGAGCCATCCCAAACTTTGGGGTGGCTGTGTCTTTTTGATTTTAATTTCCCTAAGCTATAGGACCATAAGTGGAAGTGCCCTAGGCTCTGTTGCTTTGTTTTTTAGATGTTTCAGGAAACACCATACACTTCTCCCGAGTGGCTGTTGGCAAGTTACATCCCGCCCATCAGCATAACAAGGCTCCCAGTTCTCCATGGCCTGTCCTGCCTTTCTGGATTTTACACTTTTTTCAGATGGCCCTTTTGACGGGGGGGAAGTGAGACTTCATTGTAGTGCAGATTTCCTTTGCAAGCTTGCTTGGTTGGCCAAAAAGGGCGTATGCGTTTTTTCCTGAATATATTCAGGAAAAAACGCATACGCCCTTTTTGGCCAAGTGCATCATTGTCGACGTTCTGCCTCTTTTCCTATGCTTTAAATGCAATTCCAGTCTACCTCCTGAAATCGGTTTCCTGCAATTCTGCCCGGCTTTCAAGTCCTCTTGGCAGCCTTACTTCAGTATATTTTTGGATGATAGCTGTCATTTATAACTCTGAAGGTTTGTGAATTACAGTGCCCCTGAGCTCCTTTCTTCAACTCGCTTTCTTGTGAGCTGGCCGCAACACCGCAGGATTGCTTCAGGCCCTAATCTGGTTCCGGCATGGCACGCTGAGCCTTTGGTTAATTCCTCTTCCTGGTGGGAAATGAGAGTTAAATTTTCCCGTCCAGACACCTCCAGCTAGTCTCTCATTGGTTCTCCCTATTCCTGTTCATCTTCCGCAGAATTTGCAAACTGGGCCAAACAGGAGGTTAAAGGCACTGACTCTCCAAGTCGGGAGAGTGTTAGTAAAGCATCTGGAATGTTGCACCCGAGTACCAGGGGACGAGAACTGAGACATATTTCAACACGTCTCCCGATCACACGGTTGATCATACTCTGGGTTCCACATGCATGTTTTAGCTGAAGGAAGAATCCCTTAAACCTGGAGAGTTGAGACCCGTGGAATGGGTACCATGCAATATGACTTCAAAGGGTCTTCATTTGCTCACCAAAACTCTTCAATCCTATCACTGCTGCGTTTTTGCCCCTGTACTCACGATTGATTCACTTTCAGAGACATAGCAATCCATAGGTTTTAAGATACTTACTAGTCAGGTACATTATTAGGCGTTTAATATGGGGTTTTGAGTCCATTTCGTTGAGCAAGGAGTAGCTCTTGTCTATTACATATTTGGCTTAAGGAACTTTATCTGTGCTCATTTCAATCTCTGGTTTTATGCAGCACCCCAACTCACCTTTCCCCTTAAGCAAGCATAAGTTGGTTTTCTAAATTTGGGACCATGTTCTGTTTTGAAATTCAGTTCCTGTGTAGCCAAGTTTACATTCCGTGTATTAGTGATATCTTATGATGTTTCTTTTTCTGTGTGACTTATTTCAGTTAGAATCATCATACCTGAATCCACTCATTATGCTGCTATGGGCCTGATGACATAGATGTCATTGCTGAGTGATATTGCATTGTATGTAAGTACCACAACTTCTTTATCCATTTTTCGCTTTATGCGATATTGAACTTGTACCGTAAACGAGTTTCTTGTAAACAGAGCCATCCCAAACTTTGGGGTGGCTGTGTCTTTTTGATTTTAATTTCCCTAAGCTACAGGACCATAAGTGGAACTGCCCTAGGCTCTGTTGCTTTGTTTTTTAGATGTTTCAGGAAACACCATACACTTCTCCCCAGTGGCTGTTGGCAATTTACATCCCGCCCATCAGCATAACAAGGCTCCCAGTTCTCCATGGCCTGTCCTGCCTTTCTGGATTTTACACTTTTTTCAGATGGCCCTTTTGATGGGGGGGGAAGTGAGACTTCATTGTAGTGCAGATTTCCTTTGCAAGCTTGCTTGGTTGGCCAAAAAGGGCGTATGCGTTTTTTCCTGAATATATTCAGGAAAAAACGCATACGCCCTTTTTGGCCAAGTGCATCATTGTCGACCTTCTGCCTCTTTTCCTATGCTTTAAATGCAATTCCAGTCTACCTCCTGAAATCGGTTTCCTGCAATTCTGCCCGGCTTTCAAGTCCTCTTGGCAGCCTTACTTCAGTATATTTTTGGATGATAGCTGTCATTTATAACTCTGCAGGTTTGTGAATTACAGTGCCCCTGAGCTCCTTTCTTCAACTCGCTTTCTTGTGAGCTGGCCGCAACACCGCAGGATTGCTTCAGGCCCTAATCTGGTTCCGGCATGGCACGCTGAGCCTTTGGTTAATTCCTCTTCCTGGTGGGAAATGAGAGTTAAATTTTCCCGTCCAGACACCTCCAGCTAGTCTCTCATTGGTTCTCCCTATTCCTGTTCATCTTCCGCGGAATTTGCAAACTGGGCCAAACAGGAGGTTAAAGGCACTGACTCTCCAAGTCGGGAGAGTGTTAGTAAAGCATCTGGAATGTTGCACCCGAGTACCAGGGGACGAGAACTGAGACATATTTCAACACGTCTCCCGATCACACGGTTGATCATACTCTGGGTTCCACATGCATGTTTTAGCTGAAGGAAGAATCCCTTAAACCTGGAGAGTTGAGACCCGTGGAATGGGTACCATGCAATATGACTTCAAAGGGTCTTCATTTGCTCACCAAAACTCTCCAATCCTATCACTGCTGCGTTTTTGCCCCTGTACTCACGATTGATTCACTTTCAGAGACATAGCAATCCATAGGTTTTAAGATACTTACTAGTCAGGTACATTATTAGGCGTTTAATATGGGGTTTTGAGTCCATTTCGTTGAGCAAGGAGTAGCTCTTGTCTATTACATATTTGGCTTAAGGAACTTTATCTGTGCTCATTTCAATCTCTGGTTTTATGCAGCACCCCAACTCACCTTTCCCCTTAAGCAAGCATAAGTTGGTTTTCTAAATTTGGGACCACGTTCTGTTTTGAAATTCAGTTCCTGTGTAGCCAAGTTTACATTCCGTGTATTAGTGATATCTTATGATGTTTCTTTTTCTGTGTGACTTATTTCAGTTAGAATCATCATACCTGAATCCACTCATTATGCTGCTATGGGCCTGATGACATAGATGTCATTGCTGAGTGATATTGCATTGTACGTAAGTACCACAACTTCTTTATCCATTTTTCGCTTTATGCGATATTGAACTTGTACCGTAAACGAGTTTCTTGTAAACAGAGCCATCCCAAACTTTGGGGTGGCTGTGTCTTTTTGATTTTAATTTCCCTAAGCTATAGGACCATAAGTGGAAGTGCCCTAGGCTCTGTTGCTTTGTTTTTTAGATGTTTCAGGAAACACCATACACTTCTCCCGAGTGGCTGTTGGCAATTTACATCCCGCCCATCAGCATAACAAGGCTCCCAGTTCTCCATGGCCTGTCCTGCCTTTCTGGATTTTACACTTTTTTCAGATGGCCCTTTTGACAGGGGGGAAGTGAGACTTCATTGTAGTGCAGATTTCCTTTGCAAGCTTGCTTGGTTGAACAAAAAGGGCGTATGCGTTTTTTCCTGAATATATTCAGGAAAAAACGCATACGCCCTTTTTGGCCAAGTGCATCATTGTCGACCTTCTGCCTCTTTTCCTATGCTTTAAATGCAATTCCAGTCTACCTCCTGAAATCGGTTTCCTGCAATTCTGCCCGGCTTTCAAGTCCTCTTGGCAGCCTTACTTCAGTATATTTTTGGATGATAGCTGTCATTTATAACTCTGCAGGTTTGTGAATTACAGTGCCCCTGAGCTCCTTTCTTCAACTCGCTTTCTTGTGAGCTGGCCGCAACACCGCAGGATTGCTTCAGGCCCTAATCTGGTTCCGGCATGGCACGCTGAGCCTTTGCTTAATTGCTCTTCCTGGTGGGAAATGAGAGTTAAATTTTCCCGTCCAGACACCTCCAGCTAGTCTCTCATTGGTTCTCCCTATTCCTGTTCATCTTCCGCGGAATTTGCAAACTGGGCCAAACAGGAGGTTAAAGGCACTGACTCTCCAAGTCGGGAGAGTGTTAGTAAAGCATCTGGAATGTTGCACCCGAGTACCAGGGGACGAGAACTGAGACATATTTCAACACGTCTCCCGATCACACGGTTGATCATACTCTGGGTTCCACATGCATGTTTTAGCTGAAGGAAGAATCCCTTAAACCTGGAGAGTTGAGACCCGTGGAATGGGTACCATGCAATATGACTTCAAAGGGTCTTCATTTGCTCACCAAAACTCTCCAATCCTATCACTGCTGCGTTTTTGCCCCTGTACTCACGATTGATTCACTTTCAGAGACATAGCAATCCATAGGTTTTAAGATACTTACTAGTCAGGTACATTATTAGGCGTTTAATATGGGGTTTTGAGTCCATTTCGTTGAGCAAGGAGTAGCTCTTGTCTATTACATATTTGGCTTAAGGAACTTTATCTGTGTTCATTTCAATCTCTGGTTTTATGCAGCACCCCAACTCACCTTTCCCCTTAAGCAAGCATAAGTTGGTTTTCTAAATTTGGGACCATGTTCTGTTTTGAAATTCAGTTCCTGTGTAGCCAAGTTTACATTCCGTGTATTAGTGATATCTTATGATGTTTCTTTTTCTGTGTGACTTATTTCAGTTAGAATCATCATACCTGAATCCACTCATTATACTGCTATGGGCTTGATGACATAGATGTCATTGCTGAGTGATATTGCATTGTACGTAAGTACCACAACTTCTTTATCCATTTTTCGCTTTATGCGATATTGAACTTGTACCGTAAACGAGTTTCTTGTAAACAGAGCCATCCCAAACTTTGGGGTGGCTGTGTCTTTTTGATTTTAATTTCCCTAAGCTATAGGACCATAAGTGGAAGTGCCCTAGGCTCTGTTGCTTTGTTTTTTAGATGTTTCAGGAAACACCATACACTTCTCCCGAGTGGCTGTTGGCAAGTTACATCCTGCCCATCAGCATAACAAGGCTCCCAGTTCTCCATGGCCTGTCCTGCCTTTCTGGATTTTACACTTTTTTCAGATGGCCCTTTTGACGGGGGGGAAGTGAGACTTCATTGTAGTGCAGATTTCCTTTGCAAGCTTGCTTGGTTGGCCAAAAAGGGCGTATGCGTTTTTTCCTGAATATATTCAGGAAAAAACGCATACGCCCTTTTTGGCCAAGTGCATCATTGTCGACGTTCTGCCTCTTTTCCTATGCTTTAAATGCAATTCCAGTCTACCTCCTGAAATCGGTTTCCTGCAATTCTGCCCGGCTTTCAAGTCCTCTTGGCAGCCTTACTTCAGTATATTTTTGGATGATAGCTGTCATTTATAACTCTGAAGGTTTGTGAATTACAGTGCCCCTGAGCTCCTTTCTTCAACTCGCTTTCTTGTGAGCTGGCCGCAACACCGCAGGATTGCTTCAGGCCCTAATCTGGTTCCGGCATGGCACGCTGAGCCTTTGGTTAATTCCTCTTCCTGGTGGGAAATGAGAGTTAAATTTTCCCGTCCAGACACCTCCAGCTAGTCTCTCATTGGTTCTCCCTATTCCTGTTCATCTTCCGCGGAATTTGCAAACTGGGCCAAACAGGAGGTTAAAGGCACTGACTCTCCAAGTCGGGAGAGTGTTAGTAAAGCATCTGGAATGTTGCACCCGAGTACCAGGGGACGAGAACTGAGACATATTTCAACACGTCTCCCGATCACACGGTTGATCATACTCTGGGTTCCACATGCATGTTTTAGCTGAAGGAAGAATCCCTTAAACCTGGAGAGTTGAGACCCGTGGAATGGGTACCATGCAATATGACTTCAAAGGGTCTTCATTTGCTCACCAAAACTCTTCAATCCTATCACTGCTGCGTTTTTGCCCCTGTACTCACGATTGATTCACTTTCAGAGACATAGCAATCCATAGGTTTTAAGATACTTACTAGTCAGGTACATTATTAGGCGTTTAATATGGGGTTTTGAGTCCATTTCGTTGAGCAAGGAGTAGCTCTTGTCTATTACATATTTGGCTTAAGGAACTTTATCTGTGCTCATTTCAATCTCTGGTTTTATGCAGCACCCCAACTCACCTTTCCCCTTAAGCAAGCATAAGTTGATTTTCTAAATTTGGGACCATGTTCTGTTTTGAAATTCAGTTCCTGTGTAGCCAAGTTTACATTCCGTGTATTAGTGATATCTTATGATGTTTCTTTTTCTGTGTGACTTATTTCAGTTAGAATCATCATACCTGAATCCACTCATTATGCTGCTATGGGCCTGATGACATAGATGTCATTGCTGAGTGATATTGCATTGTACGTAAGTACCACAACTTCTTTATCCATTTTTCGCTTTATGCGATATTGAACTTGTACCGTAAACGAGTTTCTTGTAAACAGAGCCATCCCAAACTTTGGGGTGGCTGTGTCTTTTTGATTTTAATTTCCCTAAGCTATAGGACCATAAGTGGAAGTGCCCTAGGCTCTGTTGCTTTGTTTTTTAGATGTTTCAGGAAACACCATACACTTCTCCCGAGTGGCTGTTGGCAAGTTACATCCTGCCCATCAGCATAACAAGGCTCCCAGTTCTCCATGGCCTGTCCTGCCTTTCTGGATTTTACACTTTTTTCAGATGGCCCTTTTGACGGGGGTGGGGGAGTGAGACTTCATTGTAGTGCAGATTTCCTTTGCAAGCTTGCTTGGTTGGCCAAAAAGGGCGTATGCGTTTTTTCCTGAATATATTCAGGAAAAAACGCATACGCCCTTTTTGGCCAAGTGCATCATTGTCGACCTTCTGCCTCTTTTCCTATGCTTTAAATGCAATTCCAGTCTACCTCCTGAAATCGGTTTCCTGCAATTCTGCCCGGCTTTCAAGTCCTCTTGGCAGCCTTACTTCAGTATATTTTTGGATGATAGCTGTCATTTATAACTCTGCAGGTTTGTGAATTACAGTGCCCCTGAGCTCCTTTCTTCAACTCGCTTTCTTGTGAGCTGGCCGCAACACCGCAGGATTGCTTCAGGCCCTAATCTGGTTCCGGCATGGCACGCTGAGCCTTTGGTTAATTCCTCTTCCTGGTGGGAAATGAGAGTTAAATTTTCCCGTCCAGACACCTCCAGCTAGTCTCTCATTGGTTCTCCCTATTCCTGTTCATCTTCCGCGGAATTTGCAAACTGGGCCAAACAGGAGGTTAAAGGCACTGACTCTCCAAGTCGGGAGAGTGTTAGTAAAGCATCTGGAATGTTGCACCCGAGTACCAGGGGACGAGAACTGAGACATATTTCAACACGTCTCCCGATCACACGGTTGATCATACTCTGGGTTCCACATGCATGTTTTAGCTGAAGGAAGAATCCCTTAAACCTGGAGAGTTGAGACCCGTGGAATGGGTACCATGCAATATGACTTCAAAGGGTCTTCATTTGCTCACCAAAACTCTTCAATCCTATCACTGCTGCGTTTTTGCCCCTGTACTCACGATTGATTCACTTTCAGAGACATAGCAATCCATAGGTTTTAAGATACTTACTAGTCAGGTACATTATTAGGCGTTTAATATGGGGTTTTGAGTCCATTTCGTTGAGCAAGGAGTAGCTCTTGTCTATTACATATTTGGCTTAAGGAACTTTATCTGTGCTCATTTCAATCTCTGGTTTTATGCAGCACCCCAACTCACCTTTCCCCTTAAGCAAGCATAAGTTGATTTTCTAAATTTGGGACCATGTTCTGTTTTGAAATTCAGTTCCTGTGTAGCCAAGTTTACATTCCGTGTATTAGTGATATCTTATGATGTTTCTTTTTCTGTGTGACTTATTTCAGTTAGAATCATCATACCTGAATCCACTCATTATGCTGCTATGGGCCTGATGACATAGATGTCATTGCTGAGTGATATTGCATTGTACGTAAGTACCACAACTTCTTTATCCATTTTTCGCTTTATGCGATATTGAACTTGTACCGTAAACGAGTTTCTTGTAAACAGAGCCATCCCAAACTTTGGGGTGGCTGTGTCTTTTTGATTTTAATTTCCCTAAGCTATAGGACCATAAGTGGAAGTGCCCTAGGCTCTGTTGCTTTGTTTTTTAGATGTTTCAGGAAACACCATACACTTCTCCCGAGTGGCTGTTGGCAAGTTACATCCTGCCCATCAGCATAACAAGGCTCCCAGTTCTCCATGGCCTGTCCTGCCTTTCTGGATTTTACACTTTTTTCAGATGGCCCTTTTGACGGGGGTGGGGGAGTGAGACTTCATTGTAGTGCAGATTTCCTTTGCAAGCTTGCTTGGTTGGCCAAAAAGGGCGTATGCGTTTTTTCCTGAATATATTCAGGAAAAAACGCATACGCCCTTTTTGGCCAAGTGCATCATTGTCGACCTTCTGCCTCTTTTCCTATGCTTTAAATGCAATTCCAGTCTACCTCCTGAAATCGGTTTCCTGCAATTCTGCCCGGCTTTCAAGTCCTCTTGGCAGCCTTACTTCAGTATATTTTTGGATGATAGCTGTCATTTATAACTCTGCAGGTTTGTGAATTACAGTGCCCCTGAGCTCCTTTCTTCAACTCGCTTTCTTGTGAGCTGGCCGCAACACCGCAGGATTGCTTCAGGCCCTAATCTGGTTCCGGCATGGCACGCTGAGCCTTTGGTTAATTCCTCTTCCTGGTGGGAAATGAGAGTTAAATTTTCCCGTCCAGACACCTCCAGCTAGTCTCTCATTGGTTCTCCCTATTCCTGTTCATCTTCCGCGGAATTTGCAAACTGGGCCAAACAGGAGGTTAAAGGCACTGACTCTCCAAGTCGGGAGAGTGTTAGTAAAGCATCTGGAATGTTGCACCCGAGTACCAGGGGACGAGAACTGAGACATATTTCAACACGTCTCCCGATCACACGGTTGATCATACTCTGGGTTCCACATGCATGTTTTAGCTGAAGGAAGAATCCCTTAAACCTGGAGAGTTGAGACCCGTGGAATGGGTACCATGCAATATGACTTCAAAGGGTCTTCATTTGCTCACCAAAACTCTCCAATCCTATCACTGCTGCGTTTTTGCCCCTGTACTCACGATTGATTCACTTTCAGAGACATAGCAATCCATAGGTTTTAAGATACTTACTAGTCAGGTACATTATTAGGCGTTTAATATGGGGTTTTGAGTCCATTTCGTTGAGCAAGGAGTAGCTCTTGTCTATTACATATTTGGCTTAAGGAACTTTATCTGTGCTCATTTCAATCTCTGGTTTTATGCAGCACCCCAACTCACCTTTCCCCTTAAGCAAGCATAAGTTGGTTTTCTAAATTTGGGACCATGTTCTGTTTTGAAATTCAGTTCCTGTGTAGCCAAGTTTACATTCCGTGTATTAGTGATATCTTATGATGTTTCTTTTTCTGTGTGACTTATTTCAGTTAGAATCATCATACCTGAATCCACTCATTATGCTGGTATGGGCTTGATGACATAGATGTCATTGCTGAGTGATATTGCATTGTACGTAAGTACCACAACTTCTTTATCCATTTTTCGCTTTATGCGATATTGAACTTGTACCGTAAACGAGTTTCTTGTAAACAGAGCCATCCCAAACTTTGGGGTGGCTGTGTCTTTTTGATTTTAATTTCCCTAAGCTATAGGACCATAAGTGGAAGTGCCCTAGGCTCTGTTGCTTTGTTTTTTAGATGTTTCAGGAAACACCATACACTTCTCCCGAGTGGCTGTTGGCAAGTTACATCCCGCCCATCAGCATAACAAGGCTCCCAGTTCTCCATGGCCTGTCCTGCCTTTCTGGATTTTACACTTTTTTCAGATGGCCCTTTTGACGGGGGGGAAGTGAGACTTCATTGTAGTGCAGATTTCCTTTGCAAGCTTGCTTGGTTGGCCAAAAAGGGCGTATGCGTTTTTTCCTGAATATATTCAGGAAAAAACGCATACGCCCTTTTTGGCCAAGTGCATCATTGTCGACCTTCTGCCTCTTTTCCTATGCTTTAAATGCAATTCCAGTCTACCTCCTGAAATCGGTTTCCTGCAATTCTGCCCGGCTTTCAAGTCCTCTTGGCAGCCTTACTTCAGTATATTTTTGGATGATAGCTGTCATTTATAACTCTGCAGGTTTGTGAATTACAGTGCCCCTGAGCTCCTTTCTTCAACTCGCTTTCTTGTGAGCTGGCCGCAACACCGCAGGATTGCTTCAGGCCCTAATCTGGTTCCGGCATGGCACGCTGAGCCTTTGGTTAATTCCTCTTCCTGGTGGGAAATGAGAGTTAAATTTTCCCGTCCAGACACCTCCAGCTAGTCTCTCATTGGTTCTCCCTATTCCTGTTCATCTTCTGCGGAATTTGCAAACTGGGCCAAACAGGAGGTTAAAGGCACTGACTCTCCAAGTCGGGAGAGTGTTAGTAAAGCATCTGGAATGTTGCACCCGAGTACCAGGGGACGAGAACTGAGACATATTTCAACACGTCTCCCGATCACACGGTTGATCATACTCTGGGTTCCACATGCATGTTTTAGCTCAAGGAAGAATCCCTTAAACCTGAAGAGTTGAGACCCGTGGAATGGGTACCATGCAATATGACTTCAAAGGGTCTTCATTTGCTCACCGAACCTCTCCAATCTTATCACTGCTGCGTTTATGCCCCTGTACACATGCTTGATTCTCTTTCGGAGACAGAGCGATCCATAGGTTTTAAGATACTTACTAGTCAGGTACATACTTAGGCGTTTAATATGGGGTTTTGAGTCCATTTCATTGAGCAAGGAGTAGCTCTTGTCTATTCCATATTTGGCTTAAGGAACTTTATCTGTGCTCATTTCAATCTCTGGTTTTATGCAGCACCCCAACTCACCTTTCCCCTTAAGCAAGCATAAGTTGATTTTCTAAATTTGAGACCCTGTTCTCTTTTGTAATCCAGTTCCTGTGTAGCCAAGTTTACATTCCGTGTATTAGTGATATCTTATGATGTTTCTTTTTCTGTGTGACATATTTCAGTTAGAATCATCATACCTGAATCCACTCATTATGCTGCTACGGGCCTGATGACATAGATGTCATTGCTGAGTGATATTGCATTGTACGTAAGTACCACAACTTCTTTATCCATTTTTCACTTTCTGCGATATTCAACTAGTCCCTTAAACGAGTTTCTTGTATACAGAGCCGTCCCAAACTTTGGGGTGGCTGTGTCTTTTTGATTTTAATTTCCCTAAGCTATAGGACCATAAGTGGAAGTGCCCTAGGCTGCGTTGGTTTGTTTTTTAGATGATTCAGGAAACACCATACACTTCTCCCAAGTGGCTGTTGGCAATTTACATGCCGCCCATCAGCATCACAAGGCTCCCAGTTCTCCATGGCCTGTCCTGCCTTTCTGGATTTTACACTTTTTCCAGATGGCCCTTTTGACCGGGGGAAAGTAAGACTTCATTGTAGTGCAGATTTCCTTTGCAAGCTTGCTTGGTTGGCCAGAAAGGGCGTATGCGTTTTGTCCTGAATATATTCAGGAAAAAACGCATACGCCCTTTTTGGCCAAGTGCATCATTGTGGACGTTCTGCCTCTTTTCCTATGTTTGAAATGCACTTCCAGTCCACCTCCTGAAATCGGTTTCCTGCAATTCTGCCCCGCTTTCAAGTCCTCTTGGCAGCCTTACTTCAGTATATTTTTGGACGATAGCTGTCATTTATAACTCTGCAGGTTTGTGAATTACAGTGCCCCTGAGCTCCTTTCTTCATCTCGCTTTCTTGTGAGCCGGCCGCGACACCACAGGATTGCTTCAGGCCCTAATCTTGTTCTGGCACGGCACGCTGAGCCTTTGGTTAATTCCTCTTCCTGGTGGGAAATCAGAGTTAAATTTGCCCGTCCAGACACCTCCAGCTAGTCTCTCATTGGTTCTCCCTATTCCTGTTCATCTGCCGCCGAAATTGCAAACTGGGCCAAACAGGAGGTTAAAGGCACTGACTCTCCAAGTCGGGAGAGTGTTAGTAAAGCGTCTGGAATGTTGCACCCGAGTACCAGGGGACGAGTCCTGAGACATATTGGAACACATCTCCCGATCACACTGTTGATCATACTCTGGGTTTCACATGCATGATTTAGCTGAAGGAAGAATCCCTTAAACCTGGAGAGTTGAGACCCGTGGAATGGGTACCATGCAATATGATTTCAAAGGGTCTTCATTTGCTCACCGAATGTCTCCAATCCTATCATTGCTGCATTTATGCCCCTGTACACACGCTTGATTCTCTTTCGGAGACATAGCAATTCATAGGTTTTAAGATACTTACTAGTCAGGTACATGCTTAGGCTTTTAATATGGGGTGTTGAGTCCATTTCTTTGAGCAAGGAGTAGCTCTTGTCTATTACATATTTGGCTTAAGGAACTTTATCTGTGCTCATTTCAATCTCTGGTTTTATGCAGCACCCCAACTCACCTTTCCCCTTAAGCAATCATAAGTTGGTTTTCTCAATTGGAGACCCTGTTCTGTTTTGTAATCCAGTTCCTGTGTAGCCAAGTTTACATTCCGTGTATTAGTGATATCTTATGATGTTTCTTTTTCTGTGTGACTTATTTCAGTTAGAATCATCATACCTGAATCCACTCATTATGCTGCTATGGGCCTGATGACATAGATTTCATTGCTGAGTGATATTGCATTGTACGTAAGTACCACAAATTCTTTATCCATTTTTCACTTTCTGTGATATTGAACTTGTCCCGTAAACGAGTTTCTTGTAAACAGAGCCGTCCCAAACTTTGGGGTGGCTGTGTCTTTTTGATTTTAATTTCCCTAAGCTATAAGGCCATAAGTGGAAGTGCCCTAGGCTCTGTTGCTTTGTTTTTTAGATGTTTCAGGAAGCACCATACACTTCTCCCGAGTGGCTGTTGGCAATTTACATCCCGCCCATCAGCATAACAAGGCTCCCAGTTCTCCAAAGCCTGTCCTGCCTTTCTGGATTTTACACTTTTTTCAGATGGCCCTTTTGACCGCAGGGAAGTGAGACTTCATTGTAGTGCAGATTTCCTTTGCAAGCTTGCTTGGTTGACCAAAAAGGGCGTATGCGTTTTTTCCTGAATATATTCAGGAAAAAACGCATACGCCCTTTTTGGCCAAGTGCATCATTGTCGACGTTCTGCCTCTTTTCCTATGCTTTAAATGCAATTCCAGTCTACCTCCTGAAATCGGTTTCTTGCAATTCTGCCCAGCTTTCAAGTCCTCTTGGCAGCCTTACTTCAGTATATTTTTGGACGATAGTTGTCATTTATAACTCTGCAGGTTTGTGAATTACAGTGCCCCTGAGCTCCTTTCTTCAACTTGCTTTCTTGTGAGCTGGCCGCAACACCGCAGGATTGCTTCAGGCCCTAATCTGGTTCCGGCACGGCATGCTGACCCTTTGGTTAATTCCTCTTCCTGGTGGAAAATGAGAGTTAAATTTTCCCGTCCAGACACCTCCAGCTAGTCTCTCATTGGTTCTCCCTATTCCTGTTCATCTTCCGCGGAATTTGCAAACTGGGCCAAACAGGAGGTTAAAGGCACTGACTCTCCAAGTCGGGAGAGTGTTAGTAAAGCATCTGGAAAGTTGCACCCGAGTACCAGGGGACGAGGACGGAGACATATTTGAACACGTCTCCCGATCACACGGTTGATCATACTCTGGGTTCCACATGCATGTTTTAGCTGAAGGAAGAATCCCTTAAACCTGGAGAGTTGAGACCCGTGGAATGGGTACCATGCAATATGACTTCAAAGGGTCTTCATTTGCTCACCGAACCTCTCCAATCCTATCACTGCTGCGTTTATGCCCCTGTACACACGGTTGATTCTCTTTCAGAGACATAGCAATCCATAGGTTTTAAGATACTTACTAGACAGGTACATTCATTGGCGTTTAATATGGGGTGTTGAGTCCATTTCGTTGAGCAAGGAATAGCTCTTGTCTATTACATATTTGGCTTAAGGAACTTTGTGCTCATTTCAATCTCTGGTTTTATGCAGCACCCCAACTCACCTTTCCGCTTAAGCAAGCATAAGTTGGTTTTCTAAATTTGAGACCCTGTTCTGTTTTGTAATTCAGTGCCTGTGTAGCCAAGTTTACATTCCGTGTATTAGTGATATCTTATGACGTTTCTTTTTCTGTGTGACTTATTTCAGTTAGAATCATCATACCTGAATCCACTCATTATGCTGCTACGGGCATGATGACATAGATTTCATTGCTGAGTGATATTGCATTGTACGTAAGTACCACAACTTTTTTATCCATTTTTCGCTTTCTGCGATATTGAACTTGTACCGTAAACGAGGTTCTTGTAAACAGAGCTGTCCCAAACTTTGGGGTGGCTGTGTCTTTTTGATTTTAATTTCCCTAAGCTATAGGACCATAAGTGGAAGTGCCCTAGGCTCTGTTCCTCAGTTTTTTAGATGTTTCAGGAAACACCATACACTTCTCCTGAGTGGCTGTTGGCAATTTACATCCCGCCCATCAGCATAACAAGGCTCCCAGTTTTCCATGGCCTGTCCTGCCTTTCTGGATTTTACACTTCCTTCAGATGGCCCTTTTGACCGTGGGGAAGTGAGACTTCATTGTAGTGCAGATTTCCTTTGCAAGCTTGCTTGGTTGGCCAAAAACGGCATATGTGTTTTGTCCTGAATATATTCAGGAAAAAACGCATATGCCCTTTTTGGCCAAGTGCATCATTGTGGACGTTCTGCCTCTTTTCCTATGCTTTAAATGCAATTCCAGTCTTCCTCCTGAAATCGGTTTCCTGCAATTCTGCCCCGCTTTCAAGTCCTCTTGGCAGCCTTACTTCAGTGTATTTTTGGACAATAGCTGTCATTTATAACTCTGCAGGTTTGTGAATTACAGTGCCCCTGAGCTCCTTTCTTCAACTCGCTTTCTTGTGAGCTGGCCGCAACACCGCAGGATTGCTTCAGGCCCTAATCTGGTTCCGGCACGGTATCCTGAGCCTTTGGTTAATTCCTCTTCCTGGTGGGAAATTAGAGTTAATTTCGCCCGTCCAGACACCTCCAGCTAGTCTCTCATCGGTTCTCCCTATTCCTGTTCATCTTCCGCAGAAATTGCAAACTGGGCCACACAGGAGGTTAAAGGCACTGACTCTCCAAGTCGGGAGAGTGTTAATAAAGCGTCTGAAATGTTGCACCCGAGTACCAGGGTACGAGAACTGAGACATATTTGAAAACGTCTCCCACTCACACGGTTGATCATACTCTGGGATCCACATGCATGTTTTAGCTGAAGGAAGAATCCCTTAAACCTGGAGAGTTGAGACCCATGGAATGGGTACCATGCAATGTGACTTCAAAGGGTCTTCATTTGCTCACCAAACCTCTCTAATCCTATCACTGCTATGTTTATGCCCCTGTACACACGCTTGATTCTCTTTCGGAGACATAGCAATCCATAGGTTTTAAGATACTTACTAGTCAGGTACATTCTTAGGCATTTAATATGGGGTGTTGAGTCCATTTCGTTGAGCAAGGAGTAGCTCTTGTCTATTCCATATTTGGCTTAAGGAACTTTATCTGTGCTCATTTCAATCTCTGGTTTTATGCAGCACCCCAACTCACCTTTCCCCTTAAGCAAGCATAAGTTGGTTTTCTAAATTTGAGACCCTGTTCTGTTTTGTAATTCAGTGCCTGTGTAGCCAACTTTACATTCCGTGTATTAGTGATATCTTATGACGTTTCTTTTTCTGTGTGACTTATTGCAGTTAGAATCATCATACCTGAATCCACTCATTATGCTGCTATGGGCATGATGACATAGATTTCATTGCTGAGTGATTTTGCATTGTGCATAAGTAGCACAACTTCTTTATCCATGTTTCGCTTTGTGCGATATTGAACTTGTACCGTAAACGAGGTTCTTGTAAACAGAGCCGTCCCAAACTTTGGGGTGGCTGTGTCTTTTTGATTTTAATTTCCCTAAGCTATAGGACCATAAGTGGAAGTGCCCTAGGCTCTGTTCCTCAGTTTTTTAGATGTTTCAGGAAACACCATACACTTCTCCCGAGTGGCTGTTGGCAATTTACATCCCGCCCATCAGCATAACAACGCTCCCAGTTCTCCATGGCCTGTCCTGCCTTTCTGGATTTTACACTTTCTTCAGATGGCCCTTTTGACCGTGGGGAAGTGAGACTTCATTATAGTGCAGATTTCCTTTGCAAGCTTGCTTGGTTGGCCAAAAAGTGCATATGCGTTTTTTCCTGAATATATTCAGGAAAAAACGCATACGTCCTTTTTGGCCAAGTGCATCATTGTCGACGTTCTGCCTCTTTTCCTATGCTTTAATTGCAATTCCAGTCTACCTCCTGAAATCGGTTTCCTGCAATTCTGCCCCGCTTTCAAGTCCTCTTGGCAGCCTTACTTCAGTATATTTTTTGACGATAGCTGTCATTTATAACTCTGCAGGTTTGTGAATTACAGTGCCCCTGAGCTCCTTTCTTCAACTCGCTTTCTTGTGAGCTGGCCGCAACACCGCAGGATTGCTTCAGGCCCTAATCATGTTCTGGCACGGCACGCTGAGCCTTTGGTTAATTCCTCTTCCTGGTGGGAAATGAGAGTTAAATTTGCCCGTCCAGACACCTCCAGCTAGTCTCTCATTGGTTCTCCCTATTCCTGTTCATCTTCCGCAGAAATTGCAAACTGGGCCAAACAGGAGGTTAAAGGCACTGACTCTCCAAGTCGGGAGAGTGTTAGTAAAGCGTCTGGAATGTTTCACCCGAGTACCAGGGTACGAGAATGGAGACATATTGGAACACGTCTCCCGATCACACGGTTGATCATACTCCGGGTTCCACATGCATGATTTAGCTGAAGGAAGAATCCCTTAAACCTGGAGAGTTGAGACCCGTGGAATGGGTACCATGCAATATGACTTCAAAGGGTCTTCATTTGCTCACCGAACCTCTCCAATCCTATCACTGCTGCGTTTATGCCCCTGTACACACGCTTGATTCTCTTTCGGAGACATAGCGATCCATAGGTTTTAAGATACTTACAAGTCAGGTACATTATAAGGTGTTTAACGTGGGGTTTTGAGTCCATTTCGTTGACGAAGGAGTAGCTCTTGTCTATTACATATTTGGCTTAAGGAACTTTATGTGTGCTCATTTCAATCTCTGGTTTCATGCAGCACCCCAACTCACCTTTCCCCTTAAGCAAGCATATGTTGGTTTTCTAAATTGGAGACCATGTTCTGTTTTGTAATCCAGTTCCTGTGTAGCCAAGTTTACATTCCGTGTATTAGTGATATCTTATGATGTTTCTTTTTCTGTGTGACTTATTTCAGTTAGATTCATCATACCTGAACCCACTCATTTTCTTCTACGGGCCTGATGACATAGATTTCATTGCTGAGTGATATTGCATTGTACGTAAGTACCACAACTTCTTTATCCATTTTTCACTTTCTGCGATATTGAACTTGTACCGTAAACGAGGTTGTTGTAAACAGAGCCATCCCAAACTTTGGGGTGGCTGTGTCTTTTTGATTTTAATTTCCCTAGGCTATAGGACCATAAGTGGAAGTGCCCTAGGCTCTGTTGCTTTGTTTTTTAGATGTTTCAGGAAACACCATACACTTCTCCCCAGTGGCTGTTGGGAGTTTACATCCCGCCCATTAGCATAACAAGGCTCCCAGTTCTCCATGGCCTGTCCTGCCTTTCTGGATTTTACACTTTTTTCAGATGGCCCCTTTGACCGCGGGGAAGTGAGACTTCATTGTAGTGCAGATTTCCTTTGCAAGCTTGCTTGGTTGGCCAAAAAGGGCGTATGCGTTTTTTCCTGAATATATTCAGGAAAAAACGCATACGCCCTTTTTGGCCAAGTGCATCATTGCGGACGTTCTGCCTCATTTCCTATGCTTTAAATGCAATTCCTGTCTACCTCCTGAAATCGGTTTCCTGCAATTCTGCCCCGCTTTCAAGTCCTCTTGGCAGCCTTACTTCAGTATATTTTTGGACGATAGCTGTCATTTATAACTCTGCAGGTTTGTGAATTACAGTGCCCCAGAGCTGCTTTCTTAAACTCGCTTTCTTGTGAGCTGGCCGCAACACCGCAGGATTCCTTCAGGCCCTAAACTGGTTCCGGCACGGCACGCTGAGCCTTTGGTTAATTCCTCTTCCTGGTGGGAAATGGGAGTTAAATTTGCCCGTCCAGACACCTCCAGCTAGTCTCTCATTGGTTCTCCCTATTCCTGTTCATCTTCCGCGGAATTTGCAAACTGGGCCAAACAGGAGGTTAAAGGCACTGACTCTCCAAGTCGGGAGAGTGTTAGTAAAGCGTCTGGAATGTTGCACCCAAGTACCAGGGGACGAGAACTGAGACATATTTCAACACGTCTCCCGATCACATGGTTGATCATACTCTGGGTTCCACATGCATGTTTTAGCTGAAGGAAGAATCCCTTAAACCTGGAGAGTTGAGATCCGTGGAATGGGTACCATGCAATATGACTTCAAAGGGTCTTCATTTGCTCACCGAACCTCTCCAATCCTATCACTGCTGCGTTTATGCCCCTGTACTCACGCTTGATTCTCTTTCAGAGACATAGCAATCTTTAGGTTTTAAGATACTTACTAGTCAGGTACATTATAAGGTGTTTAACATGGGGCTTTGAGTCCATTTCGTTGAGCAAGGAGTAGCTCTTGTCTATTCCATATTTGGCTTAAGGAACTTTATCTGTGCTCATTTCAATCTCTGGTTTTATGCAGCACCCCAACTCACCTTTCCCCTTAAGCAAGCATAAGTTGGTTTTCTAAATTGGAAAACCTGTTCTGTTTTGTAATCCAGTTCCTGTGTAGCCAAGTTTACATTCCGTGTATTAGTGATATCTTATGATGTTTCTTTTTCTGTGTGACTTATTTCAGTTAGAATCATCATACCTGAACCCACTCATTTTCTGCTACGTGCCTGATGACATAGATTTCATTGCTGAGTGATATTGCATTGTAGGTAAGTACCACAACTTCTTTATCCATTTTTCACTTTCTGCGATATTGAACTTGTACCGTAAACGAGGTTCTTGTAAACAGAGCCATCCCAAACTTTGGGGTGGCTGTGTCTTTTTGATTTTAATTTCCCTAAGCTATAGGACCATAAGTGGAAGTGCCCTAGGCTCTGTTGATTTGTTTTTTAGATGTTTCAGGAAACACCATACACTTCTCCTGAGTGGCTGTTGGCAATTTACATCCCACCCATCAGCATAACAAGTTCTCCATGGCCTGTCCTGCCTTTCTGGAGTTTACACTTTTTTCAGATGGCCCTTTTGACCAGGCGGAAGTGAGACTTCATTGTAGTGCAGATTTCCTTTGCAAGCTTGCTTGGTTGGCCAAAAAGAGCGTATGCGTTTTTTCCTGAATATATTCAGGAAAAAACGCATACGCCCTTTTTGGCCAAGTGCATCATTGTCGACGTTCTGCCTCTTTTCCTATGCTTTAAATGCAATTCCAGTCTACCTCCTGAAATCGGTTTCCTGCAATTCTGCCCCGCATTCAAGTCCTCTTGGCAGCCTTACTTCAGTATATTTTTGGACGATAGCTGTCATTTATAACTCTGCAGGTTTGTGAATTACAGTGTCCCTGAGCTCCTTTCTTCAACTCGCTTTCTTGTGAGCTGGCTGCAACACCGCAGGATTGCTTCAGGCCCTAATCTGGTTCCGGCACAGCACGCTGAGCCTTTGGATAATTCCTCTTCCTAGTGGGAAATGAGAGTTAAATTTGCCCGTCCAGACACCTCCAGCTAGTCTCTCATTGGTTCTCCCTATTCCTGTTCATCTTCCGCAGAAATTGCAAACTGGGCCAAACAGGAGGTTAAAGGCAGTGACTCTCCAAGTTGGGAGAGTGTTAGTAAAGCGTCTGGAATGTTGCACCTGAGTACCAGGGGACGAGAACTGACATATGTTGGAACACGTCTCCCGATCACATGGTTGATCATACTCTGGGTTCCACATGCATGATTTAGCTGAAGGAAGAATCCCTTAAACCTGGAGAGTTGAGACCCGTGGAATGGGTACCATGCAATATGACTTCAAAGGGTCTTCATTTGCTCACCGAACCTCTCCAATCCTATCACTGCTGCGTTTATGCCCCTGTACACACGCTTGATTCTCTTTCGGAGACATAGCGATCCATAGGTTTTAAGATACTTACTAGTCAGGTACATTCTTAGGCGTTTAATATGGGGTGTTGAGTCCATTTCGTTGAGCAAGGAGTAGCTCTTGTCTATTACATATTTGGCTTAAGGAACTTTATCTGTGCTCATTTCAATCTCTGGTTTTATGCAGCACCCCAACTCACCTTTCCCCTTAAGCAAGCATAAGTTGGTTTTCTAAATTTGAGACCCTGTTCTCTTTTGTAATCCAGTTCCTGTGTAGCCAAGGTTACATTCCGTGTATTAGTGATATCTTATGATGTTTCTTTTTCTGTGTGACTTATTTAAGTTAGAATCATCATAACTGAATCCACTCATTATGCTGCTACGGGCCTGATGACATAGATTTCATTGCTGAGTGATATTTCATTGTACGTAAGTACCACAACTTCTTTATCCATTTTTCACTTTCTGTGATATTGAACTTGTCCCGTAAACGAGTTTCTTGTAAACAGAGCCGTCCGAAACGTTGGGGTGGCTGTGTCTTTTTGATTTTAATTTCCCTAAGCTATAGGGTCATAAGTGGAAGTGCCCTAGGCTCTGTTGCTTTGTTTTTTAGATGTTTCAGGAAACACCATACACTTCCCCTGAGTGGCTGTTGGCAATATACATCCCGCCCATCAGCATAACAAGGCTCCCAGTTCTCCATGGCCTGTCCTGCCTTTCTGGATTTTACACTTTTTTCAGTGGCCCTTTTGACCGGGGGGAAGTGAGACTTCATTGTAGTGCAGATTTCCTTTGCATGCTTGCTTGGTTGGCCAAAAAGGGCGTATGCGTTTTTTCCTGAATATATTCAGGAAAAAACGCATACGCCCTTTTTGGCCAAGTGCATCATTGTCGACGTTCTGCCTCTTTTCCTATGTTTTAAGTGCAATTCCAGTCTACCTCCTGAAATCGGTTTCCTGCAATTTTGCCCCACTTTCAAGTCTTCTTGGCAGCCTTACTTCAGTATATTTTTGGACGATAGCTGTCATTTATAACTCTGCAGGTTTTTGAATTACAGTGCCCCTGAGCTCCTTTCTTCAACTCGCTTTCTTGTGAGCTGGCCGCAACACCGCAGGATTGCTTCAGGCCCTAATATGGTTCCGGCACGGCACGCTGAGCCTTTGGTTAATTCCTCTTCCTGGTGGGAAATGAGAGTTAAATTTGCCCGTCCAGACACCTCCAGCTAGTCTCTCATTGGTTCTCCCTATTCCTGTTCATCTGCCGCAGAAATTGCAAACTGGGCCAAACAGGAGTTTAAAGGCACTGACTCTCCCAGTCGGGAGAGTGTTAGTAAAGCGTCTGGTATGTTGCACCCAAGTACCAGGGGACGAGTCCTGAGACATATTGGAACACAGCTCCCGATCACATGGTTGATCATACTCTGGGTTCCACATGCATGATTTAGCTGAAGGAAGAATCCCTTAAACCTGGAGAGTTGAGACCCGTGGAATGGGTACCATGCAATATGATTTCAAAGGGTCTTCATTTGCTCACCGAATGTCTCCAATCCTATCATTGCTGCATTTATGCCCGTGTACACACGCTTGATTCTCTTTCAGAGACATAGCAATTCATAGGTTTTAAGATACTTACTAGTCAGGTACATTCTTAGGCGTTTAATATGGGGTGTTGAGTCCATTTCGTTGAGCAAGGAGTAGCTCTTGTCTATTACATATTTGGCTTAAGGAACTTTATCTGTGCTCATTTCAATCTCTGGTTTTATGCAGCACCCCAACTCACCTTTCCCCTTAAGCAATCATAAGTTGGTTTTCTAAATTGGAGACCCTGTTCTGTTTTGTAATCCAGTTCCTGTGTAGCCAAGTTTACATTCCGTGTATTAGTGATATCTTATGATGTTTCTTTTTCTGTGTGACTTATTTCAGTTAGAATCATCATACCTGAATCCACTCATTATGCTGCTACGGGCCTGATGACATAGATTTCATTGCTGAGTGATATTGCATTGTACGTAAGTACCACAACTTCTTTATCCATTTTTCACTTTCTGTGATATTGAACTTGTACCGTAAACGAGTTTCTTGTAAACAGAGCCGTCCCAAACGTTGGGGTGGCTGTGTCTTTTTGATTTTAATTTCCCTAAGCTATAGGGCCATAAGTGGAAGTGCCCTAGGCTCTGTTGCTTTGTTTTTTAGATGTTTCAGGAAACACCATACACTTCTCCCGAGTGGCTGTTGGGAAATTACATCCCTCCCATCAGCATAACAAGGCTCCCAGTGCTCCATGGCCTGTCCTGCCTTTCTGGATTTTACACTTTTTTCAGATGGCCCTTTTGACGGGGGGGAAGTGAGACTTCATTGTAGTGCAGATTTCCTTTGCAAGCTTGCTTGGTTGGCCAAAAAGGGCGTATGCGTTTTTTCCTGAATATATTCAGGAAAAAACGCATACGCCCTTTTTCGCCAAGTGCATCATTGTCGACCTTCTGCCTCTTTTCCTATGCTTTAAATGCAATTCTAGTCTACCTCCTGAAATCGGTTTCCTGCAATTCTGCCCCACTTTCAAGTCATCTTGGCAGCCTAACTTCAGCATATTTTTGGACGATAGCTACCACTTATAACTCTGCAGGTGTGTGAATTACAGTGCCCCTGAGCTCCTTTCTTCAACTCGCTTTCTTGTGAGCTGGCCACAACACCGCAGGATTGCTTCAGCCCCTAATCTGGTGCCGGCACGGCATGCTGAGCCTTTGGTTAATTCCTCTTCGTGGTGGGAAATGAGAGTGAAATTTGCCCGTCCAGACACCTCCAGCTAGTCTCTCATTGGTTCTCCCTATTCCTATTCATCTTCCGCAGAAATTGCAAACTGGGCCAAACAGGAGGTTAAAGGCACTGACTCTCAAAGTCGGGAGAGTGTTAGTAAAGCGTCTGCAATGTTGCACCCGAGTACCAGGGGACGAGAACTGAGACATATTTGAACACGTCTCCCGATCACACGGTTGATCATACTCTGTGTTCCACATGCATTTTTTAGCTGAAAGAAGAATCCCTTAAACTTGGACAGTTGAGACCCTTGGAATGGGTACCATGCAATATGACTTCAAAGGGTCTTCATTTGCTCACCGAACCTCTCCAATCCTATCACTGCTGCGTTTATGCCCCTGTACTCACGCTTGATTCTCTTTCAGAGACATACCAATCCATGAGTTTTAAGATACTTACTAGTCAGGTACATTGTTAGGCGTTTAATATGGGGTTTTGAGTCCATTTCGTTGAGCAAGGAGTAGCCCTTGTCTATTACATATTTGGCTTAAGGAACTTTATCTGTGCTCATTTCAATCTCTGGTTTTATGCAGCACCCCAAATCACCTTTCCCCTTAAGCAAGCATAAGTTGGTTTTCTAAATTTGAGACCCTGTTCTGTTTTGTAATTCAGTGCCTGTGTAGCCAAGTTTACATTCCGTGTATTAGTGATATCTTATGATGTTTCTTTTTCTGTGTGACTTATTTCAGTTAGAATCATCATACCTGAATCCACTCTATGCTTTACAGGCCTGATGACATAGATTTCATTGCTGATTGATATTGCATTGTACGTAAGTACCACAACTTCTTTATCCATTTTTCGCTTTCTGCGATATTGAACTTGTACCGTGACTGAGGTTCTTGTAAACAGAGCTGTCCCAAATTTTGGGGTGGCTGTGTCTTTTTTATTTTAATTTCCCTAAGCTATAGGACCATAAGTGGAAGTGCCCTAGGCTGTGTTCCTCAGTTTTTTAGATGTTTCAGGACACACCATACACTTCTCCCGAGTGGCTGTTGGCAATTTACATCCTGCCCATCAGCATAACAAGGCTCCCAGTTCTCCATGGCCTGTCCTGCCTTTCTGGATTTTACACTTTTTTCAGATGGCCCTTTTTACCGGGGGGAAGTGAGACTTCATTGTAGTGCAGATTTCCTTTGCAAGCTTGCTTGGTTGGCCAAAAATTGCGTATGCGTTTTGTCCTGAATATATTCAGGAAAAAACGCATACGCCCTTTTTGGCCAGTGCATCATTGTGGACGTTCTGCCTCTTTTCCTATGCTTTAAATGCAATTCCAGTCTACCTCCTGAAATCGGTTTCCTGCAATTCGGCCCCGCTTTCAAGTCCTCTTGGCAGCCTTACTTCAGTATATTTTTGGACAATAACTGTCATTTATAACTCTGCAGGTTTGTGAATTACAGTGCCCCTGAGCTCTTTTCTTCAACTCGCTTTCTTGTGAGCTGGCCGCAACACCGCAGGATTGCTTCAGGCCCTAATCTGGTTCCGGCATGGTATGCTGAGCCTTTGGTTAATTCCTCTTCCTGGTGGGAAATGAGAGTTAAATTCGCCCGTCCAGACACCTCCAGCTAGTCTCTCATTGGTTCTCCCTATTTCTGTTCATCTTTCGCAGAAATTGCAAACTGGGCCAAACAGGAGGTTAAAGGCACTGACTCTCCAAGTCGGGAGAGTGTTAGTAAAGCGTCTGGAATCTTGCACCCGAGTACCAGGGGACGAGAATGGAGACATATTGGAACACGACTCCCGATCACACGGTTGATCATACTCCGGGTTCCACATGCATGATTTAGCCGAAGGAAGAATCCCTTAAACCTGGAGAGTTGAGACCCGTGGAATGGGTACCATGCAATATGACTTCAAAGGGTCTTCATTTGCTCACCGAACCTCTCCAATCCTATCACTGCTGCATTTATGCCCCTGTACACACGCTTGATTCTCTTTCGGAGACATAGCGATCCATAGGTTTTAAGATACTTACTAGTCAGGTACATTCTTAGGCGTTTAATATGGGGTGTTGAGTCCATTTCGTTGAGCAAGGAGTAGCTCTTGTCTATTCCATATTTGGCTTAAGGAACTTTATCTGTGCTCATTTCAATCTCTGGTTTTATGCAGCACCCCAACTCACCTTTCGCCTTAAGCAAGCATAAGTTGGTTTTCTAAATTTGAGACCCTGTTCTGTTTTGTAATCCAGTTCCTCTGTAGCCAAGTTTACATTCCGTGTATTAGTGATATCTTATGATGTTTCTTTTTCTGTGTGACTTATTTCAGTTAGAATCATCATACCTGAATCCACTCATTATGCTGCTATGGGCCTGATGACATAGATTTCATTGCTGAGTGATATTGCATTGTACGTAAGTACCACAACTTCTTTATCCATTTTTCGCTTTCTGTGAAATTGAACTTGTACCGTAAACGAGGTTCTTGTAAACAGAGCCGTCCCAAACTTTGGGGTGGCTGTGTCTTTTTTATTTTAATTTCCCTAAGCTATAGGACCATAAGTGGAAGTGCCCTAGGCTCTGTTGCTTTGTTTTAGATGTTCCAGGAAACACCATACACTTCTCCTGAGTGGCTGTTGGCAATTTACATCCCGCCCATCAGCATAACAAGGCTCCCAGTTCTCCATGGCCTGTCCTGCCTTTCTGGATTTTACACTTTTTTCACATGGCCCATTTGACTGGGGGGAAGTGAGACTTCATTGTAGTGCAGATTTCCTTTGCAAGCTTGCTTGGTTGGCCTAAAAGGGCGTATGCTTTTTTTCCTGAATATATTCAGGAAAAAAAGCATACGCCCTTTTTGGCAAGTGCATCATTGTCGACGTTCTGCCTCTTTTCCTATGCTTTAAATGCAAATCAAGTCTACCACCTGAAATCGGTTTCCTGCAATTCTGCCCCGGTTTCAAGCGCTCTTGGCAGCCTTACTTCAGTAGATTTTTGTACGATAGCTGTCATTTATAACTCTGCAGGTTTGTGAATTACAGTGCCCCTGAGCTCCTTTCTTCAACTCGCTTTCTTGTGAGCTGGCCTCAACACCGCAGGATTGCTTCAGGCCCTAATCTGGTTCTGGCACGGCACGCTGAGCCTTTGGTTAATTCCTCTTCCTGGTGGGAAATGAGAGTTAAATTTGCCCGTCCAGACACCTCCAGCTAGTCTCTCATTGGTTCTCCCTATTCCTGTTCATCTTCCGCAGAAATTGCAAACTGCGCCAAACAGGAGGTTAAAGGCACTGTCTCTCCAAGTCGGGAGAATATTAGTAAAGCGTCTGCAATTTTGCACCCGAGTACCAGGGGATGAGAACTGAGACATATTAGAACACATCTCCCGATCACACGGTTGATCACACTCTGTGTTCCACATTCATTTTTTAGCTGAAGGAAGAATCCCTTAAACTTGGAGAGTTGAGACCTGTGGAATGGGTACCATGCAATATGACTTCAAAGGGTCTTCATTTGCTCACCAAACCTCTCCAATCCTATCACTGCTGCGTTTATGCCCGTGTACTCACGCTTGATTCTCTTTCAGAGACATAGCAATCCATAAGTTTTAAGATACTTACTAGTCAGGTACATTATTAGGGGTTTAATAAGGGGTTTTGAGTCCATTTCGTTGAGCAAGGAGTAGCCCTTGTCTATTACATATTTGGCTTAAGGAACTTTATCTGTGCTCATTTCAATCTCTGGTTTTATGCAGCACCCCAGCTCACCTTTCCCCTTAAGCAAGTATAAGTTGGTTTTCTAAATTTGAGACCCTGTTCTGTTTTGTAATCCAGTTCCTGTGTAGCCAAGTTTACATTCCGTGTATTAGTGATATCTTATGATGTTTCTTTTTCTGTGTGACTTATTTCAGTTAGAATCATCATACCTGAATCCACTCATTATGCTGCTAAGGGCCTGATGACATAGATTTCATTGCTGAGTGATATTGCATTGTACGTAAGTACCACCACTTCTTTATCCATTTTTCACTTTCTGCGATATTGAATTTGTACCATAAACGCGGTTCTTGTAAACAGAGCCGTCCCAAACTTTGGGGTGGCTGTGTCTTTTTGAGTTTAATTTCCCTAAGCTATAGAACCATAAGTGGAAGTGCCCTAGGCTCTGTTGCTTTGTTTTTTAGATGTTTCAGGAAACACCATACACTTCTCCCGAGTGGCTGTTGGGAAATTACTTCCCTCCCATCAGCATAACAAGGCTCCCAGTGCTCCATGGCCTCTCCTGCCTTTCTGGATTTTACACTTTTTTCAGATGTCCCTTTTGACCGGGGGGAAGTGAGACTTCATTGTAGTGCAGATTTCCTTTGCAAGCTTGCTTGGTTGGCCAAAAAGGGCGTATGCGTTTTTTCCTGAATATATTCAGGAAAAAATGCATACGCCCTTTTGGCCAAGTGCATCATTGTCCACGTTCTACCTCTTTTCCTATGCTTTAAATGCAATTCCAGTCTACCTCCTGAAATCGGTTTCCTGCAATTCTGCCCTGCTTTCAAGTCCTCTTGGCAGCCTTACTTCAATATATTTTTGGACGATAGCTGTCATTTATAACTCTGCAGGTTTGTGAATTACAGTGCCCCTGAGCTCCTTTCTTCAAATCTCTTTCTTGTGAGCTGGCCGCAAAACCGCAGGATTGCTTCAGGCCCTAATCTGGTTCCGGCACGGCACGCTGAGCCTTTGGTTAATTCCTCTTCCTGGTGGGAAATGAGAGTTAAATTTGTCCGTCCAGACACCTCCAGCTAGTCTCTCATTGGTTCTCCCTATTCCTGTTCATCTTCCGCAGAAATTGCAAACTGGGCCAAACAGGAGGTTAAAGGCACTGACTCTCCAAGTCGGGAGAGTGTTAGTAAAGCGTCTGGAATGTTGCACCCGAGTACCAGGGGACGAGAACTGAGACATATTGGAACACGTCTCCCGATCACACGGTTGATCATACTCTGGGTTCCACATGCATGATTTCGCCTAAGGAAGAATCCCTTAATTTGGAGAGTTGAGACCCGTGCAATGGGTACCATGCAATATGACTTCAAAGGGTCTTCATTTGCTCACCGAACCTCTCCAATCCTATCACTGCTGCGTTTATGCCCCTGTACACACGCTTGATTCTCTTTCGGAGACATAGCAATCCATAGCTTTTAAGATACTTACTAGTCAGGTACATTCTCAGGCGTTTAATATGCGGTGTTGAGTCCATTTCGTTGAGCAAGGTGTAGCTCTTGTTTATTCCATATTTGGCTTAAGGAACTTTATCTGTGCTCATTTCAATCTCTGGTTTTATGCAGCACCCCAACTCACCTTTCCCCTTAAGCAAGCATAAGTTGGTTTTCTAAATTTGAGACCCTGTTCTGTTTTGTAATCCAGTTCCTGTGTAGCCAAGTTTACATTCCGTGTATTAGTGATATCTTATGATGTTTCTTTTTCTGTGTGACTTATTTCAGTTAGAATCATCATACCTGAATCCACTCATTATGCTGCTATGGGCCTGATGACATAGATTTCATTGCTGAGTGATATTGCATTGTACGTAAGTAAAACAACTTCGTTATTCATTTTTCGCTTTATGCGATATTGAACTTGTACCGTAAACGAGGTTCTTGTAAACAGAGCCATCCCAAACTTTGGGGTGGCTGTGTCTTTTTGATTTTAATTTCCCTAAGCTATAGGACCATAAGTGGAAGTGCCCTAGGCTCTGTTGCTTTGTTTTTTAGATGTTTCAGGAAACACCATACACTTCTCCCCAGTGGCTGTTGGCAATTTACATCCAGCCCATCAGCATAACAAGGCTCCCAGTTCTCCATGGCCTGTCCTGCCTTTCTGGATTTTACACTTTTTTCAGGTGGCCCTTTTGACCGGGGGGAAGTGAGACTTCATTGTAGTGCAGATTTCCTTTGCAAGCTTGCTTGGTTGGCCAAAAAGGGCGTATGCGTTTTTTCCTGAATATATTCAGGAAAAAACGCATACGCCCTTTTTGGCCAAGTGCATCATTGTTGACGTTCTGCCTCTTTTCCTATGCTTTAAATGCAATTCCAGTCTACCACCTGAAATCGGTTTCGTGCAATTCTGCCCCGCTTTCAAGTCCTCTTGGCAGCCTTACTTCAGTATATTTTTGGATGATAGCTGTCATTTATAACTCTGCAGGTTTGTGAATTACAGTGCCACTGAGCTCCTTTCTTCAACTCGCTTTCTTGTGAGCTGGCCGCAACACCGCAGGATTGCTTCATGCCATAATCTGGTTCCGGCATGGCACGCTGAGCCTTTGGTTAATTCCTCTTCCTGGTGGGAAATGAGAGTTAAATTTGCCCGTCCAGACACCTCAGGCTAGTCTCTCATTGGTTCTCCCTATACCTGTTCATCCTCCATAGAAATTTCAAACTGGGCCAAACAGGAGGTTAAAGGCACTGACTCTCCATGTCGGGAGAGTGTTAGTTAAACTTCTGGAATGTTGCACCCGAGTACCAGGGGACGAGAACTGAGACATATTGGAACACATCTCCCGATCACACGGTTGATCATACTCTGGGTTCCACATGCATGTTTTAGCTGAAGGAAGAATCCCTTAAACCTGGAGAGTTGAGACCCGTGTAATGGGTACCATACAATACGACTTCAAAGGGTCTTCATTTGCTCACCAAAACTCTCCAATCCTATCACTGCTGGGTTTATGCCCCTGTACTCACGATTGATTCACTTTCAGAGACATAGCAATCCATAGGTTTTAAGATACTTACTACTCAGGTACATTATTAGGCGTTTAATATGGGGTTTTGAGTCCATTTCGTTGAGCAAGGAGTAGCTCTTGTCTATTACATATTTGGCTTAAGGAACTTTATCTGTGCTCATTTCAATCTCTGGTTTTATGCGGCACCCCAACTCACCTTTCCCCTTAAGCAAGCATAAGTTGGTTTTCTAAATTTGAGACCCTGTTCTGTTTTGTAATCCAGTTCCTGTGTAGCCAAGTTTACATTCCGTGTATTAGTGATATCTTATGATGTTTCTTATTCTGTGTGACTTATTTCAGTTAGAATCATCATACCTGAATCCACTCTATGCTGCTAAGGGCCTGATGACATAGATTTCATTGTTGAGTGATACTGCATTGTACATAAGTACCACAACTTCTTTATCCATTTTTCACTTTCTGTGATATTGAACTTGTACCGTAAACGAGGTTCTTGTAAACAGAGCCGTCCCAAACATTGGGGTGGCTGTGTCTTTTTGATTTTAATTTCCCTAAGCTACAGGACCATAAGTGGAAGTGCCCTAGGCTCAGTTGCTTTGTTTTAGATGTTCCAGGAAACACCATACACTTCTCCCGAGTGGCTGTTGGCAATTTACATCCCGCCCATCAGCATAACAAGGCTCCCAGTTCTCCATGGCCTGTCCTGCCTTTCTGGATTTTACACTTTTTTCAGATGGCCCTTTTGACTGGGGGGAAGTGAGACTTCATTGTAGTGCAGATTTCCTTTGCAAGCTTGCTTGGTTGGCCAAAAAGTGCTTATGCGTTTTTTCCTGAATATATTCAGGAAAAAACGCATACGCCCTTTTTGGCCAAGTGCATCATTGTGGACGTTCTGCCTCTTTTCCTATGCTTTAAATGCAATTCCTGTCTACCTCCTGAAATCGGTTTCCTGCAATTCTGCCCCGTTTTCAAGTCCTCTTGGCAGCCTTACTTCAGTATATTTTTGGACGATAGCTGTCATTTATAACTCTGCAGGTTTGTGAATTACAGTGCCCCTGAGCTGCTTTCTTAAACTCGCTTTCTTGTGAGCTGGCCGCAACACCGCAGGATTCCTTCAGGCCCTAATCTGGTTCCGGCACGGCACGCTGAGCCTTTGGTTAATTCCTCTTCCTGGTGGGAAATGGGAGTTAAATTTGCCCGTCCAGACACCTCCAGCTAGTCTCTCATTGGTTCTCCCTATTCCTGTTCATCTTCCGCGGAATTTGCTAACTGGGCCAAACAGGAGGTTAAAGGCACTGACTCTCCAAGTCGGGAGAGTGTTAGTAAAGCGTCTGGAATGTTGCACCCGAGTACCAGGGGATGAGAACTGAGACATATTTCAACACGTCTCCCGATCACACGGTTGATCATACTCTGGGTTCCACATGCATGTTTTAGCTGAAGGAAGAATCCCTTAAACCTGGAGAGTTGAGACCCGTGGAATGGGTACCATGCAATATGACTTCAAAGGGTCTTCATTTGCTCACCAAAACTCTCCAATCCTATCACTGCTGCGTTTTTCCCCTGTACTCACGATTGATTCACTTTCAGAGACATAGCAATCCATAGGTTTTAAGATACTTACTAGTCAGGTACATTATTAGGCGTTTAATATGGGGTTTTGAGTCCATTTCGTTGAGCAAGGAGTAGCTCTTGTCTATTACATATTTGGCTTAAGGAACTTTATCTGTGCTCATTTCAATCTCTGGTTTTATGCAGCACCCCAACTCACCTTTCCCCTTAAGCAAGCATAAGTTGGTTTTCTAAATTTGGGACCATGTTCTGTTTTGAAATTCAGTTCCTGTGTAGCCAAGTTTACATTCCGTGTATTAGTGATATCTTATGATGTTTCTTTTTCTGTGTGACTTATTTCAGTTAGAATCATCATACCTGAATCCACTCATTATGCTGCTATGGGCCTGATGACATAGATGTCATTGCTGAGTGATATTGCATTGTACGTAAGTACCACAACTTCTTTATCCATTTTTCGCTTTATGCGATATTGAACTTGTACCGTAAACGAGTTTCTTGTAAACAGAGCCATCCCAAACTTTGGGGTGGCTGTGTCTTTTTGATTTTAATTTCCCTAAGCTACAGGATCATAAGTGGAAGTGCCCTAGGCTCTGTTGCTTTGTTTTTTAGATGTTTCAGGAAACACCATACACTTCTCCAGAGTGGCTGTTGGCAATTTACATCCCGCCCATCAGCATAACAAGGCTCCCAGTTCTCCATGGCCTGTCCTGCCTTTCTGGATTTTACACTTTTTTCAGATGGCCCTTTTGACGGGGGGGAAGTGAGACTTCATTGTAGTGCAGATTTCCTTTGCAAGCTTGCTTGGTTGGCCAAAAAGGGCGTATGCGTTTTTTCCTGAATATATTCAGGAAAAAACGCATACGCCCTTTTTGGCCAAGTGCATCATTGTCGACCTTCTGCCTCTTTTCCTATGCTTTAAATGCAATTCCAGTCTACCTCCTGAAATCGGTTTCCTGCAATTCTGCCCGGCTTTCAAGTCCTCTTGGCAGCCTTACTTCAGTATATTTTTGGATGATAGCTGTCATTTATAACTCTGCAGGTTTGTGAATTACAGTGCCCCTGAGCTCCTTTCTTCAACTCGCTTTCTTGTGAGCTGGCCGCAACACCGCAGGATTGCTTCAGGCCCTAATCTGGTTCCGGCATGGCACACTGAGCCTTTGGTTAATTCCTCTTCCTGGTGGGAAATGAGAGTTAAATTTTCCCGTCCAGACACCTCCAGCTAGTCTCTCATTGGTTCTCCCTATTCCTGTTCATCTTCCGCGGAATTTGCAAACTGGGCCAAACAGGAGGTTAAAGGCACTGACTCTCCAAGTCGGGAGAGTGTTAGTAAAGCATCTGGAATGTTGCACCCGAGTACCAGGGGACGAGAACTGAGACATATTTCAACACGTCTCCCGATCACACGGTTGATCATACTCTGGGTTCCACATGCATGTTTTAGCTGAAGGAAGAATCCCTTAAACCTGGAGAGTTGAGACCCGTGGAATGGGTACCATGCAATATGACTTCAAAGGGTCTTCATTTGCTCACCAAAACTCTCCAATCCTATCACTGCTGCGTTTTTGCCCCTGTACTCACGATTGATTCACTTTCAGAGACATAGCAATCCATAGGTTTTAAGATACTTACTAGTCAGGTACATTATTAGGCGTTTAATATGGGGTTTTGAGTCCATTTCGTTGAGCAAGGAGTAGCTCTTGTCTATTACATATTTGGCTTAAGGAACTTTATCTGTGCTCATTTCAATCTCTGGTTTTATGCAGCACCCCAACTCACCTTTCCCCTTAAGCAAGCATAAGTTGATTTTCTAAATTTGGGACCATGTTCTGTTTTGAAATTCAGTTCCTGTGTAGCCAAGTTTACATTCCGTGTATTAGTGATATCTTATGATGTTTCTTTTTCTGTGTGACTTATTTCAGTTAGAATCATCATACCTGAATCCACTCATTATGCTGCTATGGGCCTGATGACATAGATGTCATTGCTGAGTGATATTGCATTGTACGTAATTACCACAACTTCTTTATCCATTTTTCGCTTTATGCGATATTGAACTTGTACCGTAAACGAGTTTCTTGTAAACAGAGCCATCCCAAACTTTGGGGTGGCTGTGTCTTTTTGATTTTAATTTCCCTAAGCTATAGGACCATAAGTGGAAGTGCCCTAGGCTCTGTTGCTTTGTTTTTTAGATGTTTCAGGAAACACCATACACTTCTCCCGAGTGGCTGTTGGCAATTTACATCCCGCCCATCAGCATAACAAGGCTCCCAGTTCTCCATGGCCTGTCCTGCCTTTCTGGATTTTACACTTTTTTCAGATGGCCCTTTTGACGGGGGGGAAGTGAGACTTCATTGTAGTGCAGATTTCCTTTGCAAGCTTGCTTGGTTGGCCAAAAAGGGCGTATGCGTTTTTTCCTGAATATATTCAGGAAAAAACGCATACGCCCTTTTTGGCCAAGTGCATCATTGTCGACCTTCTGCCTCTTTTCCTATGCTTTAAATGCAATTCCAGTCTACCTCCTGAAATCGGTTTCCTGCAATTCTGCCTGGCTTTCAAGTCCTCTTGGCAGCCTTACTTCAGTATATTTTTGGATGATAGCTGTCATTTATAACTCTGCAGGTTTGTGAATTACAGTGCCCCTGAGCTCCTTTCTTCAACTCGCTTTCTTGTGAGCTGGCCGCAACACCGCAGGATTGCTTCAGGCCCTAATCTGGTTCCGGCATGGCACGCTGAGCCTTTGGTTAATTCCTCTTCCTGGTGGGAAATGAGAGTTAAATTTTCCCGTCCAGACACCTCCAGCTAGTCTCTCATTGGTTCTCCCTATTCCTGTTCATCTTCCGTGGAATTTGCAAACTGGGCCAAACAGGAGGTTAAAGGCACTGACTCTCCAAGTCGGGAGAGTGTTAGTAAAGCATCTGGAATGTTGCACCCGAGTACCAGGGGACGAGAACTGAGACATATTTCAACACGTCTCCCGATCACACGGTTGATCATACTCTGGGTTCCACATGCATGTTTTAGCTGAAGGAAGAATCCCTTAAACCTGGAGAGTTGAGACCCGTGGAATGGGTACCATGCAATATGACTTCAAAGGGTCTTCATTTGCTCACCAAAACTCTCCAATCCTATCACTGCTGCGTTTTTGCCCCTGTACTCACGATTGATTCACTTTCAGAGACATAGCAATCCATAGGTTTTAAGATACTTACTAGTCAGGTACATTATTAGGCGTTTAATATGGGGTTTTGAGTCCATTTCGTTGAGCAAGGAGTAGCTCTTGTCTATTACATATTTGGCTTAAGGAACTTTATCTGTGCTCATTTCAATCTCTGGTTTTATGCAGCACCCCAACTCACCTTTCCCCTTAAGCAAGCATAAGTTGGTTTTCTAAATTTGGGACCATGTTCTGTTTTGAAATCCAGTTCCTGTGTAGCCAAGTTTACATTCCGTGTATTAGTGATATCTTATGATGTTTCTTTTTCTGTGTGACTTATTTCAGTTAGAATCATCATACCTGAATCCACTCATTATGCTGCTATGGGCCTGATGACATAGATGTCATTGCTGAGTGATATTGCATTGTACGTAAGTACCACAACTTCTTTATCCATTTTTCGCTTTATGCGATATTGAACTTGTACCGTAAATGAGTTTCTTGTAAACAGAGCCATCCCAAACTTTGGGGTGGCTGTGTCTTTTTGATTTTAATTTCCCTAAGCTATAGGACCATAAGTGGAAGTGCCCTAGGCTCTGTTGCTTTGTTTTTTAGATGTTTCAGGAAACACCATACACTTCTCCCGAGTGGCTGTTGGCAAGTTACATCCCGCCCATCAGCATAACAAGGCTCCCAGTTCTCCATGGCCTGTCCTGCCTTTCTGGATTTTACACTTTTTTCAGATGGCCCTTTTGACGGGGGGGAAGTGAGACTTCATTGTAGTGCAGATTTCCTTTGCAAGCTTGCTTGGTTGGCCAAAAAGGGCGTATGCGTTTTTTCCTGAATATATTCAGGAAAAAACGCATACGCCCTTTTTGGCCAAGTGCATCATTGTCGACCTTCTGCCTCTTTTCCTATGCTTTAAATGCAATTCCAGTCTACCTCCTGAAATCGGTTTCCTGCAATTCTGCCCGGCTTTCAAGTCCTCTTGGCAGCCTTACTTCAGTATATTTTTGGATGATAGCTGTCATTTATAACTCTGCAGGTTTGTGAATTACAGTGCCCCTGAGCTCCTTTCTTCAACTCGCTTTCTTGTGAGCTGGCCGCAACACCGCAGGATTGCTTCAGGCCCTAATCTGGTTCCGGCATGGCACGCTGAGCCTTTGGTTAATTCCTCTTCCTGGTGGGAAATGAGAGTTAAATTTTCCCGTCCAGACACCTCCAGCTAGTCTCTCATTGGTTCTCCCTATTCCTGTTCATCTTCCGTGGAATTTGCAAACTGGGCCAAAGAGGAGGTTAAAGGCACTGACTCTCCAAGTCGGGAGAGTGTTAGTAAAGCATCTGGAATGTTGCACCCGAGTACCAGGGGACGAGAACTGAGACATATTTCAACACGTCTCCCGATCATACGGTTGATCATACTCTGGGTTCCACATGCATGTTTTAGCTGAAGGAAGAATCCCTTAAACCTGGAGAGTTGAGACCCGTGGAATGGGTACCATGCAATATGACTTCAAAGGGTCTTCATTTGCTCACCAAAACTCTCCAATCCTATCACTGCTGCGTTTTTGCCCCTGTACTCACGATTGATTCACTTTCAGAGACATAGCAATCCATAGGTTTTAAGATACTTACTAGTCAGGTACATTATTAGGCGTTTAATATGGGGTTTTGAGTCCATTTCGTTGAGCAAGGAGTAGCTCTTGTCTATTACATATTTGGCTTAAGGAACTTTATCTGTGCTCATTTCAATCTCTGGTTTTATGCAGCACCCCAACTCACCTTTCCCCTTAAGCAAGCATAAGTTGGTTTTCTAAATTTGGGACCACGTTCTGTTTTGAAATCCAGTTCCTGTGTAGCCAAGTTTACATTCCGTGTATTAGTGATATCTTATGATGTTTCTTTTTCTGTGTGACTTATTTCAGTTAGAATCATCATACCTGAATCCACTCATTATGCTGCTATGGGCCTGATGACATAGATGTCATTGCTGAGTGATATTGCATTGTACGTAAGTACCACAACTTCTTTATCCATTTTTCGCTTTATGCGATATTGAACTTGTACCGTAAACGAGTTTCTTGTAAACAGAGCCATCCCAAACTTTGGGGTGGCTGTGTCTTTTTGATTTTAATTTCCCTAAGCTATAGGACCATAAGTGGAAGTGCCCTAGGCTCTGTTGCTTTGTTTTTTAGATGTTTCAGGAAACACCATACACTTCTCCCGAGTGGCTGTTGGCAAGTTACATCCCGCCCATCAGCATAACAAGGCTCCCAGTTCTCCATGGCCTGTCCTGCCTTTCTGGATTTTACACATTTTTCAGATGGCCCTTTTGACAGGGGGGAAGTGAGACTTCATTGTAGTGCAGATTTCCTTTGCAAGCTTGCTTGGTTGGCCAAAAAGGGCGTATGCGTTTTTTCCTGAATATATTCAGGAAAAAACGCATACGCCCTTTTTGGCCAAGTGCATCATTGTCGACCTTCTGCCTCTTTTCCTATGCTTTAAATGCAATTCCAGTCTACCTCCTGAAATCGGTTTCCTGCAATTCTGCCCGGCTTTCAAGTCCTCTTGGCAGCCTTACTTCAGTATATTTTTGGATGATAGCTGTCATTTATAACTCTGCAGGTTTGTGAATTACAGTGCCCCTGAGCTCCTTTCTTCAACTCGCTTTCTTGTGAGCTGGCCGCAACACCGCAGGATTGCTTCAGGCCCTAATCTGGTTCCGGCATGGCACGCTGAGCCTTTGGTTAATTCCTCTTCCTGGTGGGAAATGAGAGTTAAATTTTCCCGTCCAGACACCTCCAGCTAGTCTCTCATTGGTTCTCCCTATTCCTGTTCATCTTCCGTGGAATTTGCAAACTGGGCCAAACAGGAGGTTAAAGGCACTGACTCTCCAAGTCGGGAGAGTGTTAGTAAAGCATCTGGAATGTTGCACCCGAGTACCAGGGGACGAGAACTGAGACATATTTCAACACGTCTCCCGATCACACGGTTGATCATACTCTGGGTTCCACATGCATGTTTTAGCTGAAGGAAGAATCCCTTAAACCTGGAGAGTTGAGACCCGTGGAATGGGTACCATGCAATATGACTTCAAAGGGTCTTCATTTGCTCACCAAAACTCTCCAATCCTATCACTGCTGCGTTTTTGCCCCTGTACTCACGATTGATTCACTTTCAGAGACATAGCAATCCATAGGTTTTAAGATACTTAGTAGTCAGGTACATTATTAGGCGTTTAATATGGGGTTTTGAGTCCATTTCGTTGAGCAAGGAGTAGCTCTTGTCTATTACATATTTGGCTTAAGGAACTTTATCTGTGCTCATTTCAATCTCTGGTTTTATGCAGCACCCCAACTCACCTTTCCCCTTAAGCAAGCATAAGTTGGTTTTCTAAATTTGGGACCATGTTCTGTTTTGAAATTCAGTTCCTGTGTAGCCAAGTTTACATTCCGTGTATTAGTGATATCTTATGATGTTTCTTTTTCTGTGTGACTTATTTCAGTTAGAATCATCATACCTGAATCCACTCATTATGCTGCTATGGGCCTGATGACATAGATGTCATTGCTGAGTGATATTGCATTGTACGTAAGTACCACAACTTCTTTATCCATTTTTCGCTTTATGCGATATTGAAATTGTACCGTAAACGAGTTTCTTGTAAACAGAGCCATCCCAAATTTTGGGGTGGCTGTGTCTTTTTGATTTTAATTTCCCTAAGCTACAGGACCATAAGTGGAACTGCCCTAGGCTCTGTTGCTTTGTTTTTTAGATGTTTCAGGAAACACCATACACTTCTCCGGAGTGGCTGTTGGCAATTTACATCCCGCCCATCAGCATAACAAGGCTCCCAGTTCTCCATGGCCTGTCCTGCCTTTCTGGATTTTACACTTTTTTCAGATGGCCCTTTTGACGGGGGGGGGGAAGTGAGACTTCATTGTAGTGCAGATTTCCTTTGCAAGCTTGCTTGGTTGGCCAAAAAGGGCGTATACGTTTTTTCCTGAATATATTCAGGAAAAAACGCATACGCCCTTTTTGGCCAAGTGCATCATTGTCGACCTTCTGCCTCTTTTCCTATGCTTTAAATGCAATTCCAGTCTACCTCCTGAAATCGGTTTCCTGCAATTCTGCCCGGCTTTCAAGTCCTCTTGGCAGCCTTACTTCAGTATATTTTTGGATGATAGCTGTCATTTATAACTCTGCAGGTTTGTGAATTACAGTGCCCCTGAGCTCCTTTCTTCAACTCGCTTTCTTGTGAGCTGGCCGCAACACCGCAGGATTGCTTCAGGCCCTAATCTGGTTCCGGCATGGCACGCTGAGCCTTTGGTTAATTCCTCTTCCTGGTGGGAAATGAGAGTTAAATTTTCCCGTCCAGACACCTCCAGCTAGTCTCTCATTGGTTCTCCCTATTCCTGTTCATCTTCCGCGGAATTTGCAAACTGGGCCAAACAGGAGGTTAAAGGCACTGACTCTCCAAGTCGGGAGAGTGTTAGTAAAGCATCTGGAATGTTGCACCCGAGTACCAGGGGACGAGAACTGAGACATATTTCAACACGTCTCCCGATCACACGGTTGATCATACTCTGGGTTCCACATGCATGTTTTAGCTGAAGGAAGAATCCCTTAAACCTGGAGAGTTGAGACCCGTGGAATGGGTACCATGCAATATGACTTCAAAGGGTCTTCATTTGCTCACCAAAACTCTCCAATCCTATCACTGCTGCGTTTTTGCCCCTGTACTCACGATTGATTCACTTTCAGAGACATAGCAATCCATAGGTTTTAAGATACTTACTAGTCAGGTACATTATTAGGCGTTTAATATGGGGTTTTGAGTCCATTTCGTTGAGCAAGGAGTAGCTCTTGTCTATTACATATTTGGCTTAAGGAACTTTATCTGTGCTCATTTCAATCTCTGGTTTTATGCAGCACCCCAACTCACCTTTCCCCTTAAGCAAGCATAAGTTGGTTTTCTAAATTTGGGACCATGTTCTGTTTTGAAATTCAGTTCCTGTGTAGCCAAGTTTACATTCCGTGTATTAGTGATATCTTATGATGTTTCTTTTTCTGTGTGACTTATTTCAGTTAGAATCATCATACCTGAATCCACTCATTATGCTGCTATGGGCTTGATGACATAGATGTCATTGCTGAGTGATATTGCATTGTACGTAAGTACCACAACTTCTTTATCCATTTTTCGCTTTATGCGATATTGAACTTGTACCGTAAACGAGTTTCTTGTAAACAGAGCCATCCCAAACTTTGGGGTGGCTGTGTCTTTTTGATTTTAATTTCCCTAAGCTATAGGACCATAAGTGGAAGTGCCCTAGGCTCTGTTGCTTTGTTTTTTAGATGTTTCAGGAAACACCATACGCTTCTCCCGAGTGGCTGTTGGCAAGTTACATCCCGCCCATCAGCATAACAAGGCTCCCAGTTCTCCATGGCCTGTCCTGCCTTTCTGGATTTTACACTTTTTTCAGATGGCCCTTTTGACGGGGGGGGGGGAAGTGAGACTTCATTGTAGTGCAGATTTCCTTTGCAAGCTTGCTTGGTTGGCCAAAAAGGGCGTATACGTTTTTTCCTGAATATATTCAGGAAAAAACGCATACGCCCTTTTTGGCCAAGTGCATCATTGTCGACCTTCTGCCTCTTTTCCTATGCTTTAAATGCAATTCCAGTCTACCTCCTGAAATCGGTTTCCTGCAATTCTGCCCGGCTTTCAAGTCCTCTTGGCAGCCTTACTTCAGTATATTTTTGGATGATAGCTGTCATTTATAACTCTGCAGGTTTGTGAATTACAGTGCCCCTGAGCTCCTTTCTTCAACTCGCTTTCTTGTGAGCTGGCCGCAACACCGCAGGATTGCTTCAGGCCCTAATCTGGTTCCGGCATGGCACGCTGAGCCTTTGGTTAATTCCTCTTCCTGGTGGGAAATGAGAGTTAAATTTTCCCGTCCAGACACCTCCAGCTAGTCTCTCATTGGTTCTCCCTATTCCTGTTCATCTTCCGCGGAATTTGCAAACTGGGCCAAACAGGAGGTTAAAGGCACTGACTCTCCAAGTCGGGAGAGTGTTAGTAAAGCATCTGGAATGTTGCACCCGAGTACCAGGGGACGAGAACTGAGACATATTTCAACACGTCTCCCGATCACACGGTTGATCATACTCTGGGTTCCACATGCATGTTTTAGCTGAAGGAAGAATCCCTTAAACCTGGAGAGTTGAGACCCGTGGAATGGGTACCATGCAATATGACTTCAAAGGGTCTTCATTTGCTCACCAAAACTCTCCAATCCTATCACTGCTGCGTTTTTGCCCCTGTACTCACGATTGATTCACTTTCAGAGACATAGCAATCCATAGGTTTTAAGATACTTACTAGTCAGGTACATTATTAGGCGTTTAATATGGGGTTTTGAGTCCATTTCGTTGAGCAAGGAGTAGCTCTTGTCTATTACATATTTGGCTTAAGGAACTTTATCTGTGCTCATTTCAATCTCTGGTTTTATGCAGCACCCCAACTCACCTTTCCCCTTAAGCAAGCATAAGTTGGTTTTCTAAATTTGGGACCATGTTCTGTTTTGAAATTCAGTTCCTGTGTAGCCAAGTTTACATTCCGTGTATTAGTGATATCTTATGATGTTTCTTTTTCTGTGTGACTTATTTCAGTTAGAATCATCATACCTGAATCCACTCATTATGCTGCTATGGGCTTGATGACATAGATGTCATTGCTGAGTGATATTGCATTGTACGTAAGTACCACAACTTCTTTATCCATTTTTCGCTTTATGCGATATTGAACTTGTACCGTAAACGAGTTTCTTGTAAACAGAGCCATCCCAAACTTTGGGGTGGCTGTGTCTTTTTGATTTTAATTTCCCTAAGCTATAGGACCATAAGTGGAAGTGCCCTAGGCTCTGTTGCTTTGTTTTTTAGATGTTTCAGGAAACACCATACGCTTCTCCCGAGTGGCTGTTGGCAAGTTACATCCCGCCCATCAGCATAACAAGGCTCCCAGTTCTCCATGGCCTGTCCTGCCTTTCTGGATTTTACACTTTTTTCAGATGGCCCTTTTGACGGGGGGGAAGTGAGACTTCATTGTAGTGCAGATTTCCTTTGCAAGCTTGCTTGGTTGGCCAAAAAGGGCGTATGCGTTTTTTCCTGAATATATTCAGGAAAAAACGCATACGCCCTTTTTGGCCAAGTGCATCATTGTCGACGTTCTGCCTCTTTTCCTATGCTTTAAATGCAATTCCAGTCTACCTCCTGAAATCGGTTTCCTGCAATTCTGCCCGGCTTTCAAGTCCTCTTGGCAGCCTTACTTCAGTATATTTTTGGATGATAGCTGTCATTTATAACTCTGAAGGTTTGTGAATTACAGTGCCCCTGAGCTCCTTTCTTCAACTCGCTTTCTTGTGAGCTGGCCGCAACACCGCAGGATTGCTTCAGGCCCTAATCTGGTTCCGGCATGGCACGCTGAGCCTTTGGTTAATTCCTCTTCCTGGTGGGAAATGAGAGTTAAATTTTCCCGTCCAGACACCTCCAGCTAGTCTCTCATTGGTTCTCCCTATTCCTGTTCATCTTCCGCGGAATTTGCAAACTGGGCCAAACAGGAGGTTAAAGGCACTGACTCTCCAAGTCGGGAGAGTGTTAGTAAAGCATCTGGAATGTTGCACCCGAGTACCAGGGGACGAGAACTGAGACATATTTCAACACGTCTCCCGATCACACGGTTGATCATACTCTGGGTTCCACATGCATGTTTTAGCTGAAGGAAGAATCCCTTAAACCTGGAGAGTTGAGACCCGTGGAATGGGTACCATGCAATATGACTTCAAAGGGTCTTCATTTGCTCACCAAAACTCTTCAATCCTATCACTGCTGCGTTTTTGCCCCTGTACTCACGATTGATTCACTTTCAGAGACATAGCAATCCATAGGTTTTAAGATACTTACTAGTCAGGTACATTATTAGGCGTTTAATATGGGGTTTTGAGTCCATTTCGTTGAGCAAGGAGTAGCTCTTGTCTATTACATATTTGGCTTAAGGAACTTTATCTGTGCTCATTTCAATCTCTGGTTTTATGCAGCACCCCAACTCACCTTTCCCCTTAAGCAAGCATAAGTTGGTTTTCTAAATTTGGGACCATGTTCTGTTTTGAAATTCAGTTCCTGTGTAGCCAAGTTTACATTCCGTGTATTAGTGATATCTTATGATGTTTCTTTTTCTGTGTGACTTATTTCAGTTAGAATCATCATACCTGAATCCACTCATTATGCTGCTATGGGCTTGATGACATAGATGTCATTGCTGAGTGATATTGCATTGTACGTAAGTACCACAACTTCTTTATCCATTTTTCGCTTTATGCGATATTGAACTTGTACCGTAAACGAGTTTCTTGTAAACAGAGCCATCCCAAACTTTGGGGTGGCTGTGTCTTTTTGATTTTAATTTCCCTAAGCTATAGGACCATAAGTGGAAGTGCCCTAGGCTCTGTTGCTTTGTTTTTTAGATGTTTCAGGAAACACCATACACTTCTCCCGAGTGGCTGTTGGCAAGTTACATCCCGCCCATCAGCATAACAAGGCTCCCAGTTCTCCATGGCCTGTCCTGCCTTTCTGGATTTTACACTTTTTTCAGATGGCCCTTTTGACGGGGGGGAAGTGAGACTTCATTGTAGTGCAGATTTCCTTTGCAAGCTTGCTTGGTTGGCCAAAAAGGGCGTATGCGTTTTTTCCTGAATATATTCAGGAAAAAACGCATACGCCCTTTTTGGCCAAGTGCATCATTGTCGACGTTCTGCCTCTTTTCCTATGCTTTAAATGCAATTCCAGTCTACCTCCTGAAATCGGTTTCCTGCAATTCTGCCCGGCTTTCAAGTCCTCTTGGCAGCCTTACTTCAGTATATTTTTGGATGATAGCTGTCATTTATAACTCTGAAGGTTTGTGAATTACAGTGCCCCTGAGCTCCTTTCTTCAACTCGCTTTCTTGTGAGCTGGCCGCAACACCGCAGGATTGCTTCAGGCCCTAATCTGGTTCCGGCATGGCACGCTGAGCCTTTGGTTAATTCCTCTTCCTGGTGGGAAATGAGAGTTAAATTTTCCCGTCCAGACACCTCCAGCTAGTCTCTCATTGGTTCTCCCTATTCCTGTTCATCTTCCGCGGAATTTGCAAACTGGGCCAAACAGGAGGTTAAAGGCACTGACTCTCCAAGTCGGGAGAGTGTTAGTAAAGCATCTGGAATGTTGCACCCGAGTACCAGGGGACGAGAACTGAGACATATTTCAACACGTCTCCCGATCACACGGTTGATCATACTCTGGGTTCCACATGCATGTTTTAGCTGAAGGAAGAATCCCTTAAACCTGGAGAGTTGAGACCCGTGGAATGGGTACCATGCAATATGACTTCAAAGGGTCTTCATTTGCTCACCAAAACTCTTCAATCCTATCACTGCTGCGTTTTTGCCCCTGTACTCACGATTGATTCACTTTCAGAGACATAGCAATCCATAGGTTTTAAGATACTTACTAGTCAGGTACATTATTAGGCGTTTAATATGGGGTTTTGAGTCCATTTCGTTGAGCAAGGAGTAGCTCTTGTCTATTACATATTTGGCTTAAGGAACTTTATCTGTGCTCATTTCAATCTCTGGTTTTATGCAGCACCCCAACTCACCTTTCCCCTTAAGCAAGCATAAGTTGGTTTTCTAAATTTGGGGACCATGTTCTGTTTTGAAATTCAGTTCCTGTGTAGCCAAGTTTACATTCCGTGTATTAGTGATATCTTATGATGTTTCTTTTTCTGTGTGACTTATTTCAGTTAGAATCATCATACCTGAATCCACTCATTATGCTGCTATGGGCCTGATGACATAGATGTCATTGCTGAGTGATATTGCATTGTATGTAAGTACCACAACTTCTTTATCCATTTTTCGCTTTATGCGATATTGAACTTGTACCGTAAACGAGTTTCTTGTAAACAGAGCCATCCCAAACTTTGGGGTGGCTGTGTCTTTTTGATTTTAATTTCCCTAAGCTACAGGACCATAAGTGGAACTGCCCTAGGCTCTGTTGCTTTGTTTTTTAGATGTTTCAGGAAACACCATACACTTCTCCCCAGTGGCTGTTGGCAATTTACATCCCGCCCATCAGCATAACAAGGCTCCCAGTTCTCCATGGCCTGTCCTGCCTTTCTGGATTTTACACTTTTTTCAGATGGCCCTTTTGACGGGGGGGGGGGGAAGTGAGACTTCATTGTAGTGCAGATTTCCTTTGCAAGCTTGCTTGGTTGGCCAAAAAGGGCGTATACGTTTTTTCCTGAATATATTCAGGAAAAAACGCATACGCCCTTTTTGGCCAAGTGCATCATTGTCGACCTTCTGCCTCTTTTCCTATGCTTTAAATGCAATTCCAGTCTACCTCCTGAAATCGGTTTCCTGCAATTCTGCCCGGCTTTCAAGTCCTCTTGGCAGCCTTACTTCAGTATATTTTTGGATGATAGCTGTCATTTATAACTCTGCAGGTTTGTGAATTACAGTGCCCCTGAGCTCCTTTCTTCAACTCGCTTTCTTGTGAGCTGGCCGCAACACCGCAGGATTGCTTCAGGCCCTATCTGGTTCCGGCATGGCACGCTGAGCCTTTGGCTAATTCCTCTTCCTGGTGGGAAATGAGAGTTAAATTTTCCCGTCCAGACACCTCCAGCTAGCTCTCTCATTGGTTCTCCCTATTCCTGTTCATTTTCCGCGAGAATTTGCAAACTGGGCCAAACAGGAGGTTAAAGGCACTGACTCTCCAAGTGGGAGAGTGTTAGTAAAGCATCTGGAATGTTGCACCCGAGTACCAGGGGACGAGAACTGAGACATATTTCAACACGTCTCCCGATCACACGGTTGATCATACTCTGGGTTCCACATGCATGTTTTAGCTGAAGGAAGAATCCCTTAAACCTGGAGAGTTGAGACCCGTGGAATGGGTACCATGCAATATGACTTCAAAGGGTCTTCATTTGCTCACCAAAACTCTCCAATCCTATCACTGCTGCGTTTTTGCCCCTGTACTCACGATTGATTCACTTTCAGAGACATAGCAATCCATAGGTTTTAAGATACTTACTAGTCAGGTACATTATTAGGCGTTTAATATGGGGTTTTGAGTCCATTTCGTTGAGCAAGGAGTAGCTCTTGTCTATTACATATTTGGCTTAAGGAACTTTATCTGTGCTCATTTCAATCTCTGGTTTTATGCAGCACCCCAACTCACCTTTCCCCTTAAGCAAGCATAAGTTGGTTTTCTAAATTTGGGACCACGTTCTGTTTTGAAATTCAGTTCCTGTGTAGCCAAGTTTACATTCCGTGTATTAGTGATATCTTATGATGTTTCTTTTTCTGTGTGACTTATTTCAGTTAGAATCATCATACCTGAATCCACTCATTATGCTGCTATGGGCCTGATGACATAGATGTCATTGCTGAGTGATATTGCATTGTACGTAAGTACCACAACTTCTTTATCCATTTTTCGCTTTATGCGATATTGAACTTGTACCGTAAACGAGTTTCTTGTAAACAGAGCCATCCCAAACTTTGGGGTGGCTGTGTCTTTTTGATTTTAATTTCCCTAAGCTATAGGACCATAAGTGGAAGTGCCCTAGGCTCTGTTGCTTTGTTTTTTAGATGTTTCAGGAAACACCATACACTTCTCCCGAGTGGCTGTTGGCAATTTACATCCCGCCCATCAGCATAACAAGGCTCCCAGTTCTCCATGGCCTGTCCTGCCTTTCTGGATTTTACACTTTTTTCAGATGGCCCTTTTGACAGGGGGGAAGTGAGACTTCATTGTAGTGCAGATTTCCTTTGCAAGCTTGCTTGGTTGAACAAAAAGGGCGTATGCGTTTTTTCCTGAATATATTCAGGAAAAAACGCATACGCCCTTTTTGGCCAAGTGCATCATTGTCGACCTTCTGCCTCTTTTCCTATGCTTTAAATGCAATTCCAGTCTACCTCCTGAAATCGGTTTCCTGCAATTCTGCCCGGCTTTCAAGTCCTCTTGGCAGCCTTACTTCAGTATATTTTTGGATGATAGCTGTCATTTATAACTCTGCAGGTTTGTGAATTACAGTGCCCCTGAGCTCCTTTCTTCAACTCGCTTTCTTGTGAGCTGGCCGCAACACCGCAGGATTGCTTCAGGCCCTAATCTGGTTCCGGCATGGCACGCTGAGCCTTTGCTTAATTGCTCTTCCTGGTGGGAAATGAGAGTTAAATTTTCCCGTCCAGACACCTCCAGCTAGTCTCTCATTGGTTCTCCCTATTCCTGTTCATCTTCCGCGGAATTTGCAAACTGGGCCAAACAGGAGGTTAAAGGCACTGACTCTCCAAGTCGGGAGAGTGTTAGTAAAGCATCTGGAATGTTGCACCCGAGTACCAGGGGACGAGAACTGAGACATATTTCAACACGTCTCCCGATCACACGGTTGATCATACTCTGGGTTCCACATGCATGTTTTAGCTGAAGGAAGAATCCCTTAAACCTGGAGAGTTGAGACCCGTGGAATGGGTACCATGCAATATGACTTCAAAGGGTCTTCATTTGCTCACCAAAACTCTCCAATCCTATCACTGCTGCGTTTTTGCCCCTGTACTCACGATTGATTCACTTTCAGAGACATAGCAATCCATAGGTTTTAAGATACTTAGTAGTCAGGTACATTATTAGGCGTTTAATATGGGGTTTTGAGTCCATTTCGTTGAGCAAGGAGTAGCTCTTGTCTATTACATATTTGGCTTAAGGAACTTTATCTGTGTTCATTTCAATCTCTGGTTTTATGCAGCACCCCAACTCACCTTTCCCCTTAAGCAAGCATAAGTTGGTTTTCTAAATTTGGGACCATGTTCTGTTTTGAAATTCAGTTCCTGTGTAGCCAAGTTTACATTCCGTGTATTAGTGATATCTTATGATGTTTCTTTTTCTGTGTGACTTATTTCAGTTAGAATCATCATACCTGAATCCACTCATTATACTGCTATGGGCCTGATGACATAGATGTCATTGCTGAGTGATATTGCATTGTACGTAAATACCACAACTTCTTTATCCATTTTTCGCTTTATGCGATATTGAACTTGTACCGTAAACGAGTTTCTTGTAAACAGAGCCATCCCAAACTTTGGGGTGGCTGTGTCTTTTTGATTTTAATTTCCCTAAGCTATAGGACCATAAGTGGAAGTGCCCTAGGCTCTGTTGCTTTGTTTTTTAGATGTTTCAGGAAACACCATACACTTCTCCCGAGTGGCTGTTGGCAAGTTACATCCCGCCCATCAGCATAACAAGGCTCCCAGTTCTCCATGGCCTGTCCTGCCTTTCTGGATTTTACACTTTTTTCAGATGGCCCTTTTGACGGGGGGGAAGTGAGACTTCATTGTAGTGCAGATTTCCTTTGCAAGCTTGCTTGGTTGGCCAAAAAGGGCGTATGCGTTTTTTCCTGAATATATTCAGGAAAAAACGCATACGCCCTTTTTGGCCAAGTGCATCATTGTCGACGTTCTGCCTCTTTTCCTATGCTTTAAATGCAATTCCAGTCTACCTCCTGAAATCGGTTTCCTGCAATTCTGCCCGGCTTTCAAGTCCTCTTGGCAGCCTTACTTCAGTATATTTTTGGATGATAGCTGTCATTTATAACTCTGAAGGTTTGTGAATTACAGTGCCCCTGAGCTCCTTTCTTCAACTCGCTTTCTTGTGAGCTGGCCGCAACACCGCAGGATTGCTTCAGGCCCTAATCTGGTTCCGGCATGGCACGCTGAGCCTTTGGTTAATTCCTCTTCCTGGTGGGAAATGAGAGTTAAATTTTCCCGTCCAGACACCTCCAGCTAGTCTCTCATTGGTTCTCCCTATTCCTGTTCATCTTCCGCGGAATTTGCAAACTGGGCCAAACAGGAGGTTAAAGGCACTGACTCTCCAAGTCGGGAGAGTGTTAGTAAAGCATCTGGAATGTTGCACCCGAGTACCAGGGGACGAGAACTGAGACATATTTCAACACGTCTCCCGATCACACGGTTGATCATACTCTGGGTTCCACATGCATGTTTTAGCTGAAGGAAGAATCCCTTAAACCTGGAGAGTTGAGACCCGTGGAATGGGTACCATGCAATATGACTTCAAAGGGTCTTCATTTGCTCACCAAAACTCTTCAATCCTATCACTGCTGCGTTTTTGCCCCTGTACTCACGATTGATTCACTTTCAGAGACATAGCAATCCATAGGTTTTAAGATACTTACTAGTCAGGTACATTATTAGGCGTTTAATATGGGGTTTTGAGTCCATTTCGTTGAGCAAGGAGTAGCTCTTGTCTATTACATATTTGGCTTAAGGAACTTTATCTGTGCTCATTTCAATCTCTGGTTTTATGCAGCACCCCAACTCACCTTTCCCCTTAAGCAAGCATAAGTTGATTTTCTAAATTTGGGACCATGTTCTGTTTTGAAATTCAGTTCCTGTGTAGCCAAGTTTACATTCCGTGTATTAGTGATATCTTATGATGTTTCTTTTTCTGTGTGACTTATTTCAGTTAGAATCATCATACCTGAATCCACTCATTATGCTGCTATGGGCCTGATGACATAGATGTCATTGCTGAGTGATATTGCATTGTACGTAAGTACCACAACTTCTTTATCCATTTTTCGCTTTATGCGATATTGAACTTGTACCGTAAACGAGTTTCTTGTAAACAGAGCCATCCCAAACTTTGGGGTGGCTGTGTCTTTTTGATTTTAATTTCCCTAAGCTATAGGACCATAAGTGGAAGTGCCCTAGGCTCTGTTGCTTTGTTTTTTAGATGTTTCAGGAAACACCATACACTTCTCCCGAGTGGCTGTTGGCAAGTTACATCCTGCCCATCAGCATAACAAGGCTCCCAGTTCTCCATGGCCTGTCCTGCCTTTCTGGATTTTACACTTTTTTCAGATGGCCCTTTTGACGGGGGTGGGGGAGTGAGACTTCATTGTAGTGCAGATTTCCTTTGCAAGCTTGCTTGGTTGGCCAAAAAGGGCGTATGCGTTTTTTCCTGAATATATTCAGGAAAAAACGCATACGCCCTTTTTGGCCAAGTGCATCATTGTCGACCTTCTGCCTCTTTTCCTATGCTTTAAATGCAATTCCAGTCTACCTCCTGAAATCGGTTTCCTGCAATTCTGCCCGGCTTTCAAGTCCTCTTGGCAGCCTTACTTCAGTATATTTTTGGATGATAGCTGTCATTTATAACTCTGCAGGTTTGTGAATTACAGTGCCCCTGAGCTCCTTTCTTCAACTCGCTTTCTTGTGAGCTGGCCGCAACACCGCAGGATTGCTTCAGGCCCTAATCTGGTTCCGGCATGGCACGCTGAGCCTTTGGTTAATTCCTCTTCCTGGTGGGAAATGAGAGTTAAATTTTCCCGTCCAGACACCTCCAGCTAGTCTCTCATTGGTTCTCCCTATTCCTGTTCATCTTCCGCGGAATTTGCAAACTGGGCCAAACAGGAGGTTAAAGGCACTGACTCTCCAAGTCGGGAGAGTGTTAGTAAAGCATCTGGATTGTTGCACCCGAGTACCAGGGGACGAGAACTGAGACATATTTCAACACGTCTCCCGATCACACGGTTGATCATACTCTGGGTTCCACATGCATGTTTTAGCTGAAGGAAGAATCCCTTAAACCTGGAGAGTTGAGACCCGTGGAATGGGTACCATGCAATATGACTTCAAAGGGTCTTCATTTGCTCACCAAAACTCTCCAATCCTATCACTGCTGCGTTTTTGCCCCTGTACTCACGATTGATTCACTTTCAGAGACATAGCAATCCATAGGTTTTAAGATACTTACTAGTCAGGTACATTATTAGGCGTTTAATATGGGGTTTTGAGTCCATTTCGTTGAGCAAGGAGTAGCTCTTGTCTATTCCATATTTGGCTTAAGGAACTTTATCTGTGCTCATTTCAATCTCTGGTTTTATGCAGCACCCCAACTCACCTTTCCCCTTAAGCAAGCATAAGTTGGTTTTCTAAATTTGGGACCATGTTCTGTTTTGAAATTCAGTTCCTGTGTAGCCAAGTTTACATTCCGTGTATTAGTGATATCTTATGATGTTTCTTTTTCTGTGTGACTTATTTCAGTTAGAATCATCATACCTGAATCCACTCATTATGCTGCTATGGGCCTGATGACATAGATGTCATTGCTGAGTGATATTGCATTGTACGTAAGTACCACAACTTCTTTATCCATTTTTCGCTTTATGCGATATTGAACTTGTACCGTAAACGAGTTTCTTGTAAACAGAGCCATCCCAAACTTTGGGGTGGCTGTGTCTTTTTGATTTTAATTTCCCTAAGCTATAGGACCATAAGTGGAAGTGCCCTAGGCTCTGTTGCTTTGTTTTTTAGATGTTTCAGGAAACACCATACACTTCTCCCGAGTGGCTGTTGGCAATTTACATCCCGCCCATCAGCATAACAAGGCTCCCAGTTCTCCATGGCCTGTCCTGCCTTTCTGGATTTTACACTTTTTTCAGATGGCCCTTTTGACGGGGGGGGGGGGGGAAGTGAGACTTCATTGTAGTGCAGATTTCCTTTGCAAGCTTGCTTGGTTGGCCAAAAAGGGCGTATACGTTTTTTCCTGAATATATTCAGGAAAAAACGCATACGCCCTTTTTGGCCAAGTGCATCATTGTCGACCTTCTGCCTCTTTTCCTATGCTTTAAATGCAATTCCAGTCTACCTCCTGAAATCGGTTTCCTGCAATTCTGCCCGGCTTTCAAGTCCTCTTGGCAGCCTTACTTCAGTATATTTTTGGATGATAGCTGTCATTTATAACTCTGCAGGTTTGTGAATTACAGTGCCCCTGAGCTCCTTTCTTCAACTCGCTTTCTTGTGAGCTGGCCGCAACACCGCAGGATTGCTTCAGGCCCTAATCTGGTTCCGGCATGGCACGCTGAGCCTTTGGCTAATTCCTCTTCCTGGTGGGAAATGAGAGTTAAATTTTCCCGTCCAGACACCTCCAGCTAGTCTCTCATTGGTTCTCCCTATTCCTGTTCATCTTCCGCGGAATTTGCAAACTGGGCCAAACAGGAGGTTAAAGGCACTGACTCTCCAAGTCGGGAGAGTGTTAGTAAAGCATCTGGAATGTTGCACCCGAGTACCAGGGGACGAGAACTGAGACATATTTCAACACGTCTCCCGATCACACGGTTGATCATACTCTGGGTTCCACATGCATGTTTTAGCTGAAGGAAGAATCCCTTAAACCTGGAGAGTTGAGACCCGTGGAATGGGTACCATGCAATATGACTTCAAAGGGTCTTCATTTGCTCACCAAAACTCTCCAATCCTATCACTGCTGCGTTTTTGCCCCTGTACTCACGATTGATTCACTTTCAGAGACATAGCAATCCATAGGTTTTAAGATACTTAGTAGTCAGGTACATTATTAGGCGTTTAATATGGGGTTTTGAGTCCATTTCGTTGAGCAAGGAGTAGCTCTTGTCTATTACATATTTGGCTTAAGGAACTTTATCTGTGTTCATTTCAATCTCTGGTTTTATGCAGCACCCCAACTCACCTTTCCCCTTAAGCAAGCATAAGTTGGTTTTCTAAATTTGGGACCATGTTCTGTTTTGAAATTCAGTTCCTGTGTAGCCAAGTTTACATTCCGTGTATTAGTGATATCTTATGATGTTTCTTTTTCTGTGTGACTTATTTCAGTTAGAATCATCATACCTGAATCCACTCATTATACTGCTATGGGCTTGATGACATAGATGTCATTGCTGAGTGATATTGCATTGTACGTAAGTACCACAACTTCTTTATCCATTTTTCGCTTTATGCGATATTGAACTTGTACCGTAAACGAGTTTCTTGTAAACAGAGCCATCCCAAACTTTGGGGTGGCTGTGTCTTTTTGATTTTAATTTCCCTAAGCTATAGGACCATAAGTGGAAGTGCCCTAGGCTCTGTTGCTTTGTTTTTTAGATGTTTCAGGAAACACCATACACTTCTCCCGAGTGGCTGTTGGCAAGTTACATCCCGCCCATCAGCATAACAAGGCTCCCAGTTCTCCATGGCCTGTCCTGCCTTTCTGGATTTTACACTTTTTTCAGATGGCCCTTTTGACGGGGGGGAAGTGAGACTTCATTGTAGTGCAGATTTCCTTTGCAAGCTTGCTTGGTTGGCCAAAAAGGGCGTATGCGTTTTTTCCTGAATATATTCAGGAAAAAACGCATACGCCCTTTTTGGCCAAGTGCATCATTGTCGACGTTCTGCCTCTTTTCCTATGCTTTAAATGCAATTCCAGTCTACCTCCTGAAATCGGTTTCCTGCAATTCTGCCCGGCTTTCAAGTCCTCTTGGCAGCCTTACTTCAGTATATTTTTGGATGATAGCTGTCATTTATAACTCTGAAGGTTTGTGAATTACAGTGCCCCTGAGCTCCTTTCTTCAACTCGCTTTCTTGTGAGCTGGCCGCAACACCGCAGGATTGCTTCAGGCCCTAATCTGGTTCCGGCATGGCACGCTGAGCCTTTGGTTAATTCCTCTTCCTGGTGGGAAATGAGAGTTAAATTTTCCCGTCCAGACACCTCCAGCTAGTCTCTCATTGGTTCTCCCTATTCCTGTTCATCTTCCGCGGAATTTGCAAACTGGGCCAAACAGGAGGTTAAAGGCACTGACTCTCCAAGTCGGGAGAGTGTTAGTAAAGCATCTGGAATGTTGCACCCGAGTACCAGGGGACGAGAACTGAGACATATTTCAACACGTCTCCCGATCACACGGTTGATCATACTCTGGGTTCCACATGCATGTTTTAGCTGAAGGAAGAATCCCTTAAACCTGGAGAGTTGAGACCCGTGGAATGGGTACCATGCAATATGACTTCAAAGGGTCTTCATTTGCTCACCAAAACTCTTCAATCCTATCACTGCTGCGTTTTTGCCCCTGTACTCACGATTGATTCACTTTCAGAGACATAGCAATCCATAGGTTTTAAGATACTTACTAGTCAGGTACATTATTAGGCGTTTAATATGGGGTTTTGAGTCCATTTCGTTGAGCAAGGAGTAGCTCTTGTCTATTACATATTTGGCTTAAGGAACTTTATCTGTGCTCATTTCAATCTCTGGTTTTATGCAGCACCCCAACTCACCTTTCCCCTTAAGCAAGCATAAGTTGATTTTCTAAATTTGGGACCATGTTCTGTTTTGAAATTCAGTTCCTGTGTAGCCAAGTTTACATTCCGTGTATTAGTGATATCTTATGATGTTTCTTTTTCTGTGTGACTTATTTCAGTTAGAATCATCATACCTGAATCCACTCATTATGCTGCTATGGGCCTGATGACATAGATGTCATTGCTGAGTGATATTGCATTGTACGTAAGTACCACAACTTCTTTATCCATTTTTCGCTTTATGCGATATTGAACTTGTACCGTAAACGAGTTTCTTGTAAACAGAGCCATCCCAAACTTTGGGGTGGCTGTGTCTTTTTGATTTTAATTTCCCTAAGCTATAGGACCATAAGTGGAAGTGCCCTAGGCTCTGTTGCTTTGTTTTTTAGATGTTTCAGGAAACACCATACACTTCTCCCGAGTGGCTGTTGGCAAGTTACATCCTGCCCATCAGCATAACAAGGCTCCCAGTTCTCCATGGCCTGTCCTGCCTTTCTGGATTTTACACTTTTTTCAGATGGCCCTTTTGACGGGGGTGGGGGAGTGAGACTTCATTGTAGTGCAGATTTCCTTTGCAAGCTTGCTTGGTTGGCCAAAAAGGGCGTATGCGTTTTTTCCTGAATATATTCAGGAAAAAACGCATACGCCCTTTTTGGCCAAGTGCATCATTGTCGACCTTCTGCCTCTTTTCCTATGCTTTAAATGCAATTCCAGTCTACCTCCTGAAATCGGTTTCCTGCAATTCTGCCCGGCTTTCAAGTCCTCTTGGCAGCCTTACTTCAGTATATTTTTGGATGATAGCTGTCATTTATAACTCTGCAGGTTTGTGAATTACAGTGCCCCTGAGCTCCTTTCTTCAACTCGCTTTCTTGTGAGCTGGCCGCAACACCGCAGGATTGCTTCAGGCCCTAATCTGGTTCCGGCATGGCACGCTGAGCCTTTGGTTAATTCCTCTTCCTGGTGGGAAATGAGAGTTAAATTTTCCCGTCCAGACACCTCCAGCTAGTCTCTCATTGGTTCTCCCTATTCCTGTTCATCTTCCGTGGAATTTGCAAACTGGGCCAAAGAGGAGGTTAAAGGCACTGACTCTCCAAGTCGGGAGAGTGTTAGTAAAGCATCTGGAATGTTGCACCCGAGTACCAGGGGACGAGAACTGAGACATATTTCAACACGTCTCCCGATCACACGGTTGATCATACTCTGGGTTCCACATGCATGTTTTAGCTGAAGGAAGAATCCCTTAAACCTGGAGAGTTGAGACCCGTGGAATGGGTACCATGCAATATGACTTCAAAGCGTCTTCATTTGCTCACCAAAACTCTCCAATCCTATCACTGCTGCGTTTTTGCCCCTGTACTCACGATTGATTCACTTTCAGAGACATAGCAATCCATAGGTTTTAAGATACTTACTAGTCAGGTACATTATTAGGCGTTTAATATGGGGTTTTGAGTCCATTTCGTTGAGCAAGGAGTAGCTCTTGTCTATTACATATTTGGCTTAAGGAACTTTATCTGTGCTCATTTCAATCTCTGGTTTTATGCAGCACCCCAACTCATCTTTCCCCTTAAGCAAGCATAAGTTGATTTTCTAAATTTGGGACCATGTTCTGTTTTGAAATTCAGTTCCTGTGTAGCCAAGTTTACATTCCGTGTATTAGTGATATCTTATGATGTTTCTTTTTCTGTGTGACTTATTTCAGTTAGAATCATCATACCTGAATCCACTCATTATGCTGCTATGGGCCTGATGACATAGATGTCATTGCTGAGTGATATTGCATTGTACGTAAGTACCACAACTTCTTTATCCATTTTTCGCTTTATGCGATATTGAACTTGTACCGTAAACGAGTTTCTTGTAAACAGAGCCATCCCAAACTTTGGGGTGGCTGTGTCTTTTTGATTTTAATTTCCCTAAGCTATAGGACCATAAGTGGAAGTGCCCTAGGCTCTGTTGCTTTGTTTTTTAGATGTTTCAGGAAACACCATACACTTCTCCCGAGTGGCTGTTGGCAATTTACATCCCGCCCATCAGCATAACAAGGCTCCCAGTTCTCCATGGCCTGTCCTGCCTTTCTGGATTTTACACTTTTTTCAGATGGCCCTTTTGACGGGGCGGGGAAGTGAGACTTCATTGTAGTGCAGATTTCCTTTGCAAGCTTGCTTGGTTGGCCAAAAAGGGCGTATGCGTTTTTTCCTGAATATATTCAGGAAAAAACGCATACGCCCTTTTTGGCCAAGTGCATCATTGTCGACCTTCTGCCTCTTTTCCTATGCTTTAAATGCAATTCCAGTCTACCTCCTGAAATCGGTTTCCTGCAATTCTGCCCGGCTTTCAAGTCCTCTTGGCAGCCTTACTTCAGTATATTTTTGGATGATAGCTGTCATTTATAACTCTGCAGGTTTGTGAATTACAGTGCCCCTGAGCTCCTTTCTTCAACTCGCTTTCTTGTGAGCTGGCCGCAACACCGCAGGATTGCTTCAGGCCCTAATCTGGTTCCGGCATGGCACGCTGAGCCTTTGGTTAATTCCTCTTCCTGGTGGGAAATGAGAGTTAAATTTTCCCGTCCAGACACCTCCAGCTAGTCTCTCATTGGTTCTCCCTATTCCTGTTCATCTTCCGCGGAATTTGCAAACTGGGCCAAACAGGAGGTTAAAGGCACTGACTCTCCAAGTCGGGAGAGTGTTAGTAAAGCATCTGGATTGTTGCACCCGAGTACCAGGGGACGAGAACTGAGACATATTTCAACACGTCTCCCGATCACATGGTTGATCATACTCTGGGTTCCACATGCATGTTTTAGCTGAAGGAAGAATCCCTTAAACCTGGAGAGTTGAGACCCGTGGAATGGGTACCATGCAATATGACTTCAAAGGGTCTTCATTTGCTCACCAAAACTCTCCAATCCTATCACTGCTGCGTTTTTGCCCCTGTACTCACGATTGATTCACTTTCAGAGACATAGCAATCCATAGGTTTTAAGATACTTACTAGTCAGGTACATTATTAGGCGTTTAATATGGGGTTTTGAGTCCATTTCGTTGAGCAAGGAGTAGCTCTTGTCTATTCCATATTTGGCTTAAGGAACTTTATCTGTGCTCATTTCAATCTCTGGTTTTATGCAGCACCCCAACTCACCTTTCCCCTTAAGCAAGCATAAGTTGGTTTTCTAAATTTGGGACCATGTTCTGTTTTGAAATTCAGTTCCTGTGTAGCCAAGTTTACATTCCGTGTATTAGTGATATCTTATGATGTTTCTTTTTCTGTGTGACTTATTTCAGTTAGAATCATCATACCTGAATCCACTCATCATGCTTCTATGGGCCTGATGACATAGATGTCATTGCTGAGTGATATTGCATTGTACGTAAGTACCACAACTTCTTTATCCATTTTTCGCTTTATGCGATATTGTACTTGTACCGTAAACGAGTTTCTTGTAAACAGAGCCATCCCAAACTTTGGGGTGGCTGTGTCTTTTTGATTTTAATTTCCCTAAGCTATAGGACCATAAGTGGAAGTGCCCTAGGCTCTGTTGCTTTGTTTTTTAGATGTTTCAGGAAACACCATACACTTCTCCCGAGTGGCTGTTGGCAATTTACATCCCGCCCATCAGCATAACAAGGCTCCCAGTTCTCCATGGCCTGTCCTGCCTTTCTGGATTTTACACTTTTTTCAGATGGCCCTTTTGACGGGGGGGAAGTGAGACTTCATTGTAGTGCAGATTTCCTTTGCAAGCTTGCTTGGTTGGCCAAAAAGGGCGTATGCGTTTTTTCCTGAATATATTCAGGAAAAAACGCATACGCCCTTTTTGGCCAAGTGCATCATTGTCGACCTTCTGCCTCTTTTCCTATGCTTTAAATGCAATTCCAGTCTACCTCCTGAAATCGGTTTCCTGCAATTCTGCCCGGCTTTCAAGTCCTCTTGGCAGCCTTACTTCAGTATATTTTTGGATGATAGCTGTCATTTATAACTCTGCAGGTTTGTGAATTACAGTGCCCCTGAGCTCCTTTCTTCAACTCGCTTTCTTGTGAGCTGGCCGCAACACCGCAGGATTGCTTCAGGCCCTAATCTGGTTCCGCCATGGCACGCTGAGCCTTTGGTTAATTCCTCTTCCTGGTGGGAAATGAGAGTTAAATTTTCCCGTCCAGACACCTCCAGCTAGTCTCTCATTGGTTCTCCCTATTCCTGTTCATCTTCCGCGGAATTTGCAAACTGGGCCAAACAGGAGGTTAAAGGCACTGACTCTCCAAGTCGGGAGAGTGTTAGTAAAGCATCTGGAATGTTGCACCCGAGTACCAGGGGACGAGAACTGAGACATATTTCAACACGTCTCCCGATCACACGGTTGATCATACTCTGGGTTCCACATGCATGTTTTAGCTGAAGGAAGAATCCCTTAAACCTGGAGAGTTGAGACCCGTGGAATGGGTACCATGCAATATGACTTCAAAGGGTCTTCATTTGCTCACCAAAACTCTCCAATCCTATCACTGCTGCGTTTTTGCCCCTGTACTCACGATTGATTCACTTTCAGAGACATAGCAATCCATAGGTTTTAAGATACTTACTAGTCAGGTACATTATTAGGCGTTTAATATGGGGTTTTGAGTCCATTTCGTTGAGCAAGGAGTAGCTCTTGTCTATTACATATTTGGCTTAAGGAACTTTATCTGTGCTCATTTCAATCTCTGGTTTTATGCAGCACCCCAACTCACCTTTCCCCTTAAGCAAGCATAAGTTGATTTTCTAAATTTGGGACCATGTTCTGTTTTGAAATTCAGTTCCTGTGTAGCCAAGTTTACATTCCGTGTATTAGTGATATCTTATGATGTTTCTTTTTCTGTGTGACTTATTTCAGTTAGAATCATCATACCTGAATCCACTCATTATGCTGCTATGGGCCTGATGACATAGATGTCATTGCTGAGTGATATTGCATTGTACGTAAGTACCACAACTTCTTTATCCATTTTTCGCTTTATGCGATATTGAACTTGTACTGTAAACGAGTTTCTTGTAAACAGAGCCATCCCAAACTTTGGGGTGGCTGTGTCTTTTTGATTTTAATTTCCCTAAGCTATAGGACCATAAGTGGAAGTGCCCTAGGCTCTGTTGCTTTGTTTTTTAGATGTTTCAGGAAACACCATACACTTCTCCCGAGTGGCTGTTGGCAATTTACATCCCGCCCATCAGCATAACAAGGCTCCCAGTTCTCCATGGCCTGTCCTGCCTTTCTGGATTTTACACTTTTTTCAGATGGCCCTTTTGACGGGGGGGGGGGCAGTGAGACTTCACTGTAGTGCAGATTTCCTTTGCAAGCTTGCTTGGTTGGCCAAAAAGGGCGTATGCGTTTTTTCCTGAATATATTCAGGAAAAAACGCATACGCCCTTTTTGGCCAAGTGCATCATTGTCGACCTTCTGCCTCTTTTCCTATGCTTTAAATGCAATTCCAGTCTACCTCCTGAAATCGGTTTCCTGCAATTCTGCCCGGCTTTCAAGTCCTCTTGGCAGCCTTACTTCAGTATATTTTTGGATGATAGCTGTCATTTATAACTCTGCAGGTTTGTGAATTACAGTGCCCCTGAGCTCCTTTCTTCAACTCGCTTTCTTGTGAGCTGGCCGCAACACCGCAGGATTGCTTCAGGCCCTAATCTGGTTCCGGCATGGCACGCTGAGCCTTTGGTTAATTCCTCTTCCTGGTGGGAAATGAGAGTTAAATTTTCCCGTCCAGACACCTCCAGCTAGTCTCTCATTGGTTCTCCCTATTCCTGTTCATCTTCCGCGGAATTTGCAAACTGGGCCAAACAGGAGGTTAAAGGCACTGACTCTCCAAGTCGGGAGAGTGTTAGTAAAGCATCTGGAATGTTGCACCCGAGTACCAGGGGACGAGAACTGAGACATATTTCAACACGTCTCCCGATCACACGGTTGATCATACTCTGGGTTCCACATGCATGTTTTAGCTGAAGGAAGAATCCCTTAAACCTGGAGAGTTGAGACCCGTGGAATGGGTACCATGCAATATGACTTCAAAGGGTCTTCATTTGCTCACCAAAACTCTCCAATCCTATCACTGCTGCGTTTTTGCCCCTGTACTCACGATTGATTCACTTTCAGAGACATAGCAATCCATAGGTTTTAAGATACTTACTAGTCAGGTACATTATTAGGCGTTTAATATGGGGTTTTGAGTCCATTTCGTTGAGCAAGGAGTAGCTCTTGTCTATTACATATTTGGCTTAAGGAACTTTATCTGTGCTCATTTCAATCTCTGGTTTTATGCAGCACCCCAACTCACCTTTCCCCTTAAGCAAGCATAAGTTGGTTTTCTAAATTTGGGACCATGTTCTGTTTTGAAATTCAGTTCCTGTGTAGCCAAGTTTACATTCCGTGTATTAGTGATATCTTATGATGTTTCTTTTTCTGTGTGACTTATTTCAGTTAGAATCATCATACCTGAATCCACTCATTATGCTGCTATGGGCCTGATGACATAGATGTCATTGCTGAGTGATATTGCATTGTACGTAAGTACCACAACTTCTTTATCCATTTTTCGCTTTATGCGATATTGAACTTGTACCGTAAAGGAGTTTCTTGTAAACAGAGCCATCCCAAACTTTGGGGTGGCTGTGTCTTTTTGATTTTAATTTCCCTAAGCTATAGGACCATAAGTGGAAGTGCCCTAGGCTCTGTTGCTTTGTTTTTTAGATGTTTCAGGAAACACCATACACTTCTCCCGAGTGGCTGTTGGCAATTTACATCCCGCCCATCAGCATAACAAGGCTCCCAGTTCTCCATGGCCTGTCCTGCCTTTCTGGATTTTACACTTTTTTCAGATGGCCCTTTTGACGGGGGGGAAGTGAGACTTCATTGTAGTGCAGATTTCCTTTGCAAGCTTGCTTGGTTGGCCAAAAAGTGCGTATGCGTTTTTTCCTGAATATATTCAGGAAAAAACGCATACGCCCTTTTTGGCCAAGTGAATCATTGTCGACCTTCTGCCTCTTTTCCTATGCTTTAAATGCAATTCCAGTCTACCTCCTGAAATCGCTTTCCTGCAATTCTGCCCGGCTTTCAAGTCCTCTTGGCAGCCTTACTTCAGTATATTTTTGGATGATAGCTGTCATTTATAACTCTGCAGGTTTGTGAATTACAGTGCCCCTGAGCTCCTTTCTTCAACTCGCTTTCTTGTGAGCTGGCCGCAACACCGCAGGATTGCTTCAGGCCCTAATCTGGTTCCGGCATGGCACGCTGAGCCTTTGGTTAATTCCTCTTCCTGGTGGGAAATGAGAGTTAAATTTTCCCGTCCAGACACCTCCAGCTAGTCTCTCATTGGTTCTCCCTATTCCTGTTCATCTTCCGCGGAATTTGCAAACCGGGCCAAACAGGAGGTTAAAGGCACTGACTCTCCAAGTCGGGAGAGTGTTAGTAAAGCATCTGGAATGTTGCACCCGAGTACCAGGGGACGAGAACTGAGACATATTTCAACACGTCTCCCGATCACACGGTTGATCATACTCTGGGTTCCACATGCATGTTTTAGCTGAAGGAAGAATCCCTTAAACCTGGAGAGTTGAGACCCGTGGAATGGGTACCATGCAATATGACTTCAAAGGGTCTTCATTTGCTCACCAAAACTCTCCAATCCTATCACTGCTGCGTTTTTGCCCCTGTACTCACGATTGATTCACTTTCAGAGACATAGCAATCCATAGGTTTTAAGATACTTACTAGTCAGGTACATTATTAGGCGTTTAATATGGGGTTTTGAGTCCATTTCGTTGAGCAAGGAGTAGCTCTTGTCTATTCCATATTTGGCTTAAGGAACTTTATCTGTGCTCATTTCAATCTCTGGTTTTATGCAGCACCCCAACTCACCTTTCCCCTTAAGCAAGCATAAGTTGGTTTTCTAAATTTGGGACCATGTTCTGTTTTGAAATTCAGTTCCTGTGTAGCCAAGTTTACATTCCGTGTATTAGTGATATCTTATGATGTTTCTTTTTCTGTGTGACTTATTTCAGTTAGAATCATCATACCTGAATCCACTCATTATGCTGCTATGGGCCTGATGACATAGATGTCATTGCTGAGTGATATTGCATTGTACGTAAGTACCACAACTTCTTTATCCATTTTTCGCTTTATGCGATATTGAACTTGTACCGTAAACGAGTTTCTTGTAAACAGAGCCATCCCAAACTTTGGGGTGGCTGTGTCTTTTTGATTTTAATTTCCCTAAGCTATAGGACCATAAGTGGAAGTGCCCTAGGCTCTGTTGCTTTGTTTTTTAGATGTTTCAGGAAACACCATACACTTCTCCCGAGTGGCTGTTGGCAATTTACATCCCGCCCATCAGCATAACAAGGCTCCCAGTTCTCCATGGCCTGTCCTGCCTTTCTGGATTTTACACTTTTTTCAGATGGCCCTTTTGACGGGGGGGGGAAGTGAGACTTCATTGTAGTGCAGATTTCCTTTGCAAGCTTGCTTGGTTGGCCAAAAAGGGCGTATGCGTTTTTTCCTGAATATATTCAGGAAAAAACGCATACGCCCTTTTTGGCCAAGTGCATCATTGTCGACCTTCTGCCTCTTTTCCTATGCTTTAAATGCAATTCCAGTCTACCTCCTGAAATCGGTTTCCTGCAATTCTGCCCGGCTTTCAAGTCCTCTTGGCAGCCTTACTTCAGTATATTTTTGGATGATAGCTGTCATTTATAACTCTGCAGGTTTGTGAATTACAGTGCCCCTGAGCTCCTTTCTTCAACTCGCTTTCTTGTGAGCTGGCCGCAACACCGCAGGATTGCTTCAGGCCCTAATCTGGTTCCGGCATGGCACGCTGAGCCTTTGGTTAATTCCTCTTCCTGGTGGGAAATGAGAGTTAAATTTTCCCGTCCAGACACCTCCAGCTAGTCTCTCATTGGTTCTCCCTATTCCTGTTCATCTTCCGCGGAATTTGCAAACTGGGCCAAACAGGAGGTTAAAGGCACTGACTCTCCAAGTCGGGAGAGTGTTAGTAAAGCATCTGGAATGTTGCACCCGAGTACCAGGGGACGAGAACTGAGACATATTTCAACACGTCTCCCGATCACACGGTTGATCATACTCTGGGTTCCACATGCATGTTTTAGCTGAAGGAAGAATCCCTTAAACCTGGAGAGTTGAGACCCGTGGAATGGGTACCATGCAATATGACTTCAAAGGGTCTTCATTTGCTCACCAAAACTCTCCAATCCTATCACTGCTGCGTTTTTGCCCCTGTACTCACGATTGATTCACTTTCAGAGACATAGCAATCCATAGGTTTTAAGATACTTACTAGTCAGGTACATTATTAGGCGTTTAATATGGGGTTTTGAGTCCATTTCGTTGAGCAAGGAGTAGCTCTTGTCTATTACATATTTGGCTTAAGGAACTTTATCTGTGCTCATTTCAATCTCTGGTTTTATGCAGCACCCCAACTCACCTTTCCCCTTAAGCAAGCATAAGTTGGTTTTCTAAATTTGGGACCATGTTCTGTTTTGAAATTCAGTTCCTGTGTAGCCAAGTTTACATTCCGTGTATTAGTGATATCTTATGATGTTTCTTTTTCTGTGTGACTTATTTCAGTTAGAATCATCATACCTGAATCCACTCATTATGCTGCTATGGGCCTGATGACATAGATGTCATTGCTGAGTGATATTGCATTGTACGTAAATACCACAACTTCTTTATCCATTTTTCGCTTTATGCGATATTGAACTTGTACCATAAACGAGTTCCTTGTAAACAGAGCCATCCCAAACTTTGGGGTGGCTGTGTCTTTTTGATTTTAATTTCCCTAAGCTATAGGACCATAAGTGGAAGTGCCCTAGGCTCTGTTGCTTTGTTTTTTAGATGTTTCAGGAAACACCATACACTTCTCCCGAGTGGCTGTTGGCAATTTACATCCCGCCCATCAGCATAACAAGGCTCCCAGTTCTCCATGGCCTGTCCTGCCTTTCTGGATTTTACACTTTTTTCAGATGGCCCTTTTGACGGGGGGGGAAGTGAGACTTCATTGTAGTGCAGATTTCCTTTGCAAGCTTGCTTGGTTGGCCAAAAAGGGCGTATGCGTTTTTTCCTGAATATTTTCAGGAAAAAACGCATACGCCCTTTTTGGCCAAGTGCATCATTGTCGACCTTCTGTCTCTTTTCCTATGCTTTAAATGCAATTCCAGTCTACCGCCTGAAATCGGTTTCCTGCAATTCTGCCCGGCTTTCAAGTCCTCTTGGCAGCCTTACTTCAGTATATTTTTGGATGATAGCTGTCATTTATAACTCTGCAGGTTTGTGAATTACAGTGCCCCTGAGCTCCTTTCTTCAACTCGCTTTCTTGTGAGCTGGCCGCAACACCGCAGGATTGCTTCAGGCCCTAATCTGGTTCCGGCATGGCACGCTGAGCCTTTGGTTAATTCCTCTTCCTGGTGGGAAATGAGAGTTAAATTTTCCCGTCCAGACACCTCCAGCTAGTCTCTCATTGGTTCTCCCTATTCCTGTTCATCTTCCGCGGAATTTGCAAACTGGGCCAAACAGGAGGTTAAAGGCACTGACTCTCCAAGTCGGGAGAGTGTTAGTAAAGCATCTGGAATGTTGCACCCGAGTACCAGGGGACGAGAACTGAGACATATTTCAACACGTCTCCCGATCACACGGTTGATCATACTCTGGGTTCCACATGCATGTTTTAGCTGAAGGAAGAATCCCTTAAACCTGGAGAGTTGAGACCCGTGGAATGGGTACCATGCAATATGACTTCAAAGGGTCTTCATTTGCTCACCAAAACTCTCCAATCCTATCACTGCTGCGTTTTTGCCCCTGTACTCACGATTGATTCACTTTCAGAGACATAGCAATCCATAGGTTTTAAGATACTTACTAGTCAGGTACATTATTAGGCGTTTAATATGGGGTTTTGAGTCCATTTCGTTGAGCAAGGAGTAGCTCTTGTCTATTACATATTTGGCTTAAGGAACTTTATCTGTGCTCATTTCAATCTCTGGTTTTATGCAGCACCCCAACTCACCTTTCCCCTTAAGCAAGCATAAGTTGGTTTTCTAAATTTGGGACCATGTTCTGTTTTGAAATTCAGTTCCTGTGTAGCCAAGTTTACATTCCGTGTATTAGTGATATCTTATGATGTTTCTTTTTCTGTGTGACTTATTTCAGTTAGAATCATCATACCTGAATCCACTCATCATGCTGCTATGGGCCTGATGACATAGATGTCATTGCTGAGTGATATTGCATTGTACGTAAGTACCACAACTTCTTTATCCATTTTTCGCTTTATGCGATATTGAACTTGTACCGTAAACGAGTTTCTTGTAAACAGAGCCATCCCAAACTTTGGGGTGGCTGTGTCTTTTTGATTTTAATTTCCCTAAGCTATAGGACCATAAGTGGAAGTGCCCTAGGCTCTGTTGCTTTGTTTTTTAGATGTTTCAGGAAACACCATACACTTCTCCCGAGTGGCTGTTGGCAAGTAACATCCCGCCCATCAGCATAACAAGGCTCCCAGTTCTCCATGGCCTGTCCTGCCTTTCTGGATTTTACACTTTTTTCAGATGGCCCTTTTGACGGGGGGGGAAGTGAGACTTCATTGTAGTGCAGATTTCCTTTGCAAGCTTGCTTGGTTGGCCAAAAAGGGCGTATGCGTTTTTTCCTGAATATATTCAGGAAAAAACGCATACGCCCTTTTTGGCCAAGTGCATCATTGTCGACCTTCTGCCTCTTTTCCTATGCTTTAAATGCAATTCCAGTCTACCTCCTGAAATCGGTTTCCTGCAATTCTGCCCGGCTTTCAAGTCCTCTTGGCAGCCTTACTTCAGTATATTTTTGGATGATAGCTGTCATTTATAACTCTGCAGGTTTGTGAATTACAGTGCCCCTGAGCTCCTTTCTTCAACTCGCTTTCTTGTGAGCTGGCCGCAACACCGCAGGATTGCTTCAGGCCCTAATCTGGTTCCGGCATGGCACGCTGAGCCTTTGGTTAATTCCTCTTCCTGGTGGGAAATGAGAGTTAAATTTTCCCGTCCAGACACCTCCAGCTAGTCTCTCATTGGTTCTCCCTATTCCTGTTCATCTTCCGCGGAATTTGCAAACTGGGCCAAACAGGAGGTTAAAGGCACTGACTCTCCAAGTCGGGAGAGTGTTAGTAAAGCATCTGGAATGTTGCACCCGAGTACCAGGGGACGAGAACTGAGACATATTTCAACACGTCTCCCGATCACATGGTTGATCATACTCTGGGTTCCACATGCATGTTTTAGCTGAAGGAAGAATCCCTTAAACCTGGAGAGTTGAGACCCGTGGAATGGGTACCATGCAATATGACTTCAAAGGGTCTTCATTTGCTCACCAAAACTCTCCAATCCTATCACTGCTGCGTTTTTGCCCCTGTACTCACGATTGATTCACTTTCAGAGACATAGCAATCCATAGGTTTTAAGATACTTACAATTCAGGTACATTATTAGGCGTTTAATATGGGGTTTTGAGTCCATTTCGTTGAGCAAGGAGTAGCTCTTGTCTATTATATATTTGGCTTAAGGAATTTATCTGTGCTCATTTCAATCTCTGGTTTTATGCAGCACCCCAACTCACCTTTCCCCTTAGGCAAGCATAAGTTGATTTTCTAAATTTGGGACCATGTTCTGTTTTGAAATTCAGTTCCTGTGTAGCCAAGTTTACATTCCGTGTATTAGTGATATCTTATGATGTTTCTTTTTCTGTGTGACTTATTTCAGTTAGAATCATCATACCTGAATCCACTCATTATGCTGCTATGGGCCTGATGACATAGATGTCATTGCTGAGTGATATTGCATTGTACGTAAGTACCACAACTTCTTTATCCATTTTTCGCTTTATGCGATATTGAACTTGTACCGTAAACGAGTTTCTTGTAAACAGAGCCATCCCAAACTTTGGGGTGGCTGTGTCTTTTTGATTTTAATTTCCCTAAGCTATAGGACCATAAGTGGAAGTGCCCTAGGCTCTGTTGCTTTGTTTTTTAGATGTTTCAGGAAACACCATACACTTCTCCCGAGTGGCTGTTGGCAATTTACATGCCGCCCATCAGCATAACAAGGCTCCCAGTTCTCCATAGCCTGTCCTGCCTTTCTGGATTTTACACTTTTTTCAGATGGCCCTTTTGACAGGGGGGGAAGTGAGACTTCATTGTAGTGCAGATTTCCTTTGCAAGCTTGCTTGGTTGGCCAAAAAGGGCGTATGCGTTTTTTCCTGAATATATTCAGGAAAAAACGCATACGCCCTTTTTGGCCAAGTGCATCATTGTCGACCTTCTGCCTCTTTTCCTATGCTTTAAATGCAATTCCAGTCTACCTCCTGAAATCGGTTTCCTGCAATTCTGCCCGGCTTTCAAGTCCTCTTGGCAGACTTACTTCAGTATATTTTTGGATGATAGCTGTCATTTATAACTCTGCAGGTTTGTGAATTACAGTGCCCCTGAGCTCCTTTCTTCAACTCGCTTTCTTGTGAGCTGGCCGCAACACCGCAGGATTGCTTCAGGCCCTAATCTGGTTCCGGCATGGCACGCTGAGCCTTTGGTTAATTCCTCTTCCTGGTGGGAAATGAGAGTTAAATTTTCCCGTCCAGACACCTCCAGCTAGTCTCTCATTGGTTCTCCCTATTCCTGTATTCCTGTTCATCTTCCGCGGAATTTGCAAACCTGGCCAAACAGGAGGTTAAAGGCACTGACTCTCCAAGTCGGGAGAGTGTTAGTAAAGCATCTGGAATGTTGCACCCGAGTACCAGGGGACGAGAACTGAGACATATTTCAACACGTCTCCCGATCACACGGTTGATCATACTCTGGGTTCCACATGCATGTTTTAGCTGAAGGAAGAATCCCTTAAACCTGGAGAGTTGAGACCCGTGGAATGGGTACCATGCAATATGACTTCAAAGGGTCTTCATTTGCTCACCAAAACTCTCCAATCCTATCACTGCTGCGTTTTTGCCCCTGTACTCACGATTGATTCACTTTCAGAGACATAGCAATCCATAGGTTTTAAGATACTTACTAGTCAGGTACATTATTAGGCGTTTAATATGGGGTTTTGAGTCCATTTCGTTGAGCAAGGAGTAGCTCTTGTCTATTACATATTTGGCTTAAGGAACTTTATCTGTGCTCATTTCAATCTCTGGTTTTATGCAGCACCCCAACTCACCTTTCCCCTTAAGCAAGCATAAGTTGATTTTCTAAATTTGGGACCATGTTCTGTTTTGAAATTCAGTTCCTGTGTAGCCAAGTTTACATTCCGTGTATTAGTGATATCTTATGATGTTTCTTTTTCTGTGTGACTTATTTCAGTTAGAATCATCATACCTGAATCCACTCATTATGCTGCTATGGGCCTGATGACATAGATGTCATTGCTGAGTGATATTGCATTGTACGTAAGTACCACAACTTCTTTATCCATTTTTCGCTTTATGCGATATTGAACTTGTACCGTAAACGAGTTTCTTGTAAACAGAGCCATCCCAAACTTTGGGGTGGCTGTGTCTTTTTGATTTTAATTTCCCTAAGCTATAGGACCATAAGTGGAAGTGCCCTAGGCTCTGTTGCTTTGTTTTTTAGATGTTTCAGGAAACACCATACACTTCTCCCGAGTGGCTGTTGGCAATTTACATCCCGCCCATCAGCATAACAAGGCTCCCAGTTCTCCATGGCCTGTCCTGCCTTTCTGGATTTTACACTTTTTTCAGATGGCCCTTTTGACGGGGGGGGGAAGTGAGACTTCATTGTAGTGCAGATTTCCTTTGCAAGCTTGCTTGGTTGGCCAAAAAGGGCGTATGCGTTTTTTCCTGAATATATTCAGGAAAAAACGCATACGCCCTTTTTGGCCAAGTGCATCATTGTCGACCTTCTGCCTCTTTTCCTATGCTTTAAATGCAATTCCAGTCTACCTCCTGAAATCGGTTTCCTGCAATTCTGCCCGGCTTTCAAGTCCTCTTGGCAGCCTTACTTCAGTATATTTTTGGATGATAGCTGTCATTTATAACTCTGCAGGTTTGTGAATTACAGTGCCCCTGAGCTCCTTTCTTCAACTCGCTTTCTTGTGAGCTGGCCGCAACACCGCAGGATTGCTTCAGGCCCTAATCTGGTTCCGGCATGGCACGCTGAGCCTTTGGTTAATTCCTCTTCCTGGTGGGAAATGAGAGTTAAATTTTCCCGTCCAGACACCTCCAGCTAGTCTCTCATTGGTTCTCCCTATTCCTGTTCATCTTCCGCGGAATTTGCAAACTGGGCCAAACAGGAGGTTAAAGGCACTGACTCTCCAAGTCGGGAGAGTGTTAGTAAAGCATCTGGAATGTTGCACCCGAGTACCAGGGGACGAGAACTGAGACATATTTCAACACGTCTCCCGATCACACGGTTGATCATACTCTGGGTTCCACATGCATGTTTTAGCTGAAGGAAGAATCCCTTAAACCTGGAGAGTTGAGACCCGTGGAATGGGTACCATGCAATATGACTTCAAAGGGTCTTCATTTGCTCACCAAAACTCTCCAATCCTATCACTGCTGCGTTTTTGCCCCTGTACTCACGATTGATTCACTTTCAGAGACATAGCAATCCATAGGTTTTAAGATACTTACTAGTCAGGTACATTATTAGGCGTTTAATATGGGGTTTTGAGTCCATTTCGTTGAGCAAGGAGTAGCTCTTGTCTATTACATATTTGGCTTAAGGAACTTTATCTGTGCTCATTTCAATCTCTGGTTTTATGCAGCACCCCAACTCACCTTTCCCCTTAAGCAAGCATAAGTTGGTTTTCTAAATTTGGGACCATGTTCTGTTTTGAAATTCAGTTCCTGTGTAGCCAAGTTTACATTCCGTGTATTAGTGATATCTTATGATGTTTCTTTTTCTGTGTGACTTATTTCAGTTAGAATCATCATACCTGAATCCACTCATTATGCTGCTATGGGCCTGATGACATAGATGTCATTGCTGAGTGATATTGCATTGTACGTAATTACCACAACTTCTTTATCCATTTTTCCCTTTATGTGATATTGAACTTGTACCGTAAACGAGTTTCTTGTAAACAGAGCCATCCCAAACTTTGGGGTGGCTGTGTCTTTATGATTTTAATTTCCCTAAGCTATAGGACCATAAGTGGAAGTGCCCTAGGCTCTGTTGCTTTGTTTTTTAGATGTTTCAGGAAACACCATACACTTCTCCCGAGTGGCTGTTGGCAATTTACATCCCGCCCATCAGCATAACAAGGCTCCCAGTTCTCCATGGCCTGTCCTGCCTTTCTGGATTTTACACTTTTTTCAGATGGCCCTTTTGATGGGGGGGGAAGTGAGACTTCATTGTAGTGCAGATTTCCTTTGCAAGCTTGCTTGGTTGGCCAAAAAGGGCGTATGCGTTTTTTCCTGAATATATTCAGGAAAAAACGCATACGCCCTTTTTGGCCAAGTGCATCATTGTCGACCTTCTGCCTCTTTTCCTATGCTTTAAATGCAATTCCAGTCTACCTCCTGAAATCGGATTCCTGCAATTCTGCCCGGCTTTCAAGTCCTCTTGGCAGCCTTACTTCAGTATATTTTTGGATGATAGCTGTCATTTATAACTCTGCAGGTTTGTGAATTACAGTGCCCCTGAGCTCCTTTCTTCAACTCGCTTTCTTGTGAGCTGGCCGCAACACCGCAGGATTGCTTCAGGCCCTAATCTGGTTCCGGCATGGCACGCTGAGCCTTTGGTTAATTCCTCTTCCTGGTGGGAAATGAGAGTTAAATTTTCCCGTCCAGACACCTCCAGCTAGTCTCTCATTGGTTCTCCCTATTCCTGTTCATCTTCCGTGGAATTTGCAAACTGGGCCAAAGAGGAGGTTAAAGGCACTGACTCTCCAAGTCAGGAGAGTGTTAGTAAAGCATCTGGAATGTTGCACCCGAGTACCAGGGGACGAGAACTGAGACATATTTCAACACGTCTCCCGATCACACGGTTGATCATACTCTGGGTTCCACATGCATGTTTTAGCTGAAGGAAGAATCCCTTAAACCTGGAGAGTTGAGACCCGTGGAATGGGTACCATGCAATATGACTTCAAAGGGTCTTCATTTGCTCACCAAAACTCTCCAATCCTATCACTGCTGCGTTTTTGCCCCTGTACTCACGATTGATTCACTTTCAGAGACATAGCAATCCATAGGTTTTAAGATACTTACTAGTCAGGTACATTATTAGGCGTTTAATATGGGGTTTTGAGTCCATTTCGTTGAGCAAGGAGTAGCTCTTGTCTATTACATATTTGGCTTAAGGAACTTTATCTGTGCTCATTTCAATCTCTGGTTTTATGCAGCACCCCAACTCACCTTTCCCCTTAGGCAAGCATAAGTTGATTTTCTAAATTTGGGACCATGTTCTGTTTTGAAATTCAGTTCCTGTGTAGCCAAGTTTACATTCCGTGTATTAGTGATATCTTATGATGTTTCTTTTTCTGTGTGACTTATTTCAGTTAGAATCATCATACCTGAATCCACTCATTATGCTGCTATGGGCCTGATGACATAGATGTCATTGCTGAGTGATATTGCATTGTACGTAAGTACCACAACTTCTTTATCCATTTTTCGCTTTATGCGATATTGAACTTGTACCGTAAACGAGTTTCTTGTAAACAGAGCCATCCCAAACTTTGGGGTGGCTGTGTGTTTTTGATTTTAATTTCCCTAAGCTATAGGACCATAAGTGGAAGTGCCCTAGGCTCTGTTGCTTTGTTTTTTAGATGTTTCAGGAAACACCATACACTTCTCCCGAGTGGCTGTTGGCAATTTACATCCCGCCCATCAGCATAACAAGGCTCCCAGTTCTCCATGGCCTGTCCTGCCTTTCTGGATTTTACACTTTTTTCAGATGGCCCTTTTGACGGGGGGGGGGAAGTGAGACTTCATTGTAGTGCAGATTTCCTTTGCAAGCTTGCTTGGTTGGCCAAAAAGGGCGTATGCGTTTTTTCCTGAATATATTCAGGAAAAAACGCATACGCCCTTTTTGGCCAAGTGCATCATTGTCGACCTTCTGCCTCTTTTCCTATGCTTTAAATGCAATTCCAGTCTACCTCCTGAAATCGGTTTCCTGCAATTCTGCCCGGCTTTCAAGTCCTCTTGGCAGACTTACTTCAGTATATTTTTGGATGATAGCTGTCATTTATAACTCTGCAGGTTTGTGAATTACAGTGCCCCTGAGCTCCTTTCTTCAACTCGCTTTCTTGTGAGCTGGCCGCAACACCGCAGGATTGCTTCAGGCCCTAATCTGGTTCCGGCATGGCACACTGAGCCTTTGGTTAATTCCTCTTCCTGGTGGGAAATGAGAGTTAAATTTTCCCGTCCAGACACCTCCAGCTAGTCTCTCATTGGTTCTCCCTATTCCTGTTCATCTTCCGCGGAATTTGCAAACCGGGCCAAACAGGAGGTTAAAGGCACTGACTCTCCAAGTCGGGAGAGTGTTAGTAAAGCATCTGGAATGTTGCACCCGAGTACCAGGGGACGAGAACTGAGACATATTTCAACACGTCTCCCGATCACACGGTTGATCATACTCTGGGTTCCACATGCATGTTTTAGCTGAAGGAAGAATCCCTTAAACCTGGAGAGTTGAGACCCGTGGAATGGGTACCATGCAATATGACTTCAAAGGGTCTTCATTTGCTCACCAAAACTCTCCAATCCTATCACTGCTGCGTTTTTGCCCCTGTACTCACGATTGATTCACTTTCAGAGACATAGCAATCCATAGGTTTTAAGATACTTACTAGTCAGGTACATTATTAGGCGTTTAATATGGGGTTTTGAGTCCATTTCGTTGAGCAAGGAGTAGCTCTTGTCTATTACATATTTGGCTTAAGGAAATTTATCTGTGCTCATTTCAATCTCTGGTTTTATGCAGCACCCCAACTCACCTTTCCCCTTAAGCAAGCATAAGTTGATTTTCTAAATTTGGGACCATGTTCTGTTTTGAAATTCAGTTCCTGTGTAGCCAAGTTTACATTCCGTGTATTAGTGATATCTTATGATGTTTCTTTTTCTGTGTGACTTATTTCAGTTAGAATCATCATACCTGAATCCACTCATTATGCTGCTATGGGCCTGATGACATAGATGTCATTGCTGAGTGATATTGCATTGTACGTAAGTACCACAACTTCTTTATCCATTTTTCGCTTTATGCGATATTGAACTTGTACCGTAAACGAGTTTCTTGTAAACAGAGCCATCCCAAACTTTGGGGTGGCTGTGTCTTTTTGATTTTAATTTCCCTAAGCTATAGGACCATAAGTGGAAGTGCCCTAGGCTCTGTTGCTTTGTTTTTTAGATGTTTCAGGAAACACCATACACTTCTCCCGAGTGGCTGTTGGCAATTTACATCCCGCCCATCAGCATAACAAGGCTCCCAGTTCTCCATGGCCTGTCCTGCCTTTCTGGATTTTACACTTTTTTCAGATGGCCCTTTTGACGGGGGGGGAAGTGAGACTTCATTGTAGTGCAGATTTCCTTTGCAAGCTTGCTTGGTTGGCCAAAAAGGGCGTATGCGTTTTTTCCTGAATATATTCAGGAAAAAACGCATACGCCCTTTTTGGCCAAGTGCATCATTGTCGACCTTCTGCCTCTTTTCCTATGCTTTAAATGCAATTCCAGTCTACCTCCTGAAATCGGATTCCTGCAATTCTGCCCGGCTTTCAAGTCCTCTTGGCAGCCTTACTTCAGTATATTTTTGGATGATAGCTGTCATTTATAACTCTGCAGGTTTGTGAATTACAGTGCCCCTGAGCTCCTTTCTTCAACTCGCTTTCTTGTGAGCTGGCCGCAACACCGCAGGATTGCTTCAGGCCCTAATCTGGTTCCGGCATGGCACGCTGAGCCTTTGGTTAATTCCTCTTCCTGGTGGGAAATGAGAGTTAAATTTTCCCGTCCAGACACCTCCAGCTAGTCTCTCATTGGTTCTCCCTATTCCTGTTCATCTTCCGTGGAATTTGCAAACTGGGCCAAAGAGGAGGTTAAAGGCACTGACTCTCCAAGTCGGGAGAGTGTTAGTAAAGCATCTGGAATGTTGCACCCGAGTACCAGGGGACGAGAACTGAGACATATTTCAACACGTCTCCCGATCACACGGTTGATCATACTCTGGGTTCCACATGCATGTTTTAGCTGAAGGAAGAATCCCTTAAACCTGGAGAGTTGAGACCCGTGGAATGGGTACCATGCAATATGACTTCAAAGGGTCTTCATTTGCTCACCAAAACTCTCCAATCCTATCACTGCTGCGTTTTTGCCCCTGTACTCACGATTGATTCACTTTCAGAGACATAGCAATCCATAGGTTTTAAGATACTTACTAGTCAGGTACATTATTAGGCGTTTAATATGGGGTTTTGAGTCCATTTCGTTGAGCAAGGAGTAGCTCTTGTCTATTACATATTTGGCTTAAGGAACTTTATCTGTGCTCATTTCAATCTCTGGTTTTATGCAGCACCCCAACTCACCTTTCCCCTTAGGCAAGCATAAGTTGATTTTCTAAATTTGGGACCATGTTCTGTTTTGAAATTCAGTTCCTGTGTAGCCAAGTTTACATTCCGTGTATTAGTGATATCTTATGATGTTTCTTTTTCTGTGTGACTTATTTCAGTTAGAATCATCATACCTGAATCCACTCATTATGCTGCTATGGGCCTGATGACATAGATGTCATTGCTGAGTGATATTGCATTGTACGTAAGTACCACAACTTCTTTATCCATTTTTCGCTTTATGCGATATTGAACTTGTACCGTAAACGAGTTTCTTGTAAACAGAGCCATCCCAAACTTTGGGGTGGCTGTGTGTTTTTGATTTTAATTTCCCTAAGCTATAGGACCATAAGTGGAAGTGCCCTAGGCTCTGTTGCTTTGTTTTTTAGATGTTTCAGGAAACACCATACACTTCTCCCGAGTGGCTGTTGGCAATTTACATCCCGCCCATCAGCATAACAAGGCTCCCAGTTCTCCATGGCCTGTCCTGCCTTTCTGGATTTTACACTTTTTTCAGATGGCCCTTTTGACGGGGGGGGGGGAAGTGAGACTTCATTGTAGTGCAGATTTCCTTTGCAAGCTTGCTTGGTTGGCCAAAAAGGGCGTATGCGTTTTTTCCTGAATATATTCAGGAAAAAACGCATACGCCCTTTTTGGCCAAGTGCATCATTGTCGACCTTCTGCCTCTTTTCCTATGCTTTAAATGCAATTCCAGTCTACCTCCTGAAATCGGTTTCCTGCAATTCTGCCCGGCTTTCAAGTCCTCTTGGCAGACTTACTTCAGTATATTTTTGGATGATAGCTGTCATTTATAACTCTGCAGGTTTGTGAATTACAGTGCCCCTGAGCTCCTTTCTTCAACTCGCTTTCTTGTGAGCTGGCCGCAACACCGCAGGATTGCTTCAGGCCCTAATCTGGTTCCGGCATGGCACACTGAGCCTTTGGTTAATTCCTCTTCCTGGTGGGAAATGAGAGTTAAATTTTCCCGTCCAGACACCTCCAGCTAGTCTCTCATTGGTTCTCCCTATTCCTGTTCATCTTCCGCGGAATTTGCAAACCGGGCCAAACAGGAGGTTAAAGGCACTGACTCTCCAAGTCGGGAGAGTGTTAGTAAAGCATCTGGAATGTTGCACCCGAGTACCAGGGGACGAGAACTGAGACATATTTCAACACGTCTCCCGATCACACGGTTGATCATACTCTGGGTTCCACATGCATGTTTTAGCTGAAGGAAGAATCCCTTAAACCTGGAGAGTTGAGACCCGTGGAATGGGTACCATGCAATATGACTTCAAAGGGTCTTCATTTGCTCACCAAAACTCTCCAATCCTATCACTGCTGCGTTTTTGCCCCTGTACTCACGATTGATTCACTTTCAGAGACATAGCAATCCATAGGTTTTAAGATACTTACTAGTCAGGTACATTATTAGGCGTTTAATATGGGGTTTTGAGTCCATTTCGTTGAGCAAGGAGTAGCTCTTGTCTATTACATATTTGGCTTAAGGAACTTTATCTGTGCTCATTTCAATCTCTGGTTTTATGCAGCACCCCAACTCACCTTTCCCCTTAAGCAAGCATAAGTTGATTTTCTAAATTTGGGACCATGTTCTGTTTTGAAATTCAGTTCCTGTGTAGCCAAGTTTACATTCCGTGTATTAGTGATATCTTATGATGTTTCTTTTTCTGTGTGACTTATTTCAGTTAGAATCATCATACCTGAATCCACTCATTATGCTGCTATGGGCCTGATGACATAGATGTCATTGCTGAGTGATATTGCATTGTACGTAAGTACCACAACTTCTTTATCCATTTTTCGCTTTATGCGATATTGAACTTGTACCGTAAACGAGTTTCTTGTAAACAGAGCCATCCCAAACTTTGGGGTGGCTGTGTCTTTTTGATTTTAATTTCCCTAAGCTATAGGACCATAAGTGGAAGTGCCCTAGGCTCTGTTGCTTTGTTTTTTAGATGTTTCAGGAAACACCATACACTTCTCCCGAGTGGCTGTTGGCAATTTACATCCCGCCCATCAGCATAACAAGGCTCCCAGTTCTCCATGGCCTGTCCTGCCTTTCTGGATTTTACACTTTTTTCAGATGGCCCTTTTGACGGGGGGGGGAAGTGAGACTTCATTGTAGTGCAGATTTCCTTTGCAAGCTTGCTTGGTTGGCCAAAAAGGGCGTATGCGTTTTTTCCTGAATATATTCAGGAAAAAACGCATACGCCCTTTTTGGCCAAGTGCATCATTGTCGACCTTCTGCCTCTTTTCCTATGCTTTAAATGCAATTCCAGTCTACCTCCTGAAATCGGTTTCCTGCAATTCTGCCCGGCTTTCAAGTCCTCTTGGCAGCCTTACTTCAGTATATTTTTGGATGATAGCTGTCATTTATAACTCTGCAGGTTTGTGAATTACAGTGCCCCTGAGCTCCTTTCTTCAACTCGCTTTCTTGTGAGCTGGCCGCAACACCGCAGGATTGCTTCAGGCCCTAATCTGGTTCCGGCATGGCACGCTGAGCCTTTGGTTAATTCCTCTTCCTGGTGGGAAATGAGAGTTAAATTTTCCCGTCCAGACACCTCCAGCTAGTCTCTCATTGGTTCTCCCTATTCCTGTTCATCTTCCGCGGAATTTGCAAACTGGGCCAAACAGGAGGTTAAAGGCACTGACTCTCCAAGTCGGGAGAGTGTTAGTAAAGCATCTGGAATGTTGCACCCGAGTACCAGGGGACGAGAACTGAGACATATTTCAACACGTCTCCCGATCACACGGTTGATCATACTCTGGGTTCCACATGCATGTTTTAGCTGAAGGAAGAATCCCTTAAACCTGGAGAGTTGAGACCCGTGGAATGGGTACCATGCAATATGACTTCAAAGGGTCTTCATTTGCTCACCAAAACTCTCCAATCCTATCACTGCTGCGTTTTTGCCCCTGTACTCACGATTGATTCACTTTCAGAGACATAGCAATCCATAGGTTTTAAGATACTTACTAGTCAGGTACATTATTAGGCGTTTAATATGGGGTTTTGAGTCCATTTCGTTGAGCAAGGAGTAGCTCTTGTCTATTACATATTTGGCTTAAGGAACTTTATCTGTGCTCATTTCAATCTCTGGTTTTATGCAGCACCCCAACTCACCTTTCCCCTTAAGCAAGCATAAGTTGGTTTTCTAAATTTGGGACCATGTTCTGTTTTGAAATTCAGTTCCTGTGTAGCCAAGTTTACATTCCGTGTATTAGTGATATCTTATGATGTTTCTTTTTCTGTGTGACTTATTTCAGTTAGAATCATCATACCTGAATCCACTCATTATGCTGCTATGGGCCTGATGACATAGATGTCATTGCTGAGTGATATTGCATTGTACGTAAGTACCACAACTTCTTTATCCATTTTTCGCTTTATGCGATATTGAACTTGTACCGTAAACGAGTTTCTTGTAAACAGAGCCATCCCAAACTTTGGGGTGGCTGTGTGTTTTTGATTTTAATTTCCCTAAGCTATAGGACCATAAGTGGAAGTGCCCTAGGCTCTGTTGCTTTGTTTTTTAGATGTTTCAGGAAACACCATACACTTCTCCCGAGTGGCTGTTGGCAATTTACATCCCGCCCATCAGCATAACAAGGCTCCCAGTTCTCCATGGCCTGTCCTGCCTTTCTGGATTTTACACTTTTTTCAGATGGCCCTTTTGACGGGGGGGGGGGAAGTGAGACTTCATTGTAGTGCAGATTTCCTTTGCAAGCTTGCTTGGTTGGCCAAAAAGGGCGTATGCGTTTTTTCCTGAATATATTCAGGAAAAAACGCATACGCCCTTTTTGGCCAAGTGCATCATTGTCGACCTTCTGCCTCTTTTCCTATGCTTTAAATGCAATTCCAGTCTACCTCCTGAAATCGGTTTCCTGCAATTCTGCCCGGCTTTCAAGTCCTCTTGGCAGACTTACTTCAGTATATTTTTGGATGATAGCTGTCATTTATAACTCTGCAGGTTTGTGAATTACAGTGCCCCTGAGCTCCTTTCTTCAACTCGCTTTCTTGTGAGCTGGCCGCAACACCGCAGGATTGCTTCAGGCCCTAATCTGGTTCCGGCATGGCACACTGAGCCTTTGGTTAATTCCTCTTCCTGGTGGGAAATGAGAGTTAAATTTTCCCGTCCAGACACCTCCAGCTAGTCTCTCATTGGTTCTCCCTATTCCTGTTCATCTTCCGCGGAATTTGCAAACCGGGCCAAACAGGAGGTTAAAGGCACTGACTCTCCAAGTCGGGAGAGTGTTAGTAAAGCATCTGGAATGTTGCACCCGAGTACCAGGGGACGAGAACTGAGACATATTTCAACACGTCTCCCGATCACACGGTTGATCATACTCTGGGTTCCACATGCATGTTTTAGCTGAAGGAAGAATCCCTTAAACCTGGAGAGTTGAGACCCGTGGAATGGGTACCATGCAATATGACTTCAAAGGGTCTTCATTTGCTCACCAAAACTCTCCAATCCTATCACTGCTGCGTTTTTGCCCCTGTACTCACGATTGATTCACTTTCAGAGACATAGCAATCCATAGGTTTTAAGATACTTACTAGTCAGGTACATTATTAGGCGTTTAATATGGGGTTTTGAGTCCATTTCGTTGAGCAAGGAGTAGCTCTTGTCTATTACATATTTGGCTTAAGGAACTTTATCTGTGCTCATTTCAATCTCTGGTTTTATGCAGCACCCCAACTCACCTTTCCCCTTAAGCAAGCATAAGTTGATTTTCTAAATTTGGGACCATGTTCTGTTTTGAAATTCAGTTCCTGTGTAGCCAAGTTTACATTCCGTGTATTAGTGATATCTTATGATGTTTCTTTTTCTGTGTGACTTATTTCAGTTAGAATCATCATACCTGAATCCACTCATTATGCTGCTATGGGCCTGATGACATAGATGTCATTGCTGAGTGATATTGCATTGTACGTAAGTACCACAACTTCTTTATCCATTTTTCGCTTTATGCGATATTGAACTTGTACCGTAAACGAGTTTCTTGTAAACAGAGCCATCCCAAACTTTGGGGTGGCTGTGTCTTTTTGATTTTAATTTCCCTAAGCTATAGGACCATAAGTGGAAGTGCCCTAGGCTCTGTTGCTTTGTTTTTTAGATGTTTCAGGAAACACCATACACTTCTCCCGAGTGGCTGTTGGCAATTTACATCCCGCCCATCAGCATAACAAGGCTCCCAGTTCTCCATGGCCTGTCCTGCCTTTCTGGATTTTACACTTTTTTCAGATGGCCCTTTTGACGGGGGGGGGAAGTGAGACTTCATTGTAGTGCAGATTTCCTTTGCAAGCTTGCTTGGTTGGCCAAAAAGGGCGTATGCGTTTTTTCCTGAATATATTCAGGAAAAAACGCATACGCCCTTTTTGGCCAAGTGCATCATTGTCGACCTTCTGCCTCTTTTCCTATGCTTTAAATGCAATTCCAGTCTACCTCCTGAAATCGGTTTCCTGCAATTCTGCCCGGCTTTCAAGTCCTCTTGGCAGCCTTACTTCAGTATATTTTTGGATGATAGCTGTCATTTATAACTCTGCAGGTTTGTGAATTACAGTGCCCCTGAGCTCCTTTCTTCAACTCGCTTTCTTGTGAGCTGGCCGCAACACCGCAGGATTGCTTCAGGCCCTAATCTGGTTCCGGCATGGCACGCTGAGCCTTTGGTTAATTCCTCTTCCTGGTGGGAAATGAGAGTTAAATTTTCCCGTCCAGACACCTCCAGCTAGTCTCTCATTGGTTCTCCCTATTCCTGTTCATCTTCCGCGGAATTTGCAAACTGGGCCAAACAGGAGGTTAAAGGCACTGACTCTCCAAGTCGGGAGAGTGTTAGTAAAGCATCTGGAATGTTGCACCCGAGTACCAGGGGACGAGAACTGAGACATATTTCAACACGTCTCCCGATCACACGGTTGATCATACTCTGGGTTCCACATGCATGTTTTAGCTGAAGGAAGAATCCCTTAAACCTGGAGAGTTGAGACCCGTGGAATGGGTACCATGCAATATGACTTCAAAGGGTCTTCATTTGCTCACCAAAACTCTCCAATCCTATCACTGCTGCGTTTTTGCCCCTGTACTCACGATTGATTCACTTTCAGAGACATAGCAATCCATAGGTTTTAAGATACTTACTAGTCAGGTACATTATTAGGCGTTTAATATGGGGTTTTGAGTCCATTTCGTTGAGCAAGGAGTAGCTCTTGTCTATTACATATTTGGCTTAAGGAACTTTATCTGTGCTCATTTCAATCTCTGGTTTTATGCAGCACCCCAACTCACCTTTCCCCTTAAGCAAGCATAAGTTGGTTTTCTAAATTTGGGACCATGTTCTGTTTTGAAATTCAGTTCCTGTGTAGCCAAGTTTACATTCCGTGTATTAGTGATATCTTATGATGTTTCTTTTTCTGTGTGACTTATTTCAGTTAGAATCATCATACCTGAATCCACTCATTATGCTGCTATGGGCCTGATGACATAGATGTCATTGCTGAGTGATATTGCATTGTACGTAATTACCACAACTTCTTTATCCATTTTTCCCTTTATGTGATATTGAACTTGTACCGTAAACGAGTTTCTTGTAAACAGAGCCATCCCAAACTTTGGGGTGGCTGTGTCTTTATGATTTTAATTTCCCTAAGCTATAGGACCATAAGTGGAAGTGCCCTAGGCTCTGTTGCTTTGTTTTTTAGATGTTTCAGGAAACACCATACACTTCTCCCGAGTGGCTGTTGGCAATTTACATCCCGCCCATCAGCATAACAAGGCTCCCAGTTCTCCATGGCCTGTCCTGCCTTTCTGGATTTTACACTTTTTTCAGATGGCCCTTTTGATGGGGGGGGAAGTGAGACTTCATTGTAGTGCAGATTTCCTTTGCAAGCTTGCTTGGTTGGCCAAAAAGGGCGTATGCGTTTTTTCCTGAATATATTCAGGAAAAAACGCATACGCCCTTTTTGGCCAAGTGCATCATTGTCGACCTTCTGCCTCTTTTCCTATGCTTTAAATGCAATTCCAGTCTACCTCCTGAAATCGGATTCCTGCAATTCTGCCCGGCTTTCAAGTCCTCTTGGCAGCCTTACTTCAGTATATTTTTGGATGATAGCTGTCATTTATAACTCTGCAGGTTTGTGAATTACAGTGCCCCTGAGCTCCTTTCTTCAACTCGCTTTCTTGTGAGCTGGCCGCAACACCGCAGGATTGCTTCAGGCCCTAATCTGGTTCCGGCATGGCACGCTGAGCCTTTGGTTAATTCCTCTTCCTGGTGGGAAATGAGAGTTAAATTTTCCCGTCCAGACACCTCCAGCTAGTCTCTCATTGGTTCTCCCTATTCCTGTTCATCTTCCGTGGAATTTGCAAACTGGGCCAAAGAGGAGGTTAAAGGCACTGACTCTCCAAGTCAGGAGAGTGTTAGTAAAGCATCTGGAATGTTGCACCCGAGTACCAGGGGACGAGAACTGAGACATATTTCAACACGTCTCCCGATCACACGGTTGATCATACTCTGGGTTCCACATGCATGTTTTAGCTGAAGGAAGAATCCCTTAAACCTGGAGAGTTGAGACCCGTGGAATGGGTACCATGCAATATGACTTCAAAGGGTCTTCATTTGCTCACCAAAACTCTCCAATCCTATCACTGCTGCGTTTTTGCCCCTGTACTCACGATTGATTCACTTTCAGAGACATAGCAATCCATAGGTTTTAAGATACTTACTAGTCAGGTACATTATTAGGCGTTTAATATGGGGTTTTGAGTCCATTTCGTTGAGCAAGGAGTAGCTCTTGTCTATTACATATTTGGCTTAAGGAACTTTATCTGTGCTCATTTCAATCTCTGGTTTTATGCAGCACCCCAACTCACCTTTCCCCTTAGGCAAGCATAAGTTGATTTTCTAAATTTGGGACCATGTTCTGTTTTGAAATTCAGTTCCTGTGTAGCCAAGTTTACATTCCGTGTATTAGTGATATCTTATGATGTTTCTTTTTCTGTGTGACTTATTTCAGTTAGAATCATCATACCTGAATCCACTCATTATGCTGCTATGGGCCTGATGACATAGATGTCATTGCTGAGTGATATTGCATTGTACGTAAGTACCACAACTTCTTTATCCATTTTTTGCTTTATGCGATATTGAACTTGTACCGTAAACGAGTTTCTTGTAAACAGAGCCATCCCAAACTTTGGGGTGGCTGTGTGTTTTTGATTTTAATTTCCCTAAGCTATAGGACCATAAGTGGAAGTGCCCTAGGCTCTGTTGCTTTGTTTTTTAGATGTTTCAGGAAACACCATACACTTCTCCCGAGTGGCTGTTGGCAATTTACATCCCGCCCATCAGCATAACAAGGCTCCCAGTTCTCCATGGCCTGTCCTGCCTTTCTGGATTTTACACTTTTTTCAGATGGCCCTTTTGACGGGGGGGGGGGAAGTGAGACTTCATTGTAGTGCAGATTTCCTTTGCAAGCTTGCTTGGTTGGCCAAAAAGGGCGTATGCGTTTTTTCCTGAATATATTCAGGAAAAAACGCATACGCCCTTTTTGGCCAAGTGCATCATTGTCGACCTTCTGCCTCTTTTCCTATGCTTTAAATGCAATTCCAGTCTACCTCCTGAAATCGGTTTCCTGCAATTCTGCCCGGCTTTCAAGTCCTCTTGGCAGACTTACTTCAGTATATTTTTGGATGATAGCTGTCATTTATAACTCTGCAGGTTTGTGAATTACAGTGCCCCTGAGCTCCTTTCTTCAACTCGCTTTCTTGTGAGCTGGCCGCAACACCGCAGGATTGCTTCAGGCCCTAATCTGGTTCCGGCATGGCACACTGAGCCTTTGGTTAATTCCTCTTCCTGGTGGGAAATGAGAGTTAAATTTTCCCGTCCAGACACCTCCAGCTAGTCTCTCATTGGTTCTCCCTATTCCTGTTCATCTTCCGCGGAATTTGCAAACCGGGCCAAACAGGAGGTTAAAGGCACTGACTCTCCAAGTCGGGAGAGTGTTAGTAAAGCATCTGGAATGTTGCACCCGAGTACCAGGGGACGAGAACTGAGACATATTTCAACACGTCTCCCGATCACACGGTTGATCATACTCTGGGTTCCACATGCATGTTTTAGCTGAAGGAAGAATCCCTTAAACCTGGAGAGTTGAGACCCGTGGAATGGGTACCATGCAATATGACTTCAAAGGGTCTTCATTTGCTCACCAAAACTCTCCAATCCTATCACTGCTGCGTTTTTGCCCCTGTACTCACGATTGATTCACTTTCAGAGACATAGCAATCCATAGGTTTTAAGATACTTACTAGTCAGGTACATTATTAGGCGTTTAATATGGGGTTTTGAGTCCATTTCGTTGAGCAAGGAGTAGCTCTTGTCTATTACATATTTGGCTTAAGGAAATTTATCTGTGCTCATTTCAATCTCTGGTTTTATGCAGCACCCCAACTCACCTTTCCCCTTAAGCAAGCATAAGTTGATTTTCTAAATTTGGGACCATGTTCTGTTTTGAAATTCAGTTCCTGTGTAGCCAAGTTTACATTCCGTGTATTAGTGATATCTTATGATGTTTCTTTTTCTGTGTGACTTATTTCAGTTAGAATCATCATACCTGAATCCACTCATTATGCTGCTATGGGCCTGATGACATAGATGTCATTGCTGAGTGATATTGCATTGTACGTAAGTACCACAACTTCTTTATCCATTTTTCGCTTTATGCGATATTGAACTTGTACCGTAAACGAGTTTCTTGTAAACAGAGCCATCCCAAACTTTGGGGTGGCTGTGTCTTTTTGATTTTAATTTCCCTAAGCTATAGGACCATAAGTGGAAGTGCCCTAGGCTCTGTTGCTTTGTTTTTTAGATGTTTCAGGAAACACCATACACTTCTCCCGAGTGGCTGTTGGCAATTTACATCCCGCCCATCAGCATAACAAGGCTCCCAGTTCTCCATGGCCTGTCCTGCCTTTCTGGATTTTACACTTTTTTCAGATGGCCCTTTTGACGGGGGGGGAAGTGAGACTTCATTGTAGTGCAGATTTCCTTTGCAAGCTTGCTTGGTTGGCCAAAAAGGGCGTATGCGTTTTTTCCTGAATATATTCAGGAAAAAACGCATACGCCCTTTTTGGCCAAGTGCATCATTGTCGACCTTCTGCCTCTTTTCCTATGCTTTAAATGCAATTCCAGTCTACCTCCTGAAATCGGATTCCTGCAATTCTGCCCGGCTTTCAAGTCCTCTTGGCAGCCTTACTTCAGTATATTTTTGGATGATAGCTGTCATTTATAACTCTGCAGGTTTGTGAATTACAGTGCCCCTGAGCTCCTTTCTTCAACTCGCTTTCTTGTGAGCTGGCCGCAACACCGCAGGATTGCTTCAGGCCCTAATCTGGTTCCGGCATGGCACGCTGAGCCTTTGGTTAATTCCTCTTCCTGGTGGGAAATGAGAGTTAAATTTTCCCGTCCAGACACCTCCAGCTAGTCTCTCATTGGTTCTCCCTATTCCTGTTCATCTTCCGTGGAATTTGCAAACTGGGCCAAAGAGGAGGTTAAAGGCACTGACTCTCCAAGTCGGGAGAGTGTTAGTAAAGCATCTGGAATGTTGCACCCGAGTACCAGGGGACGAGAACTGAGACATATTTCAACACGTCTCCCGATCACACGGTTGATCATACTCTGGGTTCCACATGCATGTTTTAGCTGAAGGAAGAATCCCTTAAACCTGGAGAGTTGAGACCCGTGGAATGGGTACCATGCAATATGACTTCAAAGGGTCTTCATTTGCTCACCAAAACTCTCCAATCCTATCACTGCTGCGTTTTTGCCCCTGTACTCACGATTGATTCACTTTCAGAGACATAGCAATCCATAGGTTTTAAGATACTTACTAGTCAGGTACATTATTAGGCGTTTAATATGGGGTTTTGAGTCCATTTCGTTGAGCAAGGAGTAGCTCTTGTCTATTACATATTTGGCTTAAGGAACTTTATCTGTGCTCATTTCAATCTCTGGTTTTATGCAGCACCCCAACTCACCTTTCCCCTTAGGCAAGCATAAGTTGATTTTCTAAATTTGGGACCATGTTCTGTTTTGAAATTCAGTTCCTGTGTAGCCAAGTTTACATTCCGTGTATTAGTGATATCTTATGATGTTTCTTTTTCTGTGTGACTTATTTCAGTTAGAATCATCATACCTGAATCCACTCATTATGCTGCTATGGGCCTGATGACATAGATGTCATTGCTGAGTGATATTGCATTGTACGTAAGTACCACAACTTCTTTATCCATTTTTCGCTTTATGCGATATTGAACTTGTACCGTAAACGAGTTTCTTGTAAACAGAGCCATCCCAAACTTTGGGGTGGCTGTGTGTTTTTGATTTTAATTTCCCTAAGCTATAGGACCATAAGTGGAAGTGCCCTAGGCTCTGTTGCTTTGTTTTTTAGATGTTTCAGGAAACACCATACACTTCTCCCGAGTGGCTGTTGGCAATTTACATCCCGCCCATCAGCATAACAAGGCTCCCAGTTCTCCATGGCCTGTCCTGCCTTTCTGGATTTTACACTTTTTTCAGATGGCCCTTTTGACGGGGGGGGGGGGAAGTGAGACTTCATTGTAGTGCAGATTTCCTTTGCAAGCTTGCTTGGTTGGCCAAAAAGGGCGTATGCGTTTTTTCCTGAATATATTCAGGAAAAAACGCATACGCCCTTTTTGGCCAAGTGCATCATTGTCGACCTTCTGCCTCTTTTCCTATGCTTTAAATGCAATTCCAGTCTACCTCCTGAAATCGGTTTCCTGCAATTCTGCCCGGCTTTCAAGTCCTCTTGGCAGACTTACTTCAGTATATTTTTGGATGATAGCTGTCATTTATAACTCTGCAGGTTTGTGAATTACAGTGCCCCTGAGCTCCTTTCTTCAACTCGCTTTCTTGTGAGCTGGCCGCAACACCGCAGGATTGCTTCAGGCCCTAATCTGGTTCCGGCATGGCACACTGAGCCTTTGGTTAATTCCTCTTCCTGGTGGGAAATGAGAGTTAAATTTTCCCGTCCAGACACCTCCAGCTAGTCTCTCATTGGTTCTCCCTATTCCTGTTCATCTTCCGCGGAATTTGCAAACCGGGCCAAACAGGAGGTTAAAGGCACTGACTCTCCAAGTCGGGAGAGTGTTAGTAAAGCATCTGGAATGTTGCACCCGAGTACCAGGGGACGAGAACTGAGACATATTTCAACACGTCTCCCGATCACACGGTTGATCATACTCTGGGTTCCACATGCATGTTTTAGCTGAAGGAAGAATCCCTTAAACCTGGAGAGTTGAGACCCGTGGAATGGGTACCATGCAATATGACTTCAAAGGGTCTTCATTTGCTCACCAAAACTCTCCAATCCTATCACTGCTGCGTTTTTGCCCCTGTACTCACGATTGATTCACTTTCAGAGACATAGCAATCCATAGGTTTTAAGATACTTACTAGTCAGGTACATTATTAGGCGTTTAATATGGGGTTTTGAGTCCATTTCGTTGAGCAAGGAGTAGCTCTTGTCTATTACATATTTGGCTTAAGGAAATTTATCTGTGCTCATTTCAATCTCTGGTTTTATGCAGCACCCCAACTCACCTTTCCCCTTAAGCAAGCATAAGTTGATTTTCTAAATTTGGGACCATGTTCTGTTTTGAAATTCAGTTCCTGTGTAGCCAAGTTTACATTCCGTGTATTAGTGATATCTTATGATGTTTCTTTTTCTGTGTGACTTATTTCAGTTAGAATCATCATACCTGAATCCACTCATTATGCTGCTATGGGCCTGATGACATAGATGTCATTGCTGAGTGATATTGCATTGTACGTAAGTACCACAACTTCTTTATCCATTTTTCGCTTTATGCGATATTGAACTTGTACCGTAAACGAGTTTCTTGTAAACAGAGCCATCCCAAACTTTGGGGTGGCTGTGTCTTTTTGATTTTAATTTCCCTAAGCTATAGGACCATAAGTGGAAGTGCCCTAGGCTCTGTTGCTTTGTTTTTTAGATGTTTCAGGAAACACCATACACTTCTCCCGAGTGGCTGTTGGCAATTTACATCCCGCCCATCAGCATAACAAGGCTCCCAGTTCTCCATGGCCTGTCCTGCCTTTCTGGATTTTACACTTTTTTCAGATGGCCCTTTTGACGGGGGGGGAAGTGAGACTTCATTGTAGTGCAGATTTCCTTTGCAAGCTTGCTTGGTTGGCCAAAAAGGGCGTATGCGTTTTTTCCTGAATATATTCAGGAAAAAACGCATACGCCCTTTTTGGCCAAGTGCATCATTGTCGACCTTCTGCCTCTTTTCCTATGCTTTAAATGCAATTCCAGTCTACCTCCTGAAATCGGTTTCCTGCAATTCTGCCCGGCTTTCAAGTCCTCTTGGCAGCCTTACTTCAGTATATTTTTGGATGATAGCTGTCATTTATAACTCTGCAGGTTTGTGAATTACAGTGCCCCTGAGCTCCTTTCTTCAACTCGCTTTCTTGTGAGCTGGCCGCAACACCGCAGGATTGCTTCAGGCCCTAATCTGGTTCCGGCATGGCACGCTGAGCCTTTGGTTAATTCCTCTTCCTGGTGGGAAATGAGAGTTAAATTTTCCCGTCCAGACACCTCCAGCTAGTCTCTCATTGGTTCTCCCTATTCCTGTTCATCTTCCGCGGAATTTGCAAACTGGGCCAAACAGGAGGTTAAAGGCACTGACTCTCCAAGTCGGGAGAGTGTTAGTAAAGCATCTGGAATGTTGCACCCGAGTACCAGGGGACGAGAACTGAGACATATTTCAACACGTCTCCCGATCACACGGTTGATCATACTCTGGGTTCCACATGCATGTTTTAGCTGAAGGAAGAATCCCTTAAACCTGGAGAGTTGAGACCCGTGGAATGGGTACCATGCAATATGACTTCAAAGGGTCTTCATTTGCTCACCAAAACTCTCCAATCCTATCACTGCTGCGTTTTTGCCCCTGTACTCACGATTGATTCACTTTCAGAGACATAGCAATCCATAGGTTTTAAGATACTTACTAGTCAGGTACATTATTAGGCGTTTAATATGGGGTTTTGAGTCCATTTCGTTGAGCAAGGAGTAGCTCTTGTCTATTACATATTTGGCTTAAGGAACTTTATCTGTGCTCATTTCAATCTCTGGTTTTATGCAGCACCCCAACTCACCTTTCCCCTTAAGCAAGCATAAGTTGGTTTTCTAAATTTGGGACCATGTTCTGTTTTGAAATTCAGTTCCTGTGTAGCCAAGTTTACATTCCGTGTATTAGTGATATCTTATGATGTTTCTTTTTCTGTGTGACTTATTTCAGTTAGAATCATCATACCTGAATCCACTCATTATGCTGCTATGGGCCTGATGACATAGATGTCATTGCTGAGTGATATTGCATTGTACGTAATTACCACAACTTCTTTATCCATTTTTCCCTTTATGTGATATTGAACTTGTACCGTAAACGAGTTTCTTGTAAACAGAGCCATCCCAAACTTTGGGGTGGCTGTGTCTTTATGATTTTAATTTCCCTAAGCTATAGGACCATAAGTGGAAGTGCCCTAGGCTCTGTTGCTTTGTTTTTTAGATGTTTCAGGAAACACCATACACTTCTCCCGAGTGGCTGTTGGCAATTTACATCCCGCCCATCAGCATAACAAGGCTCCCAGTTCTCCATGGCCTGTCCTGCCTTTCTGGATTTTACACTTTTTTCAGATGGCCCTTTTGATGGGGGGGGAAGTGAGACTTCATTGTAGTGCAGATTTCCTTTGCAAGCTTGCTTGGTTGGCCAAAAAGGGCGTATGCGTTTTTTCCTGAATATATTCAGGAAAAAACGCATACGCCCTTTTTGGCCAAGTGCATCATTGTCGACCTTCTGCCTCTTTTCCTATGCTTTAAATGCAATTCCAGTCTACCTCCTGAAATCGGATTCCTGCAATTCTGCCCGGCTTTCAAGTCCTCTTGGCAGCCTTACTTCAGTATATTTTTGGATGATAGCTGTCATTTATAACTCTGCAGGTTTGTGAATTACAGTGCCCCTGAGCTCCTTTCTTCAACTCGCTTTCTTGTGAGCTGGCCGCAACACCGCAGGATTGCTTCAGGCCCTAATCTGGTTCCGGCATGGCACACTGAGCCTTTGGTTAATTCCTCTTCCTGGTGGGAAATGAGAGTTAAATTTTCCCGTCCAGACACCTCCAGCTAGTCTCTCATTGGTTCTCCCTATTCCTGTTCATCTTCCGTGGAATTTGAAAACTGGGCCAAAGAGGAGGTTAAAGGCACTGACTCTCCAAGTCAGGAGAGTGTTAGTAAAGCATCTGGAATGTTGCACCCGAGTACCAGGGGACGAGAACTGAGACATATTTCAACACGTCTCCCGATCACACGGTTGATCATACTCTGGGTTCCACATGCATGTTTTAGCTGAAGGAAGAATCCCTTAAACCTGGAGAGTTGAGACCCGTGGAATGGGTACCATGCAATATGACTTCAAAGGGTCTTCATTTGCTCACCAAAACTCTCCAATCCTATCACTGCTGCGTTTTTGCCCCTGTACTCACGATTGATTCACTTTCAGAGACATAGCAATCCATAGGTTTTAAGATACTTACTAGTCAGGTACATTATTAGGCGTTTAATATGGGGTTTTGAGTCCATTTCGTTGAGCAAGGAGTAGCTCTTGTCTATTACATATTTGGCTTAAGGAACTTTATCTGTGCTCATTTCAATCTCTGGTTTTATGCAGCACCCCAACTCACCTTTCCCCTTAGGCAAGCATAAGTTGATTTTCTAAATTTGGGACCATGTTCTGTTTTGAAATTCAGTTCCTGTGTAGCCAAGTTTACATTCCGTGTATTAGTGATATCTTATGATGTTTCTTTTTCTGTGTGACTTATTTCAGTTAGAATCATCATACCTGAATCCACTCATTATGCTGCTATGGGCCTGATGACATAGATGTCATTGCTGAGTGATATTGCATTGTACGTAAGTACCACAACTTCTTTATCCATTTTTCGCTTTATGCGATATTGAACTTGTACCGTAAACGAGTTTCTTGTAAACAGAGCCATCCCAAACTTTGGGGTGGCTGTGTCTTTTTGATTTTAATTTCCCTAAGCTATAGGACCATAAGTGGAAGTGCCCTAGGCTCTGTTGCTTTGTTTTTTAGATGTTTCAGGAAACACCATACACTTCTCCCGAGTGGCTGTTGGCAATTTACATCCCGCCCATCAGCATAACAAGGCTCCCAGTTCTCCATAGCCTGTCCTGCCTTTCTGGATTTTACACTTTTTTCAGATGGCCCTTTTGACGGGGGGGGGGGGGGGGGGAAGTGAGACTTCATTGTAGTGCAGATTTCCTTTGCAAGCTTGCTTGGTTGGCCAAAAAGGGCGTATGCGTTTTTTCCTGAATATATTCAGGAAAAAACGCATACGCCCTTTTTGGCCAAGTGCATCATTGTCGACCTTCTGCCTCTTTTCCTATGCTTTAAATGCAATTCCAGTCTACCTCCTGAAATCGGTTTCCTGCAATTCTGCCCGACTTTCAAGTCCTCTTGGCAGCCTTACTTCAGTATATTTTTGGATGATAGCTGTCATTTATAACTCTGCAGGTTTGTGAATTACAGTGCCCCTGAGCTCCTTTCTTCAACTCGCTTTCTTGTGAGCTGGCCGCAACACCGCAGGATTGCTTCAGGCCCTAATCTGGTTCCGGCATGGCACACTGAGCCTTTGGTTAATTCCTCTTCCTGGTGGGAAATGAGAGTTAAATTTTCCCGTCCAGACACCTCCAGCTAGTCTCTCATTGGTTCTCCCTATTCCTGTTCATCTTCCGTGGAATTTGCAAACTGGGCCAAAGAGGAGGTTAAAGGCACTGACTCTCCAAGTCGGGAGAGTGTTAGTAAAGCATCTGGAATGTTGCACCCGAGTACCAGGGGACGAGAACTGAGACATATTTCAACACGTCTCCCGATCACACGGTTGATCATACTCTGGGTTCCACATGCATGTTTTAGCTGAAGGAAGAATCCCTTAAACCTGGAGAGTTGAGACCCGTGGAATGGGTACCATGCAATATGACTTCAAAGGGTCTTCATTGGCTCACCAAAACTCTCCAATCCTATCACTGCTGCGTTTTTGCCCCTGTACTCACGATTGATTCACTTTCAGAGACATAGCAATCCATAGGTTTTAAGATACTTACTAGTCAGGTACATTATTAGGCGTTTAATATGGGGTTTTGAGTCCATTTCGTTGAGCAAGGAGTAGCTCTTGTCTATTACATATTTGGCTTAAGGAACTTTATCTGTGCTCATTTCAATCTCTGGTTTTATGCAGCACCCCAACTCACCTTTCCCCTTAAGCAAGCATAAGTTGATTTTCTAAATTTGGGACCATGTTCTGTTTTGAAATTCAGTTCCTGTGTAGCCAAGTTTACATTCCGTGTATTAGTGATATCTTATGATGTTTCTTTTTCTGTGTGACTTATTTCAGTTAGAATCATCATACCTGAATCCACTCATTATGCTGCTATGGGCCTGATGACATAGATGTCATTGCTGAGTGATATTGCATTGTACGTAAGTACCACAACTTCTTTATCCATTTTTCGCTTTATGCGATATTGAACTTGTACCGTAAACGAGTTTCTTGTAAACAGAGCCATCCCAAACTTTGGGGTGGCTGTGTCTTTTTGATTTTAATTTCCCTAAGCTATAGGACCATAAGTGGAAGTGCCCTAGGCTCTGTTGCTTTGTTTTTTAGATGTTTCAGGAAACACCATACACTTCTCCCGAGTGGCTGTTGGCAATTTACATCCCGCCCATCAGCATAACAAGGCTCCCAGTTCTCCATGGCCTGTCCTGCCTTTCTGGATTTTACACTTTTTTCAGATGGCCCTTTTGACGGGGGGGGGGGGGGGAAGTGAGACTTCATTGTAGTGCAGATTTCCTTTGCAAGCTTGCTTGGTTGGCCAAAAAGGGCGTATGCGTTTTTTCCTGAATATATTCAGGAAAAAACGCATACGCCCTTTTTGGCCAAGTGCATCATTGTCGACCTTCTGCCTCTTTTCCTATGCTTTAAATGCAATTCCAGTCTACCTCCTGAAATCGGTTTCCTCCAATTCTGCCCGGCTTTCAAGTCCTCTTGGCAGACTTACTTCAGTATATTTTTGGATGATAGCTGTCATTTATAACTCTGCAGGTTTGTGAATTACAGTGCCCCTGAGCTCCTTTCTTCAACTCGCTTTCTTGTGAGCTGGCCGCAACACCGCAGGATTGCTTCAGGCCCTAATCTGGTTCCGGCATGGCACGCTGAGCCTTTGGTTAATTCCTCTTCCTGGTGGGAAATGAGAGTTAAATTTTCCCGTCCAGACACCTCCAGCTAGTCTCTCATTGGTTCTCCCTATTCCTGTTCATCTTCCGCGGAATTTGCAAACCGGGCCAAACAGGAGGTTAAAGGCACTGACTCTCCAAGTCGGGAGAGTGTTAGTAAAGCATCTGGAATGTTGCACCCGAGTACCAGGGGACGAGAACTGAGACATATTTCAACACGTCTCCCGATCACACGGTTGATCATACTCTGGGTTCCACATGCATGTTTTAGCTGAAGGAAGAATCCCTTAAACCTGGAGAGTTGAGACCCGTGGAATGGGTACCATGCAATATGACTTCAAAGGGTCTTCATTTGCTCACCAAAACTCTCCAATCCTATCACTGCTGCGTTTTTGCCCCTGTACTCACGATTGATTCACTTTCAGAGACATAGCAATCCATAGGTTTTAAGATACTTACTAGTCAGGTACATTATTAGGCGTTTAATATGGGGTTTTGAGTCCATTTCGTTGAGCAAGGAGTAGCTCTTGTCTATTACATATTTGGCTTAAGGAACTTTATCTGTGCTCATTTCAATCTCTGGTTTTATGCAGCACCCCAACTCACCTTTCCCCTTAAGCAAGCATAAGTTGATTTTCTAAATTTGGGACCATGTTCTGTTTTGAAATTCAGTTCCTGTGTAGCCAAGTTTACATTCCGTGTATTAGTGATATCTTATGATGTTTCTTTTTCTGTGTGACTTATTTCAGTTAGAATCATCATACCTGAATCCACTCATTATGCTGCTATGGGCCTGATGACATAGATGTCATTGCTGAGTGATATTGCATTGTACGTAAGTACCACAACTTCTTTATCCATTTTTCGCTTTATGCGATATTGAACTTGTACCGTAAACGAGTTTCTTGTAAACAGAGCCATCCCAAACTTTGGGGTGGCTGTGTCTTTTTGATTTTAATTTCCCTAAGCTATAGGACCATAAGTGGAAGTGCCCTAGGCTCTGTTGCTTTGTTTTTTAGATGTTTCAGGAAACACCATACACTTCTCCCGAGTGGCTGTTGGCAATTTACATCCCGCCCATCAGCATAACAAGGCTCCCAGTTCTCCATGGCCTGTCCTGCCTTTCTGGATTTTACACTTTTTTCAGATGGCCCTTTTGACGGGGGGGGAAGTGAGACTTCATTGTAGTGCAGATTTCCTTTGCAAGCTTGCTTGGTTGGCCAAAAAGGGCGTATGCGTTTTTTCCTGAATATATTCAGGAAAAAACGCATACGCCCTTTTTGGCCAAGTGCATCATTGTCGACCTTCTGCCTCTTTTCCTATGCTTTAAATGCAATTCCAGTCTACCTCCTGAAATCGGTTTCCTGCAATTCTGCCCGGCTTTCAAGTCCTCTTGGCAGCCTTACTTCAGTATATTTTTGGATGATAGCTGTCATTTATAACTCTGCAGGTTTGTGAATTACAGTGCCCCTGAGCTCCTTTCTTCAACTCGCTTTCTTGTGAGCTGGCCGCAACACCGCAGGATTGCTTCAGGCCCTAATCTAGTTCCGGCATGGCACGCTGAGCCTTTGGTTAATTCCTCTTCCTGGTGGGAAATGAGAGTTAAATTTTCCCGTCCAGACACCTCCAGCTAGTCTCTCATTGGTTCTCCCTATTCCTGTTCATCTTCCGTGGAATTTGCAAACTGGGCCAAACAGGAGGTTAAAGGCACTGACTCTCCAAGTCGGGAGAGTGTTAGTAAAGCATCTGGAATGTTGCACCCGAGTACCAGGGGACGAGAACTGAGACATATTTCAACACGTCTCCCGATCACACGGTTGATCATACTCTGGGTTCCACATGCATGTTTTAGCTGAAGGAAGAATCCCTTAAACCTGGAGAGTTGAGACCCGTGGAATGGGTACCATGCAATATGACTTCAAAGGGTCTTCATTTGCTCACCAAAACTCTCCAATCCTATCACTGCTGCGTTTTTGCCCCTGTACTCACGATTGATTCACTTTCAGAGACATAGCAATCCATAGGTTTTAAGATACTTACTAGTCAGGTACATTATTAGGCGTTTAATATGGGGTTTTGAGTCCATTTCGTTGAGCAAGGAGTAGCTCTTGTCTATTACATATTTGGCTTAAGGAACTTTATCTGTGCTCATTTCAATCTCTGGTTTTATGCAGCACCCCAACTCACCTTTCCCCTTAAGCAAGCATAAGTTGATTTTCTAAATTTGGGACCATGTTCTGTTTTGAAATTCAGTTCCTGTGTAGCCAAGTTTACATTCCGTGTATTAGTGATATCTTATGATGTTTCTTTTTCTGTGTGACTTATTTCAGTTAGAATCATCATACCTGAATCCACTCATTATGCTGCTATGGGCCTGATGACATAGATGTCATTGCTGAGTGATATTGCATTGTACGTAAGTACCACAACTTCTTTATCCATTTTTCGCTTTATGCGATATTGAACTTGTACCGTAAACGAGTTTCTTGTAAACAGAGCCATCCCAAACTTTGGGGTGGCTGTGTCTTTTTGATTTTAATTTCCCTAAGCTATAGGACCATAAGTGGAAGTGCCCTAGGCTCTGTTGCTTTGTTTTTTAGATGTTTCAGGAAACACCATACACTTCTCCCGAGTGGCTGTTGGCAATTTACATCCCGCCCATCAGCATAACAAGGCTCCCAGTTCTCCATGGCCTGTCCTGCCTTTCTGGATTTTACACTTTTTTCAGATGGCCCTTTTGACGGGGGGGGAAGTGAGACTTCATTGTAGTGCAGATTTCCTTTGCAAGCTTGCTTGGTTGGCCAAAAAGGGCGTATGCGTTTTTTCCTGAATATATTCAGGAAAAAACGCATACGCCCTTTTTGGCCAAGTGCATCATTGTCGACCTTCTGCCTCTTTTCCTATGCTTTAAATGCAATTCCAGTCTACCTCCTGAAATCGGTTTCCTGCAATTCTGCCCGGCTTTCAAGTCCTCTTGGCAGCCTTACTTCAGTATATTTTTGGATGATAGCTGTCATTTATAACTCTGCAGGTTTGTGAATTACAGTGCCCCTGAGCTCCTTTCTTCAACTCGCTTTCTTGTGAGCTGGCCGCAACACCGCAGGATTGCTTCAGGCCCTAATCTAGTTCCGGCATGGCACGCTGAGCCTTTGGTTAATTCCTCTTCCTGGTGGGAAATGAGAGTTAAATTTTCCCGTCCAGACACCTCCAGCTAGTCTCTCATTGGTTCTCCCTATTCCTGTTCATCTTCCGTGGAATTTGCAAACTGGGCCAAACAGGAGGTTAAAGGCACTGACTCTCCAAGTCGGGAGAGTGTTAGTAAAGCATCTGGAATGTTGCACCCGAGTACCAGGGGACGAGAACTGAGACATATTTCAACACGTCTCCCGATCACACGGTTGATCATACTCTGGGTTCCACATGCATGTTTTAGCTGAAGGAAGAATCCCTTAAACCTGGAGAGTTGAGACCCGTGGAATGGGTACCATGCAATATGACTTCAAAGGGTCTTCATTTGCTCACCAAAACTCTCCAATCCTATCACTGCTGCGTTTTTGCCCCTGTACTCACGATTGATTCACTTTCAGAGACATAGCAATCCATAGGTTTTAAGATACTTACTAGTCAGGTACATTATTAGGCGTTTAATATGGGGTTTTGAGTCCATTTCGTTGAGCAAGGAGTAGCTCTTGTCTATTACATATTTGGCTTAAGGAACTTTATCTGTGCTCATTTCAATCTCTGGTTTTATGCAGCACCCCAACTCACCTTTCCCCTTAGGCAAGCATAAGTTGATTTTCTAAATTTGGGACCATGTTCTGTTTTGAAATTCAGTTCCTGTGTAGCCAAGTTTACATTCCGTGTATTAGTGATATCTTATGATGTTTCTTTTTCTGTGTGACTTATTTCAGTTAGAATCATCATACCTGAATCCACTCATTATGCTGCTATGGGCCTGATGACATAGATGTCATTGCTGAGTGATATTGCATTGTACGTAAGTACCACAACTTCTTTATCCATTTTTCGCTTTATGCGATATTGAACTTGTACCGTAAACGAGTTTCTTGTAAACAGAGCCATCCCAAACTTTGGGGTGGCTGTGTCTTTTTGATTTTAATTTCCCTAAGCTATAGGACCATAAGTGGAAGTGCCCTAGGCTCTGTTGCTTTGTTTTTTAGATGTTTCAGGAAACACCATACACTTCTCCCGAGTGGCTGTTGGCAATTTACATCCCGCCCATCAGCATAACAAGGCTCCCAGTTCTCCATAGCCTGTCCTGCCTTTCTGGATTTTACACTTTTTTCAGATGGCCCTTTTGACGGGGGGGGGGGGGGAAGTGAGACTTCATTGTAGTGCAGATTTCCTTTGCAAGCTTGCTTGGTTGGCCAAAAAGGGCGTATGCGTTTTTTCCTGAATATATTCAGGAAAAAACGCATACGCCCTTTTTGGCCAAGTGCATCATTGTCGACCTTCTGCCTCTTTTCCTATGCTTTAAATGCAATTCCAGTCTACCTCCTGAAATCGGTTTCCTGCAATTCTGCCCGACTTTCAAGTCCTCTTGGCAGCCTTACTTCAGTATATTTTTGGATGATAGCTGTCATTTATAACTCTGCAGGTTTGTGAATTACAGTGCCCCTGAGCTCCTTTCTTCAACTCGCTTTCTTGTGAGCTGGCCGCAACACCGCAGGATTGCTTCAGGCCCTAATCTGGTTCCGGCATGGCACACTGAGCCTTTGGTTAATTCCTCTTCCTGGTGGGAAATGAGAGTTAAATTTTCCCGTCCAGACACCTCCAGCTAGTCTCTCATTGGTTCTCCCTATTCCTGTTCATCTTCCGTGGAATTTGCAAACTGGGCCAAAGAGGAGGTTAAAGGCACTGACTCTCCAAGTCGGGAGAGTGTTAGTAAAGCATCTGGAATGTTGCACCCGAGTACCAGGGGACGAGAACTGAGACATATTTCAACACGTCTCCCGATCACACGGTTGATCATACTCTGGGTTCCACATGCATGTTTTAGCTGAAGGAAGAATCCCTTAAACCTGGAGAGTTGAGACCCGTGGAATGGGTACCATGCAATATGACTTCAAAGGGTCTTCATTGGCTCACCAAAACTCTCCAATCCTATCACTGCTGCGTTTTTGCCCCTGTACTCACGATTGATTCACTTTCAGAGACATAGCAATCCATAGGTTTTAAGATACTTACTAGTCAGGTACATTATTAGGCGTTTAATATGGGGTTTTGAGTCCATTTCGTTGAGCAAGGAGTAGCTCTTGTCTATTACATATTTGGCTTAAGGAACTTTATCTGTGCTCATTTCAATCTCTGGTTTTATGCAGCACCCCAACTCACCTTTCCCCTTAAGCAAGCATAAGTTGATTTTCTAAATTTGGGACCATGTTCTGTTTTGAAATTCAGTTCCTGTGTAGCCAAGTTTACATTCCGTGTATTAGTGATATCTTATGATGTTTCTTTTTCTGTGTGACTTATTTCAGTTAGAATCATCATACCTGAATCCACTCATTATGCTGCTATGGGCCTGATGACATAGATGTCATTGCTGAGTGATATTGCATTGTACGTAAGTACCACAACTTCTTTATCCATTTTTCGCTTTATGCGATATTGAACTTGTACCGTAAACGAGTTTCTTGTAAACAGAGCCATCCCAAACTTTGGGGTGGCTGTGTCTTTTTGATTTTAATTTCCCTAAGCTATAGGACCATAAGTGGAAGTGCCCTAGGCTCTGTTGCTTTGTTTTTTAGATGTTTCAGGAAACACCATACACTTCTCCCGAGTGGCTGTTGGCAATTTACATCCCGCCCATCAGCATAACAAGGCTCCCAGTTCTCCATGGCCTGTCCTGCCTTTCTGGATTTTACACTTTTTTCAGATGGCCCTTTTGACGGGGGGGGGGGGGGAAGTGAGACTTCATTGTAGTGCAGATTTCCTTTGCAAGCTTGCTTGGTTGGCCAAAAAGGGCGTATGCGTTTTTTCCTGAATATATTCAGGAAAAAACGCATACGCCCTTTTTGGCCAAGTGCATCATTGTCGACCTTCTGCCTCTTTTCCTATGCTTTAAATGCAATTCCAGTCTACCTCCTGAAATCGGTTTCCTGCAATTCTGCCCGGCTTTCAAGTCCTCTTGGCAGACTTACTTCAGTATATTTTTGGATGATAGCTGTCATTTATAACTCTGCAGGTTTGTGAATTACAGTGCCCCTGAGCTCCTTTCTTCAACTCGCTTTCTTGTGAGCTGGCCGCAACACCGCAGGATTGCTTCAGGCCCTAATCTGGTTCCGGCATGGCACGCTGAGCCTTTGGTTAATTCCTCTTCCTGGTGGGAAATGAGAGTTAAATTTTCCCGTCCAGACACCTCCAGCTAGTCTCTCATTGGTTCTCCCTATTCCTGTTCATCTTCCGCGGAATTTGCAAACCGGGCCAAACAGGAGGTTAAAGGCACTGACTCTCCAAGTCGGGAGAGTGTTAGTAAAGCATCTGGAATGTTGCACCCGAGTACCAGGGGACGAGAACTGAGACATATTTCAACACGTCTCCCGATCACACGGTTGATCATACTCTGGGTTCCACATGCATGTTTTAGCTGAAGGAAGAATCCCTTAAACCTGGAGAGTTGAGACCCGTGGAATGGGTACCATGCAATATGACTTCAAAGGGTCTTCATTTGCTCACCAAAACTCTCCAATCCTATCACTGCTGCGTTTTTGCCCCTGTACTCACGATTGATTCACTTTCAGAGACATAGCAATCCATAGGTTTTAAGATACTTACTAGTCAGGTACATTATTAGGCGTTTAATATGGGGTTTTGAGTCCATTTCGTTGAGCAAGGAGTAGCTCTTGTCTATTACATATTTGGCTTAAGGAACTTTATCTGTGCTCATTTCAATCTCTGGTTTTATGCAGCACCCCAACTCACCTTTCCCCTTAAGCAAGCATAAGTTGATTTTCTAAATTTGGGACCATGTTCTGTTTTGAAATTCAGTTCCTGTGTAGCCAAGTTTACATTCCGTGTATTAGTGATATCTTATGATGTTTCTTTTTCTGTGTGACTTATTTCAGTTAGAATCATCATACCTGAATCCACTCATTATGCTGCTATGGGCCTGATGACATAGATGTCATTGCTGAGTGATATTGCATTGTACGTAAGTACCACAACTTCTTTATCCATTTTTCGCTTTATGCGATATTGAACTTGTACCGTAAACGAGTTTCTTGTAAACAGAGCCATCCCAAACTTTGGGGTGGCTGTGTCTTTTTGATTTTAATTTCCCTAAGCTATAGGACCATAAGTGGAAGTGCCCTAGGCTCTGTTGCTTTGTTTTTTAGATGTTTCAGGAAACACCATACACTTCTCCCGAGTGGCTGTTGGCAATTTACATCCCGCCCATCAGCATAACAAGGCTCCCAGTTCTCCATGGCCTGTCCTGCCTTTCTGGATTTTACACTTTTTTCAGATGGCCCTTTTGACGGGGGGGGAAGTGAGACTTCATTGTAGTGCAGATTTCCTTTGCAAGCTTGCTTGGTTGGCCAAAAAGGGCGTATGCGTTTTTTCCTGAATATATTCAGGAAAAAACGCATACGCCCTTTTTGGCCAAGTGCATCATTGTCGACCTTCTGCCTCTTTTCCTATGCTTTAAATGCAATTCCAGTCTACCTCCTGAAATCGGTTTCCTGCAATTCTGCCCGGCTTTCAAGTCCTCTTGGCAGCCTTACTTCAGTATATTTTTGGATGATAGCTGTCATTTATAACTCTGCAGGTTTGTGAATTACAGTGCCCCTGAGCTCCTTTCTTCAACTCGCTTTCTTGTGAGCTGGCCGCAACACCGCAGGATTGCTTCAGGCCCTAATCTAGTTCCGGCATGGCACGCTGAGCCTTTGGTTAATTCCTCTTCCTGGTGGGAAATGAGAGTTAAATTTTCCCGTCCAGACACCTCCAGCTAGTCTCTCATTGGTTCTCCCTATTCCTGTTCATCTTCCGTGGAATTTGCAAACTGGGCCAAACAGGAGGTTAAAGGCACTGACTCTCCAAGTCGGGAGAGTGTTAGTAAAGCATCTGGAATGTTGCACCCGAGTACCAGGGGACGAGAACTGAGACATATTTCAACACGTCTCCCGATCACACGGTTGATCATACTCTGGGTTCCACATGCATGTTTTAGCTGAAGGAAGAATCCCTTAAACCTGGAGAGTTGAGACCCGTGGAATGGGTACCATGCAATATGACTTCAAAGGGTCTTCATTTGCTCACCAAAACTCTCCAATCCTATCACTGCTGCGTTTTTGCCCCTGTACTCACGATTGATTCACTTTCAGAGACATAGCAATCCATAGGTTTTAAGATACTTACTAGTCAGGTACATTATTAGGCGTTTAATATGGGGTTTTGAGTCCATTTCGTTGAGCAAGGAGTAGCTCTTGTCTATTACATATTTGGCTTAAGGAACTTTATCTGTGCTCATTTCAATCTCTGGTTTTATGCAGCACCCCAACTCACCTTTCCCCTTAAGCAAGCATAAGTTGGTTTTCTAAATTTGGGACCATGTTCTGTTTTGAAATTCAGTTCCTGTGTAGCCAAGTTTACATTCCGTGTATTAGTGATATCTTATGATGTTTCTTTTTCTGTGTGACTTATTTCAGTTAGAATCATCATACCTGAATCCACTCATTATGCTGCTATGGGCCTGATGACATAGATGTCATTGCTGAGTGATATTGCATTGTACGTAATTACCACAACTTCTTTATCCATTTTTCCCTTTATGTGATATTGAACTTGTACCGTAAACGAGTTTCTTGTAAACAGAGCCATCCCAAACTTTGGGGTGGCTGTGTCTTTATGATTTTAATTTCCCTAAGCTATAGGACCATAAGTGGAAGTGCCCTAGGCTCTGTTGCTTTGTTTTTTAGATGTTTCAGGAAACACCATACACTTCTCCCGAGTGGCTGTTGGCAATTTACATCCCGCCCATCAGCATAACAAGGCTCCCAGTTCTCCATGGCCTGTCCTGCCTTTCTGGATTTTACACTTTTTTCAGATGGCCCTTTTGATGGGGGGGGAAGTGAGACTTCATTGTAGTGCAGATTTCCTTTGCAAGCTTGCTTGGTTGGCCAAAAAGGGCGTATGCGTTTTTTCCTGAATATATTCAGGAAAAAACGCATACGCCCTTTTTGGCCAAGTGCATCATTGTCGACCTTCTGCCTCTTTTCCTATGCTTTAAATGCAATTCCAGTCTACCTCCTGAAATCGGATTCCTGCAATTCTGCCCGGCTTTCAAGTCCTCTTGGCAGCCTTACTTCAGTATATTTTTGGATGATAGCTGTCATTTATAACTCTGCAGGTTTGTGAATTACAGTGCCCCTGAGCTCCTTTCTTCAACTCGCTTTCTTGTGAGCTGGCCGCAACACCGCAGGATTGCTTCAGGCCCTAATCTGGTTCCGGCATGGCACACTGAGCCTTTGGTTAATTCCTCTTCCTGGTGGGAAATGAGAGTTAAATTTTCCCGTCCAGACACCTCCAGCTAGTCTCTCATTGGTTCTCCCTATTCCTGTTCATCTTCCGTGGAATTTGCAAACTGGGCCAAAGAGGAGGTTAAAGGCACTGACTCTCCAAGTCGGGAGAGTGTTAGTAAAGCACCTGGAATGTTGCACCCGAGTACCAGGGGACGAGAACTGAGACATATTTCAACACGTCTCCCGATCACATGGTTGATCATACTCTGGGTTCCACATGCATGTTTTAGCTGAAGGAAGAATCCCTTAAACCTGGAGAGTTGAGACCCGTGGAATGGGTACCATGCAATATGACTTCAAAGGGTCTTCATTTGCTCACCAAAACTCTCCAATCCTATCACTGCTGCGTTTTTGCCCCTGTACTCACGATTGATTCACTTTCAGAGACATAGCAATCCATAGGTTTTAAGATACTTACTAGTCAGGTACATTATTAGGCGTTTAATATGGGGTTTTGAGTCCATTTCGTTGAGCAAGGAGTAGCTCTTGTCTATTACATATTTGGCTTAAGGAACTTTATCTGTGCTCATTTCAATCTCTGGTTTTATGCAGCACCCCAACTCACCTTTCCCCTTAAGCAAGCATAAGTTGGTTTTCTAAATTTGGGACCATGTTCTGTTTTGAAATTCAGTTCCTGTGTAGCCAAGTTTACATTCCGTGTATTAGTGATATCTTATGATGTTTCTTTTTCTGTGTGACTTATTTCAGTTAGAATCATCATACCTGAATCCACTCATTATGCTGCTATGGGCCTGATGACATAGATGTCATTGCTGAGTGATATTGCATTGTACGTAATTACCACAACTTCTTTATCCATTTTTCCCTTTATGTGATATTGAACTTGTACCGTAAACGAGTTTCTTGTAAACAGAGCCATCCCAAACTTTGGGGTGGCTGTGTCTTTATGATTTTAATTTCCCTAAGCTATAGGACCATAAGTGGAAGTGCCCTAGGCTCTGTTGCTTTGTTTTTTAGATGTTTCAGGAAACACCATACACTTCTCCCGAGTGGCTGTTGGCAATTTACATCCCGCCCATCAGCATAACAAGGCTCCCAGTTCTCCATGGCCTGTCCTGCCTTTCTGGATTTTACACTTTTTTCAGATGGCCCTTTTGATGGGGGGGGAAGTGAGACTTCATTGTAGTGCAGATTTCCTTTGCAAGCTTGCTTGGTTGGCCAAAAAGGGCGTATGCGTTTTTTCCTGAATATATTCAGGAAAAAACGCATACGCCCTTTTTGGCCAAGTGCATCATTGTCGACCTTCTGCCTCTTTTCCTATGCTTTAAATGCAATTCCAGTCTACCTCCTGAAATCGGATTCCTGCAATTCTGCCCGGCTTTCAAGTCCTCTTGGCAGCCTTACTTCAGTATATTTTTGGATGATAGCTGTCATTTATAACTCTGCAGGTTTGTGAATTACAGTGCCCCTGAGCTCCTTTCTTCAACTCGCTTTCTTGTGAGCTGGCCGCAACACCGCAGGATTGCTTCAGGCCCTAATCTGGTTCCGGCATGGCACACTGAGCCTTTGGTTAATTCCTCTTCCTGGTGGGAAATGAGAGTTAAATTTTCCCGTCCAGACACCTCCAGCTAGTCTCTCATTGGTTCTCCCTATTCCTGTTCATCTTCCGTGGAATTTGCAAACTGGGCCAAAGAGGAGGTTAAAGGCACTGACTCTCCAAGTCAGGAGAGTGTTAGTAAAGCATCTGGAATGTTGCACCCGAGTACCAGGGGACGAGAACTGAGACATATTTCAACACGTCTCCCGATCACACGGTTGATCATACTCTGGGTTCCACATGCATGTTTTAGCTGAAGGAAGAATCCCTTAAACCTGGAGAGTTGAGACCCGTGGAATGGGTACCATGCAATATGACTTCAAAGGGTCTTCATTTGCTCACCAAAACTCTCCAATCCTATCACTGCTGCGTTTTTGCCCCTGTACTCACGATTGATTCACTTTCAGAGACATAGCAATCCATAGGTTTTAAGATACTTACTAGTCAGGTACATTATTAGGCGTTTAATATGGGGTTTTGAGTCCATTTCGTTGAGCAAGGAGTAGCTCTTGTCTATTACATATTTGGCTTAAGGAACTTTATCTGTGCTCATTTCAATCTCTGGTTTTATGCAGCACCCCAACTCACCTTTCCCCTTAGGCAAGCATAAGTTGATTTTCTAAATTTGGGACCATGTTCTGTTTTGAAATTCAGTTCCTGTGTAGCCAAGTTTACATTCCGTGTATTAGTGATATCTTATGATGTTTCTTTTTCTGTGTGACTTATTTCAGTTAGAATCATCATACCTGAATCCACTCATTATGCTGCTATGGGCCTGATGACATAGATGTCATTGCTGAGTGATATTGCATTGTACGTAAGTACCACAACTTCTTTATCCATTTTTCGCTTTATGCGATATTGAACTTGTACCGTAAACGAGTTTCTTGTAAACAGAGCCATCCCAAACTTTGGGGTGGCTGTGTCTTTTTGATTTTAATTTCCCTAAGCTATAGGACCATAAGTGGAAGTGCCCTAGGCTCTGTTGCTTTGTTTTTTAGATGTTTCAGGAAACACCATACACTTCTCCCGAGTGGCTGTTGGCAAGTTACATCCCGCCCATCAGCATAACAAGGCTCCCAGTTCTCCATAGCCTGTCCTGCCTTTCTGGATTTTACACTTTTTTCAGATGGCCCTTTTGACGGGGGGGGGGAGGGGGAAGTGAGACTTCATTGTAGTGCAGATTTCCTTTGCAAGCTTGCTTGGTTGGCCAAAAAGGGCGTATGCGTTTTTTCCTGAATATATTCAGGAAAAAACGCATACGCCCTTTTTGGCCAAGTGCATCATTGTCGACCTTCTGCCTCTTTTCCTATGCTTTAAATGCAATTCCAGTCTACCTCCTGAAATCGGTTTCCTGCAATTCTGCCCGGCTTTCAAGTCCTCTTGGCAGCCTTACTTCAGTATATTTTTGGATGATAGCTGTCATTTATAACTCTGCAGGTTTGTGAATTACAGTGCCCCTGAGCTCCTTTCTTCAACTCGCTTTCTTGTGAGCTGGCCGCAACACCGCAGGATTGCTTCAGGCCCTAATCTGGTTCCGGCATGGCACGCTGAGCCTTTGGTTAATTCCTCTTCCTGGTGGGAAATGAGAGTTAAATTTTCCCGTCCAGACACCTCCAGCTAGTCTCTCATTGGTTCTCCCTATTCCTGTTCATCTTCCGCGGAATTTGCAAACTGGGCCAAACAGGAGGTTAAAGGCACTGACTCTCCAACTCGGGAGAGTGTTAGTAAAGCATCTGGAATGTTGCACCTGAGTACCAGGGGACGAGAACTGAGACATATTTCAACACGTCTCCCGATCACACGGTTGATCATACTCTGGGTTCCACATGCATGTTTTAGCTGAAGGAAGAATCCCTTAAACCTGGAGAGTTGAGACCCGTGGAATGGGTACCATGCAATATGACTTCAAAGGGTCTTCATTTGCTCACCAAAACTCTCCAATCCTATCACTGCTGCGTTTTTGCCCCTGTACTCACGATTGATTCACTTTCAGAGACATAGCAATCCATAGGTTTTAAGATACTTACTAGTCAGGTACATTATTAGGCGTTTAATATGGGGTTTTGAGTCCATTTCGTTGAGCAAGGAGTAGCTCTTGTCTATTACATATTTGGCTTAAGGAACTTTATCTGTGCTCATTTCAATCTCTGGTTTTATGCAGCACCCCAACTCACCTTTCCCCTTAAGCAAGCATAAGTTGGTTTTCTAAATTTGGGACCATGTTCTGTTTTGAAATTCAGTTCCTGTGTAGCCAAGTTTACATTCCGTGTATTAGTGATATCTTATGATGTTTCTTTTTCTGTGTGACTTATTTCAGTTAGAATCATCATACCTGAATCCACTCATTATGCTGCTATGGGCCTGATGACATAGATGTCATTGCTGAGTGATATTGCATTGTACGTAAGTACCACAACTTCTTTATCCATTTTTCGCTTTATGCGATATTGAACTTGTACCGTAAACGAGTTTCTTGTAAACAGAGCCATCCCAAACTTTGGGGTGGCTGTGTCTTTTTGATTTTAATTTCCCTAAGCTATAGGACCATAAGTGGAAGTGCCCTAGGCTCTGTTGCTTTGTTTTTTAGATGTTTCAGGAAACACCATACACTTCTCCCGAGTGGCTGTTGGCAAGTTACATCCCGCCCATCAGCATAACAAGGCTCCCAGTTCTCCATAGCCTGTCCTGCCTTTCTGGATTTTACACTTTTTTCAGATGGCCCTTTTGACGGGGGGGGGGAGGGGGAAGTGAGACTTCATTGTAGTGCAGATTTCCTTTGCAAGCTTGCTTGGTTGGCCAAAAAGGGCGTATGCGTTTTTTCCTGAATATATTCAGGAAAAAACGCATACGCCCTTTTTGGCCAAGTGCATCATTGTCGACCTTCTGCCTCTTTTCCTATGCTTTAAATGCAATTCCAGTCTACCTCCTGAAATCGGTTTCCTGCAATTCTGCCCGGCTTTCAAGTCCTCTTGGCAGCCTTACTTCAGTATATTTTTGGATGATAGCTGTCATTTATAACTCTGCAGGTTTGTGAATTACAGTGCCCCTGAGCTCCTTTCTTCAACTCGCTTTCTTGTGAGCTGGCCGCAACACCGCAGGATTGCTTCAGGCCCTAATCTGGTTCCGGCATGGCACGCTGAGCCTTTGGTTAATTCCTCTTCCTGGTGGGAAATGAGAGTTAAATTTTCCCGTCCAGACACCTCCAGCTAGTCTCTCATTGGTTCTCCCTATTCCTGTTCATCTTCCGCGGAATTTGCAAACTGGGCCAAACAGGAGGTTAAAGGCACTGACTCTCCAAGTCGGGAGAGTGTTAGTAAAGCATCTGGAATGTTGCACCCGAGTACCAGGGGACGAGAACTGAGACATATTTCAACACGTCTCCCGATCACACGGTTGATCATACTCTGGGTTCCACATGCATGTTTTAGCTGAAGGAAGAATCCCTTAAACCTGGAGAGTTGAGACCCGTGGAATGGGTACCATGCAATATGACTTCAAAGGGTCTTCATTTGCTCACCAAAACTCTCCAATCCTATCACTGCTGCGTTTTTGCCCCTGTACTCACGATTGATTCACTTTCAGAGACATAGCAATCCATAGGTTTTAAGATACTTACTAGTCAGGTACATTATTAGGCGTTTAATATGGGGTTTTGAGTCCATTTCGTTGAGCAAGGAGTAGCTCTTGTCTATTACATATTTGGCTTAAGGAAATTTATCTGTGCTCATTTCAATCTCTGGTTTTATGCAGCACCCCAACTCACCTTTCCCCTTAAGCAAGCATAAGTTGGTTTTCTAAATTTGGGACCATGTTCTGTTTTGAAATTCAGTTCCTGTGTAGCCAAGTTTACATTCCGTGTATTAGTGATATCTTATGATGTTTCTTTTTCTGTGTGACTTATTTCAGTTAGAATCATCATACCTGAATCCACTCATTATGCTGCTATGGGCCTGATGACATAGATGTCATTGCTGAGTGATATTGCATTGTACGTAAGTACCACAACTTCTTTATCCATTTTTCGCTTTATGCGATATTGAACTTGTACCGTAAACGAGTTTCTTGTAAACAGAGCCATCCCAAACTTTGGGGTGGCTGTGTCTTTTTGATTTTAATTTCCCTAAGCTATAGGACCATAAGTGGAAGTGCCCTAGGCTCTGTTGCTTTGTTTTTTAGATGTTTCAGGAAACACCATACACTTCTCCCGAGTGGCTGTTGGCAAGTTACATCCCGCCCATCAGCATAACAAGGCTCCCAGTTCTCCATGGCCTGTCCTGCCTTTCTGGATTTTACACTTCTTTCAGATGGCCCTTTTGACGGTGGGGGGGGGGAAGTGAGACTTCATTGTAGTGCAGATTTCCTTTGCAAGCTTGCTTGGTTGGCCAAAAAGGGCGTATGCGTTTTTTCCTGAATATATTCAGGAAAAAACGCATACGCCCTTTTTGGCCAAGTGCATCATTGTCGACCTTCTGCCTCTTTTCCTATGCTTTAAATGCAATTCCAGTCTACCTCCTGAAATCGGTTTCCTGCAATTCTGCCCGGCTTTCAAGTCCTCTTGGCAGCCTTACTTCAGTATATTTTTGGATGATAGCTGTCATTTATAACTCTGCAGGTTTGTGAATTACAGTGCCCCTGAGCTCCTTTCTTCAACTCGCTTTCTTGTGAGCTGGCCGCAACACCGCAGGATTGCTTCAGGCCCTAATCTGGTTCCGGCATGGCACGCTGAGCCTTTGGTTAATTCATCTTCCTGGTGGGAAATGAGAGTTAAATTTTCCCGTCCAGACACCTCCAGCTAGTCTCTCATTGGTTCTCCCTATTCCTGTTCATCTTCCGCGGAATTTGCAAACTGGGCCAAACAGGAGGTTAAAGGCACTGACTCTCCAAGTCGGGAGAGTGTTAGTAAAGCATCTGGAATGTTGCACCCGAGTACCAGGGGACGAGAACTGAGACATATTTCAACACGTCTCCCGATCACACGGTTGATCATACTCTGGGTTCCACATGCATGTTTTAGCTGAAGGAAGAATCCCTTAAACCTGGAGAGTTGAGACCCGTGGAATGGGTACCATGCAATATGACTTCAAAGGGTCTTCATTTGCTCACCAAAACTCTCCAATCCTATCACTGCTGCGTTTTTGTCCCTGTACTCACGATTGATTCACTTTCAGAGACATAGCAATCCATAGGTTTTAAGATACTTACTAGTCAGGTACATTATTAGGCGTTTAATATGGGGTTTTGAGTCCATTTCGTTGAGCAAGGAGTAGCTCTTGTCTATTACATATTTGGCTTAAGGAACTTTATCTGTGCTCATTTCAATCTCTGGTTTTATGCAGCACCCCAACTCACCTTTCCCCTTAAGCAAGCATAAGTTGGTTTTCTAAATTTGGGACCATGTTCTGTTTTGAAATTCAGTTCCTGTGTAGCCAAGTTTACATTCCGTGTATTAGTGATATCTTATGATGTTTCTTTTTCTGTGTGACTTATTTCAGTTAGAATCATCATACCTGAATCCACTCATTATGCTGCTATGGGCCTGATGACATAGATGTCATTGCTGAGTGATATTGCATTGTACGTAAGTACCACAACTTCTTTATCCATTTTTCGCTTTATGCGATATTGAACTTGTACCGTAAACGAGTTTCTTGTAAACAGAGCCATCCCAAACTTTGGGGTGGCTGTGTCTTTTTGATTTTAATTTCCCTAAGCTATAGGACCATAAGTGGAAGTGCCCTAGGCTCTGTTGCTTTGTTTTTTAGATGTTTCAGGAAACACCATACACTTCTCCCGAGTGGCTGTTGGCAAGTTACATCCCGCCCATCAGCATAACAAGGCTCCCAGTTCTCCATGGCCTGTCCTGCCTTTCTGGATTTTACACTTTTTTCAGATGGCCCTTTTGATGGGGGGGGAAGTGAGACTTCATTGTAGTGCAGATTTCCTTTGCAAGCTTGCTTGGTTGGCCAAAAAGGGCGTATGCGTTTTTTCCTGAATATATTCAGGAAAAAACGCATACGCCCTTTTTGGCCAAGTGCATCATTGTCGACCTTCTGCCTCTTTTCCTATGCTTTAAATGCAATTCCAGTCTACCTCCTGAAATCGGTTTCCTGCAATTCTGCCCGGCTTTCAAGTCCTCTTGGCAGCCTTACTTCAGTATATTTTTGGATGATAGCTGTCATTTATAACTCTGCAGGTTTGTGAATTACAGTGCCCCTGAGCTCCTTTCTTCAACTCGCTTTCTTGTGAGCTGGCCGCAACACCGCAGGATTGCTTCAGGCCCTAATCTGGTTCCGGCATGGCACGCTGAGCCTTTGGTTAATTCCTCTTCCTGGTGGGAAATGAGAGTTAAATTTTCCCGTCCAGACACCTCCAGCTAGTCTCTCATTGGTTCTCCCTATTCCTGTTCATCTTCCGCGGAATTTGCAAACTGGGCCAAACAGGAGGTTAAAGGCACTGACTCTCCAAGTCGGGAGAGTGTTAGTAAAGCATCTGGAATGTTGCACCCGAGTACCAGGGGACGAGAACTGAGACATATTTCAACACGTCTCCCGATCACACGGTTGATCATACTCTGGGTTCCACATGCATGTTTTAGCTGAAGGAAGAATCCCTTAAACCTGGAGAGTTGAGACCCGTGGAATGGGTACCATGCAATATGACTTCAAAGGGTCTTCATTTGCTCACCAAAACTCTCCAATCCTATCACTGCTGCGTTTTTGCCCCTGTACTCACGATTGATTCACTTTCAGAGACATAGCAATCCATAGGTTTTAAGATACTTACTAGTCAGGTACATTATTAGGCGTTTAATATGGGGTTTTGAGTCCATTTCGTTGAGCAAGGAGTAGCTCTTGTCTATTACATATTTGGCTTAAGGAACTTTATCTGTGCTCATTTCAATCTCTGGTTTTATGCAGCACCCCAACTCACCTTTCCCCTTAAGCAAGCATAAGTTGGTTTTCTAAATTTGGGACCATGTTCTGTTTTGAAATTCAGTTCCTGTGTAGCCAAGTTTACATTCCGTGTATTAGTGATATCTTATGATGTTTCTTTTTCTGTGTGACTTATTTCAGTTAGAATCATCATACCTGAATCCACTCATTATGCTGCTATGGGCCTGATGACATAGATGTCATTGCTGAGTGATATTGCATTGTACGTAAGTACCACAACTTCTTTATCCATTTTTCGCTTTATGCGATATTGAACTTGTACCGTAAACGAGTTTCTTGTAAACAGAGCCATCCCAAACTTTGGGGTGGCTGTGTCTTTTTGATTTTAATTTCCCTAAGCTATAGGACCATAAGTGGAAGTGCCCTAGGCTCTGTTGCTTTGTTTTTTTAGATGTTTCAGGAAACACCATACACTTCTCCCGAGTGGCTGTTGGCAAGTTACATCCCGCCCATCAGCATAACAAGGCTCCCAGTTCTCCATGGCCTGTCCTGCCTTTCTGGATTTTACACTTTTTTCAGATGGCCCTTTTGATGGGGGGGGAAGTGAGACTTCATTGTAGTGCAGATTTCCTTTGCAAGCTTGCTTGGTTGGCCAAAAAGGGCGTATGCGTTTTTTCCTGAATATATTCAGGAAAAAACGCATACGCCCTTTTTGGCCAAGTGCATCATTGTCGACCTTCTGCCTCTTTTCCTATGCTTTAAATGCAATTCCAGTCTACCTCCTGAAATCGGTTTCCTGCAATTCTGCCCGGCTTTCAAGTCCTCTTGGCAGCCTTACTTCAGTATATTTTTGGATGATAGCTGTCATTTATAACTCTGCAGGTTTGTGAATTACAGTGCCCCTGAGCTCCTTTCTTCAACTCGCTTTCTTGTGAGCTGGCCGCAACACCGCAGGATTGCTTCAGGCCCTAATCTGGTTCCGGCATGGCACGCTGAGCCTTTGGTTAATTCCTCTTCCTGGTGGGAAATGAGAGTTAAATTTTCCCGTCCAGACACCTCCAGCTAGTCTCTCATTGGTTCTCCCTATTCCTGTTCATCTTCCGCGGAATTTGCAAACTGGGCCAAACAGGAGGTTAAAGGCACTGACTCTCCAAGTCGGGAGAGTGTTAGTAAAGCATCTGGAATGTTGCACCCGAGTACCAGGGGACGAGAACTGAGACATATTTCAACACGTCTCCCGATCACACGGTTGATCATACTCTGGGTTCCACATGCATGTTTTAGCTGAAGGAAGAATCCCTTAAACCTGGAGAGTTGAGACCCGTGGAATGGGTACCATGCAATATGACTTCAAAGGGTCTTCATTTGCTCACCAAAACTCTCCAATCCTATCACTGCTGCGTTTTTGCCCCTGTACTCCCGATTGATTCACTTTCAGAGACATAGCAATCCATAGGTTTTAAGATACTTACTAGTCAGGTACATTATTAGGCGTTTAATATGGGGTTTTGAGTCCATTTCGTTGAGCAAGGAGTAGCTCTTGTCTATTACATATTTGGCTTAAGGAACTTTATCTGTGCTCATTTCAATCTCTGGTTTTATGCAGCACCCCAACTCACCTTTCCCCTTAAGCAAGCATAAGTTGGTTTTCTAAATTTGGGACCATGTTCTGTTTTGAAATTCAGTTCCTGTGTAGCCAAGTTTACATTCCATGTATTAGTGATATCTTATGATGTTTCTTTTTCTGTGTGACTTATTTCAGTTAGAATCATCATACCTGAATCCACTCATTATGCTGCTATGGGCCTGATGACATAGATGTCATTGCTGAGTGATATTGCATTGTACGTAAGTACCACAACTTCTTTATCCATTTTTCGCTTTATGCGATATTGAACTTGTACCGTAAACGAGTTTCTTGTAAACAGAGCCATCCCAAACTTTGGGGTGGCTGTGTCTTTTTGATTTTAATTTCCCTAAGCTATAGGACCATAAGTGGAAGTGCCCTAGGCTCTGTTGCTTTGTTTTTTAGATGTTTCAGGAAACACCATACACTTCTCCCGAGTGGCTATTGGCAAGTTACATCCCGCCCATCAGCATAACAAGGCTCCCAGTTCTCCATGGCCTGTCCTGCCTTTCTGGATTTTACACTTTTTTCAGATGGCCCTTTTGATGGGGGGGGAAGTGAGACTTCATTGTAGTGCAGATTTCCTTTGCAAGCTTGCTTGGTTGGCCAAAAAGGGCGTATGCGTTTTTTCCTGAATATATTCAGGAAAAAACGCATACGCCCTTTTTGGCCAAGTGCATCATTGTCGACCTTCTGCCTCTTTTCCTATGCTTTAAATGCAATTCCAGTCTACCTCCTGAAATCGGTTTCCTGCAATTCTGCCCGGCTTTCAAGTCCTCTTGGCAGCCTTACTTCAGTATATTTTTGGATGATAGCTGTCATTTATAACTCTGCAGGTTTGTGAATTACAGTGCCCCTGAGCTCCTTTCTTCAACTCGCTTTCTTGTGAGCTGGCCGCAACACCGCAGGATTGCTTCAGGCCCTAATCTGGTTCCGGCATGGCACGCTGAGCCTTTGGTTAATTCCTCTTCCTGGTGGGAAATGAGAGTTAAATTTTCCCGTCCAGACACCTCCAGCTAGTCTCTCATTGGTTCTCCCTATTCCTGTTCATCTTCCGCGGAATTTGCAAACTGGGCCAAACAGGAGGTTAAAGGCACTGACTCTCCAAGTCGGGAGAGTGTTAGTAAAGCATCTGGAATGTTGCACCCGAGTACCAGGGGACGAGAACTGAGACATATTTCAACACGTCTCCCGATCACACGGTTGATCATACTCTGGGTTCCACATGCATGTTTTAGCTGAAGGAAGAATCCCTTAAACCTGGAGAGTTGAGACCCGTGGAATGGGTACCATGCAATATGACTTCAAAGGGTCTTCATTTGCTCACCAAAACTCTCCAATCCTATCACTGCTGCGTTTTTGCCCCTGTACTCACGATTGATTCACTTTCAAAGACATAGCAATCCATAGGTTTTAAGATACTTACTAGTCAGGTACATTATTAGGCGTTTAATATGGGGTTTTGAGTCCATTTCGTTGAGCAAGGAGTAGCTCTTGTCTATTACATATTTGGCTTAAGGAACTTTATCTGTGCTCATTTCAATCTCTGGTTTTATGCAGCACCCCAACTCACCTTTCCCCTTAAGCAAGCATAAGTTGGTTTTCTAAATTTGGGACCATGTTCTGTTTTGAAATTCAGTTCCTGTGTAGCCAAGTTTACATTCCGTGTATTAGTGATATCTTATGATGTTTCTTTTTCTGTGTGACTTATTTCAGTTAGAATCATCATACCTGAATCCACTCATTATGCTGCTATGGGCCTGATGACATAGATGTCATTGCTGAGTGATATTGCATTGTACGTAAGTACCACAACTTCTTTATCCATTTTTCGCTTTATGCGATATTGAACTTGTACCGTAAACGAGTTTCTTGTAAACAGAGCCATCCCAAACTTTGGGGTGGCTGTGTCTTTTTGATTTTAATTTCCCTAAGCTATAGGACCATAAGTGGAAGTGCCCTAGGCTCTGTTGCTTTGTTTTTTAGATGTTTCAGGAAACACCATACACTTCTCCCGAGTGGCTGTTGGCAAGTTACATCCCGCCCATCAGCATAACAAGGCTCCCAGTTCTCCATGGCCTGTCCTGCCTTTCTGGATTTTACACTTTTTTCAGATGGCCCTTTTGATGGGGGGGGGGGAAGTGAGACTTCATTGTAGTGCAGATTTCCTTTGCAAGCTTGCTTGGTTGGCCAAAAAGGGCGTATGCGTTTTTTCCTGAATATATTCAGGAAAAAACGCATACGCCCTTTTTGGCCAAGTGCATCATTGTCGACCTTCTGCCTCTTTTCCTATGCTTTAAATGCAATTCCAGTCTACCTCCTGAAATCGGTTTCCTGCAATTCTGCCCGGCTTTCAAGTCCTCTTGGCAGCCTTACTTCAGTATATTTTTGGATGATAGCTGTCATTTATAACTCTGCAGGTTTGTGAATTACAGTGCCCCTGAGCTCCTTTCTTCAACTCGCTTTCTTGTGAGCTGGCCGCAACACCGCAGGATTGCTTCAGGCCCTAATCTGGTTCCGGCATGGCACGCTGAGCCTTTGGTTAATTCCTCTTCCTGGTGGGAAATGAGAGTTAAATTTTCCCGTCCAGACACCTCCAGCTAGTCTCTCATTGGTTCTCCCTATTCCTGTTCATCTTCCGCGGAATTTGCAAACTGGGCCAAACAGGAGGTTAAAGGCACTGACTCTCCAAGTCGGGAGAGTGTTAGTAAAGCATCTGGAATGTTGCACCCGAGTACCAGGGGACGAGAACTGAGACATATTTCAACACGTCTCCCGATCACACGGTTGATCATACTCTGGGTTCCACATGCATGTTTTAGCTGAAGGAAGAATCCCTTAAACCTGGAGAGTTGAGACCCGTGGAATGGGTACCATGCAATATGACTTCAAAGGGTCTTCATTTGCTCACCAAAACTCTCCAATCCTATCACTGCTGCGTTTTTGCCCCTGTACTCACGATTGATTCACTTTCAGAGACATAGCAATCCATAGGTTTTAAGATACTTACTAGTCAGGTACATTATTAGGCGTTTAATATGGGGTTTTGAGTCCATTTCGTTGAGCAAGGAGTAGCTCTTGTCTATTACATATTTGGCTTAAGGAACTTTATCTGTGCTCATTTCAATCTCTGGTTTTATGCAGCACCCCAACTCACCTTTCCCCTTAAGCAAGCATAAGTTGGTTTTCTAAATTTGGGAGCATGTTCTGTTTTGAAATTCAGTTCCTGTGTAGCCAAGTTTACATTCCGTGTATTAGTGATATCTTATGATGTTTCTTTTTCTGTGTGACTTATTTCAGTTAGAATCATCATACCTGAATCCACTCATTATGCTGCTATGGGCCTGATGACATAGATGTCATTGCTGAGTGATATTGCATTGTACGTAAGTACCACAACTTCTTTATCCATTTTTCGCTTTATGCGATATTGAACTTGTACCGTAAACGAGTTTCTTGTAAACAGAGCCATCCCAAACTTTGGGGTGGCTGTGTCTTTTTGATTTTAATTTCCCTAAGCTATAGGACCATAAGTGGAAGTGCCCTAGGCTCTGTTGCTTTGTTTTTTAGATGTTTCAGGAAACACCATACACTTCTCCCGAGTGGCTGTTGGCAAGTTACATCCCGCCCATCAGCATAACAAGGCTCCCAGTTCTCCATGGCCTGTCCTGCCTTTCTGGATTTTACACTTTTTTCAGATGGCCCTTTTGATGGGGGGGGAAGTGAGACTTCATTGTAGTGCAGATTTCCTTTGCAAGCTTGCTTGGTTGGCCAAAAAGGGCGTATGCGTTTTTTCCTGAATATATTCAGGAAAAAACGCATACGCCCTTTTTGGCCAAGTGCATCATTGTCGACCTTCTGCCTCTTTTCCTATGCTTTAAATGCAATTCCAGTCTACCTCCTGAAATCGGTTTCCTGCAATTCTGCCCGGCTTTCAAGTCCTCTTGGCAGCCTTACTTCAGTATATTTTTGGATGATAGCTGTCATTTATAACTCTGCAGGTTTGTGAATTACAGTGCCCCTGAGCTCCTTTCTTCAACTCGCTTTCTTGTGAGCTGGCCGCAACACCGCAGGATTGCTTCAGGCCCTAATCTGGTTCCGGCATGGCACGCTGAGCCTTTGGTTAATTCCTCTTCCTGGTGGGAAATGAGAGTTAAATTTTCCCGTCCAGACACCTCCAGCTAGTCTCTCATTGGTTCTCCCTATTCCTGTTCATCTTCCGCGGAATTTGCAAACTGGGCCAAACAGGAGGTTAAAGGCACTGACTCTCCAAGTCGGGAGAGTGTTAGTAAAGCATCTGGAATGTTGCACCCGAGTACCAGGGGACGAGAACTGAGACATATTTCAACACGTCTCCCGATCACACGGTTGATCATACTCTGGGTTCCACATGCATGTTTTAGCTGAAGGAAGAATCCCTTAAACCTGGAGAGTTGAGACCCGTGGAATGGGTACCATGCAATATGACTTCAAAGGGTCTTCATTTGCTCACCAAAACTCTCCAATCCTATCACTGCTGCGTTTTTGCCCCTGTACTCACGATTGATTCACTTTCAGAGACATAGCAATCCATAGGTTTTAAGATACTTACTAGTCAGGTACATTATTAGGCGTTTAATATGGGGTTTTGAGTCCATTTCGTTGAGCAAGGAGTAGCTCTTGTCTATTACATATTTGGCTTAAGGAAATTTATCTGTGCTCATTTCAATCTCTGGTTTTATGCAGCACCCCAACTCACCTTTCCCCTTAAGCAAGCATAAGTTGGTTTTCTAAATTTGGGACCATGTTCTGTTTTGAAATTCAGTTCCTGTGTAGCCAAGTTTACATTCCGTGTATTAGTGATATCTTATGATGTTTCTTTTTCTGTGTGACTTATTTCAGTTAGAATCATCATACCTGAATCCACTCATTATGCTGCTATGGGCCTGATGACATAGATGTCATTGCTGAGTGATATTGCATTGTACGTAAGTACCACAACTTCTTTATCCATTTTTCGCTTTATGCGATATTGAACTTGTACCGTAAACGAGTTTCTTGTAAACAGAGCCATCCCAAACTTTGGGGTGGCTGTGTCTTTTTGATTTTAATTTCCCTAAGCTATAGGACCATAAGTGGAAGTGCCCTAGGCTCTGTTGCTTTGTTTTTTAGATGTTTCAGGAAACACCATACACTTCTCCCGAGTGGCTGTTGGCAAGTTACATCCCGCCCATCAGCATAACAAGGCTCCCAGTTCTCCATGGCCTGTCCTGCCTTTCTGGATTTTACACTTTTTTCAGATGGCCCTTTTGATGGGGGGGGAAGTGAGACTTCATTGTAGTGCAGATTTCCTTTGCAAGCTTGCTTGGTTGGCCAAAAAGGGCGTATGCGTTTTTTCCTGAATATATTCAGGAAAAAACGCATACGCCCTTTTTGGCCAAGTGCATCATTGTCGACCTTCTGCCTCTTTTCCTATGCTTTAAATGCAATTCCAGTCTACCTCCTGAAATCGGTTTCCTGCAATTCTGCCCGGCTTTCAAGTCCTCTTGGCAGCCTTACTTCAGTATATTTTTGGATGATAGCTGTCATTTATAACTCTGCAGGTTTGTGAATTACAGTGCCCCTGAGCTCCTTTCTTCAACTCGCTTTCTTGTGAGCTGGCCGCAACACCGCAGGATTGCTTCAGGCCCTAATCTGGTTCCGGCATGGCACGCTGAGCCTTTGGTTAATTCCTCTTCCTGGTGGGAAATGAGAGTTAAATTTTCCCGTCCAGACACCTCCAGCTAGTCTCTCATTGGTTCTCCCTATTCCTGTTCATCTTCCGCGGAATTTGCAAACTGGGCCAAACAGGAGGTTAAAGGCACTGACTCTCCAAGTCGGGAGAGTGTTAGTAAAGCATCTGGAATGTTGCACCCGAGTACCAGGGGACGAGAACTGAGACATATTTCAACACGTCTCCCGATCACACGGTTGATCATACTCTGGGTTCCACATGCATGTTTTAGCTGAAGGAAGAATCCCTTAAACCTGGAGAGTTGAGACCCGTGGAATGGGTACCATGCAATATGACTTCAAAGGGTCTTCATTTGCTCACCAAAACTCTCCAATCCTATCACTGCTGCGTTTTTGCCCCTGTACTCACGATTGATTCACTTTCAGAGACATAGCAATCCATAGGTTTTAAGATACTTACTAGTCAGGTACATTATTAGGCGTTTAATATGGGGTTTTGAGTCCATTTCGTTGAGCAAGGAGTAGCTCTTGTCTATTACATATTTGGCTTAAGGAAATTTATCTGTGCTCATTTCAATCTCTGGTTTTATGCAGCACCCCAACTCACCTTTCCCCTTAAGCAAGCATAAGTTGGTTTTCTAAATTTGGGACCATGTTCTGTTTTGAAATTCAGTTCCTGTGTAGCCAAGTTTACATTCCGTGTATTAGTGATATCTTATGATGTTTCTTTTTCTGTGTGACTTATTTCAGTTAGAATCATCATACCTGAATCCACTCATTATGCTGCTATGGGCCTGATGACATAGATGTCATTGCTGAGTGATATTGCATTGTACATAAGTACCACAACTTCTTTATCCATTTTTCGCTTCATGCGATATTGAACTTGTACCGTAAACGAGTTTCTTGTAAACACAGCCATCCCAAACTTTGGGGTGGCTGTGTCTTTTTGATTTTAATTTCCCTAAGCTATAGGACCATAAGTGGAAGTGCCCTAGGCTCTGTTGCTTTGTTTTTTAGATGTTTCAGGAAACACCATACACTTCTCCCGAGTGGCTGTTGGCAAGTTACATCCCGCCCATCAGCATAACAAGGCTCCCAGTTCTCCATGGCCTGTCCTGCCTTTCTGGATTTTACACTTTTTTCAGATGGCCCTTTTGATGGGGGGGGGGGAAGTGAGACTTCATTGTAGTGCAGATTTCCTTTGCAAGCTTGCTTGGTTGGCCAAAAAGGGCGTATGCGTTTTTTCCTGAATATATTCAGGAAAAAACGCATACGCCCTTTTTGGCCAAGTGCATCATTGTCGACCTTCTGCCTCTTTTCCTATGCTTTAAATGCAATTCCAGTCTACCTCCTGAAATCGGTTTCCTGCAATTCTGCCCGGCTTTCAAGTCCTCTTGGCAGCCTTACTTCAGTATATTTTTGGATGATAGCTGTCATTTATAACTCTGCAGGTTTGTGAATTACAGTGCCCCTGAGCTCCTTTCTTCAACTCGCTTTCTTGTGAGCTGGCCGCAACACCGCAGGATTGCTTCAGGCCCTAATCTGGTTCCGGCATGGCACGCTGAGCCTTTGGTTAATTCCTCTTCCTGGTGGGAAATGAGAGTTAAATTTTCCCGTCCAGACACCTCCAGCTAGTCTCTCATTGGTTCTCCCTATTCCTGTTCATCTTCCGCGGAATTTGCAAACTGGGCCAAACAGGAGGTTAAAGGCACTGACTCTCCAAGTCGGGAGAGTGTTAGTAAAGCATCTGGAATGTTGCACCCGAGTACCAGGGGACGAGAACTGAGACATATTTCAACACGTCTCCCGATCACACGGTTGATCATACTCTGGGTTCCACATGCATGTTTTAGCTGAAGGAAGAATCCCTTAAACCTGGAGAGTTGAGACCCGTGGAATGGGTACCATGCAATATGACTTCAAAGGGTCTTCATTTGCTCACCAAAACTCTCCAATCCTATCACTGCTGCGTTTTTGCCCCTGTACTCACGATTGATTCACTTTCAGAGACATAGCAATCCATAGGTTTTAAGATACTTACTAGTCAGGTACATTATTAGGCGTTTAATATGGGGTTTTGAGTCCATTTCGTTGAGCAAGGAGTAGCTCTTGTCTATTACATATTTGGCTTAAGGAACTTTATCTGTGCTCATTTCAATCTCTGGTTTTATGCAGCACCCCAACTCACCTTTCCCCTTAAGCAAGCATAAGTTGGTTTTCTAAATTTGGGAGCATGTTCTGTTTTGAAATTCAGTTCCTGTGTAGCCAAGTTTACATTCCGTGTATTAGTGATATCTTATGATGTTTCTTTTTCTGTGTGACTTATTTCAGTTAGAATCATCATACCTGAATCCACTCATTATGCTGCTATGGGCCTGATGACATAGATGTCATTGCTGAGTGATATTGCATTGTACGTAAGTACCACAACTTCTTTATCCATTTTTCGCTTTATGCGATATTGAACTTGTACCGTAAACGAGTTTCTTGTAAACAGAGCCATCCCAAACTTTGGGGTGGCTGTGTCTTTTTGATTTTAATTTCCCTAAGCTATAGGACCATAAGTGGAAGTGCCCTAGGCTCTGTTGCTTTGTTTTTTAGATGTTTCAGGAAACACCATACACTTCTCCCGAGTGGCTGTTGGCAAGTTACATCCCGCCCATCAGCATAACAAGGCTCCCAGTTCTCCATGGCCTGTCCTGCCTTTCTGGATTTTACACTTTTTTCAGATGGCCCTTTTGATGGGGGGGGAAGTGAGACTTCATTGTAGTGCAGATTTCCTTTGCAAGCTTGCTTGGTTGGCCAAAAAGGGCGTATGCGTTTTTTCCTGAATATATTCAGGAAAAAACGCATACGCCCTTTTTGGCCAAGTGCATCATTGTCGACCTTCTGCCTCTTTTCCTATGCTTTAAATGCAATTCCAGTCTACCTCCTGAAATCGGTTTCCTGCAATTCTGCCCGGCTTTCAAGTCCTCTTGGCAGCCTTACTTCAGTATATTTTTGGATGATAGCTGTCATTTATAACTCTGCAGGTTTGTGAATTACAGTGCCCCTGAGCTCCTTTCTTCAACTCGCTTTCTTGTGAGCTGGCCGCAACACCGCAGGATTGCTTCAGGCCCTAATCTGGTTCCGGCATGGCACGCTGAGCCTTTGGTTAATTCCTCTTCCTGGTGGGAAATGAGAGTTAAATTTTCCCGTCCAGACACCTCCAGCTAGTCTCTCATTGGTTCTCCCTATTCCTGTTCATCTTCCGCGGAATTTGCAAACTGGGCCAAACAGGAGGTTAAAGGCACTGACTCTCCAAGTCGGGAGAGTGTTAGTAAAGCATCTGGAATGTTGCACCCGAGTACCAGGGGACGAGAACTGAGACATATTTCAACACGTCTCCCGATCACACGGTTGATCATACTCTGGGTTCCACATGCATGTTTTAGCTGAAGGAAGAATCCCTTAAACCTGGAGAGTTGAGACCCGTGGAATGGGTACCATGCAATATGACTTCAAAGGGTCTTCATTTGCTCACCAAAACTCTCCAATCCTATCACTGCTGCGTTTTTGCCCCTGTACTCACGATTGATTCACTTTCAGAGACATAGCAATCCATAGGTTTTAAGATACTTACTAGTCAGGTACATTATTAGGCGTTTAATATGGGGTTTTGAGTCCATTTCGTTGAGCAAGGAGTAGCTCTTGTCTATTACATATTTGGCTTAAGGAAATTTATCTGTGCTCATTTCAATCTCTGGTTTTATGCAGCACCCCAACTCACCTTTCCCCTTAAGCAAGCATAAGTTGGTTTTCTAAATTTGGGACCATGTTCTGTTTTGAAATTCAGTTCCTGTGTAGCCAAGTTTACATTCCGTGTATTAGTGATATCTTATGATGTTTCTTTTTCTGTGTGACTTATTTCAGTTAGAATCATCATACCTGAATCCACTCATTATGCTGCTATGGGCCTGATGACATAGATGTCATTGCTGAGTGATATTGCATTGTACGTAAGTACCACAACTTCTTTATCCATTTTTCGCTTCATGCGATATTGAACTTGTACCGTAAACGAGTTTCTTGTAAACACAGCCATCCCAAACTTTGGGGTGGCTGTGTCTTTTTGATTTTAATTTCCCTAAGCTATAGGACCATAAGTGGAAGTGCCCTAGGCTCTGTTGCTTTGTTTTTTAGATGTTTCAGGAAACACCATACACTTCTCCCGAGTGGCTGTTGGCAAGTTACATCCCGCCCATCAGCATAACAAGGCTCCCAGTTCTCCATGGCCTGTCCTGCCTTTCTGGATTTTACACTTTTTTCAGATGGCCCTTTTGACGGGGGGGGGGGAAGTGAGACTTCATTGTAGTGCAGATTTCCTTTGCAAGCTTGCTTGGTTGGCCAAAAAGGGCGTATGCGTTTTTTCCTGAATATATTCAGGAAAAAACGCATACGCCCTTTTTGGCCAAGTGCATCATTGTCGACCTTCTGCCTCTTTTCCTATGCTTTAAATGCAATTCCAGTCTACCTCCTGAAATCGGTTTCCTGCAATTCTGCCCGGCTTTCAAGTCCTCTTGGCAGCCTTACTTCAGTATATTTTTGGATGATAGCTGTCATTTATAACTCTGCAGGTTTGTGAATTACAGTGCCCCTGAGCTCCTTTCTTCAACTCGCTTTCTTGTGAGCTGGCCGCAACACCGCAGGATTGCTTCAGGCCCTAATCTGGTTCCGGCATGGCACGCTGAGCCTTTGGTTAATTCCTCTTCCTGGTGGGAAATGAGAGTTAAATTTTCCCGTCCAGACACCTCCAGCTAGTCTCTCATTGGTTCTCCCTATTCCTGTTCATCTTCCGCGGAATTTGCAAACTGGGCCAAACAGGAGGTTAAAGGCACTGACTCTCCAAGTCGGGAGAGTGTTAGTAAAGCATCTGGAATGTTGCACCCGAGTACCAGGGGACGAGAACTGAGACATATTTCAACACGTCTCCCGATCACACGGTTGATCATACTCTGGGTTCCACATGCATGTTTTAGCTGAAGGAAGAATCCCTTAAACCTGGAGAGTTGAGACCCGTGGAATGGGTACCATGCAATATGACTTCAAAGGGTCTTCATTTGCTCACCAAAACTCTCCAATCCTATCACTGCTGCGTTTTTGCCCCTGTACTCACGATTGATTCACTTTCAGAGACATAGCAATCCATAGGTTTTAAGATACTTACTAGTCAGGTACATTATTAGGCGTTTAATATGGGGTTTTGAGTCCATTTCGTTGAGCAAGGAGTAGCTCTTGTCTATTACATATTTGGCTTAAGGAACTTTATCTGTGCTCATTTCAATCTCTGGTTTTATGCAGCACCCCAACTCACCTTTCCCCTTAAGCAAGCATAAGTTGGTTTTCTAAATTTGGGACCATGTTCTGTTTTGAAATTCAGTTCCTGTGTAGCCAAGTTTACATTCCGTGTATTAGTGATATCTTATGATGTTTCTTTTTCTGTGTGACTTATTTCAGTTAGAATCATCATACCTGAATCCACTCATTATGCTGCTATGGGCCTGATGACATAGATGTCATTGCTGAGTGATATTGCATTGTACGTAAGTACCACAACTTCTTTATCCATTTTTCGCTTTATGCGATATTGAACTTGTACCGTAAATGAGTTTCTTGTAAACAGAGCCATCCCAAACTTTGGGGTGGCTGTGTCTTTTTGATTTTAATTTCCCTAAGCTATAGGACCATAAGTGGAAGTGCCCTAGGCTCTGTTGCTTTGTTTTTTAGATGTTTCAGGAAACACCATACACTTCTCCCGAGTGGCTGTTGGCAAGTTACATCCCGCCCATCAGCATAACAAGGCTCCCAGGTCTCCATGGCCTGTCCTGCCTTTCTGGATTTTACACTTTTTTCAGATTGCCCTTTTGACGGGGGGGGGAAGTGAGACTTCATTGTAGTGCAGATTTCCTTTGCAAGCTTGCTTGGTTGGCCAAAAAGGGCGTATGCGTTTTTTCCTGAATATATTCAGGAAAAAACGCATACGCCCTTTTTGGCCAAGTGCATCATTGTCGACCTTCTGCCTCTTTTCCTATGCTTTAAATGCAATTCCAGTCTACCTCCTGAAATCGGTTTCCTGCAATTCTGCCCGGCTTTCAAGTCCTCTTGGCAGCCTTACTTCAGTATATTTTTGGATGATAGCTGTCATTTATAACTCTGCAGGTTTGTGAATTACAGTGCCCCTGAGCTCCTTTCTTCAACTCGCTTTCTTGTGAGCTGGCCGCAACACCGCAGGATTGCTTCAGGCCCTAATCTGGTTCCGGCATGGCACGCTGAGCCTTTGGTTAATTCCTCTTCCTGGTGGGAAATGAGAGTTAAATTTTCCCGTCCAGACACCTCCAGCTAGTCTCTCATTGGTTCTCCCTATTCCTGTTCATCTTCCGCGGAATTTGCAAACTGGGCCAAACAGGAGGTTAAAGGCACTGACTCTCCAAGTCGGGAGAGTGTTAGTAAAGCATCTGGAATGTTGCACCCGAGTACCAGGGGACGAGAACTGAGACATATTTCAACACGTCTCCCGATCACACGGTTGATCATACTTGGGTTCCACATGCATGTTTTAGCTGAAGGAAGAATCCCTTAAACCTGGAGAGTTGAGACCCGTGGAATGGGTACCATGCAATATGACTTCAAAGGGTCTTCATTTGCTCACCAAAACTCTCCAATCCTATCACTGCTGCGTTTTTGCCCCTGTACTCACGATTGATTCACTTTCAGAGACATAGCAATCCATAGGTTTTAAGATACTTACTAGTCAGGTACATTATTAGGCGTTTAATATGGGGTTTTGAGTCCATTTCGTTGAGCAAGGAGTAGCTCTTGTCTATTACATATTTGGCTTAAGGAACTTTATCTGTGCTCATTTCAATCTCTGGTTTTATGCAGCACCCCAACTCACCTTTCCCCTTAAGCAAGCATAAGTTGGTTTTCTAAATTTGGGAGCATGTTCTGTTTTGAAATTCAGTTCCTGTGTAGCCAAGTTTACATTCCGTGTATTAGTGATATCTTATGATGTTTCTTTTTCTGTGTGACTTATTTCAGTTAGAATCATCATACCTGAATCCACTCATTATGCTGCTATGGGCCTGATGACATAGATGTCATTGCTGAGTGATATTGCATTGTACGTAAGTACCACAACTTCTTTATCCATTTTTCGCTTTATGCGATATTGAACTTGTACCGTAAACGAGTTTCTTGTAAACAGAGCCATCCCAAACTTTGGGGTGGCTGTGTCTTTTTGATTTTAATTTCCCTAAGCTATAGGACCATAAGTGGAAGTGCCCTAGGCTCTGTTGCTTTGTTTTTTAGATGTTTCAGGAAACACCATACACTTCTCCCGAGTGGCTGTTGGCAAGTTACATCCCGCCCATCAGCATAACAAGGCTCCCAGGTCTCCATGGCCTGTCCTGCCTTTCTGGATTTTACACTTTTTTCAGATTGCCCTTTTGACGGGGGGGGGAAGTGAGACTTCATTGTAGTGCAGATTTCCTTTGCAAGCTTGCTTGGTTGGCCAAAAAGGGCGTATGCGTTTTTTCCTGAATATATTCAGGAAAAAACGCATACGCCCTTTTTGGCCAAGTGCATCATTGTCGACCTTCTGCCTCTTTTCCTATGCTTTAAATGCAATTCCAGTCTACCTCCTGAAATCGGTTTCCTGCAATTCTGCCCGGCTTTCAAGTCCTCTTGGCAGCCTTACTTCAGTATATTTTTGGATGATAGCTGTCATTTATAACTCTGCAGGTTTGTGAATTACAGTGCCCCTGAGCTCCTTTCTTCAACTCGCTTTCTTGTGAGCTGGCCGCAACACCGCAGGATTGCTTCAGGCCCTAATCTGGTTCCGGCATGGCACGCTGAGCCTTTGGTTAATTCCTCTTCCTGGTGGGAAATGAGAGTTAAATTTTCCCGTCCAGACACCTCCAGCTAGTCTCTCATTGGTTCTCCCTATTCCTGTTCATCTTCCGCGGAATTTGCAAACTGGGCCAAACAGGAGGTTAAAGGCACTGACTCTCCAAGTCGGGAGAGTGTTAGTAAAGCATCTGGAATGTTGCACCCGAGTACCAGGGGACGAGAACTGAGACATATTTCAACACGTCTCCCGATCACACGGTTGATCATACTCTGGGTTCCACATGCATGTTTTAGCTGAAGGAAGAATCCCTTAAACCTGGAGAGTTGAGACCCGTGGAATGGGTACCATGCAATATGACTTCAAAGGGTCTTCATTTGCTCACCAAAACTCTCCAATCCTATCACTGCTGCGTTTTTGCCCCTGTACTCACGATTGATTCACTTTCAGAGACATAGCAATCCATAGGTTTTAAGATACTTACTAGTCAGGTACATTATTAGGCGTTTAATATGGGGTTTTGAGTCCATTTCGTTGAGCAAGGAGTAGCTCTTGTCTATTACATATTTGGCTTAAGGAAATTTATCTGTGCTCATTTCAATCTCTGGTTTTATGCAGCACCCCAACTCACCTTTCCCCTTAAGCAAGCATAAGTTGGTTTTCTAAATTTGGGACCATGTTCTGTTTTGAAATTCAGTTCCTGTGTAGCCAAGTTTACATTCCGTGTATTAGTGATATCTTATGATGTTTCTTTTTCTGTGTGACTTATTTCAGTTAGAATCATCATACCTGAATCCACTCATTATGCTGCTATGGGCCTGATGACATAGATGTCATTGCTGAGTGATATTGCATTGTACATAAGTACCACAACTTCTTTATCCATTTTTCGCTTCATGCGATATTGAACTTGTACCGTAAACGAGTTTCTTGTAAACACAGCCATCCCAAACTTTGGGGTGGCTGTGTCTTTTTGATTTTAATTTCCCTAAGCTATAGGACCATAAGTGGAAGTGCCCTAGGCTCTGTTGCTTTGTTTTTTAGATGTTTCAGGAAACACCATACACTTCTCCCGAGTGGCTGTTGGCAAGTTACATCCCGCCCATCAGCATAACAAGGCTCCCAGTTCTCCATGGCCTGTCCTGCCTTTCTGGATTTTACACTTTTTTCAGATGGCCCTTTTGACGGGGGGGGGGGGGAAGTGAGACTTCATTGTAGTGCAGATTTCCTTTGCAAGCTTGCTTGGTTGGCCAAAAAGGGCGTATGCGTTTTTTCCTGAATATATTCAGGAAAAAACGCATACGCCCTTTTTGGCCAAGTGCATCATTGTCGACCTTCTGCCTCTTTTCCTATGCTTTAAATGCAATTCCAGTCTACCTCCTGAAATCGGTTTCCTGCAATTCTGCCCGGCTTTCAAGTCCTCTTGGCAGCCTTACTTCAGTATATTTTTGGATGATAGCTGTCATTTATAACTCTGCAGGTTTGTGAATTACAGTGCCCCTGAGCTCCTTTCTTCAACTCGCTTTCTTGTGAGCTGGCCGCAACACCGCAGGATTGCTTCAGGCCCTAATCTGGTTCCGGCATGGCACGCTGAGCCTTTGGTTAATTCCTCTTCCTGGTGGGAAATGAGAGTTAAATTTTCCCGTCCAGACACCTCCAGCTAGTCTCTCATTGGTTCTCCCTATTCCTGTTCATCTTCCGCGGAATTTGCAAACTGGGCCAAACAGGAGGTTAAAGGCACTGACTCTCCAAGTCGGGAGAGTGTTAGTAAAGCATCTGGAATGTTGCACCCGAGTACCAGGGGACGAGAACTGAGACATATTTCAACACGTCTCCCGATCACACGGTTGATCATACTCTGGGTTCCACATGCATGTTTTAGCTGAAGGAAGAATCCCTTAAACCTGGAGAGTTGAGACCCGTGGAATGGGTACCATGCAATATGACTTCAAAGGGTCTTCATTTGCTCACCAAAACTCTCCAATCCTATCACTGCTGCGTTTTTGCCCCTGTACTCACGATTGATTCACTTTCAGAGACATAGCAATCCATAGGTTTTAAGATACTTACTAGTCAGGTACATTATTAGGCGTTTAATATGGGGTTTTGAGTCCATTTCGTTGAGCAAGGAGTAGCTCTTGTCTATTACATATTTGGCTTAAGGAACTTTATCTGTGCTCATTTCAATCTCTGGTTTTATGCAGCACCCCAACTCACCTTTCCCCTTAAGCAAGCATAAGTTGGTTTTCTAAATTTGGGACCATGTTCTGTTTTGAAATTCAGTTCCTGTGTAGCCAAGTTTACATTCCGTGTATTAGTGATATCTTATGATGTTTCTTTTTCTGTGTGACTTATTTCAGTTAGAATCATCATACCTGAATCCACTCATTATGCTGCTATGGGCCTGATGACATAGATGTCATTGCTGAGTGATATTGCATTGTACGTAAGTACCACAACTTCTTTATCCATTTTTCGCTTTATGCGATATTGAACTTGTACCGTAAACGAGTTTCTTGTAAACAGAGCCATCCCAAACTTTGGGGTGGCTGTGTCTTTTTGATTTTAATTTCCCTAAGCTATAGGACCATAAGTGGAAGTGCCCTAGGCTCTGTTGCTTTGTTTTTTAGATGTTTCAGGAAACACCATACACTTCTCCCGAGTGGCTGTTGGCAAGTTACATCCCGCCCATCAGCATAACAAGGCTCAAAGGTCTCCATGGCCTGTCCTGCCTTTCTGGATTTTACACTTTTTTCAGATTGCCCTTTTGACGGGGGGGGAAGTGAGACTTCATTGTAGTGCAGATTTCCTTTGCAAGCTTGCTTGGTTGGCCAAAAAGGGCGTATGCGTTTTTTCCTGAATATATTCAGGAAAAAACGCATATGCCCTTTTTGGCCAAGTGCATCATTGTCGACCTTCTGCCTCTTTTCCTATGCTTTAAATGCAATTCCAGTCTACCTCCTGAAATCGGTTTCCTGCAATTCTGCCCGGCTTTCAAGTCCTCTTGGCAGCCTTACTTCAGTATATTTTTGGATGATAGCTGTCATTTATAACTCTGCAGGTTTGTGAATTACAGTGCCCCTGAGCTCCTTTCTTCAACTCGCTTTCTTGTGAGCTGGCCGCAACACCGCAGGATTGCTTCAGGCCCTAATCTGGTTCCGGCATGGCACGCTGAGCCTTTGGTTAATTCCTCTTCCTGGTGGGAAATGAGAGTTAAATTTTCCCGTCCAGACACCTCCAGCTAGTCTCTCATTGGTTCTCCCTATTCCTGTTCATCTTCCGCGGAATTTGCAAACTGGGCCAAACAGGAGGTTAAAGGCACTGACTCTCCAAGTCGGGAGAGTGTTAGTAAAGCATCTGGAATGTTGCACCCGAGTACCAGGGGACGAGAACTGAGACATATTTCAACACGTCTCCCGATCACACGGTTGATCATACTCTGGGTTCCACATGCATGTTTTAGCTGAAGGAAGAATCCCTTAAACCTGGAGAGTTGAGACCCGTGGAATGGGTACCATGCAATATGACTTCAAAGGGTCTTCATTTGCTCACCAAAACTCTCCAATCCTATCACTGCTGCGTTTTTGCCCCTGTACTCACGATTGATTCACTTTCAGAGACATAGCAATCCATAGGTTTTAAGATACTTACTAGTCAGGTACATTATTAGGCGTTTAATATGGGGTTTTGAGTCCATTTCGTTGAGCAAGGAGTAGCTCTTGTCTATTACATATTTGGCTTAAGGAACTTTATCTGTGCTCATTTCAATCTCTGGTTTTATGCAGCACCCCAACTCACCTTTCCCCTTAAGCAAGCATAAGTTGATTTTCTAAATTTGGGACCATGTTCTGTTTTGAAATTCAGTTCCTGTGTAGCCAAGTTTACATTCCGTGTATTAGTGATATCTTATGATGTTTCTTTTTCTGTGTGACTTATTTCAGTTAGAATCATCATACCTGAATCCACTCATTATGCTGCTATGGGCCTGATGACATAGATGTCATTGCTGAGTGATATTGCATTGTACGTAATTACCACAACTTCTTTATCCATTTTTCGCTTTATGCGATATTGAACTTGTACCGTAAACGAGTTTCTTGTAAACAGAGCCATCCCAAACTTTGGGGTGGCTGTGTCTTTTTGATTTTAATTTCCCTAAGCTATAGGACCATAAGTGGAAGTGCCCTAGGCTCTGTTGCTTTGTTTTTTAGATGTTTCAGGAAACACCATACACTTCTCCCGAGTGGCTGTTGGCAATTTACATCCCGCCCATCAGCATAACAAGGCTCCCAGTTCTCCATGGCCTGTCCTGCCTTTCTGGATTTTACACTTTTTTCAGATGGCCCTTTTGACGGGGGGGAAGTGAGACTTCATTGTAGTGCAGATTTCCTTTGCAAGCTTGCTTGGTTGGCCAAAAAGGGCGTATGCGTTTTTTCCTGAATATATTCAGGAAAAAACGCATACGCCCTTTTTGGCCAAGTGCATCATTGTCGACCTTCTGCCTCTTTTCCTATGCTTTAAATGCAATTCCAGTCTACCTCCTGAAATCGGTTTCCTGCAATTCTGCCTGGCTTTCAAGTCCTCTTGGCAGCCTTACTTCAGTATATTTTTGGATGATAGCTGTCATTTATAACTCTGCAGGTTTGTGAATTACAGTGCCCCTGAGCTCCTTTCTTCAACTCGCTTTCTTGTGAGCTGGCCGCAACACCGCAGGATTGCTTCAGGCCCTAATCTGGTTCCGGCATGGCACGCTGAGCCTTTGGTTAATTCCTCTTCCTGGTGGGAAATGAGAGTTAAATTTTCCCGTCCAGACACCTCCAGCTAGTCTCTCATTGGTTCTCCCTATTCCTGTTCATCTTCCGTGGAATTTGCAAACTGGGCCAAACAGGAGGTTAAAGGCACTGACTCTCCAAGTCGGGAGAGTGTTAGTAAAGCATCTGGAATGTTGCACCCGAGTACCAGGGGACGAGAACTGAGACATATTTCAACACGTCTCCCGATCACACGGTTGATCATACTCTGGGTTCCACATGCATGTTTTAGCTGAAGGAAGAATCCCTTAAACCTGGAGAGTTGAGACCCGTGGAATGGGTACCATGCAATATGACTTCAAAGGGTCTTCATTTGCTCACCAAAACTCTCCAATCCTATCACTGCTGCGTTTTTGCCCCTGTACTCACGATTGATTCACTTTCAGAGACATAGCAATCCATAGGTTTTAAGATACTTACTAGTCAGGTACATTATTAGGCGTTTAATATGGGGTTTTGAGTCCATTTCGTTGAGCAAGGAGTAGCTCTTGTCTATTACATATTTGGCTTAAGGAACTTTATCTGTGCTCATTTCAATCTCTGGTTTTATGCAGCACCCCAACTCACCTTTCCCCTTAAGCAAGCATAAGTTGGTTTTCTAAATTTGGGACCATGTTCTGTTTTGAAATTCAGTTCCTGTGTAGCCAAGTTTACAATCCGTGTATTAGTGATATCTTATGATGTTTCTTTTTCTGTGTGACTTATTTCAGTTAGAATCATCATACCTGAATCCACTCATTATGCTGCTATGGGCCTGATGACATAGATGTCATTGCTGAGTGATATTGCATTGTACGTAAGTACCACAACTTCTTTATCCATTTTTCGCTTTATGCGATATTGAACTTGTACCGTAAACGAGTTTCTTGTAAACAGAGCCATCCCAAACTTTGGGGTGGCTGTGTCTTTTTGATTTTAATTTCCCTAAGCTATAGGACCATAAGTGGAAGTGCCCTAGGCTCTGTTGCTTTGTTTTTTAGATGTTTCAGGAAACACCATACACTTCTCCCGAGTGGCTGTTGGCAAGTTACATCCCGCCCATCAGCATAACAAGGCTCCCAGTTCTCCATGGCCTGTCCTGCCTTTCTGGATTTTACACTTTTTTCAGATGGCCCTTTTGACGGGGGGGAAGTGAGACTTCATTGTAGTGCAGATTTCCTTTGCAAGCTTGCTTGGTTGGCCAAAAAGGGCGTATGCGTTTTTTCCTGAATATATTCAGGAAAAAACGCATACGCCCTTTTTGGCCAAGTGCATCATTGTCGACCTTCTGCCTCTTTTCCTATGCTTTAAATGCAATTCCAGTCTACCTCCTGAAATCGGTTTCCTGCAATTCTTCCCGGCTTTCAAGTCCTCTTGGCAGCCTTACTTCAGTATATTTTTGGATGATAGCTGTCATTTATAACTCTGCAGGTTTGTGAATTACAGTGCCCCTGAGCTCCTTTCTTCAACTCGCTTTCTTGTGAGCTGGCCGCAACACCGCAGGATTGCTTCAGGCCCTAATCTGGTTCCGGCATGGCACGCTGAGCCTTTGGTTAATTCCTCTTCCTGGTGGGAAATGAGAGTTAAATTTTCCCGTCCAGACACCTCCAGCTAGTCTCTCATTGGTTCTCCCTATTCCTGTTCATCTTCCGCGGAATTTGCAAACTGGGCCAAACAGGAGGTTAAAGGCACTGACTCTCCAAGTCGGGAGAGTGTTAGTAAAGCATCTGGAATGTTGCACCCGAGTACCAGGGGACGAGAACTGAGACATATTTCAACACGTCTCCCGATCACACGGTTGATCATACTCTGGGTTCCACATGCATGTTTTAGCTGAAGGAAGAATCCCTTAAACCTGGAGAGTTGAGACCCGTGGAATGGGTACCATGCAATATGACTTCAAAGTGTCTTCATTTGCTCACCAAAACTCTCCAATCCTATCACTGCTGCGTTTTTGCCCCTGTACTCACGATTGATTCACTTTCAGAGACATAGCAATCCATAGGTTTTAAGATACTTACTAGTCAGGTACATTATTAGGCGTTTAATATGGGGTTTTGAGTCCATTTCGTTGAGCAAGGAGTAGCTCTTGTCTATTACATATTTGGCTTAAGGAACTTTATCTGTGCTCATTTCAATCTCTGGTTTTATGCAGCACCCCAACTCACCTTTCCCCTTAAGCAAGCATAAGTTGGTTTTCTAAATTTGGGACCATGTTCTGTTTTGAAATTCAGTTCCTGTGTAGCCAAGTTTACAATCCGTGTATTAGTGATATCTTATGATGTTTCTTTTTCTGTGTGACTTATTTCAGTTAGAATCATCATACCTGAATCCACTCATTATGCTGCTATGGGCCTGATGACATAGATGTCATTGCTGAGTGATATTGCATTGTACGTAAGTACCACAACTTCTTTATCCATTTTTCGCTTTATGCGATATTGAACTTGTACCGTAAACGAGTTTCTTGTAAACAGAGCCATCCCAAACTTTGGGGTGGCTGTGTCTTTTTGATTTTAATTTCCCTAAGCTATAGGACCATAAGTGGAAGTGCCCTAGGCTCTGTTGCTTTGTTTTTTAGATGTTTCAGGAAACACCATACACTTCTCCCGAGTGGCTGTTGGCAAGTTACATCCCGCCCATCAGCATAACAAGGCTCCCAGTTCTCCATGGCCTGTCCTGCCTTTCTGGATTTTACACTTTTTTCAGATGGCCCTTTTGACGGGGGGGAAGTGAGACTTCATTGTAGTGCAGATTTCCTTTGCAAGCTTGCTTGGTTGGCCAAAAAGGGCGTATGCGTTTTTTCCTGAATATATTCAGGAAAAAACGCATACGCCCTTTTTGGCCAAGTGCATCATTGTCGACCTTCTGCCTCTTTTCCTATGCTTTAAATGCAATTCCAGTCTACCTCCTGAAATCGGTTTCCTGCAATTCTTCCCGGCTTTCAAGTCCTCTTGGCAGCCTTACTTCAGTATATTTTTGGATGATAGCTGTCATTTATAACTCTGCAGGTTTGTGAATTACAGTGCCCCTGAGCTCCTTTCTTCAACTCGCTTTCTTGTGAGCTGGCCGCAACACCACAGGATTGCTTCAGGCCCTAATCTGGTTCCGGCATGGCACGCTGAGCCTTTGGTTAATTCCTCTTCCTGGTGGGAAATGAGAGTTAAATTTTCCCGTCCAGACACCTCCAGCTAGTCTCTCATTGGTTCTCCCTATTCCTGTTCATCTTCCGCGGAATTTGCAAACTGGGCCAAACAGGAGGTTAAAGGCACTGACTCTCCAAGTCGGGAGAGTGTTAGTAAAGCATCTGGAATGTTGCACCCGAGTACCAGGGGACGAGAACTGAGACATATTTCAACACGTCTCCCGATCACACGGTTGATCATACTCTGGGTTCCACATGCATGTTTTAGCTGAAGGAAGAATCCCTTAAACCTGGAGAGTTGAGACCCGTGGAATGGGTACCATGCAATATGACTTCAAAGGGTCTTCATTTGCTCACCAAAACTCTCCAATCCTATCACTGCTGCGTTTTTGCCCCTGTACTCACGATTGATTCACTTTCAGAGACATAGCAATCCATAGGTTTTAAGATACTTACTAGTCAGGTACATTATTAGGCGTTTAATATGGGGTTTTGAGTCCATTTCGTTGAGCAAGGAGTAGCTCTTGTCTATTACATATTTGGCTTAAGGAACTTTATCTGTGCTCATTTCAATCTCTGGTTTTATGCAGCACCCCAACTCACCTTTCCCCTTAAGCAAGCATAAGTTGGTTTTCTAAATTTGGGACCATGTTCTGTTTTGAAATTCAGTTCCTGTGTAGCCAAGTTTACAATCCGTGTATTAGTGATATCTTATGATGTTTCTTTTTCTGTGTGACTTATTTCAGTTAGAATCATCATACCTGAATCCACTCATTATGCTGCTATGGGCCTGATGACATAGATGTCATTGCTGAGTGATATTGCATTGTACGTAAGTACCACAACTTCTTTATCCATTTTTCGCTTTATGCGATATTGAACTTGTACCGTAAACGAGTTTCTTGTAAACAGAGCCATCCCAAACTTTGGGGTGGCTGTGTCTTTTTGATTTTAATTTCCCTAAGCTATAGGACCATAAGTGGAAGTGCCCTAGGCTCTGTTGCTTTGTTTTTTAGATGTTTCAGGAAACACCATACACTTCTCCCGAGTGGCTGTTGGCAAGTTACATCCCGCCCATCAGCATAACAAGGCTCCCAGGTCTCCATGGCCTGTCCTGCCTTTCTGGATTTTACACTTTTTTCAGATGGCCCTTTTGACAGGGGGGGAAGTGAGACTTCATTGTAGTGCAGATTTCCTTTGCAAGCTTGCTTGGTTGGCCAAAAAGTGCATATGCGTTTTTTCCTGAATATATTCAGGAAAAAGCGCATACGCCCTTTTTGGCCAAGTGCATCATTGTCGACCTTCTGCCTCTTTTCCTATGCTTTAAATGCAATTCCAGTCTACCTCCTGAAATCGGTTTCCTGCAATTCTGCCCGGCTTTCAAGTCCTCTTGGCAGCCTTACTTCAGTATATTTTTGGATGATAGCTGTCATTTATAACTCTGCAGGTTTGTGAATTACAGTGCCCCTGAGCTCCTTTCTTCAACTCGCTTTCTTGTGAGCTGGCCGCAACACCGCAGGATTGCTTCAGGCCCTAATCTGGTTCCGGCATGGCACGCTGAGCCTTTGGTTAATTCCTCTTCCTGGTGGGAAATGAGAGTTAAATTTTCCCGTCCAGACACCTCCAGCTAGTCTCTCATTGGTTCTCCCTATTCCTGTTCATCTTCCGCGGAATTTGCAAACTGGGCCAAACAGGAGGTTAAAGGCACTGACTCTCCAAGTCGGGAGAGTGTTAGTAAAGCATCTGGAATGTTGCACCCGAGTACCAGGGGACGAGAACTGAGACATATTTCAACACGTCTCCCGATCACACGGTTGATCATACTCTGGGTTCCACATGCATGTTTTAGCTGAAGGAAGAATCCCTTAAACCTGGAGAGTTGAGACCCGTGGAATGGGTACCATGCAATATGACTTCAAAGGGTCTTCATTTGCTCACCAAAACTCTCCAATCCTATCACTGCTGCGTTTTTGCCCCTGTACTCACGATTGATTCACTTTCAGAGACATAGCAATCCATAGGTTTTAAGATACTTACTAGTCAGGTACATTATTAGGCGTTTAATATGGGGTTTTGAGTCCATTTCGTTGAGCAAGGAGTAGCTCTTGTCTATTACATATTTGGCTTAAGGAACTTTATCTGTGCTCATTTCAATCTCTGGTTTTATGCAGCACCCCAACTCACCTTTCCCCTTAAGCAAGCATAAGTTGGTTTTCTAAATTTGGGAGCATGTTCTGTTTTGAAATTCAGTTCCTGTGTAGCCAAGTTTACATTCCGTGTATTAGTGATATCTTAAGATGTTTCTTTTTCTGTGTGACTTATTTCAGTTAGAATCATCATACCTGAATCCACTCATTATGCTGCTATGGGCCTGATGACATAGATGTCATTGCTGAGTGATATTGCATTGTACGTAAGTACCACAACTTCTTTATCCATTTTTCGCTTTATGCGATATTGAACTTGTACCGTAAAGGAGTTTCTTGTAAACAGAGCCATCCCAAACTTTGGGGTGGCTGTGTCTTTTTGATTTTAATTTCCCTAAGCTATAGGACCATAAGTGGAAGTGCCCTAGGCTCTGTTGCTTTGTTTTTTAGATGTTTCAGGAAACACCATACACTTCTCCCGAGTGGCTGTTGGCAAGTTACATCCCGCCCATCAGCATAACAAGGCTCCCACTTCTCCATGGCCTGTCCTGCCTTTCTGGATTTTACACTTTTTTCAGATGGCCCTTTTGACGGGGGGGAAGTGAGACTTCATTGTAGTGCAGATTTCCTTTGCAAGCTTGCTTGGTTGGCCAAAAAGGGCGTATGCGTTTTTTCCTGAATATATTCAGGAAAAAACGCATACGCCCTTTTTGGCCAAGTGCATCATTGTCGACCTTCTGCCTCTTTTCCTATGCTTTAAATGCAATTCCAGTCTACCTCCTGAAATCGGTTTCCTGCAATTCTTCCCGGCTTTCAAGTCCTCTTGGCAGCCTTACTTCAGTATATTTTTGGATGATAGCTGTCATTTATAACTCTGCAGGTTTGTGAATTACAGTGCCCCTGAGCTCCTTTCTTCAACTCGCTTTCTTGTGAGCCTGCCGCAACACCGCAGGATTGCTTCAGGCCCTAATCTGGTTCCGGCATGGCACGCTGAGCCTTTGGTTAATTCCTCTTCCTGGTGGGAAATGAGAGTTAAATTTTCCCGTCCAGACACCTCCAGCTAGTCTCTCATTGGTTCTCCCTATTCCTGTTCATCTTCCGCGGAATTTGCAAACTGGGCCAAACAGGAGGTTAAAGGCACTGACTCTCCAAGTCGGGAGAGTGTTAGTAAAGCATCTGGAATGTTGCACCCGAGTACCAGGGGACGAGAACTGAGACATATTTCAACACGTCTCCCGATCACACGGTTGATCATACTCTGGGTTCCACATGCATGTTTTAGCTGAAGGAAGAATCCCTTAAACCTGGAGAGTTGAGACCCGTGGAATGGGTACCATGCAATATGACTTCAAAGGGTCTTCATTTGCTCACCAAAACTCTCCAATCCTATCACTGCTGCGTTTTTGCCCCTGTACTCACGATTGATTCACTTTCAGAGACATAGCAATCCATAGGTTTTAAGATACTTACTAGTCAGGTACATTATTAGGCGTTTAATATGGGGTTTTGAGTCCATTTCGTTGAGCAAGGAGTAGCTCTTGTCTATTACATATTTGGCTTAAGGAACTTTATCTGTGCTCATTTCAATCTCTGGTTTTATGCAGCACCCCAACTCACCTTTCCCCTTAAGCAAGCATAAGTTGGTTTTCTAAATTTGGGACCATGTTCTGTTTTGAAATTCAGTTCCTGTGTAGCCAAGTTTACAATCCGTGTATTAGTGATATCTTATGATGTTTCTTTTTCTGTGTGACTTATTTCAGTTAGAATCATCATACCTGAATCCACTCATTATGCTGCTATGGGCCTGATGACATAGATGTCATTGCTGAGTGATATTGCATTGTACGTAAGTACCACAACTTCTTTATCCATTTTTCGCTTTATGCGATATTGAACTTGTACCGTAAACGAGTTTCTTGTAAACAGAGCCATCCCAAACTTTGGGGTGGCTGTGTCTTTTTGATTTTAATTTCCCTAAGCTATAGGACCATAAGTGGAAGTGCCCTAGGCTCTGTTGCTTTGTTTTTTAGATGTTTCAGGAAACACCATACACTTCTCCCGAGTGGCTGTTGGCAAGTTACATCCCGCCCATCAGCATAACAAGGCTCCCAGTTCTCCATGGCCTGTCCTGCCTTTCTGGATTTTACACTTTTTTCAGATGGCCCTTTTGACAGGGGGGGAAGTGAGACTTCATTGTAGTGCAGATTTCCTTTGCAAGCTTGCTTGGTTGGCCAAAAAGGGCGTATGCGTTTTTTCCTGAATATATTCAGGAAAAAACGCATACGCCCTTTTTGGCCAAGTGCATCATTGTCGACCTTCTGCCTCTTTTCCTATGCTTTAAATGCAATTCCAGTCTACCTCCTGAAATCGCTTTCCTGCAATTCTGCCCGGCTTTCAAGTCCTCTTGGCAGCCTTACTTCAGTATATTTTTGGATGATAGCTGTCATTTATAACTCTGCAGGTTTGTGAATTACAGTGCCCCTGAGCTCCTTTCTTCAACTCGCTTTCTTGTGAGCTGGCCGCAACACCGCAGGATTGCTTCAGGCCCTAATCTGGTTCCGGCATGGCACGCTGAGCCTTTGGTTAATTCCTCTTCCTGGTGGGAAATGAGAGTTAAATTTTCCCGTCCAGACACCTCCAGCTAGTCTCTCATTGGTTCTCCCTATTCCTGTTCATCTTCCGCGGAATTTGCAAACTGGGCCAAACAGGAGGTTAAAGGCACTGACTCTCCAAGTCGGGAGAGTGTTAGTAAAGCATCTGGAATGTTGCACCCGAGTACCAGGGGACGAGAACTGAGACATATTTCAACACGTCTCCCGATCACACGGTTGATCATACTCTGGGTTCCACATGCATGTTTTAGCTGAAGGAAGAATCCCTTAAACCTGGAGAGTTGAGACCCGTGGAATGGGTACCATGCAATATGACTTCAAAGGGTCTTCATTTGCTCACCAAAACTCTCCAATCCTATCACTGCTGCGTTTTTGCCCCTGTACTCACGATTGATTCACTTTCAGAGACATAGCAATCCATAGGTTTTAAGATACTTACTAGTCAGGTACATTATTAGGCGTTTAATATGGGGTTTTGAGTCCATTTCGTTGAGCAAGGAGTAGCTCTTGTCTATTACATATTTGGCTTAAGGAACTTTATCTGTGCTCATTTCAATCTCTGGTTTTATGCAGCACCCCAACTCACCTTTCCCCTTAAGCAAGCATAAGTTGGTTTTCTAAATTTGGGAGCATGTTCTGTTTTGAAATTCAGTTCCTGTGTAGCCAAGTTTACATTCCGTGTATTAGTGATATCTTATGATGTTTCTTTTTCTGTGTGACTTATTTCAGTTAGAATCATCATACCTGAATCCACTCATTATGCTGCTATGGGCCTGATGACATAGATGTCATTGCTGAGTGATATTGCATTGTACGTAAGTACCACAACTTCTTTATCCATTTTTTGCTTTATGCGATATTGAACTTGTACCGTAAACGAGTTTCTTGTAAACAGAGCCATCCCAAACTTTGGGGTGGCTGTGTCTTTTTGATTTTAATTTCCCTAAGCTATAGGACCATAAGTGGAAGTGCCCTAGGCTCTGTTGCTTTGTTTTTTAGATGTTTCAGGAAACACCATACACTTCTCCCGAGTGGCTGTTGGCAAGTTACATCCCGCCCATCAGCATAACAAGGCTCCCACTTCTCCATGGCCTGTCCTGCCTTTCTGGATTTTACACTTTTTTCAGATGGCCCTTTTGACGGGGGGGAAGTGAGACTTCATTGTAGTGCAGATTTCCTTTGCAAGCTTGCTTGGTTGGCCAAAAAGGGCGTATGCGTTTTTTCCTGAATATATTCAGGAAAAAACGCATACGCCCTTTTTGGCCAAGTGCATCATTGTCGACCTTCTGCCTCTTTTCCTATGCTTTAAATGCAATTCCAGTCTACCTCCTGAAATCGGTTTCCTGCAATTCTGCCCGGCTTTCAAGTCCTCTTGGCAGCCTTACTTCAGTATATTTTTGGATGATAGCTGTCATTTATAACTCTGCAGGTTTGTGAATTACAGTGCCCCTGAGCTCCTTTCTTCAACTCGCTTTCTTGTGAGCTGGCCGCAACACCGCAGGATTGCTTCAGGCCCTAATCTGGTTCCGCCATGGCACGCTGAGCCTTTGGTTAATTCCTCTTCCTGGTGGGAAATGAGAGTTAAATTTTCCCGTCCAGACACCTCCAGCTAGTCTCTCATTGGTTCTCCCTATTCCTGTTCATCTTCCGCGGAATTTGCAAACTGGGCCAAACAGGAGGTTAAAGGCACTGACTCTCCAAGTCGGGAGAGTGTTAGTAAAGCATCTGGAATGGTGCACCCGAGTACCAGGGGACGAGAACTGAGACATATTTCAACACGTCTCCCGATCACACGGTTGATCATACTCTGGGTTCCACATGCATGTTTTAGCTGAAGGAAGAATCCCTTAAACCTGGAGAGTTGAGACCCGTGGAATGGGTACCATGCAATATGACTTCAAAGGGTCTTCATTTGCTCACCAAAACTCTCCAATCCTATCACTGCTGCGTTTTTGCCCCTGTACTCACGATTGATTCACTTTCAGAGACATAGCAATCCATAGGTTTTAAGATACTTACTAGTCAGGTACATTATTAGGCGTTTAATATGGGGTTTTGAGTCCATTTCGTTGAGCAAGGAGTAGCTCTTGTCTATTACATATTTGGCTTAAGGAACTTTATCTGTGCTCATTTCAATCTCTGGTTTTATGCAGCACCCCAACTCACCTTTCCCCTTAAGCAAGCATAAGTTGGTTTTCTAAATTTGGGACCATGTTCTGTTTTGAAATTCAGTTCCTGTGTAGCCAAGTTTACAATCCGTGTATTAGTGATATCTTATGATGTTTCTTTTTCTGTGTGACTTATTTCAGTTAGAATCATCATACCTGAATCCACTCATTATGCTGCTATGGGCCTGATGACATAGATGTCATTGCTGAGTGATATTGCATTGTACGTAAGTACCACAACTTCTTTATCCATTTTTCGCTTTATGCGATATTGAACTTGTACCGTAAAGGAGTTTCTTGTAAACAGAGCCATCCCAAACTTTGGGGTGGCTGTGTCTTTTTGATTTTAATTTCCCTAAGCTATAGGACCATAAGTGGAAGTGCCCTAGGCTCTGTTGCTTTGTTTTTTAGATGTTTCAGGAAACACCATACACTTCTCCCGAGTGGCTGTTGGCAAGTTACATCCCACCCATCAGCATAACAAGGCTCCCAGTTCTCCATGGCCTGTCCTGCCTTTCTGGATTTTACACTTTTTTCAGATGGCCCTTTTGACGGGGGGGAAGTGAGACTTCATTGTAGTGCAGATTTCCTTTGCAAGCTTGCTTGGTTGGCCAAAAAGTGCGTATGCGTTTTTTCCTGAATATATTCAGGAAAAAACGCATACGCCCTTTTTGGCCAAGTGCATCATTGTCGACCTTCTGCCTCTTTTCCTATGCTTTAAATGCAATTCCAGTCTACCTCCTGAAATCGCTTTCCTGCAATTCTGCCCGGCTTTCAAGTCCTCTTGGCAGCCTTACTTCAGTATATTTTTGGATGATAGCTGTCATTTATAACTCTGCAGGTTTGTGAATTACAGTGCCCCTGAGCTCCTTTCTTCAACTCGCTTTCTTGTGAGCTGGCCGCAACACCGCAGGATTGCTTCAGGCCCTAATCTGGTTCTGGCATGGCACGCTGAGCCTTTGGTTAATTCCTCTTCCTGGTGGGAAATGAGAGTTAAATTTTCCCGTCCAGACACCTCCAGCTAGTCTCTCATTGGTTCTCCCTATTCCTGTTCATCTTCCGCGGAATTTGCAAACTGGGCCAAACAGGAGGTTAAAGGCACTGACTCTCCAAGTCGGGAGAGTGTTAGTAAAGCATCTGGAATGTTGCACCCGAGTACCAGGGGACGAGAACTGAGACATATTTCAACACGTCTCCCGATCACACGGTTGATCATACTCTGGGTTCCACATGCATGTTTTAGCTGAAGGAAGAATCCCTTAAACCTGGAGAGTTGAGACCCGTGGAATGGGTACCATGCAATATGACTTCAAAGGGTCTTCATTTGCTCACCAAAACTCTCCAATCCTATCACTGCTGCGTTTTTGCCCCTGTACTCACGATTGATTCACTTTCAGAGACATAGCAATCCATAGGTTTTAAGATACTTACTAGTCAGGTACATTATTAGGCGTTTAATATGGGGTTTTGAGTCCATTTCGTTGAGCAAGGAGTAGCTCTTGTCTATTACATATTTGGCTTAAGGAACTTTATCTGTGCTCATTTCAATCTCTGGTTTTATGCAGCACCCCAACTCACCTTTCCCCTTAAGCAAGCATAAGTTGGTTTTCTAAATTTGGGACCATGTTCTGTTTTGAAATTCAGTTCCTGTGTAGCCAAGTTTACAATCCGTGTATTAGTGATATCTTATGATGTTTCTTTTTCTGTGTGACTTATTTCAGTTAGAATCATCATACCTGAATCCACTCATTATGCTGCTATGGGCCTGATGACATAGATGTCATTGCTGAGTGATATTGCATTGTACGTAAGTACCACAACTTCTTTATCCATTTTTCGCTTTATGCGATATTGAACTTGTACCGTAAACGAGTTTCTTGTAAACAGAGCCATCCCAAACTTTGGGGTGGCTGTGTCTTTTTGATTTTAATTTCCCTAAGCTATAGGACCATAAGTGGAAGTGCCCTAGGCTCTGTTGCTTTGTTTTTTAGATGTTTCAGGAAACACCATACACTTCTCCCGAGTGGCTGTTGGCAAGTTACATCCCGCCCATCAGCATAACAAGGCTCCCAGGTCTCCATGGCCTGTCCTGCCTTTCTGGATTTTACACTTTTTTCAGATGGCCCTTTTGACAGGGGGGGAAGTGAGACTTCATTGTAGTGCAGATTTCCTTTGCAAGCTTGCTTGGTTGGCCAAAAAGGGCGTATGCGTTTTTTCCTGAATATATTCAGGAAAAAACGCATACGCCCTTTTTGGCCAAGTGCATCATTGTCGACCTTCTGCCTCTTTCCTATGCTTTAAATGCAATTCCAGTCTACCTCCTGAAATCGGTTTCCTGCAATTCTGCCCGGCTTTCAAGTCCTCTTGGCAGCCTTACTTCAGTATATTTTTGGATGATAGCTGTCATTTATAACTCTGCAGGTTTGTGAATTACAGTGCCCCTGAGCTCCTTTCTTCAACTCGCTTTCTTGTGAGCTGGCCGCAACACCGCAGGATTGCTTCAGGCCCTAATCTGGTTCCGCCATGGCACGCTGAGCCTTTGGTTAATTCCTCTTCCTGGTGGGAAATGAGAGTTAAATTTTCCCGTCCAGACACCTCCAGCTAGTCTCTCATTGGTTCTCCCTATTCCTGTTCATCTTCCGCGGAATTTGCAAACTGGGCCAAACAGGAGGTTAAAGGCACTGACTCTCCAAGTCGGGAGAGTGTTAGTAAAGCATCTGGAATGTTGCACCCGAGTACCAGGGGACGAGAACTGAGACATATTTCAACACGTCTCCCGATCACACGGTTGATCATACTCTGGGTTCCACATGCATGTTTTAGCTGAAGGAAGAATCCCTTAAACCTGGAGAGTTGAGACCCGTGGAATGGGTACCATGCAATATGACTTCAAAGGGTCTTCATTTGCTCACCAAAACTCTCCAATCCTATCACTGCTGCGTTTTTGCCCCTGTACTCACGATTTATTCACTTTCAGAGACATAGCAATCCATAGGTTTTAAGATACTTACTAGTCAGGTACATTATTAGGCGTTTAATATGGGGTTTTGAGTCCATTTCGTTGAGCAAGGAGTAGCTCTTGTCTATTACATATTTGGCTTAAGGAACTTTATCTGTGCTCATTTCAATCTCTGGTTTTATGCAGCACCCCAACTCACCTTTCCCCTTAAGCAAGCATAAGTTGGTTTTCTAAATTTGGGAGCATGTTCTGTTTTGAAATTCAGTTCCTGTGTAGCCAAGTTTACATTCCGTGTATTAGTGATATCTTATGATGTTTCTTTTTCTGTGTGACTTATTTCAGTTAGAATCATCATACCTGAATCCACTCATTATGCTGCTATGGGCCTGATGACATAGATGTCATTGCTGAGTGATATTGCATTGTACGTAAGTACCACAACTTCTTTATCCATTTTTTGCTTTATGCGATATTGAACTTGTACCGTAAACGAGTTTCTTGTAAACAGAGCCATCCCAAACTTTGGGGTGGCTGTGTCTTTTTGATTTTAATTTCCCTAAGCTATAGGACCATAAGTGGAAGTGCCCTAGGCTCTGTTGCTTTGTTTTTTAGATGTTTCAGGAAACACCATACACTTCTCCCGAGTGGCTGTTGGCAAGTTACATCCCGCCCATCAGCATAACAAGGCTCCCACTTCTCCATGGCCTGTCCTGCCTTTCTGGATTTTACACTTTTTTCAGATGGCCCTTTTGACGGGGGGGAAGTGAGACTTCATTGTAGTGCAGATTTCCTTTGCAAGCTTGCTTGGTTGGCCAAAAAGGGCGTATGCGTTTTTTCCTGAATATATTCAGGAAAAAACGCATACGCCCTTTTTGGCCAAGTGCATCATTGTCGACCTTCTGCCTCTTTTCCTATGCTTTAAATGCAATTCCAGTCTACCTCCTGAAATCGGTTTCCTGCAATTCTGCCCGGCTTTCAAGTCCTCTTGGCAGCCTTACTTCAGTATATTTTTGGATGATAGCTGTCATTTATAACTCTGCAGGTTTGTGAATTACAGTGCCCCTGAGCTCCTTTCTTCAACTCGCTTTCTTGTGAGCTGGCCGCAACACCGCAGGATTGCTTCAGGCCCTAATCTGGTTCCGCCATGGCACGCTGAGCCTTTGGTTAATTCCTCTTCCTGGTGGGAAATGAGAGTTAAATTTTCCCGTCCAGACACCTCCAGCTAGTCTCTCATTGGTTCTCCCTATTCCTGTTCATCTTCCGCGGAATTTGCAAACTGGGCCAAACAGGAGGTTAAAGGCACTGACTCTCCAAGTCGGGAGAGTGTTAGTAAAGCATCTGGAATGTTGCACCCGAGTACCAGGGGACGAGAACTGAGACATATTTCAACACGTCTCCCGATCACACGGTTGATCATACTCTGGGTTCCACATGCATGTTTTAGCTGAAGGAAGAATCCCTTAAACCTGGAGAGTTGAGACCCGTGGAATGGGTACCATGCAATATGACTTCAAAGGGTCTTCATTTGCTCACCAAAACTCTCCAATCCTATCACTGCTGCGTTTTTGCCCCTGTACTCACGATTGATTCACTTTCAGAGACATAGCAATCCATAGGTTTTAAGATACTTACTAGTCAGGTACATTATTAGGCGTTTAATATGGGGTTTTGAGTCCATTTCGTTGAGCAAGGAGTAGCTCTTGTCTATTACATATTTGGCTTAAGGAACTTTATCTGTGCTCATTTCAATCTCTGGTTTTATGCAGCACCCCAACTCACCTTTCCCCTTAAGCAAGCATAAGTTGGTTTTCTAAATTTGGGACCATGTTCTGTTTTGAAATTCAGTTCCTGTGTAGCCAAGTTTACAATCCGTGTATTAGTGATATCTTATGATGTTTCTTTTTCTGTGTGACTTATTTCAGTTAGAATCATCATACCTGAATCCACTCATTATGCTGCTATGGGCCTGATGACATAGATGTCATTGCTGAGTGATATTGCATTGTACGTAAGTACCACAACTTCTTTATCCATTTTTCGCTTTATGCGATATTGAACTTGTACCGTAAACGAGTTTCTTGTAAACAGAGCCATCCCAAACTTTGGGGTGGCTGTGTCTTTTTGATTTTAATTTCCCTAAGCTATAGGACCATAAGTGGAAGTGCCCTAGGCTCTGTTGCTTTGTTTTTTAGATGTTTCAGGAAACACCATACACTTCTCCCGAGTGGCTGTTGGCAAGTTACATCCCGCCCATCAGCATAACAAGGCTCCCAGTTCTCCATGGCCTGTCCTGCCTTTCTGGATTTTACACTTTTTTCAGATGGCCCTTTTGACGGGGGGGAAGTGAGACTTCATTGTAGTGCAGATTTCCTTTGCAAGCTTGCTTGGTTGGCCAAAAAGTGCGTATGCGTTTTTTCCTGAATATATTCAGGAAAAAACGCATACGCCCTTTTTGGCCAAGTGCATCATTGTCGACCTTCTGCCTCTTTTCCTATGCTTTAAATGCAATTCCAGTCTACCTCCTGAAATCGGTTTCCTGCAATTCTGCCCGGCTTTCAAGTCCTCTTGGCAGCCTTACTTCAGTATATTTTTGGATGATAGCTGTCATTTATAACTCTGCAGGTTTGTGAATTACAGTGCCCCTGAGCTCCTTTCTTCAACTCGCTTTCTTGTGAGCTGGCCGCAACACCGCAGGATTGCTTCAGGCCCTAATCTGGTTCTGGCATGGCACGCTGAGCCTTTGGTTAATTCCTCTTCCTGGTGGGAAATGAGAGTTAAATTTTCCCGTCCAGACACCTCCAGCTAGTCTCTCATTGGTTCTCCCTATTCCTGTTCATCTTCCGCGGAATTTGCAAACTGGGCCAAACAGGAGGTTAAAGGCACTGACTCTCCAAGTCGGGAGAGTGTTAGTAAAGCATCTGGAATGTTGCACCCGAGTACCAGGGGACGAGAACTGAGACATATTTCAACACGTCTCCCGATCACACGGTTGATCATACTCTGGGTTCCACATGCATGTTTTAGCTGAAGGAAGAATCCCTTAAACCTGGAGAGTTGAGACCCGTGGAATGGGTACCATGCAATATGACTTCAAAGGGTCTTCATTTGCTCACCAAAACTCTCCAATCCTATCACTGCTGCGTTTTTGCCCCTGTACTCACGATTGATTCACTTTCAGAGACATAGCAATCCATAGGTTTTAAGATACTTACTAGTCAGGTACATTATTAGGCGTTTAATATGGGGTTTTGAGTCCATTTCGTTGAGCAAGGAGTAGCTCTTGTCTATTACATATTTGGCTTAAGGAACTTTATCTGTGCTCATTTCAATCTCTGGTTTTATGCAGCACCCCAACTCACCTTTCCCCTTAAGCAAGCATAAGTTGGTTTTCTAAATTTGGGACCATGTTCTGTTTTGAAATTCAGTTCCTGTGTAGCCAAGTTTACAATCCGTGTATTAGTGATATCTTATGATGTTTCTTTTTCTGTGTGACTTATTTCAGTTAGAATCATCATACCTGAATCCACTCATTATGCTGCTATGGGCCTGATGACATAGATGTCATTGCTGAGTGATATTGCATTGTACGTAAGTACCACAACTTCTTTATCCATTTTTCGCTTTATGCGATATTGAACTTGTACCGTAAACGAGTTTCTTGTAAACAGAGCCATCCCAAACTTTGGGGTGGCTGTGTCTTTTTGATTTTAATTTCCCTAAGCTATAGGACCATAAGTGGAAGTGCCCTAGGCTCTGTTGCTTTGTTTTTTAGATGTTTCAGGAAACACCATACACTTCTCCCGAGTGGCTGTTGGCAAGTTACATCCCGCCCATCAGCATAACAAGGCTCCCAGGTCTCCATGGCCTGTCCTGCCTTTCTGGATTTTACACTTTTTTCAGATGGCCCTTTTGACAGGGGGGGAAGTGAGACTTCATTGTAGTGCAGATTTCCTTTGCAAGCTTGCTTGGTTGGCCAAAAAGGGCGTATGCGTTTTTTCCTGAATATATTCAGGAAAAAACGCATACGCCCTTTTTGGCCAAGTGCATCATTGTCGACCTTCTGCCTCTTTTCCTATGCTTTAAATGCAATTCCAGTCTACCTCCTGAAATCGGTTTCCTGCAATTCTGCCCGGCTTTCAAGTCCTCTTGGCAGCCTTACTTCAGTATATTTTTGGATGATAGCTGTCATTTATAACTCTGCAGGTTTGTGAATTACAGTGCCCCTGAGCTCCTTTCTTCAACTCGCTTTCTTGTGAGCTGGCCGCAACACCGCAGGATTGCTTCAGGCCCTAATCTGGTTCCGGCATGGCACGCTGAGCCTTTGGTTAATTCCTCTTCCTGGTGGGAAATGAGAGTTAAATTTTCCCGTCCAGACACCTCCAGCTAGTCTCTCATTGGTTCTCCCTATTCCTGTTCATCTTCCGCGGAATTTGCAAACTGGGCCAAACAGGAGGTTAAAGGCACTGACTCTCCAAGTCGGGAGAGTGTTAGTAAAGCATCTGGAATGTTGCACCCGAGTACCAGGGGACGAGAACTGAGACATATTTCAACACGTCTCCCGATCACACGGTTGATCATACTCTGGGTTCCACATGCATGTTTTAGCTGAAGGAAGAATCCCTTAAACCTGGAGAGTTGAGACCCGTGGAATGGGTACCATGCAATATGACTTCAAAGGGTCTTCATTTGCTCACCAAAACTCTCCAATCCTATCACTGCTGCGTTTTTGCCCCTGTACTCACGATTGATTCACTTTCAGAGACATAGCAATCCATAGGTTTTAAGATACTTACTAGTCAGGTACATTATTAGGCGTTTAATATGGGGTTTTGAGTCCATTTCGTTGAGCAAGGAGTAGCTCTTGTCTATTACATATTTGGCTTAAGGAACTTTATCTGTGCTCATTTCAATCTCTGGTTTTATGCAGCACCCCAACTCACCTTTCCCCTTAAGCAAGCATAAGTTGGTTTTCTAAATTTGGGACCATGTTCTGTTTTGAAATTCAGTTCCTGTGTAGCCAAGTTTACAATCCGTGTATTAGTGATATCTTATGATGTTTCTTTTTCTGTGTAACTTATTTCAGTTAGAATCATCATACCTGAATCCACTCATTATGCTGCTATGGGCCTGATGACATAGATGTCATTGCTGAGTGATATTGCATTGTACGTAAGTACCACAACTTCTTTATCCATTTTTCGCTTTATGCGATATTGAACTTGTACCGTAAACGAGTTTCTTGTAAACAGAGCCATCCCAAACTTTGGGGTGGCTGTGTCTTTTTGATTTTAATTTCCCTAAGCTATAGGACCATAAGTGGAAGTGCCCTAGGCTCTGTTGCTTTGTTTTTTAGATGTTTCAGGAAACACCATACACTTCTCCCGAGTGGCTGTTGGCAAGTTACATCCCGCCCATCAGCATAACAAGGCTCCCACTTCTCCATGGCCTGTCCTGCCTTTCTGGATTTTACACTTTTTTCAGATGGCCCTTTTGACGGGGGGGAAGTGAGACTTCATTGTAGTGCAGATTTCCCTTGCAAGCTTGCTTGGTTGGCCAAAAAGTGCGTATGCGTTTTTTCCTGAATATATTCAGGAAAAAACGCATACGCCCTTTTTGGCCAAGTGCATCATTGTCGACCTTCTGCCTCTTTTCCTATGCTTTAAATGCAATTCCAGTCTACCTCCTGAAATCGGTTTCCTGCAATTCTGCCCGGCTTTCAAGTCCTCTTGGCAGCCTTACTTCAGTATATTTTTGGATGATAGCTGTCATTTATAACTCTGCAGGTTTGTGAATTACAGTGCCCCTGAGCTCCTTTCTTCAACTCGCTTTCTTGTGAGCTGGCTGCAACACCGCAGGATTGCTTCAGGCCCTAATCTGGTTCCGGCATGGCACGCTGAGCCTTTGGTTAATTCCTCTTCCTGGTGGGAAATGAGAGTTAAATTTTCCCGTCCAGACACCTCCAGCTAGTCTCTCATTGGTTCTCCCTATTCCTGTTCATCTTCCGCGGAATTTGCAAACTGGGCCAAACAGGAGGTTAAAGGCACTGACTCTCCAAGTCGGGAGAGTGTTAGTAAAGCATCTGGAATGTTGCACCCGAGTACCAGGGGACGAGAACTGAGACATATTTCAACACGTCTCCCGATCACACGGTTGATCATACTCTGGGTTCCACATGCATGTTTTAGCTGAAGGAAGAATCCCTTAAACCTGGAGAGTTGAGACCCGTGGAATGGGTACCATGCAATATGACTTCAAAGGGTCTTCATTTGCTCACCAAAACTCTCCAATCCTATCACTGCTGCGTTTTTGCCCCTGTACTCACGATTGATTCACTTTCAGAGACATAGCAATCCATAGGTTTTAAGATACTTACTAGTCAGGTACATTATTAGGCGTTTAATATGGGGTTTTGAGTCCATTTCGTTGAGCAAGGAGTAGCTCTTGTCTATTACATATTTGGCTTAAGGAACTTTATCTGTGCTCATTTCAATCTCTGGTTTTATGCAGCACCCCAACTCACCTTTCCCCTTAAGCAAGCATAAGTTGGTTTTCTAAATTTGGGACCATGTTCTGTTTTGAAATCCAGTTCCTGTGTAGCCAAGTTTACATTCCGTGTATTAGTGATATCTTATGATGTTTATGTTTCTGTGTGACTTATTTCAGTTAGAATCATCATACCTGAATCCACTCATTATGCTGCTATGGGCCTGATGACATAGATGTCATTGCTGAGTGATATTGCATTGTACGTAAGTACCACAACTTCTTTATCCATTTTTCGCTTTATGCGATATTGAACTTGTACCGTAAACGAGTTTCTTGTAAACAGAGCCATCCCAAACTTTGGGGTGGCTGTGTCTTTTTGATTTTAATTTCCCTAAGCTATAGGACCATAAGTGGAAGTGCCCTAGGCTCTGTTGCTTTGTTTTTTAGATGTTTCAGGAAACACCATACACTTCTCCCGAGTGGCTGTTGGCAAGTAACATCCCGCCCATCAGCATAACAAGGCTCCCAGTTCTCCATGGCCTGTCCTGCCTTTCTGGATTTTACACTTTTTTCAGATGGCCCTTTTGACGGGGGGGAAGTGAGACTTCATTGTAGTGCAGATTTCCTTTGCAAGCTTGCTTGGTTGGCCAAAAAGTGCGTATGCGTTTTTTCCTGAATATATTCAGGAAAAAACGCATACGCCCTTTTTGGCCAAGTGCATCATTGTCGACCTTCTGCCTCTTTTCCTATGCTTTAAATGCAATTCCAGTCTACCTCCTGAAATCGGTTTCCTGCAATTCTGCCCGGCTTTCAAGTCCTCTTGGCAGCCTTACTTCAGTATATTTTTGGATGATAGCTGTCATTTATAACTCTGCAGGTTTGTGAATTACAGTGCCCCTGAGCTCCTTTCTTCAACTCGCTTTCTTGTGAGCTGGCCGCAACACCGCAGGATTGCTTCAGGCCCTAATCTGGTTCCGGCATGGCACGCTGAGCCTTTGGTTAATTCCTCTTCCTGGTGGGAAATGAGAGTTAAATTTTCCCGTCCAGACACCTCCAGCTAGTCTCTCATTGGTTCTCCCTATTCCTGTTCATCTTCCGCGGAATTTGCAAACTGGGCCAAACAGGAGGTTAAAGGCACTGACTCTCCAAGTCGGGAGAGTGTTAGTAAAGCTTCTGGAATGTTGCACCCGAGTACCAGGGGACGAGAACTGAGACATATTTCAACACGTCTCCCGATCACACGGTTGATCATACTCTGGGTTCCACATGCATGTTTTAGCTGAAGGAAGAATCCCTTAAACCTGGAGAGTTGAGACCCGTGGAATGGGTACCATGCAATATGACTTCAAAGGGTCTTCATTTGCTCACCAAAACTCTCCAATCCTATCACTGCTGCGTTTTTGCCCCTGTACTCACGATTGATTCACTTTCAGAGACATAGCAATCCATAGGTTTTAAGATACTTACTAGTCAGGTACATTATTAGGCGTTTAATATGGGGTTTTGAGTCCATTTCGTTGAGCAAGGAGTAGCTCTTGTCTATTACATATTTGGCTTAAGGAACTTTATCTGTGCTCATTTCAATCTCTGGTTTTATGCAGCACCCCAACTCACCTTTCCCCTTAAGCAAGCATAAGTTGGTTTTCTAAATTTGGGACCATGTTCTGTTTGGAAATCCAGTTCCTGTGTAGCCAAGTTTACATTCCGTGTATTAGTGATATCTTAAGATGTTTCTTTTTCTGTGTGACTTATTTCAGTTAGAATCATCATACCTGAATCCACTCATTATGCTGCTATGGGCCTGATGACATAGATGTCATTGCTGAGTGATATTGCATTGTACGTAAGTACCACAACTTCTTTATCCATTTTTCGCTTTATGCGATATTGAACTTGTACCGTAAACGAGTTTCTTGTAAACAGAGCCATCCCAAACTTTGGGGTGGCTGTGTCTTTTTGATTTTAATTTCCCTAAGCTATAGGACCATAAGTGGAAGTGCCCTAGGCTCTGTTGCTTTGTTTTTTAGATGTTTCAGGAAACACCATACACTTCTCCCGAGTGGCTGTTGGCAAGTTACATCCCGCCCATCAGCATAACAAGGCTCCCAGTTCTCCATGGCCTGTCCTGCCTTTCTGGATTTTACACTTTTTTCAGATGGCCCTTTTGACGGGGGGGAAGTGAGACTTCATTGTAGTGCACATTTCCTTTGCAAGCTTGCTTGGTTGGCCAAAAAGGGCGTATGCGTTTTTTCCTGAATATATTCAGGAAAAAACGCATACGCCCTTTTTGGCCAAGTGCATCATTGTCGACCTTCTGCCTCTTTTCCTATGCTTTAAATGCAATTCCAGTCTACCTCCTGAAATCGGTTTCCTGCAATTCTGCCCGGCTTTCAAGTCCTCTTGGCAGCCTTACTTCAGTATATTTTTGGATGATAGCTGTCATTTATAACTCTGCAGGTTTGTGAATTACAGTGCCCCTGAGCTCCTTTCTTCAACTCGCTTTCTTGTGAGCTGGCCGCAACACCGCAGGATTGCTTCAGGCCCTAATCTGGTTCCGGCATGGCACGCTGAGCCTTTGGTTAATTCCTCTTCCTGGTGGGAAATGAGAGTTAAATTTTCCCGTCCAGACACCTCCAGCTAGTCTCTCATTGGTTCTCCCTATTCCTGTTCATCTTCCGTGGAATTTGCAAACTGGGCCAAACAGGAGGTTAAAGGCACTGACTCTCCAAGTCGGGAGAGTGTTAGTAAAGCATCTGGAATGTTGCACCCGAGTACCAGGGGACGAGAACTGAGACATATTTCAACACGTCTCCCGATCACACGGTTGATCATACTCTGGGTTCCACATGCATGTTTTAGCTGAAGGAAGAATCCCTTAAACCTGGAGAGTTGAGACCCGTGGAATGGGTACCATGCAATATGACTTCAAAGGGTCTTCATTTGCTCACCAAAACTCTCCAATCCTATCACTGCTGCGTTTTTGCCCCTGTATTCACGATTGATTCACTTTCAGAGACATAGCAATCCATAGGTTTTAAGATACTTACTAGTCAGGTACATTATTAGGCGTTTAATATGGGGTTTTGAGTCCATTTTGTTGAGCAAGGAGTAGCTCTTGTCTATTACATATTTGGCTTAAGGAACTTTATCTGTGCTCATTTCAATCTCTGGTTTTATGCAGCAGCCCAACTCACCTTTCCCCTTAAGCAAGCATAAGTTGGTTTTCTAAATTTGGGACCATGTTCTGTTTTGAAATTCAGTTCCTGTGTAGCCAAGTTTACATTCCGTGTATTAGTGATATCTTATGATGTTTCTTTTTCTGTGTGACTTATTTCAGTTAGAATCATCATACCTGAATCCACTCATTATGCTGCTATGGGCCTGATGACATAGATGTCATTGCTGAGTGATATTGCATTGTACGTAAGTACCACAACTTCTTTATCCATTTTTCGCTTTATGCGATATTGAACTTGTACCGTAAACGAGTTTCTTGTAAACAGAGCCATCCCAAACTTTGGGGTGGCTGTGTCTTTTTGATTTTAATTTCCCTAAGCTATAGGACCATAAGTGGAAGTGCCCTAGGCTCTGTTGCTTTGTTTTTTAGATGTTTCAGGAAACACCATACACTTCTCCCGAGTGGCTGTTGGCAAGTAACATCCCGCCCATCAGCATAACAAGGCTCCCAGTTCTCCATGGCCTGTCCTGCCTTTCTGGATTTTACACTTTTTTCAGATGGCCCTTTTGACGGGGGGGAAGTGAGACTTCATTGTAGTGCAGATTTCCTTTGCAAGCTTGCTTGGTTGGCCAAAAAGTGCGTATGCGTTTTTTCCTGAATATATTCAGGAAAAAACGCATACGCCCTTTTTGGCCAAGTGCATCATTGTCGACCTTCTGCCTCTTTTCCTATGCTTTAAATGCAATTCCAGTCTACCTCCTGAAATCGGTTTCCTGCAATTCTGCCCGGCTTTCAAGTCCTCTTGGCAGCCTTACTTCAGTATATTTTTGGATGATAGCTGTCATTTATAACTCTGCAGGTTTGTGAATTACAGTGCCCCTGAGCTCCTTTCTTCAACTCGCTTTCTTGTGAGCTGGCCGCAACACCGCAGGATTGCTTCAGGCCCTAATCTGGTTCCGGCATGGCACGCTGAGCCTTTGGTTAATTCCTCTTCCTGGTGGGAAATGAGAGTTAAATTTTCCCGTCCAGACACCTCCAGCTAGTCTCTCATTGGTTCTCCCTATTCCTGTTCATCTTCCGCGGAATTTGCAAACTGGGCCAAACAGGAGGTTAAAGGCACTGACTCTCCAAGTCGGGAGAGTGTTAGTAAAGCTTCTGGAATGTTGCACCCGAGTACCAGGGGACGAGAACTGAGACATATTTCAACACGTCTCCCGATCACACGGTTGATCATACTCTGGGTTCCACATGCATGTTTTAGCTGAAGGAAGAATCCCTTAAACCTGGAGAGTTGAGACCCGTGGAATGGGTACCATGCAATATGACTTCAAAGGGTCTTCATTTGCTCACCAAAACTCTCCAATCCTATCACTGCTGCGTTTTTGCCCCTGTACTCACGATTGATTCACTTTCAGAGACATAGCAATCCATAGGTTTTAAGATACTTACTAGTCAGGTACATTATTAGGCGTTTAATATGGGGTTTTGAGTCCATTTCGTTGAGCAAGGAGTAGCTCTTGTCTATTACATATTTGGCTTAAGGAACTTTATCTGTGCTCATTTCAATCTCTGGTTTTATGCAGCACCCCAACTCACCTTTCCCCTTAAGCAAGCATAAGTTGGTTTTCTAAATTTGGGACCATGTTCTGTTTGGAAATCCAGTTCCTGTGTAGCCAAGTTTACATTCCGTGTATTAGTGATATCTTATGATGTTTCTTTTTCTGTGTGACTTATTTCAGTTAGAATCATCATACCTGAATCCACTCATTATGCTGCTATGGGCCTGATGACATAGATGTCATTGCTGAGTGATATTGCATTGTACGTAAGTACCACAACTTCTTTATCCATTTTTCGCTTTATGCGATATTGAACTTGTACCGTAAACGAGTTTCTTGTAAACAGAGCCATCCCAAACTTTGGGGTGGCTGTGTCTTTTTGATTTTAATTTCCCTAAGCTATAGGACCATAAGTGGAAGTGCCCTAGGCTCTGTTGCTTTGTTTTTTAGATGTTTCAGGAAACACCATACACTTCTCCCGAGTGGCTGTTGGCAAGTTACATCCCGCCCATCAGCATAACAAGGCTCCCAGTTCTCCATGGCCTGTCCTGCCTTTCTGGATTTTACACTTTTTTCAGATGGCCCTTTTGACGGGGGGGAAGTGAGACTTCATTGTAGTGCAGATTTCCTTTGCAAGCTTGCTTGGTTGGCCAAAAAGGGCGTATGCGTTTTTTCCTGAATATATTCAGGAAAAAACGCATACGCCCTTTTTGGCCAAGTGCATCATTGTCGACCTTCTGCCTCTTTTCCTATGCTTTAAATGCAATTCCAGTCTACCTCCTGAAATCGGTTTCCTGCAATTCTGCCCGGCTTTCAAGTCCTCTTGGCAGCCTTACTTCAGTATATTTTTGGATGATAGCTGTCATTTATAACTCTGCAGGTTTGTGAATTACAGTGCCCCTGAGCTCCTTTCTTCAACTCGCTTTCTTGTGAGCTGGCCGCAACACCGCAGGATTGCTTCAGGCCCTAATCTGGTTCCGGCATGGCACGCTGAGCCTTTGGTTAATTCCTCTTCCTGGTGGGAAATGAGAGTTAAATTTTCCCGTCCAGACACCTCCAGCTAGTCTCTCATTGGTTCTCCCTATTCCTGTTCATCTTCCGCGGAATTTGCAAACTGGGCCAAACAGGAGGTTAAAGGCACTGACTCTCCAAGTCGGGAGAGTGTTAGTAAAGCATCTGGAATGTTGCACCCGAGTACCAGGGGACGAGAACTGAGACATATTTCAACACGTCTCCCGATCACACGGTTGATCATACTCTGGGTTCCACATGCATGTTTTAGCTGAAGGAAGAATCCCTTAAACCTGGAGAGTTGAGACCCGTGGAATGGGTACCATGCAATATGACTTCAAAGGGTCTTCATTTGCTCACCAAAACTCTCCAATCCTATCACTGCTGCGTTTTTGCCCCTGTACTCACGATTGATTCACTTTCAGAGACATAGCAATCCATAGGTTTTAAGATACTTACTAGTCAGGTACATTATTAGGCGTTTAATATGGGGTTTTGAGTCCATTTCGTTGAGCAAGGAGTAGCTCTTGTCTATTACATATTTGGCTTAAGGAACTTTATCTGTGCTCATTTCAATCTCTGGTTTTATGCAGCACCCCAACTCACCTTTCCCCTTAAGCAAGCATAAGTTGGTTTTCTAAATTTGGGACCATGTTCTGTTTTGAAATTCAGTTCCTGTGTAGCCAAGTTTACAATCCGTGTATTAGTGATATCTTATGATGTTTCTTTTTCTGTGTGACTTATTTCAGTTAGAATCATCATACCTGAATCCACTCATTATGCTGCTATGGGCCTGATGACATAGATGTCATTGCTGAGTGATATTGCATTGTACGTAAGTACCACAACTTCTTTATCCATTTTTCGCTTTATGCGATATTGAACTTGTACCGTAAACGAGTTTCTTGTAAACAGAGCCATCCCAAACTTTGGGGTGGCTGTGTCTTTTTGATTTTAATTTCCCTAAGCTATAGGACCATAAGTGGAAGTGCCCTAGGCTCTGTTGCTTTGTTTTTTAGATGTTTCAGGAAACACCATACACTTCTCCCGAGTGGCTGTTGGCAAGTTACATCCCGCCCATCAGCATAACAAGGCTCCCAGTTCTCCATGGCCTGTCCTGCCTTTCTGGATTTTACACTTTTTTCAGATGGCCCTTTTGACGGGGGGGAAGTGAGACTTCATTGTAGTGCAGATTTCCTTTGCAAGCTTGCTTGGTTGGCCAAAAAGGGCGTATGCGTTTTTTCCTGAATATATTCAGGAAAAAACGCATACGCCCTTTTTGGCCAAGTGCATCATTGTCGACCTTCTGCCTCTTTTCCTATGCTTTAAATGCAATTCCAGTCTACCTCCTGAAATCGGTTTCCTGCAATTCTGCCCGGCTTTCAAGTCCTCTTGGCAGCCTTACTTCAGTATATTTTTGGATGATAGCTGTCATTTATAACTCTGCAGGTTTGTGAATTACAGTGCCCCTGAGCTCCTTTCTTCAACTCGCTTTCTTGTGAGCTGGCCGCAACACCGCAGGGTTGCTTCAGGCCCTAATCTGGTTCCGGCATGGCACGCTGAGCCTTTGGTTAATTCCTCTTCCTGGTGGGAAATGAGAGTTAAATTTTCCCGTCCAGACACCTCCAGCTAGTCTCTCATTGGTTCTCCCTATTCCTGTTCATCTTCCGCGGAATTTGCAAACTGGGCCAAACAGGAGGTTAAAGGCACTGACTCTCCAAGTCGGGAGAGTGTTAGTAAAGCATCTGGAATGTTGCACCCGAGTACCAGGGGACGAGAACTGAGACATATTTCAACACGTCTCCCGATCACACGGTTGATCATACTCTGGGTTCCACATGCATGTTTTAGCTGAAGGAAGAATCCCTTAAACCTGGAGAGTTGAGACCCGTGGAATGGGTACCATGCAATATGACTTCAAAGGGTCTTCATTTGCTCACCAAAACTCTCCAATCCTATCACTGCTGCGTTTTTGCCCCTGTATTCACGATTGATTCACTTTCAGAGACATAGCAATCCATAGGTTTTAAGATACTTACTAGTCAGGTACATTATTAGGCGTTTAATATGGGGTTTTGAGTCCATTTCGTTGAGCAAGGAGTAGCTCTTGTCTATTACATATTTGGCTTAAGGAACTTTATCTGTGCTCATTTCAATCTCTGGTTTTATGCAGCAGCCCAACTCACCTTTCCCCTTAAGCAAGCATAAGTTGGTTTTCTAAATTTGGGACCATGTTCTGTTTTGAAATTCAGTTCCTGTGTAGCCAAGTTTACATTCCGTGTATTAGTGATATCTTATGATGTTTCTTTTTCTGTGTGACTTATTTCAGTTAGAATCATCATACCTGAATCCACTCATTATGCTGCTATGGGCCTGATGACATAGATGTCATTGCTGAGTGATATTGCATTGTACGTAAGTACCACAACTTCTTTATCCATTTTTCGCTTTATGCGATATTGAACTTGTACCGTAAACGAGTTTCTTGTAAACAGAGCCATCCCAAACTTTGGGGTGGCTGTGTCTTTTTGATTTTAATTTCCCTAAGCTATAGGACCATAAGTGGAAGTGCCCTAGGCTCTGTTGCTTTGTTTTTTAGATGTTTCAGGAAACACCATACACTTCTCCCGAGTGGCTGTTGGCAAGTTACATCCCGCCCATCAGCATAACAAGGCTCCCAGTTCTCCATGGCCTGTCCTGCCTTCTGGATTTTACACTTTTTTCAGATGGCCCTTTTGACGGGGGGGGGGGAAGTGAGACTTCATTGTAGTGCAGATTTCCTTTGCAAGCTTGCTTGGTTGGCCAAAAAGGGCGTATGCGTTTTTTCCTGAATATATTCAGGAAAAAACGCATACGCCCTTTTTGGCCAAGTGCATCATTGTCGACCTTCTGCCTCTTTTCCTATGCTTTAAATGCAATTCCAGTCTACCTCCTGAAATCGGTTTCCTGCAATTCTGCCCGGCTTTCAAGTCCTCTTGGCAGCCTTACTTCAGTATATTTTTGGATGATAGCTGTCATTTATAACTCTGCAGGTTTGTGAATTACAGTGCCCCTGAGCTCCTTTCTTCAACTCGCTTTCTTGTGAGCTGGCCGCAACACCGCAGGATTGCTTCAGGCCCTAATCTGGTTCCGCCATGGCACGCTGAGCCTTTGGTTAATTCCTCTTCCTGGTGGGAAATGAGAGTTAAATTTTCCCGTCCAGACACCTCCAGCTAGTCTCTCATTGGTTCTCCCTATTCCTGTTCATCTTCCGCGGAATTTGCAAACTGGGCCAAAGAGGACGTTAAAGGCACTGACTCTCCAAGTCGGGAGAGTGTTAGTAAAGCATCTGGAATGTTGCACCCGAGTACCAGGGGACGAGAACTGAGACATATTTCAACACGTCTCCCGATCACACGGTTGATCATACTCTGGGTTCCACATGCATGTTTTAGCTGAAGGAAGAATCCCTTAAACCTGGAGAGTTGAGACCCGTGGAATGGGTACCATGCAATATGACTTCAAAGGGTCTTCATTTGCTCACCAAAACTCTTCAATCCTATCACTGCTGCGTTTTTGCCCCTGTACTCACGATTGATTCACTTTCAGAGACATAGCAATCCATAGGTTTTAAGATACTTACTAGTCAGGTACATTATTAGGCGTTTAATATGGGGTTTTGAGTCCATTTCGTTGAGCAAGGAGTAGCTCTTGTCTATTACATATTTGGCTTAAGGAACTTTATCTGTGCTCATTTCAATCTCTGGTTTTATGCAGCACCCCAACTCACCTTTCCCCTTAAGCAAGCATAAGTTGGTTTTCTAAATTTGGGACCATGTTCTGTTTTGAAATTCAGTTCCTGTGTAGCCAAGTTTACATTCCGTGTATTAGTGATATGTTATGATGTTTCTTTTTCTGTGTGACTTATTTCAGTTAGAATCATCATACCTGAATCCACTCATTATGCTGCTATGGGCCTGATGACATAGATGTCATTGCTGAGTGATATTGCATTGTATGTAAGTACCACAACTTCTTTATCCATTTTTCGCTTTATGCGATATTGAACTTGTACCGTAAACGAGTTTCTTGTAAACAGAGCCATCCCAAACTTTGGGGTGGCTGTGTCTTTTTGATTTTAATTTCCCTAAGCTACAGGACCATAAGTGGAACTGCCCTAGGCTCTGTTGCTTTGTTTTTTAGATGTTTCAGGAAACACCATACACTTCTCCCCAGTGGCTGTTGGCAATTTACATCCCGCCCATCAGCATAACAAGGCTCCCAGTTCTCCATGGCCTGTCCTGCCTTTCTGGATTTTACACTTTTTTAGATGGCCCTTTTGACGGGGGGGGGGAAGTGAGACTTCATTGTAGTGCAGATTTCCTTTGCAAGCTTGCTTGGTTGGCCAAAAAGGGCGTATACGTTTTTTCCTGAATATATTCAGGAAAAAACGCATACGCCCTTTTTGGCCAAGTGCATCATTGTCGACCTTCTGCCTCTTTTCCTATGCTTTAAATGCAATTCCAGTCTACCTCCTGAAATCGGTTTCCTGCAATTCTGCCCGGCTTTCAAGTCCTCTTGGCAGCCTTACTTCAGTATATTTTTGGATGATAGCTGTCATTTATAACTCTGCAGGTTTGTGAATTACAGTGCCCCTGAGCTCCTTTCTTCAACTCGCTTTCTTGTGAGCTGGCCGCAACACCGCAGGATTGCTTCAGGCCCTAATCTGGTTCCGGCATGGCACGCTGAGCCTTTGGTTAATTCCTCTTCCTGGTGGGAAATGAGAGTTAAATTTTCCCGTCCAGACACCTCCAGCTAGTCTCTCATTGGTTCTCCCTATTCCTGTTCATCTTCCGCGGAATTTGCAAACTGGGCCAAACAGGAGGTTAAAGGCACTGACTCTCCAAGTCGGGAGAGTGTTAGTAAAGCATCTGGAATGTTGCACCCGAGTACCAGGGGACGAGAACTGAGACATATTTCAACACGTCTCCCGATCACACGGTTGATCATACTCTGGGTTCCACATGCATGTTTTAGCTGAAGGAAGAATCCCTTAAACCTGGAGAGTTGAGACCCGTGGAATGGGTACCATGCAATATGACTTCAAAGGGTCTTCATTTGCTCACCAAAACTCTCCAATCCTATCACTGCTGCGTTTTTGCCCCTGTACTCACGATTGATTCACTTTCAGAGACATAGCAATCCATAGGTTTTAAGATACTTACTAGTCAGGTACATTATTAGGCGTTTAATATGGGGTTTTGAGTCCATTTCGTTGAGCAAGGAGTAGCTCTTGTCTATTACATATTTGGCTTAAGGAACTTTATCTGTGCTCATTTCAATCTCTGGTTTTATGCAGCACCCCAACTCACCTTTCCCCTTAAGCAAGCATAAGTTGGTTTTCTAAATTTGGGACCATGTTCTGTTTGGAAATCCAGTTCCTGTGTAGCCAAGTTTACAATCCGTGTATTAGTGATATCTTATGATGTTTCTTTTTCTGTGTGACTTATTTCAGTTAGAATCATCATACCTGAATCCACTCATTATGCTGCTATGGGCCTGATGACATAGATGTCATTGCTGAGTGATATTGCATTGTACGTAAGTACCACAACTTCTTTATCCATTTTTCGCTTTATGCGATATTGAACTTGTACCGTAAACGAGTTTCTTGTAAACAGAGCCATCCCAAACTTTGGGGTGGCTGTGTCTTTTTGATTTTAATTTCCCTAAGCTATAGGACCATAAGTGGAAGTGCCCTAGGCTCTGTTGCTTTGTTTTTTAGATGTTTCAGGAAACACCATACACTTCTCCCGAGTGGCTGTTGGCAAGTTACATCCCGCCCATCAGCATAACAAGGCTCCCAGTTCTCCATGGCCTGTCCTGCCTTTCTGGATTTTACACTTTTTTCAGATGGCCCTTTTGACGGGGGGGAAGTGAGACTTCATTGTAGTGCAGATTTCCTTTGCAAGCTTGCTTGGTTGGCCAAAAAGGGCGTATGCGTTTTTTCCTGAATATATTCAGGAAAAAACGCATACGCCCTTTTTGGCCAAGTGCATCATTGTCGACCTTCTGCCTCTTTTCCTATGCTTTAAATGCAATTCCAGTCTACCTCCTGAAATCGGTTTCCTGCAATTCTGCCCGGCTTTCAAGTCCTCTTGGCAGCCTTACTTCAGTATATTTTTGGATGATAGCTGTCATTTATAACTCTGCAGGTTTGTGAATTACAGTGCCCCTGAGCTCCTTTCTTCAACTCGCTTTCTTGTGAGCTGGCCGCAACACCGCAGGATTGCTTCAGGCCCTAATCTGGTTCCGGCATGGCACGCTGAGCCTTTGGTTAATTCCTCTTCCTGGTGGGAAATGAGAGTTAAATTTTCCCGTCCAGACACCTCCAGCTAGTCTCTCATTGGTTCTCCCTATTCCTGTTCATCTTCCGCGGAATTTGCAAACTGGGCCAAACAGGAGGTTAAAGGCACTGACTCTCCAAGTCGGGAGAGTGTTAGTAAAGCATCTGGAATGTTGCACCCGAGTACCAGGGGACGAGAACTGAGACATATTTCAACACGTCTCCCGATCACACGGTTGATCATACTCTGGGTTCCACATGCATGTTTTAGCTGAAGGAAGAATCCCTTAAACCTGGAGAGTTGAGACCCGTGGAATGGGTACCATGCAATATGACTTCAAAGGGTCTTCATTTGCTCACCAAAACTCTCCAATCCTATCACTGCTGCGTTTTTGCCCCTGTATTCACGATTGATTCACTTTCAGAGACATAGCAATCCATAGGTTTTAAGATACTTACTAGTCAGGTACATTATTAGGCGTTTAATATGGGGTTTTGAGTCCATTTCGTTGAGCAAGGAGTAGCTCTTGTCTATTACATATTTGGCTTAAGGAACTTTATCTGTGCTCATTTCAATCTCTGGTTTTATGCAGCAGCCCAACTCACCTTTCCCCTTAAGCAAGCATAAGTTGGTTTTCTAAATTTGGGACCATGTTCTGTTTTGAAATTCAGTTCCTGTGTAGCCAAGTTTACATTCCGTGTATTAGTGATATCTTATGATGTTTCTTTTTCTGTGTGACTTATTTCAGTTAGAATCATCATACCTGAATCCACTCATTATGCTGCTATGGGCCTGATGACATAGATGTCATTGCTGAGTGATATTGCATTGTACGTAAGTACCACAACTTCTTTATCCATTTTTCGCTTTATGCGATATTGAACTTGTACCGTAAACGAGTTTCTTGTAAACAGAGCCATCCCAAACTTTGGGGTGGCTGTGTCTTTTTGATTTTAATTTCCCTAAGCTATAGGACCATAAGTGGAAGTGCCCTAGGCTCTGTTGCTTTGTTTTTTAGATGTTTCAGGAAACACCATACACTTCTCCCGAGTGGCTGTTGGCAAGTTACATCCCGCCCATCAGCATAACAAGGCTCCCAGTTCTCCATGGCCTGTCCTGCCTTCTGGATTTTACACTTTTTTCAGATGGCCCTTTTGACGGGGGGGGGGGAAGTGAGACTTCATTGTAGTGCAGATTTCCTTTGCAAGCTTGCTTGGTTGGCCAAAAAGGGCGTATGCGTTTTTTCCTGAATATATTCAGGAAAAAACGCATACGCCCTTTTTGGCCAAGTGCATCATTGTCGACCTTCTGCCTCTTTTCCTATGCTTTAAATGCAATTCCAGTCTACCTCCTGAAATCGGTTTCCTGCAATTCTGCCCGGCTTTCAAGTCCTCTTGGCAGCCTTACTTCAGTATATTTTTGGATGATAGCTGTCATTTATAACTCTGCAGGTTTGTGAATTACAGTGCCCCTGAGCTCCTTTCTTCAACTCGCTTTCTTGTGAGCTGGCCGCAACACCGCAGGATTGCTTCAGGCCCTAATCTGGTTCCGGCATGGCACGCTGAGCCTTTGGTTAATTCCTCTTCCTGGTGGGAAATGAGAGTTAAATTTTCCCGTCCAGACACCTCCAGCTAGTCTCTCATTGGTTCTCCCTATTCCTGTTCATCTTCCGCGGAATTTGCAAACTGGGCCAAAGAGGACGTTAAAGGCACTGACTCTCCAAGTCGGGAGAGTGTTAGTAAAGCATCTGGAATGTTGCACCCGAGTACCAGGGGACGAGAACTGAGACATATTTCAACACGTCTCCCGATAACACGGTTGATCATACTCTGGGTTCCACATGCATGTTTTAGCTGAAGGAAGAATCCCTTAAACCTGGAGAGTTGAGACCCGTGGAATGGGTACCATGCAATATGACTTCAAAGGGTCTTCATTTGCTCACCAAAACTCTCCAATCCTATCACTGCTGCGTTTTTGCCCCTGTACTCACGATTGATTCACTTTCAGAGACATAGTAATCCATAGGTTTTAAGATACTTACTAGTCAGGTACATTATTAGGCGTTTAATATGGGGTTTTGAGTCCATTTCGTTGAGCAAGGAGTAGCTCTTGTCTATTACATATTTGGCTTAAGGAACTTTATCTGTGCTCATTTCAATCTCTGGTTTTATGCAGCACCCCAACTCACCTTTCCCCTTAAGCAAGCATAAGTTGGTTTTCTAAATTTGGGACCATGTTCTGTTTTGAAATCCAGTTCCTGTGTAGCCAAGTTTACATTCCATGTATTAGTGATATCTTATGATGTTTCTTTTTCTGTGTGACTTATTTCAGTTAAAATCATCATACCTGAATCCACTCATTATGCTGCTATGGGCCTGATGACATAGATGTCATTGCTGAGTGATATTGCATTGTACGTAAGTACCACAACTTCTTTATCCATTTTTCGCTTTATGCGATATTGAACTTGTACCGTAAACGAGTTTCTTGTAAACAGAGCCATCCCAAACTTTGGGGTGGCTGTGTCTTTTTGATTTTAATTTCCCTAAGCTATAGGACCATAAGTGGAAGTGCCCTAGGCTCTGTTGCTTTGTTTTTTAGATGTTTCAGGAAACACCATACACTTCTCCCGAGTGGCTGTTGGCAAGTTACATCCCGCCCATCAGCATAACAAGGCTCCCAGTTCTCCATGGCCTGTCCTGCCTTTCTGGATTTTACACTTTTTTCAGATGGCCCTTTTGACGGGGGGGAAGTGAGACTTCATTGTAGTGCAGATTTCCTTTGCAAGCTTGCTTGGTTGGCCAAAAAGGGCGTATGCGTTTTTTCCTGAATATATTCAGGAAAAAACGCATACGCCCTTTTTGGCCAAGTGCATCATTGTCGACCTTCTGCCTCTTTTCCTATGCTTTAAATGCAATTCCAGTCTACCTCCTGAAATCGGTTTCCTGCAATTCTGCCCGGCTTTCAAGTCCTCTTGGCAGCCTTACTTCAGTATATTTTTGGATGATAGCTGTCATTTATAACTCTGCAGGTTTGTGAATTACAGTGCCCCTGAGCTCCTTTCTTCAACTCGCTTTCTTGTGAGCTGGCCGCAACACCGCAGGATTGCTTCAGGCCCTAATCTGGTTCCGGCATGGCACGCTGAGCCTTTGGTTAATTCCTCTTCCTGGTGGGAAATGAGAGTTAAATTTTCCCGTCCAGACACCTCCAGCTAGTCTCTCATTGGTTCTCCCTATTCCTGTTCATCTTCCGCGGAATTTGCAAACTGGGCCAAACAGGAGGTTAAAGGCACTGACTCTCCAAGTCGGGAGAGTGTTAGTAAAGCATCTGGAATGTTGCACCCGAGTACCAGGGGACGAGAACTGAGACATATTTCAACACGTCTCCCGATCACACGGTTGATCATACTCTGGGTTCCACATGCATGTTTTAGCTGAAGGAAGAATCCCTTAAACCTGGAGAGTTGAGACCCGTGGAATGGGTACCATGCAATATGACTTCAAAGGGTCTTCATTTGCTCACCAAAACTCTCCAATCCTATCACTGCTGCGTTTTTGCCCCTGTACTCACGATTGATTCACTTTCAGAGACATAGCAATCCATAGGTTTTAAGATACTTACTAGTCAGGTACATTATTAGGCGTTTAATATGGGGTTTTGAGTCCATTTCGTTGAGCAAGGAGTAGCTCTTGTCTATTACATATTTGGCTTAAGGAACTTTATCTGTGCTCATTTCAATCTCTGGTTTTATGCAGCACCCCAACTCACCTTTCCCCTTAAGCAAGCATAAGTTGGTTTTCTAAATTTGGGACCATGTTCTGTTTTGAAATTCAGTTCCTGTGTAGCCAAGTTTACATTCCGTGTATTAGTGATATCTTATGATGTTTCTTTTTCTGTGTGACTTATTTCAGTTAGAATCATCATACCTGAATCCACTCATTATGCTGCTATGGGCCTGATGACATAGATGTCATTGCTGAGTGATATTGCATTGTACGTAAGTACCACAACTTCTTTATCCATTTTTCGCTTTATGCGATATTGAACTTGTACCGTAAACGAGTTTCTTGTAAACAGAGCCATCCCAAACTTTGGGGTGGCTGTGTCTTTTTGATTTTAATTTCCCTAAGCTATAGGACCATAAGTGGAAGTGCCCTAGGCTCTGTTGCTTTGTTTTTTAGATGTTTCAGGAAACACCATACACTTCTCCCGAGTGGCTGTTGGCAAGTTACATCCCGCCCATCAGCATAACAAGGCTCCCAGTTCTCCATGGCCTGTCCTGCCTTCTGGATTTTACACTTTTTTCAGATGGCCCTTTTGACGGGGGGGGGGGAAGTGAGACTTCATTGTAGTGCAGATTTCCTTTGCAAGCTTGCTTGGTTGGCCAAAAAGGGCGTATGCGTTTTTTCCTGAATATATTCAGGAAAAAACGCATACGCCCTTTTTGGCCAAGTGCATCATTGTCGACCTTCTGCCTCTTTTCCTATGCTTTAAATGCAATTCCAGTCTACCTCCTGAAATCGGTTTCCTGCAATTCTGCCCGGCTTTCAAGTCCTCTTGGCAGCCTTACTTCAGTATATTTTTGGATGATAGCTGTCATTTATAACTCTGCAGGTTTGTGAATTACAGTGCCCCTGAGCTCCTTTCTTCAACTCGCTTTCTTGTGAGCTGGCCGCAACACCGCAGGATTGCTTCAGGCCCTAATCTGGTTCCGGCATGGCACGCTGAGCCTTTGGTTAATTCCTCTTCCTGGTGGGAAATGAGAGTTAAATTTTCCCGTCCAGACACCTCCAGCTAGTCTCTCATTGGTTCTCCCTATTCCTGTTCATCTTCCGCGGAATTTGCAAACTGGGCCAAAGAGGACGTTAAAGGCACTGACTCTCCAAGTCGGGAGAGTGTTAGTAAAGCATCTGGAATGTTGCACCCGAGTACCAGGGGACGAGAACTGAGACATATTTCAACACGTCTCCCGATCACACGGTTGATCATACTCTGGGTTCCACATGCATGTTTTAGCTGAAGGAAGAATCCCTTAAACCTGGAGAGTTGAGACCCGTGGAATGGGTACCATGCAATATGACTTCAAAGGGTCTTCATTTGCTCACCAAAACTCTCCAATCCTATCACTGCTGCGTTTTTGCCCCTGTACTCACGATTGATTCACTTTCAGAGACATAGCAATCCATAGGTTTTAAGATACTTACTAGTCAGGTACATTATTAGGCGTTTAATATGGGGTTTTGAGTCCATTTCGTTGAGCAAGGAGTAGCTCTTGTCTATTACATATTTGGCTTAAGGAACTTTATCTGTGCTCATTTCAATCTCTGGTTTTATGCAGCACCCCAACTCACCTTTCCCCTTAAGCAAGCATAAGTTGGTTTTCTAAATTTGGGACCATGTTCTGTTTTGAAATTCAGTTCCTGTGTAGCCAAGTTTACATTCCGTGTATTAGTGATATCTTATGATGTTTCTTTTTCTGTGTGACTTATTTCAGTTAGAATCATCATACCTGAATCCACTCATTATGCTGCTATGGGCCTGATGACATAGATGTCATTGCTGAGTGATATTGCATTGTACGTAAGTACCACAACTTCTTTATCCATTTTTCGCTTTATGCGATATTGAACTTGTACCGTAAACGAGTTTCTTGTAAACAGAGCCATCCCAAACTTTGGGGTGGCTGTGTCTTTTTGATTTTAATTTCCCTAAGCTATAGGACCATAAGTGGAAGTGCCCTAGGCTCTGTTGCTTTGTTTTTTAGATGTTTCAGGAAACACCATACACTTCTCCCGAGTGGCTGTTGGCAAGTTACATCCCGCCCATCAGCATAACAAGGCTCCCAGTTCTCCATGGCCTGTCCTGCCTTCTGGATTTTACACTTTTTTCAGATGGCCCTTTTGACGGGGGGGGGGGGAAGTGAGACTTCATTGTAGTGCAGATTTCCTTTGCAAGCTTGCTTGGTTGGCCAAAAAGGGCGTATGCGTTTTTTCCTGAATATATTCAGGAAAAAACGCATACGCCCTTTTTGGCCAAGTGCATCATTGTCGACCTTCTGCCTCTTTTCCTATGCTTTAAATGCAATTCCAGTCTACCTCCTGAAATCGGTTTCCTGCAATTCTGCCCGGCTTTCAAGTCCTCTTGGCAGCCTTACTTCAGTATATTTTTGGATGATAGCTGTCATTTATAACTCTGCAGGTTTGTGAATTACAGTGCCCCTGAGCTCCTTTCTTCAACTCGCTTTCTTGTGAGCTGGCCGCAACACCGCAGGATTGCTTCAGGCCCTAATCTGGTTCCGGCATGGCACGCTGAGCCTTTGGTTAATTCCTCTTCCTGGTGGGAAATGAGAGTTAAATTTTCCCGTCCAGACACCTCCAGCTAGTCTCTCATTGGTTCTCCCTATTCCTGTTCATCTTCCGCGGAATTTGCAAACTGGGCCAAAGAGGACGTTAAAGGCACTGACTCTCCAAGTCGGGAGAGTGTTAGTAAAGCATCTGGAATGTTGCACCCGAGTACCAGGGGACGAGAACTGAGACATATTTCAACACGTCTCCCGATAACACGGTTGATCATACTCTGGGTTCCACATGCATGTTTTAGCTGAAGGAAGAATCCCTTAAACCTGGAGAGTTGAGACCCGTGGAATGGGTACCATGCAATATGACTTCAAAGGGTCTTCATTTGCTCACCAAAACTCTCCAATCCTATCACTGCTGCGTTTTTGCCCCTGTACTCACGATTGATTCACTTTCAGAGACATAGTAATCCATAGGTTTTAAGATACTTACTAGTCAGGTACATTATTAGGCGTTTAATATGGGGTTTTGAGTCCATTTCGTTGAGCAAGGAGTAGCTCTTGTCTATTACATATTTGGCTTAAGGAACTTTATCTGTGCTCATTTCAATCTCTGGTTTTATGCAGCACCCCAACTCACCTTTCCCCTTAAGCAAGCATAAGTTGGTTTTCTAAATTTGGGACCATGTTCTGTTTTGAAATCCAGTTCCTGTGTAGCCAAGTTTACATTCCATGTATTAGTGATATCTTATGATGTTTCTTTTTCTGTGTGACTTATTTCAGTTAAAATCATCATACCTGAATCCACTCATTATGCTGCTATGGGCCTGATGACATAGATGTCATTGCTGAGTGATATTGCATTGTACGTAAGTACCACAACTTCTTTATCCATTTTTCGCTTTATGCGATATTGAACTTGTACCGTAAACGAGTTTCTTGTAAACAGAGCCATCCCAAACTTTGGGGTGGCTGTGTCTTTTTGATTTTAATTTCCCTAAGCTATAGGACCATAAGTGGAAGTGCCCTAGGCTCTGTTGCTTTGTTTTTTAGATGTTTCAGGAAACACCATACACTTCTCCCGAGTGGCTGTTAGCAAGTTACATCCCGCCCATCAGCATAACAAGGCTCCCAGTTCTCCATGGCCTGTCCTGCCTTTCTGGATTTTACACTTTTTTCAGATGGCCCTTTTGACGGGGGGGGAAGTGAGACTTCATTGTAGTGCAGATTTCCTTTGCAAGCTTGCTTGGTTGGCCAAAAAGTGCGTATGCGTTTTTTCCTGAATATATTCAGGAAAAAACGCATACGCCCTTTTTGGCCAAGTGCATCATTGTCGACCTTCTGCCTCTTTTCCTATGCTTTAAATGCAATTCCAGTCTACCTCCTGAAATCGGTTTCCTGCAATTCTGCCCGGCTTTCAAGTCCTCTTGGCAGCCTTACTTCAGTATATTTTTGGATGATAGCTGTCATTTATAACTCTGCAGGTTTGTGAATTACAGTGCCCCTGAGCTCCTTTCTTCAACTCGCTTTCTTGTGAGCTGGCCGCAACACCGCAGGATTGCTTCAGGCCCTAATCTGGTTCCGGCATGGCACGCTGAGCCTTTGGTTAATTCCTCTTCCTGGTGGGAAATGAGAGTTAAATTTTCCCGTCCAGACACCTCCAGCTAGTCTCTCATTGGTTCTCCCTATTCCTGTTCATCTTCCGCGGAATTTGCAAACTGGGCCAAACAGGAGGTTAAAGGCACTGACTCTCCAAGTCGGGAGAGTGTTAGTAAAGCTTCTGGAATGTTGCACCCGAGTACCAGGGGACGAGAACTGAGACATATTTCAACACGTCTCCCGATCACACGGTTGATCATACTCTGGGTTCCACATGCATGTTTTAGCTGAAGGAAGAATCCCTTAAACCTGGAGAGTTGAGACCCGTGGAATGGGTACCATGCAATATGACTTCAAAGGGTCTTCATTTGCTCACCAAAACTCTCCAATCCTATCACTGCTGCGTTTTTGCCCCTGTACTCACGATTGATTCACTTTCAGAGACATAGCAATCCATAGGTTTTAAGATACTTACTAGTCAGGTACATTATTAGGCGTTTAATATGGGGTTTTGAGTCCATTTCGTTGAGCAAGGAGTAGCTCTTGTCTATTACATATTTGGCTTAAGGAACTTTATCTGTGCTCATTTCAATCTCTGGTTTTATGCAGCACCCCAACTCACCTTTCCCCTTAAGCAAGCATAAGTTGGTTTTCTAAATTTGGGACCATGTTCTGTTTGGAAATCCAGTTCCTGTGTAGCCAAGTTTACATTCCGTGTATTAGTGATATCTTATGATGTTTCTTTTTCTGTGTGACTTATTTCAGTTAGAATCATCATACCTGAATCCACTCATTATGCTGCTATGGGCCTGATGACATAGATGTCATTGCTGAGTGATATTGCATTGTACGTAAGTACCACAACTTCTTTATCCATTTTTCGCTTTATGCGATATTGAACTTGTACCGTAAACGAGTTTCTTGTAAACAGAGCCATCCCAAACTTTGGGGTGGCTGTGTCTTTTTGATTTTAATTTCCCTAAGCTATAGGACCATAAGTGGAAGTGCCCTAGGCTCTGTTGCTTTGTTTTTTAGATGTTTCAGGAAACACCATACACTTCTCCCTAGTGGCTGTTGGCAAGTTACATCCTGCCCATCAGCATAACAAGGCTCCCAGTTCTCCATGGCCTGTCCTGCCTTTCTGGATTTTACACTTTTTTCAGATGGCCCTTTTGACGGGGGGGATGTGAGACTTCATTGTAGTGCAGATTTCCTTTGCAAGCTTGCTTGGTTGGCCAAAAAGGGCGTATGCGTTTTTTCCTGAATATATTCAGGAAAAAACGCATACGCCCTTTTTGGCCAAGTGCATCATTGTCGACCTTCTGCCTCTTTTCCTATGCTTTAAATGCAATTCCAGTCTACCTCCTGAAATCGGTTTCCTGCAATTCTGCCCGGCTTTCAAGTCCTCTTGGCAGCCTTACTTCAGTGTATTTTTGGATGATAGCTGTCATTTATAACTCTGCAGGTTTGTGAATTACAGTGCCCCTGAGCTCCTTTCTTCAACTCGCTTTCTTGTGAGCTGGCCGCAACACCGCAGGATTGCTTCAGGCCCTAATCTGGTTCCGGCATGGCACGCTGAGCCTTTGGTTAATTCCTCTTCCTGGTGGGAAATGAGAGTTAAATTTTCCCGTCCAGACACCTCCAGCTAGTCTCTCATTGGTTCTCCCTGTTCCTGTTCATCTTCCGCGGAATTTGCAAACTGGGCCAAACAGGAGGTTAAAGGCACTGACTCTCCAAGTCGGGAGAGTGTTAGTAAAGCTTCTGGAATGTTGCACCCGAGTACCAGGGGACGAGAACTGAGACATATTTCAACACGTCTCCCGATCACACGGTTGATCATACTCTGGGTTCCACATGCATGTTTTAGCTGAAGGAAGAATCCCTTAAACCTGGAGAGTTGAGACCCGTGGAATGGGTACCATGCAATATGACTTCAAAGGGTCTTCATTTGCTCACCAAAACTCTCCAATCCTATCACTGCTGCGTTTTTGCCCCTGTACTCACGATTGATTCACTTTCAGAGACATAGCAATCCATAGGTTTTAAGATACTTACTAGTCAGGTACATTATTAGGCGTTTAATATGGGGTTTTGAGTCCATTTCGTTGAGCAAGGAGTAGCTCTTGTCTATTACATATTTGGCTTAAGGAACTTTATCTGTGCTCATTTCAATCTCTGGTTTTATGCAGCACCCCAACTCACCTTTCCCCTTAAGCAAGCATAAGTTGGTTTTCTAAATTTGGGACCATGTTCTGTTTTGAAATTCAGTTCCTGTGTAGCCAAGTTTACATTCCGTGTATTAGTGATATCTTATGATGTTTCTTTTTCTGTGTGACTTATTTCAGTTAGAATCATCATACCTGAATCCACTCATTATGCTGCTATGGGCCTGATGACATAGATGTCATTGCTGAGTGATATTGCATTGTACGTAATTACCACAACTTCTTTATCCATTTTTCGCTTTATGCGATATTGAACTTGTACCGTAAAGGAGTTTCTTGTAAACAGAGCCATCCCAAACTTTGGGGTGGCTGTGTCTTTTTGATTTTAATTTCCCTAAGCTATAGGACCATAAGTGGAAGTGCCCTAGGCTCTGTTGCTTTGTTTTTTAGATGTTTCAGGAAACACCATACACTTCTCCCGAGTGGCTGTTAGCAAGTTACATCCCGCCCATCAGCATAACAAGGCTCCCAGTTCTCCATGGCCTGTCCTGCCTTTCTGGATTTTACACTTTTTTCAGATGGCCCTTTTGACGGGGGGGGAAGTGAGACTTCATTGTAGTGCAGATTTCCTTTGCAAGCTTGCTTGGTTGGCCAAAAAGTGCGTATGCGTTTTTTCCTGAATATATTCAGGAAAAAACGCATACGCCCTTTTTGGCCAAGTGCATCATTGTCGACCTTCTGCCTCTTTTCCTATGCTTTAAATGCAATTCCAGTCTACCTCCTGAAATCGGTTTCCTGCAATTCTGCCCGGCTTTCAAGTCCTCTTGGCAGCCTTACTTCAGTATATTTTTGGATGATAGCTGTCATTTATAACTCTGCAGGTTTGTGAATTACAGTGCCCCTGAGCTCCTTTCTTCAACTCGCTTTCTTGTGAGCTGGCCGCAACACCGCAGGATTGCTTCAGGCCCTAATCTGGTTCCGGCATGGCACGCTGAGCCTTTGGTTAATTCCTCTTCCTGGTGGGAAATGAGAGTTAAATTTTCCCGTCCAGACACCTCCAGCTAGTCTCTCATTGGTTCTCCCTATTCCTGTTCATCTTCCGCGGAATTTGCAAACTGGGCCAAAGAGGAGGTTAAAGGCACTGACTCTCCAAGTCGGGAGAGTGTTAGTAAAGCTTCTGGAATGTTGCACCCGAGTACCAGGGGACGAGAACTGAGACATATTTCAACACGTCTCCCGATCACACGGTTGATCATACTCTGGGTTCCACATGCATGTTTTAGCTGAAGGAAGAATCCCTTAAACCTGGAGAGTTGAGACCCGTGGAATGGGTACCATGCAATATGACTTCAAAGGGTCTTCATTTGCTCACCAAAACTCTCCAATCCTATCACTGCTGCGTTTTTGCCCCTGTACTCACGATTGATTCACTTTCAGAGACATAGCAATCCATAGGTTTTAAGATACTTACTAGTCAGGTACATTATTAGGCGTTTAATATGGGGTTTTGAGTCCATTTCGTTGAGCAAGGAGTAGCTCTTGTCTATTACATATTTGGCTTAAGGAACTTTATCTGTGCTCATTTCAATCTCTGGTTTTATGCAGCACCCCAACTCACCTTTCCCCTTAAGCAAGCATAAGTTGGTTTTCTAAATTTGGGACCATGTTCTGTTTGGAAATCCAGTTCCTGTGTAGCCAAGTTTACATTCCGTGTATTAGTGATATCTTATGATGTTTCTTTTTCTGTGTGACTTATTTCAGTTAGAATCATCATACCTGAATCCACTCATTATGCTGCTATGGGCCTGATGACATAGATGTCATTGCTGAGTGATATTGCATTGTACGTAAGTACCACAACTTCTTTATCCATTTTTCGCTTTATGCGATATTGAACTTGTACCGTAAACGAGTTTCTTGTAAACAGAGCCATCCCAAACTTTGGGGTGGCTGTGTCTTTTTGATTTTAATTTCCCTAAGCTATAGGACCATAAGTGGAAGTGCCCTAGGCTCTGTTGCTTTGTTTTTTAGATGTTTCAGGAAACACCATACACTTCTCCGGAGTGGCTGTTGGCAAGTTACATCCTGCCCATCAGCATAACAAGGCTCCCAGTTCTCCATGGCCTGTCCTGCCTTTCTGGATTTTACACTTTTTTCAGATGGCCCTTTTGACGGGGGGTAAGTGAGACTTCATTGTAGTGCAGATTTCCTTTGCAAGCTTGCTTGGTTGGCCAAAAAGGGCGTATGCGTTTTTTCCTGAATATATTCAGGAAAAAACGCATACGCCCTTTTTGGCCAAGTGCATCATTGTCGACCTTCTGCCTCTTTTCCTATGCTTTAAATGCAATTCCAGTCTACCTCCTGAAATCGGTTTCCTGCAATTCTGCCCGGCTTTCAAGTCCTCTTGGCAGCCTTACTTCAGTATATTTTTGGATGATAGCTGTCATTTATAACTCTGCAGGTTTGTGAATTACAGTGCCCCTGAGCTCCTTTCTTCAACTCGCTTTCTTGTGAGCTGGCCGCAACACCGCAGGATTGCTTCAGGCCCTAATCTGGTTCCGGCATGGCACGCTGAGCCTTTGGTTAATTCCTCTTCCTGGTGGGAAATGAGAGTTAAATTTTCCCGTCCAGACACCTCCAGCTAGTCTCTCATTGGTTCTCCCTATTCCTGTTCATCTTCCGTGGAATTTGCAAACTGGGCCAAAGAGGAGTTTAAAGGCACTGACTCTCCAAGTCGGGAGAGTGTTAGTAAAGCATCTGGAATGTTGCACCCGAGTACCAGGGGACGAGAACTGAGACATATTTGAACACGTCTCCCGATCACACGGTTGATCATACTCTGGGTTCCACATGCATGTTTTAGCTGAAGGAAGAATCCCTTAAACCTGGAGAGTTGAGACCCGTGGAATGGGTACCATGCAATATGACTTCAAAGGGTCTTCATTTGCTCACCAAAACTCTCCAATCCTATCACTGCTGCGTTTTTGCCCCTGTACTCACGATTGATTCACTTTCAGAGACATAGCAATCCATAGGTTTTAAGATACTTACTAGTCAGGTACATTATTAGGCGTTTAATATGGGGTTTTGAGTCCATTTCGTTGAGCAAGGAGTAGCTCTTGTCTATTACATATTTGGCTTAAGGAACTTTATCTGTGCTCATTTCAATCTCTGGTTTTATGCAGCACCCCAACTCACCTTTCCCCTTAAGCAAGCATAAGTTGGTTTTCTAAATTTGGGACCATGTTCTGTTTTGAAATTCAGTTCCTGTGTAGCCAAGTTTACATTCCGTGTATTAGTGATATCTTATGATGTTTCTTTTTCTGTGTGACTTATTTCAGTTAGAATCATCATACCTGAATCCACTCATTATGCTGCTATGGGCCTGATGACATAGATGTCATTGCTGAGTGATATTGCATTGTACGTAAGTACCACAACTTCTTTATCCATTTTTCGCTTTATGCGATATTGAACTTGTACCGTAAACGAGTTTCTTGTAAACAGAGCCATCCCAAACTTTGGGGTGGCTGTGTCTTTTTGATTTTAATTTCCCTAAGCTATAGGACCATAAGTGGAAGTGCCCTAGGCTCTGTTGCTTTGTTTTTTAGATGTTTCAGGAAACACCATACACTTCTCCCGAGTGGCTGTTGGCAAGTTACATCCCGCCCATCAGCATAACAAGGCTCCCAGTTCTCCATGGCCTGTCCTGCCTTTCTGGATTTTACACTTTTTTCAGATGGCCCTTTTGACGGGGGGGAAGTGAGACTTCATTGTAGTGCAGATTTCCTTTGCAAGCTTGCTTGGTTGGCCAAAAAGGGCGTATGCGTTTTTTCCTGAATATATTCAGGAAAAAACGCATACGCCCTTTTTGGCCAAGTGCATCATTGTCGACCTTCTGCCTCTTTTCCTATGCTTTAAATGCAATTCCAGTCTACCTCCTGAAATCGGTTTCCTGCAATTCTGCCCGGCTTTCAAGTCCTCTTGGCAGCCTTACTTCAGTATATTTTTGGATGATAGCTGTCATTTATAACTCTGCAGGTTTGTGAATTACAGTGCCCCTGAGCTCCTTTCTTCAACTCGCTTTCTTGTGAGCTGGCCGCAACACCGCAGGATTGCTTCAGGCCCTAATCTGGTTCCGGCATGGCACGCTGAGCCTTTGGTTAATTCCTCTTCCTGGTGGGAAATGAGAGTTAAATTTTCCCGTCCAGACACCTCCAGCTAGTCTCTCATTGGTTCTCCCTATTCCTGTTCATCTTCCGCGGAATTTGCAAACTGGGCCAAACAGGAGGTTAAAGGCACTGACTCTCCAAGTCGGGAGAGTGTTAGTAAAGCATCTGGAATGTTGCACCCGAGTACCAGGGGACGAGAACTGAGACATATTTCAACACGTCTCCCGATCACACGGTTGATCATACTCTGGGTTCCACATGCATGTTTTAGCTGAAGGAAGAATCCCTTAAACCTGGAGAGTTGAGACCCGTGGAATGGGTACCATGCAATATGACTTCAAAGGGTCTTCATTTGCTCACCAAAACTCTCCAATCCTATCACTGCTGCGTTTTTGCCCCTGTACTCACGATTGATTCACTTTCAGAGACATAGCAATCCATAGGTTTTAAGATACTTACTAGTCAGGTACATTATTAGGCGTTTAATATGGGGTTTTGAGTCCATTTCGTTGAGCAAGGAGTAGCTCTTGTCTATTACATATTTGGCTTAAGGAACTTTATCTGTGCTCATTTCAATCTCTGGTTTTATGCAGCACCCCAACTCACCTTTCCCCTTAAGCAAGCATAAGTTGATTTTCTAAATTTGGGACCATGTTCTGTTTTGAAATTCAGTTCCTGTGTAGCCAAGTTTACATTCCGTGTATTAGTGATATCTTATGATGTTTCTTTTTCTTTGTGACTTATTTCAGTTAGAATCATCATACCTGAATCCACTCATTATGCTGCTATGGGCCTGATGACATAGATGTCATTGCTGAGTGATATTGCATTGTACGTAAGTACCACAACTTCTTTATCCATTTTTCGCTTTATGCGATATTGAACTTGTACCGTAAACGAGTTTCTTGTAAACAGAGCCATCCCAAACTTTGGGGTGGCTGTGTCTTTTTGATTTTAATTTCCCTAAGCTATAGGACCATAAGTGGAAGTGCCCTAGGCTCTGTTGCTTTGTTTTTTAGATGTTTCAGGAAACACCATACACTTCTCCCCAGTGGCTGTTGGCAATTTACATCCCGCCCATCAGCATAACAAGGCTCCCAGTTCTCCATGGCCTGTCCTGCCTTCTGGATTTTACACTTTTTTCAGATGGCCCTTTTGATGGGGGGGGGAAGTGAGACTTCATTGTAGTGCAGATTTCCTTTGCAAGCTTGCTTGCTTGGCCAAAAAGGGCGTATGTGTTTTTTCCTGCAGGAAAAATCGCATACGCCCTTTTTGGCCAAGTGCATCATTGTCGACCTTCTGCCTCTTTTCCTATGCTTTAAATGCAATTCCAGTCTACCTCCTGAAATCGGTTTCCTGCAATTCTGCCCGGCTTTCAAGTCCTCTTGGCAGCCTTACTTCAGTATATTTTTGGATGATAGCTGTCATTTATAACTCTGCAGGTTTGTGAATTACAGTGCCCCTGAGCTCCTTTCTTCAACTCGCTTTCTTGTGAGCTGGCCGCAACACCGCAGGATTGCTTCAGGCCCTAATCTGGTTCCGGCATGGCACGCTGAGCCTTTGGTTAATTCCTCTTCCTGGTGGGAAATGAGAGTTAAATTTTCCCGTCCAGACACCTCCAGCTAGTCTCTCATTGGTTCTCCCTATTCCTGTTCATCTTCCGCGGAATTTGCAAACTGGGCCAAACAGGAGGTTAAAGGCACTGACTCTCCAAGTCTGGAGAGTGTTAGTAAAGCTTCTGGAATGTTGCACCCGAGTACCAGGGGACGAGAACTGAGACATATTTCAACACGTCTCCCGATCACACGGTTGATCATACTCTGGGTTCCACATGCATGTTTTAGCTGAAGGAAGAATCCCTTAAACCTGGAGAGTTGAGACCCGTGGATGGGTACCATGCAATATGACTTCAAAGGGTCTTCATTTGCTCACCAAAACTCTCCAATCCTATCACTGCTGCGTTTTTGCCCCTGTACTCACGATTGATTCACTTTCAGAGACATAGCAATCCATAGGTTTTAAGATACTTACTAGTCAGGTACATTATTAGGCATTTAATATGGGGTTTTGAGTCCATTTCGTTGAGCAAGGAGTAGCTCTTGTCTATTACATATTTGGCTTAAGGAACTTTATCTGTGCTCATTTCAATCTCTGGTTTTATGCAGCACCCCAACTCACCTTATCCCCTTAAGCAAGCATAAGTTGGTTTTCTAAATTTGGGACCATGTTCTGTTTTGAATCCAGTTCCTGTGTAGCCAAGTTTATATTCCGTGTATTAGTGATATCTTATGATGTTTCTTTTTCTGTGTGACTTATTTCAGTTAGAATCATCATACCTGATCCACTCATTATGCTGCTATGGGCCTGATGACATAGATGTCATTGCTGAGTGATATTGCATTGTACGTAAGTACCACAACTTCTTTATCCATTTTTCGCTTTATGCGATATTGGAACTTGTACCGTAAACGAGTTTCTTGTAAACAGAGCCATCCCAAACTTTGGGGTGGCTGTGTCTTTTTGATTTTAATTTCCCTAAGCTATAGGACCATAAGTGGAAGTGCCCTAGGCTCTGTTGCTTTGTTTTTTAGATGTTTCAGGAAACACCATACACTTCTCCCGCGTGGCTGTTGGCAAGTTACATCCCGCCCATCAGCATAACAAGGACTGCCAGTTCCCCATGGCCTGTCCTGCCTTTCTGGATTTTACACTTTTTTCAGATGGCCCTTTTGATGGGGGGGGGGAAGTGAGACTTCATTGTAGTTGCAGATTTCCTTTGCAAGCTTGCTTGCTTGGCCAAAATAGGGCGTATGTGTTTTTTCTTGCAGGAAAAATCGCATACGACCCTTTTTGGCCAAGTGCATCATTGTCGACCTTCTGCCTCTTTTCCTATGCTTTAAATGCAATTCCAGTCTACCTCCTGAAATCGGTTTCCTGCAATTCCTGCCGGCTTTCAAGTCCTCTTGGCAGCCTTACTTCAGTATATTTTTGGATGATAGCTGTCATTTATAACTCTGCAGGTTTGTGAATTACAGTGCCCCTGAGCTCCTTTCTTCAACTCGCTTTCTTGTGAGCTGGCCGCACACCGCAGGATTGCTTCAGGCCCTAATCTGGTTCCGGCATGGCACGCTGAGCCTTTGTTAATTCCTCTTCCTGGTGGGAAATGAGAGTTAAATTTTCCCGTCCAGACACCTCCAGCTAGTCTCTCATTGGTTCTCCCTATTCCTGTTCATCTTCCGCGGAATTTGCAAACTGGGCCAAACAGGAGGTTAAAGGCACTGACTCTCCAAGTCTGGAGAGTGTTAGTAAAGCTTCTGGAATGTTGCACCCGAGTACCAGGGGACGAGAACTGAGACATATTTCACACGTCTCCCGATCACACGGTTGATCATACTCTGGGTTCCACATGCATGTTTTAGCTGAAGGAAGAATCCCTTAAACCTGGAGAGTTGAGACCCGTGGATGGGTACCATGCAATATGACTTCAAAGGGTCTTCATTTGCTCACCAAAACTCTCCAATCCTATCACTGCTGCGTTTTTGCCCCTGTACTCACGATTGATTCACTTTTCAGAGACATAGCAATCCATAGGTTTTAAGATACTTACTAGTCAGGTACATTATTAGGCATTTAATATGGGGTTTTGAGTCCATTTCGTTGAGCAAGGAGTAGCTCTTGTCTATTACATATTTGGCTTAAGGAACTTTATCTGTGCTCATTTCAATCTCTGGTTTTATGCAGCACCCCAACTCACCTTTCCCTTAAGCAAGCATAAGTTGGTTTCTAAATTTGGGACCATGTTCTGTTTTGAAATCCAGTTCCTGTGTAGCCAAGTTTATATTCCGTGTATTAGTGATATCTTATGATGTTTCTTTTTCTGTGTGACTTATTTCAGTTAGAATCATCATACTGAATCACTCATTATGCTGCTATGGGGCCTGATGACATAGATGTCATTGCTGAGTGATATTGCATTGTACGTAAGTACCACAACTTCTTTATCCATTTTTCGGCTTTATGCGATATTGAACTTGTACCGTAAACGAGTTCTTGTAAACAGAGCCATCCCAAACTTTGGGGTGGCTGTGTCTTTTTGATTTTAATTTCCCTAAGCTATAGGACCATAAGTGGAAGTGCCTAGGCTCTGTTGCTTTGTTTTTTAGATGTTTCAGGAAACACCATTACACTTCTCCCGCGTGGCTGTTGGCAAGTTACATCCCGCCCCATCAGCATAACAAGGCTCCCAGTTCCCCATGGCCTGTCCTGCCTTTCTGGATTTTACACTTTTTTTCAGATGGCCCTTTTGACGGGGGGGAAGTGAGACTTCATTGTAGTGCAGATTTCCTTTGCAAGCTTGCTTGGTTGGCCAAAAAGGGCGTATGCGTTTTTTCCTGAATATATTCAGGAAAAAACGCATACGCCCTTTTTGGCCAAGTGCATCATTGTCGACCTTCTGCCTCTTTTCCTATGCTTTAAATGCAATTCCAGTCTACCTCCTGAAATCGGTTTCCTGCAATTCTGCCCGGCTTCAAGTCCTCTTGCAGCCCTTACTTCAGTATATTTTTGGATGATAGCTGTCATTATAACTCTGCAGGTTTGTGAATTACAGTGCCCCTGAGCTCCTTTCTTCAACTCGCTTTCTTGTGAGCTGGCCGCAACACCGCAGGATTGCTTCAGGCCCTAAATCTGGTTCCGGCATGGCACGCTGAGCCTTTGGTTAATTCCTCTTCCTGGTGGGAAATGAGAGTTAATTTTCCCGTCCAGACACCTCCAGCTAGTCTCTCATTGGTTCTCCCTATTCCTGTTCATCTTCCGTGGAATTTGCAAACTGGGCCAAAGAGGAGGTTAAAGGCACTGACTCTCCAAGTCGGGAGAGTGTTAGTAAAGCATCTGGAATGTTGCACCCGAGTACCAGGGGACGAGAACTGAGACATATTTCAACACGTCTCCCGATCACACGGTTGATCATACTCTGGGTTCCACATGCATGTTTTAGCTGAAGGAAGAATCCCTTAAACCTGGAGAGTTGAGACCCGTGGAATGGGTACCATGCAATATGACTTCAAAGGGTCTTCATTTGCTCACCAAAACTCTCCAATCCTATCACTGCTGCGTTTTTGCCCCTGTACTCACGATTGATTCACTTTCAGAGACATAGCAATCCATAGGTTTTAAGATACTTACTAGTCAGGTACATTATTAGGCGTTTAATATGGGGTTTTGAGTCCATTTCATTGAGCAAGGAGTAGCTCTTGTCTATTACATATTTGGCTTAAGGAACTTTATCTGTGCTCATTTCAATCTCTGGTTTTATGCAGCACCCCAACTCACCTTTCCCCTTAAGCAAGCATAAGTTGGTTTTCTAAATTTGGGACCATATTCTGTTTGAAATCCAGTTCCTGTGTAGCCAAGTTTACATTCCGTGTATTAGTGATATCTTATGATGTTTCTTTTTCTGTGTGACTTATTTCAGTTAGAATCATCATACCTGAATCCACTCATTATGCTGCTATGGGCCTGATGACATAGATGTCATTGCTGAGTGATATTGCATTGTACGTAAGTACCACAACTTCTTTATCCATTTTCGCTTTATGCGATATTGAACTTGTACCGTAAACGAGTTTCTTGTAAACAGAGCCATCCAAACTTTGGGGGTGGCTGTGTCTTTTTGATTTTAATTTCCCTAAGCTATAGGACCATAAGTGGAAGTGCCCTAGGCTCTGTTGCTTTGTTTTTTAGATGTTTCAGGAAACACCATACACTTCTCCCGAGTGGCTGTTGGCAAGTTACATCCCGCCCATCAGCATAACAAGGCTCCCAGTTCTCCATGGCCTGTCCTGCCTTTCTGGATTTACACTTTTTTCAGATGGCCCTTTTGACGGGGGGAAGTGAGACTTCATTGTAGTGCAGATTTCCTTTGCAAGCTTGCTTGGTTGGCCAAAAAGGGCGTATGCGTTTTTTCCTGAATATATTCAGGAAAAAACGCATACGCCCTTTTTGGCCAAGTGCATCATTGTCGACCTTCTGCCTCTTTTCCTATGCTTTAAATGCAATTCCAGTCTACCTCCTGAAATCGGTTTCCTGCAATTCTGCCCGGCTTTCAAGTCCTCTTGGCAGCCTACTTCAGTATATTTTTGGATGATAGCTGTCATTTATAACTCTGCAGGTTTGTGAATTACAGTGCCCCTGAGCTCCTTTCTTCAACTCGCTTTCTTGTGAGCTGGCCGCAACACCGCAGGATTGCTTCAGGCCCTAATCTGGTTCCGGCATGGCACGCTGAGCCTTTGGTTAATTCCTCTTCCTGGTGGGAAATGAGAGTTAAATTTTCCCGTCCAGACACCTCCAGCTAGTCTCTCATTGGTTCTCCCTATTCCTGTTCATCTTCCGTGGAATTTGCAAACTGGCCAAAGAGGAGGTTAAAGGCACTGACTCTCCAATTCGGGAGAGTGTTAGTAAAGCATCTGGAATGTTGCACCCGAGTACCAGGGGACGAGAACTGAGACATATTTCAACACGTCCCCCGATCACACGGTTGATCATACTCTGGTTTCCACATGCATGTTTTAGCTGAAGGAAGAATCCCTTAAACCTGGAGAGTTGAGACCCGTGGAATGGGTACCATGCAATATGACTTCAAAGGGTCTTCATTTGCTCACCAAAACTCTCCAATCCTATCACTGCTGCGTTTTTGCCCCTGTACTCACGATTGATTCACTTTCAGAGACATAGCAATCCATAGGTTTAAGATACTTACTAGTCAGGTACATTATTAGGCGTTTAATATGGGGGTTTTGAGTCCATTTCGTTGAGCAAGGAGTAGCTCTTGTCTATTACATATTTGGCTTAAGGAACTTTATCTGTGCTCATTTCAATCTCTGGTTTTATGCAGCACCCCAACTCACCTTTCCCCTTAAGCAAGCATAAGTTGATTTTCTAAATTTGGGGACCATGTTCTGTTTTGAAATTCAGTTCCTGTGTAGCCAAGTTTACATTCCGTGTATTAGTGATATCTTATGATGTTTCTTTTTCTGTGTGACTTATTTCAGTTAGAATCATCATACCTGAATCCACTCATTATGCTGCTATGGACCTGATGACATAGATGTCATTGCTGAGTGATATTGCATTGTACGTAAGTACCACAACTTCTTTATCCATTTTTCGCTTTATGCGATATTGAACTTGTACCGTAAACGAGTTTCTTGTAAACAGAGCATCCCAAACTTTGGGTGGCTGTGTCTTTTTGATTTTAATTTCCCTAAGCTATAGGACCATAAGTGGAAGTGCCCTAGGCTCTGTTGCTTTGTTTTTTAGATGTTTCAGGAAACACCATACACTTCTCCCGAGTGGCTGTTGGCAATTTACATCCCGCCCATCAGCATAACAAGGCTCCCAGTTCTCCATGGCCTGTCCTGCCTTTCTGGATTTTACACTTTTTTCAGATGGCCCTTTTGACGGGGGAGGGGAGAGTGAGACTTCATTGTAGTGCAGATTTCCTTTGCAAGCTTGCTTGGTTGTCCAGAAAGGGCGTATGCGTTTTTTCCTGAATATATTCAGGAAAAAACGCATACGCCCTTTTTGGCCAAGTGCATCATTGTCGACCTTCTGCCTCTTTTCCTATGCTTTAAATGCAATTCCAGTCTACCTCCTGAAATCGGTTTCCTGCAATTCTGCCCGGCTTTCAAGTCCTCTTGGCAGCCTTACTTCAGTATATTTTTGGATGATAGCTGTCATTTATAACTCTGCAGGTTTGTGAATTACAGTGCCCCTGAGCTCCTTTCTTCAACTCGCTTTCTTGTGAGCTGGCCGCAACACCGCAGGATTGCTTCAGGCCCTAATCTGGTTCCGGCATGGCACGCTGAGCCTTTGGTTAATTCCTCTTCCTGGTGGGAAATGAGAGTTAAATTTTCCCGTCCAGACACCTCCAGCTAGTCTCTCATTGGTTCTCCCTATTCCTGTTCATCTTCCGCGGAATTTGCAAACTGGGCCAAACAGGAGGTTAAAGGCACTGACTCTCCAAGTCGGGAGAGTGTTAGTAAAGCTTCTGGAATGTTGCACCCGAGTACCAGGGGGACGAGAACTGAGACATATTTCAACACGTCTCCCGATCACACGGTTGATCATACTCTGGGTTCCACATGCATGTTTTAGCTGAAGGAAGAATCCCTTAAACCTGGAGAGTTGAGACCCGTGGAATGGGTACCATGCAATATGACTTCAAAGGGTCTTCATTTGCTCACCAAAACTCTCCAATCCTATCACTGCTGCGTTTTTGCCCCTGTACTCACGATTGATTCACTTTCAGAGACATAGCAATCCATAGGTTTTAAGATACTTACTAGTCAGGTACATTATTAGGCGTTTAATATGGGGTTTTGAGTCCATTTCGTTGAGCAAGGAGTAGCTCTTGTCTATTACATATTTGGCTTAAGGAACTTTATCTGTGCTCATTTCAATCTCTGGTTTATGCAGCACCCAACTCACCTTTCCCCTTAAGCAAACATAAGTTGGTTTTTCTAAATTTGGGACCATGTTCTGTTTTGAAATCCAGTTCCTGTGTAGCTAAGTTTATATTCCGTGTATTAGTGATATCTTATGATGTTTCTTTTTCTGTGTGACTTATTTCAGTTAGAATCATCATACCTGAATCCACTCATTATGCTGCTATGGGCCTGATGACATAGATGTCATTGCTGAGTGATATTGCATTGTACGTAAGTACCACAACTTCTTTATCCATTTTTCGCTTTATGCGATATTGAACTTGTACCGTAAACGAGTTTCTTGTAAACAGAGCCATCCCAAACTTTGGGGTGGCTGTGTCTTTTTGATTTTAATTTCCCTAAGCTATAGGACCATAAGTGGAAGTGCCCTAGGCTCTGTTGCTTTGTTTTTTAGATGTTTCAGGAAACACCATACACTTCTCCCGCGTGGCTGTTGGCAAGTTACATCCCGCCCATCAGCATAACAAGGCTCCCAGTTCCCCATGGCCAGTCCTGCCTTTCTGGATTTTACACTTTTTTCAGATGGCCCTTTTGACGGGGTGGAAGTGAGACTTCATTGTAGTGCAGATTTCCTTTGCAAGCTTGCTTGGTTGGCCAAAAAGGGCGTATGCGTTTTTTCCTGAATATATTCAGGAAAAAACGCATACGCCCTTTTTGGCCAAGTGCATCATTGTCGACCTTCTGCCTCTTTTCCTATGCTTTAAATGCAATTCCAGTCTACCTCCTGAAATCGGTTTCCTGCAATTCTGCCCGGCTTTCAAGTCCTCTTGGCAGCCTTACTTCAGTATATTTTTGGATGATAGCGGTCATTTATAACTCTGCAGGTTTGTGAATTACAGTGCCCCTGAGCTCCTTTCTTCAACTCGATTTCTTGTGAGCTGGCCGCAACACCGCAGGATTGCTTCAGGCCCTAATCTGGTTCCGGCATGGCACGCTGAGCCTTTGGTTAATTCCTGTTCCTGGTGGGAAATGAGAGTTAAATTTTCCCGTCCAGACACCTCCAGCTAGTCTCTCATTGGTTCTCCCTATTCCTGTTCATCTTCCGTGGAATTTGCAAACTGGGCCAAAGAGGAGGTTAAAGGCACTGACTCTCCAAGTCGGGAGAGTGTTAGTAAAGCATCTGGAATGTTGCACCCGAGTACCAGGGGACGAGAACTGAGACATATTTCAACACGTCCCCCGATCACACGGTTGATCATACTCTGGGTTCCACATGCATGTTTTAGCTGAAGGAAGAATCCCTTAAACCTGGAGAGTTGAGACCCGTGGAATGGGTACCATGCAATATGACTTCAAAGGGTCTTCATTTGCTCACCAAAACTCTCCAATCCTATCACTGCTGCGTTTTTGCCCCTGTACTCACGATTGATTCACTTTCAGAGACATAGCAATCCATAGGTTTTAAGATACTTACTAGTCAGGTACATTATTAGGCGTTTAATATGGGGTTTTGAGTCCATTTCGTTGAGCAAGGAGTAGCTCTTGTCTATTACATATTTGGCTTAAGGAACTTTATCTGTGCTCATTTCAATCTCTGGTTTTATGCAGCACCCCAACTCACCTTTCCCCTTAAGCAAGCATAAGTTGATTTTCTAAATTTGTGACCATGTTCTGTTTTGAAATTCAGTTCCTGTGTAGCCAAGTTTACATTCCGTGTATTAGTGATATCTTATGATGTTTCTTTTTCTGTGTGACTTATTTCAGTTAGAATCATCATACCTGAATCCACTCATTATGCTGCTATGGACCTGATGACATAGATGTCATTGCTGAGTGATATTGCATTGTACGTAAGTACCACAACTTCTTTATCCATTTTTCGCTTTATGCGATATTGAACTTGTACCGTAAATGAGTTTCTTGTAAACAGAGCCATCCCAAACTTTGGGGTGGCTGTGTCTTTTTGATTTTAATTTCCCTAAGCTATAGGACCATAAGTGGAAGTGCCCTAGGCTCTGTTGCTTTGTTTTTTAGATGTTTCAGGAAACACCATACACTTCTCCCGAGGGGCTGTTGGCAATTTACATCCCGCCCATCAGCATAACAAGGCTCCCAGTTCTCCATGGCCTGTCCTGCCTTTCTGGATTTTACACTTTTTTCAGATGGCCCTTTTGACGGGGGGGAAGTGAGACTTCATTGTAGTGCAGATTTCCTTTGCAAGCTTGCTTGGTTGACCAAAAAGGACGTATGCGTTTTTTCCTGAATATATTCAGGAAAAAACGCATACGCCCTTTTTGGCCAAGTGCATCATTGTCGACCTTCTGCCTCTTTTCCTATGCTTTAAATGCAATTCCAGTCTACCTCCTGAAATCGGTTTCCTGCAATTCTGCCCGGCTTTCAAGTCCTCTTGGCAGCCTTACTTCAGTATATTTTTGGATGATAGCTGTCATTTATAACTCTGCAGGTTTGTGAATTACAGTGCCCCTGAGCTCCTTTCTTCAACTCGCTTTCTTGTGAGCTGGCCGCAACACCGCAGGATTGCTTCAGGCCCTAATCTGGTTCCGGCATGGCACGCTGAGCCTTTGGTTAATTCCTCTTCCTGGTGGGAAATGAGAGTTAAATTTTCCCGTCCAGACACCTCCAGCTAGTCTCTCATTGGTTCTCCCTATTCCTGTTCATCTTCCGCGGAATTTGCAAACTGGGCCAAACAGGAGGTTAAAGGCACTGACTCTCCAAGTCGGGAGAGTGTTAGTAAAGCATCTGGAATGTTGCACCCGAGTACCAGGGGACGAGAACTGAGACATATTTCAACACGTCTCCCGATCACACGGTTGATCATACTCTGGGTTCCACATGCATGTTTTAGCTGAAGGAAGAATCCCTTAAACCTGGAGAGTTGAGACCCGTGGAATGGGTACCATGCAATATGACTTCAAAGGGTCTTCATTTGCTCACCAAAACTCTCCAATCCTATCACTGCTGCGTTTTTGCCCCTGTACTCACGATTGATTCACTTTCAGAGACATAGCAATCCATAGGATTTAAGATACTTACTAGTCAGGTACATTATTAGGCATTTAATATGGGGTTTTGAGTCCATTTCGTTGAGCAAAGAGTAGCTCTTGTCTATTACATATTTGGCTTAAGGAACTTTATCTGTGCTCATTTCAATCTCTGGTTTTATGCAGCACCCCAACTCACCTTTCCCCTTAAGCAAGCATAAGTTGGTTTTCTAAATTTGGGACCATGTTCTGTTTTGAAATTCAGTTCCTGTGTAGCCAAGTTTACATTCCGTGTATTAGTGATATCTTATGATGTTTCTTTTTCTGTGTGACTTATTTCAGTTAGAATCATCATACCTGAATCCACTCATTATGCTGCTATGGGCTTGATGACATAGATGTCATTGCTGAGTGATATTGCATTGTACGTAAGTACCACAACTTCTTTATCCATTTTTCGCTTTATGCAATATTGAACTTGTACCGTAAACGAGTTTCTTGTAAACAGAGCCATCCCAAACTTTGGGGTGGCTGTGTCTTTTTGATTTTAATTTCCCTAAGCTATAGGACCATAAGTGGAAGTGCCCTAGGCTCTGTTGCTTTGTTTTTTAGATGTTTCAGGAAACACCATACACTTCTCCCGAGTGGCTGTTGGCAAGTTACATCCCGCCCATCAGCATAACAAGGCTCCCAGTTCTCCATGGCCTGTCCTGCCTTTCTGGATTTTACACTTTTTTCAGATGGCCCTTTTGACGGGGGGGAAGTGAGACTTCATTGTAGTGCAGATTTCCTTTGCAAGCTTGCTTGGTTGGCCAAAAAGGGCGTATGCGTTTTTTCCTGAATATATTCAGGAAAAAACGCATACGCCCTTTTTGGCCAAGTGCATCATTGTCGACGTTCTGCCTCTTTTCCTATGCTTTAAATGCAATTCCAGTCTACCTCCTGAAATCGGTTTCCTGCAATTCTGCCCGGCTTTCAAGTCCTCTTGGCAGCCTTACTTCAGTATATTTTTGGATGATAGCTGTCATTTATAACTCTGCAGGTTTGTGAATTACAGTGCCCCTGAGCTCCTTTCTTCAACTCGCTTTCTTGTGAGCTGGCCGCAACACCGCAGGATTGCTTCAGGCCCTAATCTGGTTCCGGCATGGCACGCTGAGCCTTTGGTTAATTCCTCTTCCTGGTGGGAAATGAGAGTAAAATTTTCCCGTCCAGACACCTCCAGCTAGTCTCTCATTGGTTCTCCCTATTCCTGTTCATCTTCCGTGGAATTTGCAAACTGGGCCAAACAGGAGGTTAAAGGCACTGACTCTCCAAGTCGGGAGAGTGTTAGTAAAGCATCTGGAATGTTGCACCCGAGTACCAGGGGACGAGAACTGAGACATATTTCAACACGTCTCCCGATAACACGGTTGATCATACTCTGGGTTCCACATGCATGTTTTAGCTGAAGGAAGAATCCCTTAAACCTGGAGAGTTGAGACCCGTGGAATGGGTACCATGCAATATGACTTCAAAGGGTCTTCATTTGCTCACCAAAACTCTCCAATCCTATCACTGCTGCGTTTTTGCCCCTGTACTCACGATTGATTCACTTTCAGAGACATAGCAATCCATAGGTTTTAAGATACTTACTAGTCAGGTACATTATTAGGCGTTTAATATGGGGTTTTGAGTCCATTTCGTTGAGCAAGGAGTAGCTCTTGTCTATTACATATTTGGCTTAAGGAACTTTATCTGTGCTCATTTCAATCTCTGGTTTTATGCAGCACCCCAACTCACCTTTCCCCTTAAGCAAGCATAAGTTGGTTTTCTAAATTTGGGACCATGTTCTGTTTTGAAATTCAGTTCCTGTGTAGCCAAGTTTACATTCCGTGTATTAGTGATATCTTATGATGTTTCTTTTTCTGTGTGACTTATTTCAGTTAGAATCATCATACCTGAATCCACTCATTATGCTGCTATGGGCCTGATGACATAGATGTCATTGCTGAGTGATATTGCATTGTACGTAAGTACCACAACTTCTTTATCCATTTTTCGCTTCATGCGATATTGAACTTGTACCGTAAACGAGTTTCTTGTAAACACAGCCATCCCAAGCTTTGGGGTGGCTGTGTCTTTTTGATTTTAATTTCCCTAAGCTATAGGACCATAAGTGGAAGTGCCCTAGGCTCTGTTGCTTTGTTTTTTAGATGTTTCAGGAAACACCATACACTTCTCCCGAGTGGCTGTTGGCAATTTACATCCCGCCCATCAGCATAACAAGGCTCCAAGTTCTCCATGGCCTGTCCTGCCTTTCTGGATTTTACACTTTTTTCAGATGGCCCTTTTGACGGGGGTGGGGGAGTGAGACTTCATTGTAGTGCAGATTTCCTTTGCAAGCTTGCTTGGTTGGCCAAAAAGGGCGTATGCGTTTTTTTCTGAATATATTCAGGAAAAAACGCATACGCCCTTTTTGGCCAAGTGCATCATTGTCGACCTTCTGCCTCTTTTCCTATGCTTTATATGCAATTCCAGTCTACCTCCTGAAATCGGTTTCCTGCAATTCTGCCCGGCTTTCAAGTCCTCTTGGCAGCCTTACTTCAGTATATTTTTGGATGATAGCTGTCATTTATAACTCTGCAGGTTTGTGAATTACAGTGCCCCTGAGCTCCTTTCTTCAACTCGCTTTCTTGTGAGCTGGCCGCAACACCACAGGATTGCTTCAGGCCCTAATCTGGTTCCGGCATGGCACGCTGAGCCTTTGGTTAATTCCACTTCCTGGTGGGAAATGAGAGTTAAATTTTCCCGTCCAGACACCTCCAGCTAGTCTCTCATTGGTTCTCCCTATTCCTGTTCATCTTCCGCGGAATTTGCAAACTGGGCCAAACAGGAGGTTAAAGGCACTGACTCTCCAAGTCGGGAGAGTGTTAGTAAAGCATCTGGAATGTTGCACCCGAGTACCAGGGGACGAGAACTGAGACATATTTCAACACGTCTCCCGATCACACGGTTGATCATACTCTGGGTTCCACATGCATGTTTTAGCTGAAGGAAGAATCCCTTAAACCTGGAGAGTTGAGACCCGTGGAATGGGTACCATGCAATATGACTTCAAAGGGTCTTCATTTGCTCACCAAAACTCTCCAATCCTATCACTGCTGCGTTTTTGCCCCTGTACTCACGATTGATTCACTTTCAGAGACATAGCAATCCATAGGTTTTAAGATACTTACTAGTCAGGTACATTATTAGGCGTTTAATATGGGGTTTTGAGTCCATTTCGTTGAGCAAGGAGTAGCTCTTGTCTATTACATATTTGGCTTAAGGAACTTTATCTGTGCTCATTTCAATCTCTGGTTTTATGCAGCACCCCAACTCACCTTTCCCCTTAAGCAAGCATAAGTTGATTTTCTAAATTTGGGACCATGTTCTGTTTTGAAATTCAGTTCCTGTGTAGCCAAGTTTACATTCCGTGTATTAGTGATATCTTATGATGTTTCTTTTTCTGTGTGACTTATTTCAGTTAGAATCATCATACCTGAATCCACTCATTATGCTGCTATGGACCTGATGACATAGATGTCATTGCTGAGTGATATTGCATTGTACGTAAGTACCACAACTTCTTTATCCATTTTTCGCTTTATGCGATATTGAACTTGTACCGTAAACGAGTTTCTTGTAAACAGAGCCATCCCAAACTTTGGGGTGGCTGTGTCTTTTTGATTTTAATTTCCCTAAGCTGCAGGACCATAAGTGGAAGTGCCCTAGGCTCTGTTGCTTTGTTTTTTAGATGTTTCAGGAAACACCATACACTTCTCCCCAGTGGCTGTTGGCAATTTACATCCCGCCCATCAGCATAACAAGGCTCCCAGTTCTCCATGGCCTGTCCTGCCTTTCTGGATTTTACACTTTTTTCAGATGGCCCTTTTGACGGGGGGGGGAAGTGAGACTTCATTGTAGTGCAGATTTCCTTTGCAAGCTTGCTTGGTTGACCAAAAAGGGCGTATGCGTTTTTTTCTGAATATATTCAGGAAAAAACGCATACGCCCTTTTTGGCCAAGTGCATCATTGTCGACCTTCTGCCTCTTTTCCTATGCTTTATATGCAATTCCAGTCTACCTCCTGAAATCGGTTTCCTGCAATTCTGCCCGGCTTTCAAGTCCTCTTGGCAGCCTTACTTCAGTATATTTTTGGATGATAGCTGTCATTTATAACTCTGCAGGTTTGTGAATTACAGTGCCCCTGAGCTCCTTTCTTCAACTCGCTTTCTTGTGAGCTGGCCGCAACACCACAGGATTGCTTCAGGCCCTAATCTGGTTCCGGCATGGCACGCTGAGCCTTTGGTTAATTCCACTTCCTGGTGGGAAATGAGAGTTAAATTTTCCCGTCCAGACACCTCCAGCTAGTCTCTCATTGGTTCTCCCTATTCCTGTTCATCTTCCGCGGAATTTGCAAACTGGGCCAAACAGGAGGTTAAAGGCACTGACTCTCCAAGTCGGGAGAGTGTTAGTAAAGCATCTGGAATGTTGCACCCGAGTACCAGGGGACGAGAACTGAGACATATTTCAACACGTCTCCCGATCACACGGTTGATCATACTCTGGGTTCCACATGCATGTTTTAGCTGAAGGAAGAATCCCTTAAACCTGGAGAGTTGAGACCCGTGGAATGGGTACCATGCAATATGACTTCAAAGGGTCTTCATTTGCTCACCAAAACTCTCCAATCCTATCACTGCTGCGTTTTTGCCCCTGTACTCACGATTGATTCACTTTCAGAGACATAGCAATCCATAGGTTTTAAGATACTTACTAGTCAGGTACATTATTAGGCGTTTAATATGGGGTTTTGAGTCCATTTCGTTGAGCAAGGAGTAGCTCTTGTCTATTACATATTTGGCTTAAGGAACTTTATCTGTGCTCATTTCAATCTCTGGTTTTATGCAGCACCCCAACTCACCTTTCCCCTTAAGCAAGCATAAGTTGATTTTCTAAATTTGGGACCATGTTCTGTTTTGAAATTCAGTTCCTGTGTAGCCAAGTTTACATTCCGTGTATTAGTGATATCTTATGATGTTTCTTTTTCTGTGTGACTTATTTCAGTTAGAATCATCATACCTGAATCCACTCATTATGCTGCTATGGACCTGATGACATAGATGTCATTGCTGAGTGATATTGCATTGTACGTAAGTACCACAACTTCTTTATCCATTTTTCGCTTTATGCGATATTGAACTTGTACCGTAAACGAGTTTCTTGTAAACAGAGCCATCCCAAACTTTGGGGTGGCTGTGTCTTTTTGATTTTAATTTCCCTAAGCTGCAGGACCATAAGGGGAAGTGCCCTAGGCTCTGTTGCTTTGTTTTTTAGATGTTTCAGGAAACACCATACACTTCTCCCCAGTGGCTGTTGGCAATTTACATCCTGCCCATCAGCATAACAAGGCTCCCAGTTCTCCATGGCCTGTCCTGCCTTTCTGGATTTTACACTTTTTTCAGATGGCCCTTTTGACGGGGGGGGAAGTGAGACTTCATTGTAGTGCAGATTTCCTTTGCAAGCTTGCTTGGTTGACCAAAAAGGGCGTATGCGTTTTTTCCTGAATATATTCAGGAAAAAACGCATACGCCCTTTTTGGCCAAGTGCATCATTGTCGACCTTCTGCCTCTTTTCCTATGCTTTAAATGCAATTCCAGTCTACCTCCTGAAATCGGTTTCCTGCAATTCTGCCCGGCTTTCAAGTCCTCTTGGCAGCCTTACTTCAGTATATTTTTGGATGATAGCTGTCATTTATAACTCTGCAGGTTTGTGAATTACAGTGCCCCTGAGCTCCTTTCTTCAACTCGCTTTCTTGTGAGCTGGCCGCAACACCGCAGGATTGCTTCAGGCCCTAATCTGGTTCCGGCATGGCACACTGAGCCTTTGCTTAATTGCTCTTCCTGGTGGGAAATGAGAGTTAAATTTTCCCGTCCAGACACCTCCAGCTAGTCTCTCATTGGTTCTCCCTATTCCTGTTCATCTTCCGCGGAATTTGCAAACTGGGCCAAACAGGAGGTTAAAGGCACTGACTCTCCAAGTCGGGAGAGTGTTAGTAAAGCATCTGGAATGTTGCACCCGAGTACCAGGGGACGAGAACTGAGACATATTTCAACACGTCTCCCGATCACACGGTTGATCATACTCTGGGTTCCACATGCATGTTTTAGCTGAAGGAAGAATCCCTTAAACCTGGAGAGTTGAGACCCGTGGAATGGGTACCATGCAATATGACTTCAAAGGGTCTTCATTTGCTCACCAAAACTCTCCAATCCTATCACTGCTGCGTTTTTGCCCCTGTACTCACGATTGATTCACTTTCAGAGACATAGCAATCCATAGGTTTTAAGATACTTACTAGTCAGGTACATTATTAGGCGTTTAATATGGGGTTTTGAGTCCATTTCGTTGAGCAAGGAGTAGCTCTTGTCTATTACATATTTGGCTTAAGGAACTTTATCTGTGCTCATTTCAATCTCTGGTTTTATGCAGCACCCCAACTCACCTTTCCCCTTAAGCAAGCATAAGTTGATTTTCTAAATTTGGGACCATGTTCTGTTTTGAAATTCAGTTCCTGTGTAACCAAGTTTACATTCCGTGTATTAGTGATATCTTATGATGTTTCTTTTTCTGTGTGACTTATTTCAGTTAGAATCATCATACCTGAATCCACTCATTATGCTGCTATGGGCCTGATGACATAGATGTCATTGCTGAGTGATATTGCATTGTACGTAAGTACCACAACTTCTTTATCCATTTTTCGCTTCATGCGATATTGAACTTGTACCGTAAACGAGTTTCTTGTAAACAGAGCCATCCCAAACTTTGGGGTGGCTGTGTCTTTTTGATTTTAATTTCCCTAAGCTATAGGACCATAAGTGGAAGTGCCCTAGGCTCTGTTGCTTTGTTTTTTAGATGTTTCAGGAAACACCATAAACTTCTCCCGAGTGGCTGTTGGCAATTTACATCCCGCCCATCAGCATAACAAGGCTCCAAGTTCTCCATGGCCTGTCCTGCCTTTCTGGATTTTACACTTTTTTCAGATGGCCCTTTTGACGGGGGTGGGGGAGTGAGACTTCATTGTAGTGCAGATTTCCTTTGCAAGCTTGCTTGGTTGGCCAAAAAGGGCGTATGCGTTTTTTTCTGAATATATTCAGGAAAAAACGCATACGCCCTTTTTGGCCAAGTGCATCATTGTCGACCTTCTGCCTCTTTTCCTATGCTTTATATGCAATTCCAGTCTACCTCCTGAAATCGGTTTCCTGCAATTCTGCCCGGCTTTCAAGTCCTCTTGGCAGCCTTACCTCAGTATATTTTTGGATGATAGCTGTCATTTATAACTCTGCAGGTTTGTGAATTACAGTGCCCCTGAGCTCCTTTCTTCAACTCGCTTTCTTGTGAGCTGGCCGCAACACCACAGGATTGCTTCAGGCCCTAATCTGGTTCCGGCATGGCACGCTGAGCCTTTGGTTAATTCCACTTCCTGGTGGGAAATGAGAGTTAAATTTTCCCGTCCAGACACCTCCAGCTAGTCTCTCATTGGTTCTCCCTATTCCTGTTCATCTTCCGCGGAATTTGCAAACTGGGCCAAACAGGAGGTTAAAGGCACTGACTCTCCAAGTCGGGAGAGTGTTAGTAAAGCATCTGGAATGTTGCACCCGAGTACCAGGGGATGAGAACTGAGACATATTTCAACACGTCTCCCGATCACACGGTTGATCATACTCTGGGTTCCACATGCATGTTTTAGCTGAAGGAAGAATCCCTTAAACCTGGAGAGTTGAGACCCGTGGAATGGGTACCATGCAATATGACTTCAAAGGGTCTTCATTTGCTCACCAAAACTCTCCAATCCTATCACTGCTGCGTTTTTGCCCCTGTACTCACGATTGATTCACTTTCAGAGACATAGCAATCCATAGGTTTTAAGATACTTACTAGTCAGGTACATTATTAGGCGTTTAATATGGGGTTTTGAGTCCATTTTGTTGAGCAAGGAGTAGCTCTTGTCTATTACATATTTGGCTTAAGGAACTTTATCTGTGCTCATTTCAATCTCTGGTTTTATGCAGCACCCCAACTCACCTTTCCCCTTAAGCAAGCATAAGTTGATTTTCTAAATTTGGGACCATGTTCTGTTTTGAAATTCAGTTCCTGTGTAGCCAAGTTTACATTCCGTGTATTAGTGATATCTTATGATGTTTCTTTTTCTGTGTGACTTATTTCAGTTAGAATCATCATACCTGAATCCACTCATTATGCTGCTATGGGCCTGATGACATAGATGTCATTGCTGAGTGATATTGCATTGTACGTAAGTACCACAACTTCTTTATCCATTTTTCGCTTTATGCGATATTGAACTTGTACCGTAAACGAGTTTCTTGTAAACAGAGCCATCCCAAGCTTTGGGGTGGCTGTGTCTTTTTGATTTTAATTTCCCTAAGCTATAGGACCATAAGTGGAAGTGCCCTAGGCTCTGTTGCTTTGTTTTTTAGATGTTTCAGGAAACACCATACACTTCTCCCGAGTGGCTGTTGGCAATTTACATCCCGCCCATCAGCATAACAAGGCTCCCAGTTCTCCATGGCCTGTCCTGCCTTTCTGGATTTTACACTTTTTTCAGATGGCCCTTTTGACGGGGGTTGGGGAGTGAGACTTCATTGTAGTGCAGATTTCCTTTGCAAGCTTGCTTGGTTGGCCAAAAAGGGCGTATGCGTTTTTTCCTGAACATATTCAGGAAAAAACGCATACGCACTTTTTGGCCAAGTGCATCATTGTGGACGTTCTGCCTCTTTTCCTATGCTTTAAATGCAATTCCAGTCTACCTCGTGATATCGGTTTCCTGCAATTCTGCTCCGCTTTGAAGTCCTGTTGGCAGCCTTATTTCAGTATATTTTTGGACGATAGCTGTCATTTATAACTCTGCAGGTTTGTGAATTACAGTGCCCCTGAGCTCCTTTCTTCAACTCGATTTCTTGTGAGCTGGCCGCAACACCGCAGGATTGCTTCAGGCCCTAATCTGGTTCCGGCACGGCACGCTGAGCCTTTGGTTAATTCCTCTTCCTGGTGGGAAATGAGAGTTAAATTTGCCCTTCCAGACACCTCCAGCTAGTCTCTCATTGGTTCTCCCTATTCCTGTTCATCTTCCGCAGAAATTGCAAACTGGGCCAAACAGGAGGTTAAAGGCACTGACTCTCCAAGTCGGGAGAGTGTTAGTAAAGCATCTGGAATGTTGCACCCGAGTACCAGGGGACGAGAACTGAGACATATTTCAACACGTCTCCCAATCACACAGTTGGTCATACTCTGGTTTCCACATGCATGTTTTAGCTGAAGGAAGAATCCCTTAAACCTGGAGAGTTGAGACCCGTGAAATGGGTACCATGCAATATGATTTCAAAGGGTCTTGATTTGCTCACGGAACCTCTCCAATACTATCACTGCTGCGTTTATGCCCCTGTACACAGGCTTGATTCTCTTTCGGAGACATAGCAATCCATAGGTTTTAAGATACTTAGTAGTCAGGTACATTCTTAGGCGTTTAATATGGGGTGTTGAGTCCATTTCGTTGAGCAAGGAGTAGCTCTTGTCTATTACATATTTGGCTTAAGGAACTTTATCTGTGCTCATTTCAATCTCTGGTTTTATGCAACACCCCAACTCACCTTTCCCCTTAAGCAAGCATAAGTTGTTTTTCTAAATTTGAGACCCTGTTCTGTTTTGTAATCCAGTTCCTGTGTAGCCAAGTTTACATTCCGTGTATTAGTGATATCTTATGATGTTTCTTTTTCTTGTGACTTATTTCAGTTAGAATCATCATACCTGAATCCACTCATTATGCTGCTATGGGCTGATGACATAGATTTCATTGCTGAGTGGTATTGCATTGTACGTAAGTACCACAACTTCTTTATCCATTTTTCACTTTCTGCGATATTGAACTTGTAGTGTAGACTAGGTTCTTGTAAACAGAGCTGTCCCAAACTTTGGGGTGGCTGTGTCTTTTTGATTTTAATTTCCCTAAGCTATAGGACCATAAGTGGAAGTGCCCTAGGCTCTGTTGCTTTGTTTTTTAGATGTTTCAGGAAACCCCATACACTTCTCTCGAGTGGCTGTTGGCAATTTACATCCCGCCCATCAGCATAACAGGGCTCCCAGTTCTCCATGGCCTGTCCTGCCTTTCTGGATTTTACACTTTCTTCAGATGGCCCTTTTGACCGGAGGGAAGTGAGACTTCATTGTAGTGCAGATTTCCTTTGCAAGCTTGCTTTGTTGGCCAAAAAGGGCGTATGCGTTTTTCCTGAATATATTCAGGAAAAAATGCATACGCACTTTTTGGCCAAGTGCATCATTGTCGACGTTCTGCCTCTTTCCTATGGTTTAAATGCAATTCCAGTCTACCTCCTGAAATCGGTTTCCTGCAATTCTGCCCCGCTTTCAAGTCCTCTTGGCAGCCTTACTTCAGTATATTTTTGGATGATACCTGTCATTTATAACTCTGCAGGTTTGTGAATTTCAGTGCCCCTGAGCTCCTTTCTTCAACTCGCTTTCTTGTGAGCTGGCCGCAACACCGCAGGATTGCTTCAGGCCTTAATCTGGTTCCGGCTCGGCACACTGAACCTTTGGTTAATTCCTCTACCTGGTGGGAAATGTGAGTTAAATTTGCCCGTCCAGACACCTCCAGCTAGTCTCTCATTGGTTCTCCCTATTCCTGTTTATCTTCCGCAGAAATTGCAAACTGGGCCAAACAGGAGGTTAAAGGCACTGACTCTCCAAGTCGGGAGAGTGTTAGTAAAGCATCTGGAATGTTGCACCCGAGTACCAGGGGACGAGAACTGAGACATATTGGAACACGTCTCCCGATCACATGGTTGATCATACTCTGGGTTCCACATGCATGATTTAGCTGAAGAAAGAGTCCCTTAAACCTGGAGAGTTGAGACCCGTGGAATGGGTACCATGCAATATGACTTCAAAGGGTCTTCATTTGCCCACCGAACCTCTCCAATCCTATCACTGCTGCGTTTATGCCCCTATACACACGCTTGATTCTGTTTCGGAGACATAGCAATCCATAGGTTTTAAGATACTTACTAGTCAGGAACATGCTTAGGTGTTTAATATGGGTTGTTGAGTCCATTTCGTTGAGCAGGGAGTAGCTCTTGTCTATTCCATATTTGTCTTAAGGAACTTTATCTGTGCTCATTTCAATCTCTGGTTTTATGCAGCACCCCAACTCACCTTTCCCCTTAAGCAAGCATAAGTTGGTTTTCTGAATTTGAGACCCTGTTCTGTTTTGTAATCCAGTTCCTGTGTAGCCAAGTTTACATTCCGTGTATTAGTGATATCTTATGATGTTTGTTTTTCTGTGTGACTTATTTCAGTTAGAATCATCATACCTGAATCCACTCATTATGCTGCTATGGGCCTGATGACATAGATTTCATTGCTGAGTGATATTGCATTGTAGGTAAGTACCACAACTTCTTTATCCATTTTTCACTTTCTGCGATATTGAACTTGTACCGTAAACGAGGTTCTTGTAAACAGAGCCATCCCAAACTTTGGGGTGGCTGTGTCTTTTTGATTTTAATTTCCCTAAGCTATAGGACCATAAGTGGAAGTGCCCTAGGCTCTGTTGCTTTGTTTCTTAGATGTTTCAGGAAACACCATACACTTCTCCTGAGTGGCTGTTGGCAATTTACATCCCGCCCATCAGCATAACAAGGGTCCCAGTTCTCCATGGCCTGTCCTGCCTTTCTGGATTTTACACTTTTGTCACATGGCCCTTTTGACTGGGGGGAAGTGAGACTTCATTGTAGTGCAGATTTCCTTTGCAAGCTTGCTTGGTTGGCCAAAAAGGGCGTATGCATTTTTTCCTGAATATATTCAGGAAAAAACGCATACACGCTTTTTGGCCAAGTGCATCATTGTCGACGTTCTGCCTCTTTTCCTATGCTTTAAATGCAATTCCAGTCTACCACCTGAAATCGGTTTCCTGCAATTCTGCCCCGCTTTCAAGTCCTCTTGGCAGCCTTACTTCAGTATATTTTTGGACGATAGCTGTCATTTATAACTCTGCAGGTTTATGAATTACAGTGCCCCTGAGCTCCTTTCTTCAACGAGCTTTCTTGTGAGCTGGCCGCAACACCACGGTATTGCTTCAGACCCTAATCTGGTTCCGGCACAGCACGCAGAGCCTTTGGTTAATTCCTCTTCCTGGTGGGAAATGAGAGTTAAATTTGCCCGTCCAGACACCTCCAGCTAGTCTCTCATTGGTTCTCCCTATTCCTGTTCATCTTCCGCAGAAATTGCAAACTGGGCCAAACAGGAGGTTAAAGGCACTCACTCTCCAAGTCGGCAGAGTGTTAGTAAAGCGTCTGGAATGTTGCACCCGAGTACCAGGGGACGAGAACTGAGACATATTGGAACACGTCTCCGGATCACACGGTTAATCATACTCTGGGTTCCACATGCATGCTTTAGCTGAAGGAAGAATCCCTTAAACCTGGAGAGTTGAGACCCATGGAATGGGTACCATGCAATATGACTTCAAAGGGTCTTCATTTGCTCACCGAACCTCTCCAATCCTATCACTGCTGCGTTTATGCCCCTGTACACACGCTTGATTCTCTTTCAGAGACATAGCAATCCATAGGTTTTAAGATACTTACTAGTCAGGTACAGTCTTACGCGTTTAATATGGGGTGTTGAGTCCATCTCGTTGAGCAAGGAGTAGCTCTTGTCTATTACATATTTGGCTTAAGGAACTTTATCTGTGCTCATTTCAATCTCTGGTTTTACGCAGCACCCCAACTCACCTTTCCCCTTAAGCAAGCATAAGTTGGTTTTCTAAATTTGAGACCCTGTTCTGTTTTGTAATCCAGTTCCTGTGTAGCCAAGTTTACATTCCATGTATTAGTGATATCTTATGATGTTTCTTTTTCTGTGTGACTTATATCAGTTAGAATCATCATACCTGAATCCACTCATTATGCTGCTACGGGCCTGATGACATAGATTTCATTGCTGAGTGATATTGCATTGTACGTAAGTACCACAACTTCTTTATCCATTTTTCGCTTTCTGCAATATTGAACTTGTACTGTAAACGAGGTTGTTGTAAACAGAGCCGTCCCAAACTTTGGGGTGGCTGTGTCTTTTTGATTTTAATTTCCCTAAGCTATAGGACCATAACTGGAAGTGCCCTAGGCTCTGTTGCTTTGTTTATTAGATGTTTCAGGAAACACCATACACTTCTCGCAAGTGGCTGTTGGCAATTTACATCCCGCCCATCAGCATAACAAGGCTCCCAGTTCTCCATGGCCTGTCCTGCCTTTCTGGATTTTACACATTTTTCAGATGGCCCTTTTGACCTGGGGGAAGTGAGACTTCATTGTAGTGCAGATTTCCTTTGCAAGCTTGCTTGGTTGGCCAAAAAGGGCGTATGCGTTTTTTCCGGAAAAAACTCATACGCCCTTTTTGGCCAAGTGCATCATTGTCAACGTTCTGCCTCTTTTCCTATGCTTTAAATGCAATTCCAGTCTACCTCTTGCAATCTGTTTCCTGCAATTCTGCCACGCTTTCAAGTCCTCTTGGCAGCCTTACTTCAGTATATTTTTGGACGATAGCTGTCATTTATAACTCTGCATGTTTGTGAATTACAGTGCCCCTGAGCTCCCTTCTTCATCTCGTTTTCTTGTGAGCTGGCCGCAACACCGCAGGTTGCTTCAGGCCCTAATCTGGTTCCGGCACAGCAGGCTAAGCCTTTGGTTAATTCCTCTTCCTGGTGGGAAATGAGAGTTAAATTTGCCCGTCCACACACCTCCAGCTAGTCTCTCATTGGTTCTCCCTTTTCCTGTTTATCTTCCGCAGATATTGCAAACTGGGCCAAACAGGAGGTTAAAGGCACTCACTCTCCAAGTCGGGGGAGTGTTAGTAAAGTGTCTGGAATGTTGCACCCGAGTACCAGGGGATGAGAACAGAGACATATTGGAACACGTCTCCAGATCACACGGTTGATCATACTCTGAGTTCCACATGCATGTTTTAGCTGAAGGAAGAATCCCTTAAACATGGAGAGTTGAGACCCGTGGAATGGATACCATGCAATATGACTTCAAAGGGTCTTCATTTGCTCACCGAACCTCTCCAATCCTATCACTGCTGCGTGTATGCCCCTGTACTCATGCTTGATTCTCTTTCGGTGACATAGCAATCCATAGGTTTTAAGATACTTACTAGTCAGGTACATTCTTAGGCGTTTAATATGGTGTGTTGAGTCCATTTCGTTGAGCAAGGAGTAGCTGTTGTCTATTACATATTTGGCTTAAGGAACTTTATCTGTGTTCATTTCAATCTCTGGTTTTATGCAGCACCCCAACTCACCTTTCCCTTTAAGCAAGCATAAGTTGGTTTTCTAAATTTGAGACTCTGTTCTGTTTTGTAATCCAGTTCCTGTGTAGCCAAGTTTACATTCCGTGTATTAGTGATATCTTATGATGTTTCTTTTTTTTGTGACTTATTTCAGTTAGAATCATCATACCTGAATCCACTCATTATGCTGCTATGGGCCTGATGACACAGATTTCATTGCTGAGTGATATTGCATTGTACGTAAGTACCACAACTTCTTTATACATTTTTCACACTTTGCGATATTGAACTTGTCCCCTAAACGAGGTTCTTGTAAACAGAGCCGTCCCAAACTTTGGGGTGGCTGTGTCTTTTTGATTTTAATTTCCCTAAGCTATAGGACCATAAGTGGAAGTGCCCTAGGCTCTGTTGCTTTGTTTTTTAGATGTTTCAGGAAAGGCTATACACTTCTCCCGAGTGGCTCTTGGCAATTTACATCCCGCCCATCAGCATAACAAGGCTCCCAGTTCTCCATGGCCTGTCCTGCCTTTCTGGATTTTACACTTTTTTCAGATGGCCCTTTTGACCGGGGGGAAGTGAGACTTCATTGTAGTGCAGATTTCCTTTGCAAGCTTGCTTTGTTGGCCTAAAAGGGCGTATGCATTTTGTCCTGAATATATTCAGGAAAAAACACATACGCCCTTTTTGGCCAAGTGCATCATTGTGGACGTTCTGCCTCTTTTCCTATGCTTTAAATGCAATTCCAGTCCACCTCCTGAAATCGGTTTCCTGAAATTCTGCCCCGCTTTCAAGTCCTCTTGGCAGCCTTACTTCAGTATATTTTTGGACGATAGCTGTCATTTATAACTCTGCAGGTTAGTGAATTACAGTGACCCTGAGCTCCTTTCTTTAACTCGCTTTCTTGTGAGCTGGCCTCAACACCGCAGGATTGCTTCAGGCCCTAATCTTGTTCTGGAACAACACGCTGAACCTTTGGTTAATTCCTCTTCCTGGTGGGAAATGAGAGTTAAATTTGCCCGTCCAGACACCTCCAGCTAGTCTCTCATTGGTTCTCCCTATTCCTGTTCATCTTCCACAGAAATTGCAAACTGGGCCAAACAGGAGGTTAAAGGCACAGACTCTCCAAGTCGGGAGAGTGTTAGTAAAGCGTCTGGAATGTTGCACCCGAGTACCAGGGGACAAAAACTGAGACATATTGGAACACGTCTCCTGATCACACGGTTGATCATACTCTGGGTTCCACATGCATGTTTTAGCTGAAGGAAGAATCCCTTAAACCTGGAGAGTTGAGACCCGTGGAATGGGTACCATGCAATATGACTTCAAAGGGTCTTCATTTGCTCACCGAACCTCTCCAATCCTATCACTGCTGCGTTTATGCCCCTGTACACACGCTTGATTCTCTTTCAGAGACATAGCAATCCATAGGTTTTAAGATACTTACTAGTCAGGTACAGTCTTACGCGTTTAATATGGGGTGTTGAGTCCATCTCGTTGAGCAAGGAGTAGCTCTTGTCTATTACATATTTGGCTTAAGGAACTTTATCTGTGCTCATTTCAATCTCTGGTTTTACGCAGCACCCCAACTCACCTTTCCCCTTAAGCAAGCATAAGTTGGTTTTCTAAATTTGAGACCCTGTTCTGTTTTGTAATCCAGTTCCTGTGTAGCCAAGTTTACATTCCATGTATTAGTGATATCTTATGATGTTTCTTTTTCTGTGTGACTTATATCAGTTAGAATCATCATACCTGAATCCACTCATTATGCTGCTACGGGCCTGATGACATAGATTTCATTGCTGAGTGATATTGCATTGTACGTAAGTACCACAACTTCTTTATCCATTTTTCGCTTTCTGCAATATTGAACTTGTACTGTAAACGAGGTTGTTGTAAACAGAGCCGTCCCAAACTTTGGGGTGGCTGTGTCTTTTTGATTTTAATTTCCCTAAGCTATAGGACCATAACTGGAAGTGCCCTAGGCTCTGTTGCTTTGTTTATTAGATGTTTCAGGAAACACCATACACTTCTCGCAAGTGGCTGTTGGCAATTTACATCCCGCCCATCAGCATAACAAGGCTCCCAGTTCTCCATGGCCTGTCCTGCCTTTCTGGATTTTACACATTTTTCAGATGGCCCTTTTGACCTGGGGGAAGTGAGACTTCATTGTAGTGCAGATTTCCTTTGCAAGCTTGCTTGGTTGGGCAAAAAGGGCGTATGCGTTTTTTCCGGAAAAAACTCATACGCCCTTTTTGGCCAAGTGCATCATTGTCAACGTTCTGCCTCTTTTCCTATGCTTTAAATGCAATTCCAGTCTACCTCTTGCAATCTGTTTCCTGCAATTCTGCCACGCTTTCAAGTCCTCTTGGCAGCCTTACTTCAGTATATTTTTGGACGATAGCTGTCATTTATAACTCTGCATGTTTGTGAATTACAGTGCCCCTGAGCTCCCTTCTTCATCTCGTTTTCTTGTGAGCTGGCCGCAACACCGCAGGTTGCTTCAGGCCCTAATCTGGTTCCGGCACAGCAGGCTAAGCCTTTGGTTAATTCCTCTTCCTGGTGGGAAATGAGAGTTAAATTTGCCCGTCCACACACCTCCAGCTAGTCTCTCATTGGTTCTCCCTTTTCCTGTTTATCTTCCGCAGATATTGCAAACTGGGCCAAACAGGAGGTTAAAGGCACTCACTCTCCAAGTCGGGGGAGTGTTAGTAAAGTGTCTGGAATGTTGCACCCGAGTACCAGGGGATGAGAACAGAGACATATTGGAACACGTCTCCAGATCACACGGTTGATCATACTCTGAGTTCCACATGCATGTTTTAGCTGAAGGAAGAATCCCTTAAACATGGAGAGTTGAGACCCGTGGAATGGATACCATGCAATATGACTTCAAAGGGTCTTCATTTGCTCACCGAACCTCTCCAATCCTATCACTGCTGCGTGTATGCCCCTGTACTCATGCTTGATTCTCTTTCGGTGACATAGCAATCCATAGGTTTTAAGATACTTACTAGTCAGGTACATTCTTAGGCGTTTAATATGGTGTGTTGAGTCCATTTCGTTGAGCAAGGAGTAGCTGTTGTCTATTACATATTTGGCTTAAGGAACTTTATCTGTGTTCATTTCAATCTCTGGTTTTATGCAGCACCCCAACTCACCTTTCCCTTTAAGCAAGCATAAGTTGGTTTTCTAAATTTGAGACTCTGTTCTGTTTTGTAATCCAGTTCCTGTGTAGCCAAGTTTACATTCCGTGTATTAGTGATATCTTATGATGTTTCTTTTTTTTGTGACTTATTTCAGTTAGAATCATCATACCTGAATCCACTCATTATGCTGCTATGGGCCTGATGACACAGATTTCATTGCTGAGTGATATTGCATTGTACGTAAGTACCACAACTTCTTTATACATTTTTCACACTTTGCGATATTGAACTTGTCCCCTAAACGAGGTTCTTGTAAACAGAGCCGTCCCAAACTTTGGGGTGGCTGTGTCTTTTTGATTTTAATTTCCCTAAGCTATAGGACCATAAGTGGAAGTGCCCTAGGCTCTGTTGCTTTGTTTTTTAGATGTTTCAGGAAAGGCTATACACTTCTCCCGAGTGGCTCTTGGCAATTTACATCCCGCCCATCAGCATAACAAGGCTCCCAGTTCTCCATGGCCTGTCCTGCCTTTCTGGATTTTACACTTTTTTCAGATGGCCCTTTTGACCGGGGGGAAGTGAGACTTCATTGTAGTGCAGATTTCCTTTGCAAGCTTGCTTTGTTGGCCTAAAAGGGCGTATGCATTTTGTCCTGAATATATTCAGGAAAAAACACATATGCCCTTTTTGGCCAAGTGCATCATTGTGGACGTTCTGCCTCTTTTCCTATGCTTTAAATGCAATTCCAGTCCACCTCCTGAAATCGGTTTCCTGAAATTCTGCCCCGCTTTCAAGTCCTCTTGGCAGCCTTACTTCAGTATATTTTTGGACGATAGCTGTCATTTATAACTCTGCAGGTTAGTGAATTACAGTGACCCTGAGCTCCTTTCTTTAACTCGCTTTCTTGTGAGCTGGCCTCAACACCGCAGGATTGCTTCAGGCCCTAATCTTGTTCTGGAACAACACGCTGAACCTTTGGTTAATTCCTCTTCCTGGTGGGAAATGAGAGTTAAATTTGCCCGTCCAGACACCTCCAGCTAGTCTCTCATTGGTTCTCCCTATTCCTGTTCATCTTCCACAGAAATTGCAAACTGGGCCAAACAGGAGGTTAAAGGCACTGACTCTCCAAGTCGGGAGAGTGTTAGTAAAGCGTCTGGAATGTTGCACCCGAGTACCAGGGGACAAAAACTGAGACATATTGGAACACGTCTCCTGATCACACGGTTGATCATACTCTGGGTTCCACATGCATGTTTTAGCTGAAGGAAGAATCCCTTAAACCTGGAGAGTTGAGACCCGTGGAATGGGTACCATGCAATATGACTTCAAAGGGTCTTCATTTGCTCACCGAACCTCTCCAATCCTATCACTGCTGCGTTTATGCCCCTGTACACACGCTTGATTCTCTTTCGGAGACATAGCAATCCATAGGTTTTAAGATACTTACTAGTCAGGTACATTCTTAATCGTTTAATATGGGGTGTTGAGTCCATCTCGTTGAGCAAGGAGTAGCTCTTGTCTATTACATATTTGGCTTAAGGAACTTTATCTGTGCTCATTTCAATCTCTGGTTTTATGCAGCACCCCAACTCACCTTTCCCCTTAAGCAAGCATAAGTTGGTTTTCTAAATTTGAGACCCTGTTCTGTTTTGTAATTCAGTTCCTGTGTAGCCAAGTTTACATTCTGTGTATTAGTGATATCTTATGATGTTTCTTTTTCTGTGTGACTTATTTCAGTTAGAATCATCATACCTGAATCCACTCATTATGCTGCAACGGGCCTGATGACATAGATGTCATTGCTGAGTGATATTGCATTGTACGTAAGTACCACAACTTCTTTATCCATCTTTCGCTTTCTGCGATATTGAACTTGTACCGTAAACGAGGTTCTTGTAACCAGAGCCGTCCCAAACTTTGGGGTGGCTGTGTCTTTTTGACTTTAATATCCCTAAGCTATAGGACCATAAGTGGAAGTGCCCTAGGCTCTGTTGCTTTGTTTTTTCGATGTTTCAGGAAATACAATACACTTCTCCCGAGTGGCTGTTGGCAATTTATATCCCGCCCATCAGCATAACAAGGCTCCCAGTTCTCCATGGCCTGTCCTGCCTTTCTGGATTTTACACTTTTTTCAGATGGCCCTTTTGACCGGGGGGAAGTGAGATTTCATTGTAGTGCAGATTTCCTTTGCAAGCTTGCTTGGTTGGCCAAAAAGGGCGTATGCGTTTTTTCCTGAATATATTCAGGAAAAAACGCATACGCCCTTTTTGGCCAAGTGCATCATTGTGGACGTTCTGCCTCTTTTCCTATGCTTTAAATGCAATTCCAGTCTACCTCCCGATATCGGTTTCCTGCAATTCTGCCCCGCTTTCAAGTCCTCTTGGCAGCCTTACTTCAGTATATTTTTGGACGATAGCTGTCATTTATAACTCTGCAGGTTTGTGAATTACAGTGCCCCTGAGCTCCTTTCTTCAACTCGCTTTCTTCTGAGCTGGCCGCAACACCGCAAGATTGCTTCAGGCCCTAATCTGGTTCCGGCACGGCACGCTGAGCCTTTGGTTAATTCCTCTTCCTGGTGGGAAATGAGAGTTAAATTTGCCCGTCCAGACAACTCCAGCTAGTCTCTCATTAGTCCTCCCTATTCCTGTTCATCTTTCGCAGAAATTGCAACCTGGGCCAAACAGGAGGTTAAAGGCACTGACTGTCCAAGTCGGGAGAGTGTTAGTAAAGGGTCTGGAATGTTGCACCCGAGTACCAGGGGACGAGAACTGAGATATAATGGCACACGTCTCCCGATCACACGGTTGATCATACTCTGGGTTCCACATGCATGTTTTAGCTGAAGGAAGAATCCCTTAAACCTGGAGAGTTGAGACCCGTGGAATGGGTACGATGCAATATGATTTCAAAGCGTCTTCGTTTGCCCACCGAACCTCTCCAATCCTATCACTGCGGCCTTTATGCCCCTGTACACACGCTTGATTCTCTTTCGGAGACATAGCAATCCATAGGTTTTAAGATACTTACTAGTCAGGTACATTCTTAGGCGTTTAATATGGGGTGTTGAGTCCATTTCGTTGAGCAAGGAGTAGCTCTTGTCTATTACATATTTGGCTTAAGGAACTTTATGTGTGCTCATTTCAATCTCTGTTTTTATGCAGCACCTCAACTCACCTTTCCCCTTAAGCAAGCATAAGTTGGTTTTCTAAATTTGAGACCCTGTTCTGTTTTGTAATTCAGTTAGTGTGTAGCCAAGTTTACATTCCGTGTATTAGTGATATCTTATGATGTTTCTTTTTCTGTGTGACTTATTTCAGTTAGAATCATCATACCTGAATCCACTCATTATGCTGCTACGGGCTTGATGACATAGATGTCATTGCTGAGTGATATTGCATTGTACGTAAGTACCACAACTTCTTTATCCATTTTTCACTCTTTGCGATATTGAACTTGTACCGTAAATGAGGTTCTTGTAAACAGAGCCGTCCCAAACTTTGGGGTGGCTGTGTCTTTTTGATTTTAATTTCCCTAAGCTATAGGACCATAAGTGGAAGTGCCCTAGGCTCTGTTGCTTTGTTTCTTAGATGTCTCAGGAAACACCATACACTTCTCCCAAGTGGCTGTTGGCAATTTACATCCCACGCATCAGCATAACAAGGCTCCCAGTTCTCCATGGCCTGTCCTGCCTTTCTGGATTTTACACTTTTTTCAGATGGCCCTTTTGACCGGGGGGAAGTGAGACTTCATTGTAATGCAGATTTCCTTTGCAAGCTTGCTTGGTTGGCCAAAAAGGGCGTATGCGTTTTTTCCTGAATATATTCAGGAAAAAACGCATACGCTCTTTTTGGCCAAGAGCATCATTGTCGATGTTCTGCCTCTTTTCCTATGCTTTAGATGCAATTCCAGTCTACCTGCTGAAATCGGTTTCCTGCAATTCTGCCCCGCTTTCAAGTCCTCTTGGCAGCCTTACTTCAGTATATTTTTGGACGATAGCTGTCATTTATAACTCTGCATGTTTGTGAATTACAGTGCCCCTGAGCTCCTTTCTTCAACTCGCTTTCTTGTGAGCTGGCCGCAACACTGCAGCATTGCTTCAGGCCCTAATCTAGTTCCGGCACAGCACGCTGAGCCTTTGGTTAATTCCTCTTCCTGGTGGGAAATGAGAGTTAAATTTGCCCGTCCAGACACCTCCAGCTAGTCTCTCATTGGTTCTCCCTATTCCTGTTCATCTTCCGCAGAAATTGCAAACTGGGCAAAACAGGAGGTTAAAGGCACTGACTCTCCAAGTCGGGAGAGTGTTAGTAAAGTGTCTGGAATGTTGCACCCGAGTACCAGGGGATGAGAACTGAGACATATTGGAACACGTCTCCCGATCACACGGTTGATCATACTGTGGGTTCCACATGCATGTTTTAGCTGAAGGAAGAATCCCTTAAAGCTGGAGAGTTGAGACCCGTGGAATGGGTACCATGCAATATGACTTCAAAGGGTCTTCATTTGCTCACCGAACCTCTCCAATCCTATCACTGCTGTGTGTATGCCCCTGTACTCATGCTTGATTCTCTTTCGGAGACATAGCAATCAATAGGTTTTAAGATACTTACCAGTCAGGTACATTCTTAGGCATTTAATATGGTGTGTTGAGTCCATTTCGTTGAGCAAGGAGTAGCTCTTGTCTATTCCATATTTGGCTTAAGGAAATTTATCTGTGCTCATTTCAATCTCTGGTTTTATGCAGCACCCCAACTCACCTTTCCCCTTAAGCAAGCATAAGTTGGTTTTCTAAATTTGAGACCCTGTTCTGTTTTGTAATCCAGTTCCTGTGTAGCCAAGTTTACATTCTGTGTATTAGTGATATCTTATGATGTTTCTTTTTTTTGTGACTTATTTCACTTAGAATCATCATACCTGAATCCACTCATTATGCTGCTACGGGCCTGATGACATAGATTTCATTGCTGAATGATATTGCATTGTACGTAAGTACCACAACTTCTGTATCCATTTTTCACTTTTTGCGATATTGAACTTGTCCCCTAAACGAGGTTGTTGTAAACAGAGCCGTCCCAAACTTTGGGGTGGCTGTGTCTTTTTGATTTTAATTTCCCTAAGCTATAGGACCATAAGTGGAAGTGCCCTAGGCTCTGTTGCTTTGTTTTTTAGATGTTTCAGGAAAGGCTATACACTTCTCCCCTGTGGCTCTTGGCAATTTACATCCCGCCCATCAGCATAACAAGGCTCCCAGTTCTCCATGGCCTGTCCTGCCTTTCTGGATTTTACACTTTTTTCAGATGGCCCTTTTGACCGGGGGGAAGTGAGACTTCATTGTAGTGCAGATTTCCTTTGCAAGCTTGCTTTGTTGGCCTAAATGGGCGTATGCATTTTGTCCTGAATATATTCAGGAAAAAACGCATACGCCCTTTTTGGCCAAGTGCATCATTGTGGACGTTCTGCCTCTTTTCCTATGCTTTAAATGCAATTCCAGTCCACCTCCTGAAATCGGTTTCCTGAAATTCTGCCCCGCTTTCAAGTCCTCTTGGCAGCCTTACTTCAGTATATTTTTGGACGATAGCTGTCATTTATAACTCTGCAGGTTACTGAATTACAGTGACCCTGAGCTCCTTTCTTTAACTCGCTTTCTTGTGAGCTGGCCTCAACACCGCAGGATTGCTTCAGGCCCTAATCTTGTTCTGGAACAACACACTGAACCTTTGGTTAATTCCTCTTCCTGGTGTTAAATGAGAGTTAAATTTGCCCGTCCAGACACCTCCAGCAAATCTCTCATTGGTTCTCCCTATTCCTGTTCATCTTCCACAGAAATTGCAAACTGGGCCAAACAGGAGGTTAAAGGCACTGACTCTCCAAGTCGGGAGAGTGTTAGTAAAGCGTCTGGAATGTTGCACCCGAGTACCAGGGGACGAAAACTGAGACATATTGGAACAAGTCTCCCGATAACACGGTTGATCATACTCTGGGGTCCACATGCATGTTTTAGCTGAAGGAAGAATCCCTTAAACCTGGAGAGTTGAGACCCGTGGAATGGGTACCATGCAATATGACTTCAAAGGGTCTTCATTTGCTCACCGAACCTCTCCAATCCTATCACTGCTGCGTTTATGCCCCTGTACACACGCTTGATTCTCTTTCGGAGACATAGCAATCCATAGGTTTTAAGATACTTACTAGTCAGGTACATTCTTAGGCGTTTAATATGGGGTGTTGAGTCCATTTCGTTGAGCAAGGAGTAGCTCTTGTCTATTACATATTTGGCTTAAGGAACTTTATCTGTGCTCATTTCAATCTCTGTTTTTATGCAGCACCTCAACTCACCTTTCCCCTTAAGCAAGCATAAGTTGGTTTTCTAAATTTGAGACCCTGTTCTGTTTTGTAATTCAGTTAGTGTGTAGCCAAGTTTACATTCCGTGTATTAGTGATATCTTATGATGTTTCTTTTTCTGTGTGACTTATTTCAGTTAGAATCATCATACCTGAATCCACTCATTATGCTGCTACGGGCTTGATGACATAGATGTCATTGCTGAGTGATATTGCATTGTACGTAAATACCACAACTTCTTTATCCATTTTTCGCTTTCTGTAATATTGAACTTGTACCGTAAAGGAGGTTCTTGTAAACAGAGCCGTCCCAAACTTTGGGGTGGCTGTGTCTTTTTGATTTTAATTTCCCTAAGCTATAGGACCATAAGTGGAAGTGCCCTAGGTTCTGTTGTTTTGTTTTGTAGATGTTTCAGGAAACACCATTCACTTCTCCCAAGTGGCTGTTGGCAGTTTACATCCCGCCCATCAGCATAACAAGGCTCCCAGTTCTCCATGGCCTGTCCTGACTTTCTGGATTTTACACTTTTTTCAGATGGCCCTTTTGACCGGGGTGAAGTGAGACTTCATTGTAGTGCAGATTTTCTTTGCAAGCTTGCTTGGTTGGCCAAAAAGGGCGTATTCATTTTTTCCTGAATATATTCAGGAAAAAACGCATACGCCCTTTTTGGCCAAGTGCATCATTGTCGACGTTCTGCCTCTTTTCCTATGCTTTAAATGCAATTCCAGTCTACCTCCTGAAATCGGTTTAATGCAATTCTGCCCCGCTTTCAAGTCCTCTTGGCAGCCTTACTTCAGTATATTTTTGGACAATAGCTGTCATTTATAACTCTGCAGGTTTGTGAATTACAGTGCCCCTGAGCTCCTTTCTTCAACTCGCTTTCTTGTGAGCTGGCCGCAACACCGCAGGATTGCTTCAGGCCCTAATCTGGTTCCGGCACGGCACGCTGAGCCTTTGGTTAATTCCTCTTCCTGGTGGGAGATGAGAGTTAAATTTGCCCGTCCAGACACCTCCAGCTAGTCTCTCATTGGTTTTCCCTATTCCAGTTCATCTTCTGGAGAAATTGCAAACTGGGCCAAACAAGAGGTTAAAGGCACTGACTCTCCAAGTCGGGAGAGTGTTAGTAAACCGTCTGGAATGTTGCACCCGAGTACCAGGGGATGAAAACTGAGACATATTGGAATACGTCTCCCGATCACACGGTTTATCATACTCTGGGTTCCACATGCATGTTTTAGCTGAAGGAAGAATCCCTTAAACCTGGAGAGTTGAGACCCGTGGAAAGGGTACCATGCAATATGACTTCAAAGGGTCTTCATTTGCTCACCGAACCTCTCCAATCCTATCACTGCTGCGTTTATGCCCCTGTACACACGCTTGATTCTCTTTCGGAGACATAGCGATCCATAGGTTTTAAGATACTTACTAGTCAGGTACATTCTTAGGCGTTTAATATGGGGTGTTGAGTCCATTTCGTTGAGCAAGGAGTAGCTCTTGTCTATTACATATTTGGCTTAAGGAACTTTATCTGTGATCATTTCAATCTCTGGTTTTATGCAGCACCCCAACTCACCTTTCCCCTTAAGCAAGCATAAGTTGGTTTTCTAAATTTGAGACCCTGTTCTGTTTTGTAATCCAGTTCCTGTGTAGCCAAGTTTACATTCCGTGTATTAGTGATATCTTATGATGTTTCTTTTTCTGTGTGACTTATTTCAGTTAGAATCATCATACCTGAATCCACTCATTATGCTGCCACGGGCCTGATGATATAGATGTCATTGCTGAGGGATATTGCATTGTACGTAAATACCACAACTTCTTTTCCCATTTTTCGCTTTCTGTGATATTGAACTTGTACCGTAAATGAGGTTCTTGTAAACAGAGCCGTCCCAAACTTTGGGGTGGCTGTGTCTTTTTGATTTTAATTTCCCTAAACTATAGGACCATAAGTGGAAGTGCCCTAGGCTCTGTTGCTTTGTTTTTTAGATGTTTCAGGAAACACCATACACTTCTCCCGAGTGGCTGTTGGCAATTTACATCCCACCCATCAGCATAACAAGGCTCCCAGTTCTCCATGGCCTGTCCTGCCTTTCTGGATTTTACACTTTTTTCAGATGACCCTTTTGACTGGGGGGAAGTGAGACTTCATTGTAGTGCAGATTTCCTTTGCAAGCTTGCTTGGTTGGCCAAAAAGGGCGTATGCGTTTTTTCCTGAATATATTCAGGAAAAAACGCATACGCCCTTTTTGGCCAAGTGCATCATTGTCGTCGTTCTGCCTCTTTTCCTATGCTTTAAATGCAATTCCTGTCTACCTCCTGAAATAGGTTTCCTGCAATTCTGCCTTGCTTTCAATGCCTCTTCATAGCCTTACCTCAATATAGTTTTTGAAAATAGTTGGCCTTTATAACTCTGCACGTTTTTGAATTGCAGTGGCCCTTAGCTCCATTTTTCAGCTCATATTTTTGTGATCTTGCCTCATAACCACAGGATTCCTTCAGGCCCTATTCTTCTTCTGGGGCACCTTGCTGTGCCTTTGGTTTATTCTTCTTACTGATGTGAAATTAGAGTGACATGTGCCCATTGAAACCGCTACAGCTTGTTTCTCACTGGTTCCCCCTATTCCCATTCATCCTCCGCACTAACTGCAGACTGTGCGATACCAGAACTTAAAGGCATTGACTCTCCATGTGAGGATGTTGTTAGTAAAGTGGCTGGAATGTCGATCCGGAGCCCCAGGAGAGGAAAAATGAGGTGCGTTTTAGAAACCTTTCCCGATCATATGGTATACCAGTCGCTGGGTTTCCCAAGCATGGTTTAGCTGTAGGAAGATTCCCTTCAACCTGGATTGTTGGGACCCTTGGAATGAGTAGCATGAAGTATTGCATTAAACTTTTGGCAGTTGCTCACCAAAACTCACCAATCCTCTCAGCCCCAAGTGTCCAGCCTTATGTGTTATCCAGCTGTGGGTTTATATGTGGTCAATCCAGGTTGCATCACAGCCCCTGAGCAAATTTTGTAAGAATTTTTCTCTCTTTCATTGTTTCTGCGTTTTGTTTTTAAAATTTATTTCTATAATGGGGTTTAGCTCATTTTCACTGCTGTGTTTGTGCCGCTCTGCACACACTTGATTCCCTTATGGAGATATATCAATACATGGATTTTAAGATTCTTATTACTCAGATATATTTCTCTGCGGTTTATAAGGTGTGTTGAGGCCAGTTCATTGAGCAAGGTGTAGATCTTGTCTAATATCTATTTGGTTTATTGAACGGTATCTGTGCTAATTTCAAACTCTGCTTTTATGCATCACCCCACCTCTCCTTTCCCCTTAAGCTGACATAAGTGTGTTTTCTAAATGTGAGACACTGTTCTGTAATTCATTTCTTGTGCAGCCATATTTACCCTCCCTCTATAAGTGATATCTTATGATATGTTTCTTTTTCTGTTTGACTTATTTCAAGTAGTATTATCGGACCTAAATCCACTCTTTATCCTTCTACTAGCCTTATTACATTGATTTCATGGTGAAGAGATATTCCATTGTACATAAGTACCACATCTTCTTTATCCATTGTTCTCTTTCCTGGGATATTTAAGGTGTACTGAAGTTGAGGTTCTTGTAAACAGAGTAGCCCTAAACTGTGGTGTGCTTGTGTCTTGTTGATTTTTAGACTTCCCTAGATATATTCCCATGATTGGAAGTGTCCTATGCTCTGTAGCTCTGTTTTTTAGATGATTTAGGAACCACCATACACTTCTCCAGAGTGGCTCTCGGCAGTTCACACACTGCCCATCAGCGTATAAAGGCTCCCTGTTCTCCATGGCCTGTCCTGCATTTCTGGTTTTTACAATTTTTTAGGATGGCCCTTTTGACCGGTGGGAAATGAGACTTCTTTGTTGTGCACATTTGCATTGCTTGCTTGCTTCGTTGCCCATAAAGTGCGTATGCGTTTTTTCCTGGATATAATCAGGAAAAACGCATACGCCCTTTTGGGCCAACTGCATCATTGTCGAAATTCTGCCGCTTTTCATGTGCTTTAAAGACGAGTCCAATCTATCTCTTGAAATCTGTTTCTTGCAATTCTGTCTTGCATTCAGATCCTCTTCTTTGCCTTACCTCAACATAGTTTTGGACGTTAGTTTTCATTTATAACTCTGCAGGTTTGTGAATTGCAGTGACCCTGAGCTCCATTTTTTAAGTTGCTCTTTTGTGAGCTGGCCTCAAACCCGCAGGATTGCTTCAGGCCCTATTTTGGCTCCGGCGAGGTGGGCTGAGCCTTTTTTCAATTCTTATTCTTAATGGGAAATTAGAGTGATATGTGCCCGTCCAAACCCCTACAACTATTCTCTCATTGGTTCCCCCTCTTCCCATTCATCCTCCTCACAATTTGCAAAATGTGTGAAACAGAAGTTGAAATGTGCTGATTCTCCAAGTGGGGAGATTCTAAGTAACGTGGCTGGAATGGTGAACAGGAGCACCAGGAGAGGATAAATGAGCTGCATTTTAGACACATCTCCCGATCACATGGTGTACAGTCCTCTGGGTTTTCCATGCATGTTTTAGCTGTAGGAAGATCCCTTGAACCTGCAGATTTGGGACCCATTGAATGGGTACCAGGTAGTATTACTTTAAAGGGTGTGCATTTCCTCACCCAACCTCACATTTCTCTTAGTGCAAACAGTTTCCAGCCTTATGTCTCATCCTGCTGTGGGTCTAGATGTGTTCAATCCATGTTGCATCACCATCCCTGAGGAAAAGTTGTAAGAGGTTTTCTCTGTCTCTCTGTCGTTTATTTTTTTCAATTTGTTACTATATTGGTTACAGCTGATTTTCAAAGCTCTGTTTCTTGCTGCTGTACATCCACTTGATTCACGTACAGAGAGACATCAGTAAATTCTTTTTCAGATTCTTACCAGTCGTATATATTCTTTTCCGGTGACTTGAGTGTGCTGAGTGCAGTTCTTTTAGCTACCGTGTAGGCTTTGTTGATTATCAGTTTGGTATTTGGAATGGTATCTTTGCTAATTTCAACCTCCTGGATGATGCCTCACCCCTCCCCACCTTTCCCGTTTAGCAGCCTTATGCGTGTTTCCTACATATTTGACTATGTTTTTGTTTTGTAATTTATTTCATGTGTAGCCATTTTGGATTCCACCTTTAAGTGATATCTTATGATATGTGTCTTTTTCTTTTTGAATTATGTCACTTAGAATGATCATACGTAACTCCTCCGGAGTTGTTACAACTGGCCATAGTTCATTGATTTCCAGGCTGAATAATATTCCACTCTACCTAAGTACCACATCTCTATCCATTTTTTCTCTCCAGAGACATTTAAGTTATATCCTAGTCGAGGATCTTTTAAACAGAGAGGGGGTAAACATTGGGGTGCCTGTGTCCTCTCGATTTTTGTTTTTCCCAAGATATACGCCCATGAGTGCAAGTGCCCTATGCTCTGTAGCTCATTTTTTAGATGCTTTAGTAAACACAATACACTTCTCCAGAATGGCCGTTGGCAATATACATTTCCACTATAAGTCTCAGAGGGCTCCCTCTTCTCCTTGCCCTGTCCTGCATTTCTGTTGTTTACGCTTTATGAGGATGGCTCTTCTGACTGATGCGAAGTGATATCTTTTGTAGTATTGACTTCCAGTGCCCACCTGTTTGCTTGGCTAAAAAAGTGTATGCCCTTTTCTTGAATATATACAGAAAAAAACGCATACACCCTTTTTGGCCAACTGCAATGTTGGCAATGTTCAGCTCCTTTTCTCGTGCTTAATGGCGAGTCCTTTCTACCTCCTCAGATCCCTTTCCTGCCATTCTCCCTTGCTTACAAGTCCTTTTCTCTGACTTTCCTCAAGACATTTTTCAGTGATGGATATTTTCAACTCTGCAGTTTCGTGAATTTTACTGCCCCTGAGTTCCATTGTTCAACTTGTGTTTATGGGAACTGGCCACAAAGCAGCGGGATTTCCTCAAGCCCTATACTGTTTCCATGGGCAACCCTAGCCTTTGGTCAATTCGTCTTCCTGGTTGGAAATTAGAGTGACATGTGCCTGTCTGAACACCTAGGACTTGTCTCTCATTGTTCCTCATCCTTCCGCTTCATCCTCTGGACAAATTCCAAACTGTACGCAACAGGATGTTGACAGTGCTGACATCTCCAAGTGGGGAGACTGTTAGTAAAGACGCTGGAGGGGTGAACCCGAGCACCAGGAGATGAGGAGATGAGATGCCTTTTCCAAACTCTTCCCGATCAGACGGTATACCATCCTCTGGGTGTGACAGACATGTTTTAGCAGTAGGAAGAGTCCCATTCATGTAAGGAGAACACCAGGGCTTTTTCAAAATCAGTGTCTGCCCGAAACCCAAACTGGGGAATTTTTTAAGCTACGGCTACACATATGTTCATTAAGGGCCTGGGGAAGTAGGCAGAGTCCAAACTTTAGATGATTGAAGTCTTCAGGGTCAGAAGCACTCACCACAACCTTCCCTTAGGTTACACTTTAACTGTCATTGATAGATGATGTCAATAAAAATATCTATTCTTTTTCAGATTATTTCCCCTTATAGGTTATAGCAAAATGTTGAGTGTAGTTCCCTGTGCTATACAGTAGTTCCTTGTTGATGATCTATTTTATACATAGCAGTGTGTATGTGTTAATCCCAAACTGTTAATTTATCCCTCCTCCCACCTTTCCCCTTTGGTAATAATAAATTATAAGATTTTATACTTCTCAGAAATGGGGGAGCTGAAAGAGAGGTATCATTTTCAATGGAAAAGCATTTAAAACAAGATTGAAGCTTTAACCAAGATTATTAGATGTACATCCTTGGAAAGAAATCACTTCGTTTCTCTAATATTGACCTGACAAATAAGACAAACCTTTTCACTGAACTTGCTTATAATAAAGTGATGGAAATATCAAATGGAAGTGTTAGAAACATCTTATTTTACCCGAGCCTTATACACTGTTCTATGTTAACTACAGTTTGGCTCACACATCTGTTCATTGAGGTTACAATAGTCTCAATTTCTGTTACTGATCCTCCAGAGTGGACCCCAACAAGTGTCCCCCTGCCCAGTGTCATTGGGGCCAACAGATCGAGACTGAGTTTGGTTCACAAGCAAAGGAAACTTTATATTTTGATCAGAGAATGGAGAGGTGAGAGCATGCACTACCCCGTGGGCTGTGGGCTGGGCTGCTGTGTAGAGATCCTGTCAGAGTCAGTGGGAGGGAGGGGGCGGAGCTCTCGAGGGCCGGGTTGGCTGCAGCTCAGGCTCTATATCGCGGAGTCTGCACTGGGCCCCAGGAGCTGAGGTGTCGTCCCAGCCATTCTGCACTAGGAAATCTGGTCTGAAGTGCCGGGTGTGGAACCTCTGCATGCGGGACCCTAGGAGCACATGAAATTAGACAAAGCACAAAGGATAAAAAAGGTTAGACTTGACTTTATTGCCCAGATTCTATTTTTATCTCCCAGGGATTTTTAATGGGCTTTGCTGGGGACAAACCCCTCCTCTGCCTTTTGTCCCGTTCCTCATTCTTGGAGTGCTGAGGGTGCAGACCCTTCTTCTGTAACTGCTGAGTGCTGAGTTGGGAGCCCTCATACCCGGGGGCGAGGGTCAGAGCTTCTCCCCAGCAGCCTCCAGGTGACGTTGATTGTCCCCAGGCCCCCTGCCTCCCTGCTCGTCCACCTGAGCACCAGCATTGGAAGTGTTATAGATTCTAATGACCTTTAAGGGTCCAGGAAAGAGATGTGCAGAGACGCTGTGGGGGCCGGTTTCACCCCGCCCCACATTTGTTCGGCCACCTTAGGCTGACCGTTTCTGCCAGCCTAGATGCTCTGACAAGTAGTCTGCGCTTTCTTCAATTAGGCCCCTGAATTAACGTACAAACAGCACCAGGTGTGAGAGCCCTGCCTGCTCAACTCCCAGACAGTCCAGGGTCAGTGGTGATCAAGGACCATGATGGCCACTGAGTCAACAGCCTTTTGAAGTAAACAGGAGTCCAGCCGGTCTTATTGGCTACCATCATCACGGTGTCTGTAGGCTTTTCTATGGTGACAGTGTGATATACGGTTCCCCCGCCAAGATTATTAGCTCCCCTCTGGGTGCAGTAAGTCCTGCAAGCAGTAGTCTACTCTTTTGGGACACACTCTTGTTGTTTTATGAGAGAAACTCCAGGTCAAGTGATGTTCACACGAGTCGTCATGGTGCCCTGTTGCCCCCGGTTATCTCTCTGGATGTTGGAGTTGGAGGGCCTCCTCACTCGAGGTTGGTGTGCCCACAGAGCGAACCCTGCAACTTCAGGGCATGGTTGGTGGTTAGGATCACCACGTGGGGTCCTTTTCCCTTAGGAGGGAGGTGGCCTTTGGGGCTGCTGATTTCCAGGTTTTTAGATACCGCCAGTATCTTGGCCAGATGTGGCAGTGGGCCAAGCCCCTTGGTGACCGTAGTTTATCCTACCTGGATGGCATTCTTGCATTGTTCCATTTCAAGTGGTCCCAGTTTTTGCACTAATTCTCCAATGGCGATTCACCTTTCACCGGGAATGTAAAGGTCAAAGGGTTTAGCTAAATTAGGGAGTTCCAGGGCAAGGGTCTGAATTGACTGCTCTTTCCATTCTTGAAAGGCCACTTCTGGATTCTATTCAAAAGGATCATCATCTTTTCCTTTCAGTGTTTCATATAGAGGCCCAGCTAGTAGACTGTAGTTAGGGATCCAGAAGCAGCAAACCCTGGCCTCCCCAGGAACCCCTAAGCTGTCTTCTAGTTTTAGAAAGGGGTAAGGCTGAAAATGGTTTCTTCCCTTTCCTGGGATATGCTTCTCCGACCTTCTGTGAGAACGAAGCCCAGGCAGGTCACCGCAGTCTGTGATATTTGAGCTTTTTCTTGGACAACTTCTATCCTTTATTGGCTTGGTAGTTCAGAGGCCTCCTTAGTAGGGCTGGTGATCAGAATGTCGTCTGCGTACTGAAGGAGGGTTTCCTTTTCCAGAGGTAGAACTTTTAGGTCTTTAGCTAAGCTTTCCCCAAAGATGGTGTGGGAATTTTTGCACCCTTGGGGCAAGACGGCCCGGAAGTATTGTTTTACTTGTATGTTGAGTCCTGCCACTCACAAGCCAAAATTTCTTGTGACTCTGGGACTAATGGAATACAAAAGAAGGCATCATTGAAGACTAATACAGAATACCATGTCCTGGTGGTTGGTAGAATGACCAGCAGGGTGTAGGAATTAGGAGCAGCTGGAGGTATATCCTCGGTGGCTTCACTGACTGTCCTGACATCCTTTACCAGGTCCCCAGCAGCCCATGGGGCTCTCGTGGTCAGACCAATCCCAGAATATGGAGCTCACCTGGGCAGGTACCCCACCCCCACCCCAGCCCATGGGGCTCTCGTGGTCAGGCCCCTCCCAGGATACAGAGCTACCCTTGCAGGTACCGTGGCAGGGCTGGGCACACAGGAACCGTGCACATAGCCCTCATTGCAGAGCACCCCCAGCTCACCTGTCGCTCAGAGCTGACACAGAGCACCTCAGAGCAGGACTGGAACTAACAAACAGCAGCTGCGACAGGTCTGTGACCCTGGGCATCACTCTGTGCGGCCTCCCTCCACCTGGTCTTCCAGAGACTTCCACTGCACCCGGGGCACCAGGCCTCTGTCTCCAACCACCACCCACCCCTCCTCTCCCTGACTCCTGGGTTCCTCTCATTAGGAGAGGGCTTTCTTGAAGTTGTTTCCCACTCATGGGCCAGATAAAATGATTAGAAAACAAGCCAAAGCTGCAGCCCCTTGTCTATCCTGACTCTCAGGAGCCCACACCTGTTCCTTGGACCTGGCCGGTTCAGCAAGTTCCATTTTCTGCAACTGTGAGCCCCTGAGGGATGATGATTGGCTGACCTGGGCAGCCTTACCGTGCTGGCCAGCCCTCCCCAGGTGTGCCTGGGTTGAGATCAATATAAATACCACTCCAGGCAGCAAGAGCCCCTGCAGACATGCCTGACGCCATTTTCTCTGCCCTGTCAGCAGTCTCGGGGCTGGGCTGGTGGGACGGAGTGAGAGGCCACGGCTTTGTGGGTGGCCCAGTGTGAGTGGGGCTCTGCTGGACTTTCTGCAGCAGTTGCCAGGCTGCCAACTGCTAAAGAAGAGGATGTGTCACCCATACCTGCTGCTGGAATTTCTCCCTGGGCAGAGGTGAGGAAGGAAAAAAGCAGTGGGGGCAGGGACAGGACGGGTATCTCAGGCAGGGAAATGGAAATCTTCCAGAAGAGCACCCAGGGCCAGGACCATCCTGGCTGGCCTGCAGGCACCAAGTTGGCTGGCATGCTGTCACTCGTGTGGCTCTATGGCCCTTCCTCTAGGCTTTCAAGTCCTTGTATATATTCAGGTGTTTTACCTGGGACGCGTGGGAATAGTTCAGCAGCAACTGGACTGGGGCTCAGCTCACGTTTACTCACAGATGCCTCGGCACGGTGCCTCAGCTTTGCAATGAGGACGCTTGTTGCGTGGGGGCTGCTGGCTGAATGGGAGACGATTCCCCACCACTGACCAACTTCAGAATTGTTTACAACTGGAGCAAGTGCCCTGATACGGTTTTCCTCTCTGGAACTGGCGGGTTCTGTGTTTTTTTTCTCTTTTTCGTTTTTGGTTCAAGGTAGATTTTATTCCTCTTTTTTGTATTTACAGATATAAGCATGGAAATAATTTATTCATATAAATACATGTATGTGAAGGGAATAATTGTTTTTTCTGTTTTATTTTTAAATTTTATTTCTTTTTAATTTTGAATTTTATTTTATATTTTTATACAGCAGGTTCTTATTGGTTATCTATTTTATACATATAAATGTATACATGCCAATCCCAGTCTCTCAACTCCTCCCACCACCACCCCCCCAACAGCTTTCCCCCCTTGTTGTCCATACGTTTGTTGTCTACATGTGTTGCTCTATTTATGCCTTGCAAAATGGTTAACCTGTACAGTTTTTCTAGGTTCCACATATATGCATGAATACACAAGATTTGTTTTTCTCTTTCTGACTTACTTCACTCTGTATGAGACTCTCTAGATCCATCGACGTCTCTACAAATGACCCAATTTCATTCCTTTTCATGGCTTAGTAATATTCCATTTTATATATGTACCACAGCTTTATGCATTCGTCTGTCTGTGGGCATTTAGGTTGCTTCCATTACCTCGATATTGTAAAGAGTGAGGCAATGAACATTGCGGTGAATGTCTCTTTTTGATTTATGGTTTTGTCTGGGTATATGTCCAGAACTGGGATTGCTGTATCATATGGTAATTCTACTGTTAGTTTCTTAAGAAACTCCATATTGTTCTCCATAGTGACTGTATCAATTTATATTCCCAACAGTAGTGGAAGAGGGTTCTTTTTCTCCACACCCTTTCCAGCATTTTTTGTTTGTAGATTTTCTGATGATGCCCATTCTACCAGGTGTGAGGTGATATCTCATTGTTGAGTCCATTTCCTTGAGCAAGGGGTAGGTCTTGTCTATTACATATTTAGCTTATGGAACGGTATCTGTGCTTATTTCAAACTCAGGTTTTGTGCAGCACCCAACTCACCTTCCCCCTTAAGAAAGCATAAGTTGGTTTTCTAAACATGAGACCCTGTTCTGTTTTGTAATTCAGTTCATGTGTAGCCAAGTTCTCATTCCATGTATTAGTGGTACCTTATGATGTTTTTTTTCTGTGTGACATTTTTTACTTAGAATCACCGTGCCTCAATCCACTCATTATGCTGGTACGGGCCTGGTGACATAGTTTTCATTGCTGAGAGGTATTCTGTTGTACGTTAGTACCGCAACTTCTTTATCCATTATTTGCTCTCTGGCATATTTGACTTGTTCTGCAGAAGAGGTTCCTGTAAACAGAGCCGTCCCAAACTTTGGGGTGGCTGTGTATTTTTGATTTTAATTTCCCTAACCTATAGGACCATAAGTGGAAGTGCCCTAGGCTCTGTTGCTTTGTTTTTTAGATGTTTCAGGAAACACCATACACTCCTCCAGAGTGGCTGTGGGCAATTTACATCCCGCCCATCAGTATAACAAGGCTCCCAGTTCTCCATGGCCTGTCCTGCCTTTCTGGATTTTACACTTTTTTCAGATGACCCTTTTGACCGGGGGGAAGTGAGACTTCATTGTAGTGCAGATTTCCTTTGCAAGCTTGCTTGGTTGGCCAAAAAGGGCGTATGCGTTTTTTCCTGAATATATTCAGGAAAAAACGCATACGCCCTTTGTGGCCAAGTGCATCATTGTCTATGTTCTGCCTCTTTTCCTATGCTTTAAATGCAATTCCAGTCTACCTTCTGAAATCGGTTGCCTGCAATTCTGCCCCGCTTTCAAGTCCTCTTGGCAGCCTTACTTCAGTATATTTTTGGACGATAGCTGTCATTTATAACTCTGCAGGTTTGTGAATTACAGTGCCCCTGAGCTCCTTTCTTCAACTCGCTTTCTTGTGAGCTGGCCGCAACACCACAGGATTGCTTCAGGCCCTAATCTGGTTCCGGCACGGCACGCTGAGCCTTTGGTTAATTCCTCTTCCTGGTGGGAGATGAGAGTTAAATTTGCCCGTCCAGACACCTCCAGCTAGTCTCTCATTGGTCTTCCCTATTACTGTTCATCTTCCGAAGAATTTGCAAACTGGGCCAAACAGGAGGTTAAAGGCACTGACTCTCCAAGTCGGGAGAGTGTTAGTAAAGCATCTGGAATGTTGCACCCGAGTACCAGGGGACGAGGACGGAGACATATTTGAACACGTCTCCCGATCACACGGTTGATCATACTCTGGGTTCCACATGCATGTTTTAGCTGAAGGAGGAATCCCTTAAACATGGAAAGTTGAGACCCGTGGAATGGGTACCAAGCAATATGACTTCAAAGGGTCTTCATTTGCTCACCTAACCTCTCCAGTCCTATCACTGCTGCGTTTATGCCCCTGTACACACGCTTGATTCTCTTTTGGAGACATAGCAATCCATACCTTTTAAGATACTTACTAGTCAGGTACATTCTTAAGCCTTTAATATGGGGTATTGAGTCCATTTCGTTGAGTAAGGAGTAGCTCTTGTCTATTACATATTTGGCTTAAGGAACTTTATCTGTGCTCATTTCAATCTCTGGTTTTATACAGCACCCCAACTCACCTTTCCCCTTAAGCAAGCATAAGTTGGTTTTCTAAATTTTTAGACCCTGTTCTGTTTTGTAACCCAGTTCCTGTGTAGCCAAGTTTACATTCCGTGTATTAGTGAAATCTTACGATGTTTCTTTTTCTGTGTGACTTATTTCAGTTACAATCATCATACCTGAATGCACTCATTATGCTGCTACGGGCCTGATGACATAGATGTCATGGCTGAGTGATATTGCATTGTACGTAAGTACCAAAACTTCTTTATCCATTTTTCACTTTCTGCGATATTGAACTTGTACCGTAAACGAGGTTCTTGTAAACAGAGCCGTCCCAAATTTTGGTGTGGCTGTGTCTTTTTGATTTTAATTTCCCTATGCTATAAGGCCATAAGTGGAAGTGCCCTAGGCTCTGTTGCTTTGTTTTTTAGATGTTTCAGGAAACACCATACACTTCTCCCGAGTGGCTCTTGGCAATATACATCCCGCCCTTCAGCAAAACAAGGCTCCCAGTTCTCCATGGCCTGTCCTGCCTTTCTGGATTTTACACTTTTTTCAGTTGGCCCTTTTGACCGGGGGGAAGTGAGACTTCATTGTAGTGCAGATTTCCTTTGCAAGCTTGCTTGGTTGGCCAAAAGGGCGTATGTGTTTTTTCCTGAATATATTCAGGAAAAAACGCATACGCACTTTTTGGTCAAGTGCATCATTGTCGGCGTTCTGCCTCTTTTCCTATGCTTTAAATGCAATTCCAGTCTACCTCCTGAAATCGGTTTCCTGCAATTCTGCCCCGCTTTCAAGTCCTCTTGGCAGCCTTACTTCAGTATATTTTTGGACGATAGCTGTCATTTATAACTCTGCAGGTTTGTGAATTACAGTGCCCCTGAGCTCCTTTCTTCAACTCGCTTTCTTGTGAACTGGCCGCAACACCACAGGATTGCTTCAGGCCCTAATCTGGTTCCGGCACGGCACGCTGAGCCTTTGCTTAATTCCTCTTCCTGGTGGGAAATGAGAGTTAAATTTGCCCGTCCAGACACCTCCAGCTAGTCTCTCATTGGTTCTCCCTATTCCTGTTCATCTTCCGCGGAATTTGCAAACTGGGCCAAACAGGAGGTTAAAGGCACTGACTCTCCAAGTTGGGAGAGTGTTAGTAAAGCATCTGCAATGTTGCACCCGAGTACCAGCGGAAGAAAACTGAGACATATTTGAACACGTGTCCCGATCACACGGCTGATCATACTCTGGGTTCCACATGCATGTTTTAGCTGAAGGAAGATTCCCTTAAACCTGGAGAGTTGAGAACCGTGGAATGGGTATCATGCAATATGACTTCAAAAAGTCTTCATTTGCTCACCGAACCTCTCCAATCCTATCACTGCTGCGTTTATGCCCCTGTACACACGCTTGATTCTCTTTTGGAGACAAAGCAATCCATAGGTTTTAAGATACTTACTAGTCAGGTACATTCTTAGGCGTTTAATATGGGGTGTTGAGTCCATTTCGTTGAGCAAGGAGTAGCTCTTGTCTATTCCATATTTGGCTTAAGGAACTTTATCTGTGCTCATTTCAATCTCTGGTTTTATGCAGCACCCCAACTCACCTTTCCCCTTAAGCAAGCATAAGTTAGTTTTCTAAATTTGAGACCCTATTCTGTTTTGTAATTCAGTTCCTGTGTAGCCAAGTTTACATTCCGTGTATTAGTGATATCTTATGATGTTTCTTTTTCTGTGTGACTTATTTCAGTTAGAATCATCATACCTGTATCCACTTATTATGCTGCTACGGGCCTGATGACATAGATTTCATTGCTGAGTGATATTTCATTGTACGTAAGTACCACAACTTGTTTATCCATTTTTCGCTTTCTGCGATACTGAACTTGTACCATAAACGAGGTTCTTGTAAACAGACCCGTCCCAAATTTTGGGGTGGCTGTGTCTTTTTGATTTTAATTTCCCTAAACTATAGGACCATAAGTGGAAGTGCCCTAGGCTCTGTTGCTTTGTTTTATAGATGTTTCAGGAAACACCATACACTTATCCCCAGTGGCTGTTGGCAATTTACATCCCGCCCATCAGCATAACAAGGCTCCCATTTCTCCATGTCCTGTCATGCCTTTCTGAATTTTACACTTTTATCAGATGGCCCTTTTGACCGGGGTGAAGTGAGACTTCATTGTAGTGCAGATTTCCTTTGCAAGCTTGCTTGGTTGGCCAAAAACGGCGTATGCATCTTTTCCTGAATATATTCAGGAAATAATGCATACGCCCGTTTTGGCCAAGTGCATCATTGTCGACGTTCTGCCTCTTTTCCTATGCTTTAAATGCAATTCCAGTCTACCTCCTGAAATCGGATTCCTGCAAGTATGCCCCGCTTTCAATTCCTCTTGGCAGGCTTACTTCAGTATATTTTTGGATGATAGCTATCATTTATAACTCTGCAGGTTTGTGATTACAATGCCCCTGAGCTCATTTCTTCAACTCGCTTTCTTGTGAGGTGGCTGCAACACCACAGAATTTCTTCAGGCCCTAATCTGGTTCCGGCACGGCACGCTGAGCCTTTGGTTAATTCCTCTTCCTGGGGGGAAATGAGAGTTAAATTTGCCCGTCCGTACACCTCCAGCTAGTCTCTCATTGATTCTCCCTATTCCTGTTCATCTTTCGCACAAATTGCAAACTGGGCCAAACAGGAGGTTAAAGGCACTGACTCTCCAAGTCGGGAGAGTGTTAGTAAAGCATCTGGAATGTTGCACCCGAGTACCAGGGGATGAGAACTGAGACAAATTGGAACACGTCTCCCGATCACACGGTTGATCATACTCTGGGTTCCACATGCATGTTTTAGCTGAAGGAAGAATCCCTTAAACCTGGAGAGTTGAGACCCGTGGAATGGATACCATGCAATATGACTTCAAAGCGTCTTCATTTGCTCACCGAACCTCTCCGATCCTATCACTGCTGCGTTTATGCCCCTGTACACACGCTTGATTCTCTTTCGGAGACATAGCAATCCATAGATTTTAAGATAATTACTGGTCAGGTACATTCTTAGGCGTTTAATATGGGGTGTTGAGTCCATTTCGTTGAGCAAGGAGTAGCTCTTGTCTATTACATATTTGGCTTAAGGAACTTTATCTGTGCTCATTTCAATCTCTGGTTTTATGCAGCACCCCAACTCACCTTTCCCCTTAAGCAAGCATAAGTTGGTTGTCTAAATTTGAGGCCCTGTTGTGTTTTGTAATTCAGTTCCTGTGTAGCCAAGTTTACATTCCGTGTATTAGTGATATCTTATGATGTTTCTTTTTCTGTGTGACTTATTTCAGTTAGAATCATCATACCTGAATCCACTCATTATGGTGCTACGGGCCTGATGACATAGATTTCATTGCTGAGTGATATTGTATTGTACGTAAGTACCAAAACTTCTTTATCCATTTTTCACTTTCTGCGATATTGAACTTGTACCATAAACGAGTTTCTTGTAAACAGAGCCGTCCCAAACGTTGGGATGGCTGTGTCTTTTTGATTTTAATTTCCCTAAGCTATAGGACCATAAGTGGAAGTGCCCTAGGCTCTGTTGCTTTGTTTCTTAGATGTTTCAGGAAACACCATACACTTGTCCCGAGTGGCTGTTGGCAATTTACATCCCGCCCATCAGCATAACAAGGCTCCCAGTTCTCCATGGCCTGTCCTGCCTTTCTGGATTTTACACTTTTTTCAGATGGCCCTTTTGACCTGGGAGAAGTGAGACTTCATTGTAGTGCAGATTTCCTTTGCAAGCTTGCTTGGTTGGCCAAAAAGGACCTATGCCTTTTTTCTGAATATATACAGGAAAAAACGCATATGCCCTTTTTGGCCAAGTGCATCATTGTCGACTTTCTGCCTCTTTTCCTATGCTTTAAATGCAATTCCAGTCTACCTCCTGAAATCGGCTTCCTGCAATTCTGCCCCGCTTTCAAGTCCTCTTGGCAGCCTTACTTCAGTATATTTTTGGACGATAGCTGTCATTTATAACTCTGCAGGTTTGTGAATTACAGTGCCCCTGAGCTCCTTTCTTCAACTCGCTTTCTTGTGAGCTGGCCGCAACACCGCTGGATTGCTTCATGCCCTAATCTTTTTCTGGCATGGCCCACTGAGCCTTTGGTTAATTCCTCTTCCTGGTGGCAAATGAGAGTTAAATTTGCCCGTACAGACACCTCCAGCTAGTCTCTCATTGGTTCTCCCTATTCCTGTTCATCTTCCGCAGAAATTGCAAACTGGGCCAAACAGGAGGTTAAAGGCACTGACTCTCCAAGTCGGGAGAGTGTTAGTAAAGCGTCTGGAATGTTGCACCCGAGTACCAGGGGACGAAAACTGAGACATATTGGAACACGTCTCCCGATCACATGGTTGATCATACTCTGGGTTCCACATGCATGCTTTAGCTGAAGGAAGAATCCCTTAAACCTGGAGAGTTGAGACCCGTGGAATGGGTACCAGGCAAAATGATTTCAAATGGTCTTCATTTGCTCACCGAACCTCTCCAATCCTATCACTGCTACGTTTATGCCCCTGTACACACGCTTGATTCTCTTTTGGAGACATAGCAATCCATAGGTTTTAAGATACTTACTAGTCAGGTACATTCTTAGGCGTTTAATATGGGGTGTTGAGTCCATTTCGTTGAAGAAGCCGTAGCTCTTGTGTATTACATATTTGGCTTAAGTAACTTTATCTGTCCTCATTTCAATCTCTGGTTTTATGCAGCACCCCAACTCACCTTTCCCCTTAAGCAAGCATATGTTGGTTTTCTAAATTTGAGACCCTGTTCTGTTTTGTAATCCAGTTCCTGTGTAGCCAAGTTTACATTCCATGTATTAGTGATATCTTATGATGTTTCTTTTTCTTGTGACTTATTTCAGTTAGAATCATCATACCTGAATCCACTCATTATGCTGCTACGGGCCTGATGACATAGATTTCATTGCTGAGTGATATTGCATTGTACGTAAGTACCACAACTTGTTTATCCATTTTTCACTTTCTGCGATATTGAACTTGTCCCGTAAACGAGGTTCTTTTAAACAGAGCCATCCCAGACTTTGTGGTGGCTGTGTCTTTTTAATTTTAATTTCCCTAAGCTATAGGATCATAAGTGGAAGTGCCCTAGGCTCTGTTGCTTTGTTTCTTAGATGTTTCAGGAAATACCATACACTTCTCCCAAGTGGCTGTTGGCAATTTACATCCCGCCCATCAGCATAACAAGGCTCCAAGTTCTCCATGGCCTGTCCTGCCTTTCTGGATTTTACACTTTTTTCAGATGGCCCTTTTGACAGGGGTGAAGTGAGACTTCATTTTAGTGCAGATTTCCTTTGCAAGCTTGCTTGGTTGGCCAAAAAGATCGTATGCGTTTTTTCCTGAATATATTCAGGAAAAAACGCATACGCCCTTTTTGGCCAAGTTCATCATTGTCGACGTTCTGCCTCTTTTCCTATGCTTTAAATGCAATTCCAGTCTACCTCCTGAAATCGGTTTACTGCAATTCTGCCCCGCTTTCAAGTCCTCTTGGCAGCCTTACTTCAGTATATTTTTGGACGATAACTGTCATTTATAACTCTGCAGGTTTGTGAATTACAGTGCCCCTGAGCTCCTTTCTTCAACTCGCTTTCTTGTGAGCTGGCCGCAACACCGCAGGACTGCTTCAGGCCCTAATCTGGTTCTGGCACGGCATGCTGAGCCTTCGGTTAATTCCTCTTCCTGGTGGGAAATGAGAGTTAAATTTGCCCGTCCAGACACCTCCAGCTAGTCTCACATTGGTCCTCCCTATTCCTGTTCATCTTCCGCAGAAATTTCAAACTGGGCCAAACAGGAGGTTAAAGGCACTGACTCACCAAGTCGGGAGAGTGTTAGTAAAGCGTCTGGAATGTTGCACCCGAGTACCAGGGGACGAGAACTGAGATATATTGGAACACGTCTCCCGATCACACGATTGATCATACTCTGGGTTCCACATGCATGTTTTAGCTGAAGGAAGAATCCCTTAAACCTGGAGAGTTGAGACCCGTGGAATGGGTACCATGCAATATGACTTCAAAGGGTCTTCGTTTGCTCACCTAACCTCTCCAATTCTATCACTGCTGCGTTTATGCCCCTGTACACATGCTTGATTCTCTTTCGGAGACATAGCAATCCATAGGTTTTAAGGTACTTACTAGTCAGGTACATTCTTAGGCGTTTAATATGGGGTGTTGAGTCCATTTCGTTGAGCAAGGAGTAGCTCTTTTCTATTCCATATTTGGCTTAAGGAACTTTATCTGTGCTCATTTCAATCTCTGGTTTTATGCAACACCCCAACTCACCTTTCCCCTTAAACAAGCATACGTTGCTTTTCTACATTTGAGACCCTGTTCTGTTTTGTAATCCAGTTCCTGTGTAGCCAAGTTTACATTCTCTGTATTAGTGATATCTTATGATGTTTCTTTTTCTGTGTGACTTATTTCAGTTAGAATCATCATACCTGAATCCACTCATTATGCTGCTACGGGCCTGATGACATAGATTTCATTGCTGAGTGATATTGCATTGTACGTAAGTACCACAACTTCTTTATCCATTTTTCACTTTCTGCGATTTTGAACTTGTACCGTAAACGAGGTTCTTGTAAACAGAGCCATCCCATACTTTGGGGTGGCTGTGTCTTTTTGATTTTAATTTCCCTAAGCTATAGGACTATAAGTGGAAGTGCCCTAGGCTCTGTTGCTTTGTTTTTTAGATGTTTCAGGAAACACCATACACTTCTCCTGAGTGGCTGTTGGCAATTTACATCCCGCCCATCAGCATAACAAGGCTCCCAGTTCTCCATGGCCTGTCCTGCCTTTCTGGATTTTACACTTTTTTCAGATGGCCCTTTTGACCGGGGGGAAGTGAGACTTCATTGTAGTGCAGATTTCCTTTGCAAGCTTGCTTGGTTGGCCAAAAAGGGCGTATGCGTTTTTTCCTGAATATATTCATTAAAAAAAGCATACGCCCTTTTAGGCCAAGTGCATCATTTTGGACGTTCTGCCTCTTTTTCTATGCTTTAAATGCAATTCCAGTCTACCTCCTGAAATCGGTTTACTGCATTTCTGGCCCGCTTTCAAGTCCTCTTGGCAGCCTTACTTCAGTATACTTTTGGACGATAGCTGTCATTTATAACTCTGCATGTTTGTGCATTACAGTGCCCCTGAGCTCCTTGCTTCAACTCGCTTTCTTGTGAGCTGGCCACAACACCGCAGGATTGCTTCAGGCCCTAATCTGGTTCCGGCACGGCACGCTGAGCCTTTGCTTAATTGCTATTCTTGGTGGGAAATGAGAGTTCAATTTGCCCGTCCAGACACCTCCAGCTAGTCTCTCATTGGTTCTCCCTATTCCTGTTCATCTTCCGTGGAAATTGCAAACTGGGCCAAACAGGAGGTTAAAGGCACTGACTCTCAAAATTGGGAGTGTGTTACTAAAGCGTGTGGAATGTTGCACCCGAGTACCAGGGGATGAGAACTGAGACATATTTGAACATGACTCACGATCACACGGTTGATCATAGTCTGGGTTCCAAATGCATGTTTAGCTGAAGGAAGAATCCCTTAAACCTGGAGAGTTGAGACCCGTGGAATGGATACCATGCAATATGACTTCAAAGGGTCTTCATTTGCTCACCGAACCTCTCCAATCCTATCACTGCTGCGTTTATGCCCCTGTTCTCACGCTTGATTCTCTTTCGGAGACATAGCAATACATAGGTTTTAAGATACTTACTGTCAGGTACATTATTAGGCGTTTAATATGGGGTTTTGAGTCCATTTCGTTGAGCAAGGAGTAGCTCTGGTCTATTACATATTTGGCTTAAGGAACCTTATCTGTGCTCATTTCAATCTCTGGTTTTATGCAGCACCCCAACTCACCTTTCCCCTTAAGCAAGCATAAGTTGCTTTTCTACATTTGAGACCCTGTTCTGTTTTGTAATCCAGTTCCTGTGTAGCCAAGTTTACATTCCGTGTATTAGTGATATCTTATGATGTCTCATTTTCTGTGTGACTTATTTCAGTTAGAATCATCATACCTGAATCCACTCATTATGCTGCTACGGGCCTGATGACATAGATTTCATTGCTGAGTGATATTGCATTGTACGTAAGTACCACAACTTCTTTATGCATTTTTCACTTTCTGCAATATTGAACTTGTACTGTAAACGAGGTTCTTATAAACAGAGCCGTCCCAAACTTTTGGGTGGCTGTGTCTTTTTGATTTTAATTTCCCTAAGCTGTAGGACCATAAGTGGAAGTGCCCTAGGCTCTGTTGCTTTGTTTTTTAGATGTTTCATGAAACACCATACAATTATCCTGAGTGGCTGTTGGAAATTTACATCCCGAACATCAGCATAACAAGGCTCCCAGTTCTCCATGGCCTGTCCTGCCTTTCTGGATTTTACACTTTATACAGATGGCCCTTTTGACCCGGGGGAAGTGAGACTTCATTGTAGTGCAGATTTCCTTTGCAAGCTTGCTTGGTTGGCCAAAAAGTGCGTATGCTTTTTTTCCTGAATATATTCAGGAAAAAACGCATATGCCCTTTTTGGCCTAGTGTATCATTGTCGACGTTCTGCCTCTTTTCCTATGCTTTAAATGCAATTCCAGTCTACCTCCTGAAATCGGCTTCCTGCAATTCTGCCCCGCTTTCAAGTCCTCTTGGCAGCCTTACTTCAGTATATTTTTGGACGATAGCTGTCATTTATAACTCTGCAGGTTTGTGAATTACAGTGCCCCTGAGCTCCTTTCTTCAACTCGCTTTCTTGTGAGCTGGCCGCAACACCGCAGGATTGCTTCAGGCCCTAATCTGGTTCTGGCACGGAACGCTGAGCCTTTGCTTAATTCCTCTTCCTGGTGGGAAATGAGAGTTAAATTTGCCCGTCCAGACATCTCCAGCTAGTCTCTCATTGGTTCTCCCTATTCCTGTTCATCTTCCGCGGAATTTGCAAACTGGGCCAAACAGGAGGTTAAAAGCACTGACTCTCCAAGTCGGGAGAGTGTTAGTAAAGCGTGTGGAATGTTGCACCCGAGTACCAGGGGATGAGAACTGAGACATATTTGAACATGACTCACGATCACACGGTTGATCATAGTCTGGGTTCCAAATGCATGTTTAGCTGAAGGAAGAATCCCTTAAACCTGGAGAGTTGAGACCCGTGGAATGGGTACCATGCAATATGACTTCAAAGGGTCTTCATTTGCTCACCGAACCTCTCCAATCCTATCACTGCTGCGTTTATGCCCCTGTTCTCACGCTTGATTCTCTTTCAGAGACATAGCAATCCATAGGTTTTAAGATACTTACTGTCAGGTACATTATTAGGTGTTTAATATGGGGTTTTGAGTCCATTTCGTTGAGCAAGGAGTAGCTCTTGTCTATTACATATTTGGCTTAAGGAACCTTATCTGTGCTCACTTCAATCTCTGGTTTTATGCAGCACCCCAACTCACCTTTCCCCTTAAGCAAGCATAAGTTGCTTTTCTACATTTGAGACCCTGTTCTGTTTTGTAATCCAGTTCCTGTGTAGCCAAGTTTACATTCCGTGTATTAGTGATATCTTATGATGTCTCATTTTCTGTGTGACTTATTTCAGTTAGAATCATCATACCTGAATCCACTCATTATGCTGCTACGGGCCTGATGACATAGATTTCATTGCTGAGTGATATTGCATTGTACGTAAGTACCACAACTTCTTTATGCATTTTTCACTTTCTGCAATATTGAACTTGTACTGTAAACGAGGTTCTTATAAACAGAGCCGTCCCAAACTTTTGGGTGGCTGTGTCTTTTTGATTTTAATTTCCCTAAGCTGTAGGACCATAAGTGGAAGTGCCCTAGGCTCTGTTGCTTTGTTTTTTAGATGTTTCATGAAACACCATACAATTATCCTGAGTGGCTGTTGGAAATTTACATCCCGAACATCAGCATAACAAGGCTCCCAGTTCTCCATGGCCTGTCCTGCCTTTCTGGATTTTACACTTTATACAGATGGCCCTTTTGACCCGGGGGAAGTGAGACTTCATTGTAGTGCAGATTTCCTTTGCAAGCTTGCTTGGTTGGCCAAAAAGTGCGTATGCTTTTTTTCCTGAATATATTCAGGAAAAAACGCATATGCCCTTTTTGGCCTAGTGTATCATTGTCGACGTTCTGCCTCTTTTCCTATGCTTTAAATGCAATTCCAGTCTACCTCCTGAAATCGGCTTCCTGCAATTCTGCCCCGCTTTCAAGTCCTCTTGGCAGCCTTACTTCAGTATATTTTTGGACGATAGCTGTCATTTATAACTCTGCAGGTTTGTGAATTACAGTGCCCCTGAGCTCCTTTCTTCAACTCGCTTTCTTGTGAGCTGGCCGCAACACCGCAGGATTGCTTCAGGCCCTAATCTGGTTCTGGCACGGAACGCTGAGCCTTTGCTTAATTCCTCTTCCTGGTGGGAAATGAGAGTTAAATTTGCCCGTCCAGACATCTCCAGCTAGTCTCTCATTGGTTCTCCCTATTCCTGTTCATCTTCCGCGGAATTTGCAAACTGGGCCAAACAGGAGGTTAAAAGCACTGACTCTCCAAGTCGGGAGAGTGTTAGTAAAGCGTGTGGAATGTTGCACCCGAGTACCAGGGGATGAGAACTGAGACACATTTGAACATGACTCACGATCACACGGTTGATCATAGTCTGGGTTCCAAATGCATGTTTAGCTGAAGGAAGAATCCCTTAAACCTGGAGAGTTGAGACCCGTGGAATGGGTACCATGCAATATGACTTCAAAGGGTCTTCATTTGCTCACCGAACCTCTCCAATCCTATCACTGCTGCGTTTATGCCCCTGTTCTCACGCTTGATTCTCTTTCAGAGACATAGCAATCCATAGGTTTTAAGATACTTACTGTCAGGTACATTATTAGGTGTTTAATATGGGGTTTTGAGTCCATTTCGTTGAGCAAGGAGTAGCTCTTGTCTATTACATATTTGGCTTAAGGAACCTTATCTGTGCTCACTTCAATCTCTGGTTTTATGCAGCACCCCAACTCACCTTTCCCCTTAAGCAAGCATAAGTTGCTTTTCTACATTTGAGACCCTGTTCTGTTTTGTAATTCAGTTCCTGTTTAGTCAAGTTTACATTCCGTGTATTAGTGATATCTTATGATGTTTCTTTTTCTGTGTGACTTATTTCAGTTAGAATCATCATACCTGAATCCACTCTATGCTGCTACGGGCCTGATGACATAGATTTCATTGCTGAGTGATATTGCATTGTACGTAAGTACCACAACTTCTTTGTCCATTTTTCACTTTCTGCGATATTGAACTTGTACCGTAAACGAGGTTCTTGTAAACAGAGCCGTCCCAAACTTTGGGGTGGCTGTGTCTTTTTGATTTTAATTTCCCTAAGCTATAGGACCATAAGTGGAACTGCCCTAGGCTCTGTTGCTTTGTTTTTTAGATGTTTCAGGAAACACCATACACTTCTCCTGAGTAGCTGTTGGCAGTTTTCATCCCGCCCATCAGCATAACAAGGCTCCCAGTTCTCCATGGCGTGTCCTGCCTTTCTGGATTTTACACTTTTTTCACATGGCCCTTTTGACCGGGGGGAAGTGAGACTTCATTGTAGTGCAGATTTCCTTTGCAAGCTTGCTTGGTTGGCCAACAAGTGCGTATGCGTTTTTTCCTGAATATATTCAGGAAAAAACGCATACGCCCTTTTTGGCCAAGTGCATCACTGTGGACGTTCTGCCTCTTTTCCTATGCTTTAAATGCAATTCCAGTCTAACTCCTGAAATCGGTTTCCTTCAATTCTGCCCTGCTTTCAAGTCCTCTTGGCAGCCTTACTTCAGTATATTTTTGGACGATAGCTGTCATTTATAACTCTGCAGGTTTGTGAATTACAGTGCCCCTGAGCTCCTTTCTTCCACTCGCTTTCTTGTGCTCTGGCCGCAACACCGCACGATTGCTTCAGGCCCTAATCTGGTTCCGGCACGGCACGCTGAGCCTTTGCTTAATTGCTATTCCTGGTGGGAAATGAGAGTTAAATTTGCCCGTCCAGACATCTCCAGCTAGTCTCTCATTGGTCCTCCCTATCCCTGTTCATCTTCCGCAGAAATTGCAAACTGGGCCAAGCAGGAGGTTAAAGGCACTGACTCTCCAAGTCGGGAGAGTGTTAGTAAAGCGTCTGAAATGTTGCACCTGAGTACCAGCGGACGAAAACTGAGACATATTTGAACACGTCTCGCAGTCACACAGTTGATCATACTCTGGGTTCCACATGCATGTTTCAGCTGAAGGAAGAATCCCTTTAAGCTGGAGAGTTGAGACCCGTGGAATGGGTACCATGCAATATGACTTCAAAGGGTCTTCATTTGCTCACCGAACCTCTGCAATCCTATCACTGCTGCGTTTATGCCCCTGTACACACACTTGATTCTCTTTTGGAGACATAGCAATCCATAGGTTTTAAGATACTTACTAGTCAGGTACATTCTTAGGCGTTTAATATGGGGTGTTGAGCCATTTCGTTGAGCAAGGAGTAGCTCTTGCCTATTCCATATTTGGCTTAAGGAAATTTATCTGTGCTCATTTCAATCTCTGGTTTTATGCAGCACCCCAACTCACCTTTCCCCTTAAGCAAGCATAAGTTGATTTTCTAAATTTGGGACCATGTTCTGTTTTGAAATTCAGTTCCTGTGTAGCCAAGTTTACATTCCGTGTATTAGTGATATCTTATGATGTTTCTTTTTCTGTGTGACTTATTTCAGTTAGAATCATCATACCTGAATCCACTCATTATGCTGCTATCGGCCAGATGACATAGATTTCATTGCTGAGTGATATTGCATTGTACGTGAGTACCACAACTTCTTTATCCATTTTTCACTTTCTGCGATATTGAACATGTACCGTAAACGAGATTCTTGTAAACAGAGCCGTCCCAAACTTTGGGGTGGCTGTGTCTTTTTGATTTTAATTTCCCTAAGCTATAGGACCATAAGTGGAAGTGCCCTAGGCTCTGTTGCTTTGTTTTTTAGATGTTTCAGGAAACACCATACACTTCTCCTGAGTGGCTGTTGGCAATTTACATCCCGCCCATCAGCATAACAAGGCTCCCAGTTCTCCATGGCCGGTCCTGCCTTTCTGGATTTTACACTTTTTTCAGATGGCCCTTTTGACCGGGAGGAAGTGAGACTTCATTGTAGTGCAGATTTCCTTTGCAAGCTTGCTTGGTTGGCCAAAAAGGGCGTATGCGTTTTTTCCAGAATATATTCAGGAAAAAACGCATACGCCCTTTTTGGCCAAGTGCATCATTGTCTACGTTCTGCCTCTTTTCCTATGCTTTAAATGCAATTCCAGTCTACCTCCTGAAATTGGTTTCCTGCAATTCTGCCCTGCTTTCAAGTCCTCGTGGCAGCCTTACTTCAGTATATTTTTGGATGATAGCTGTCATTTATAACTCTGCGGGTTTGTGAATTACAGTGCCCCTGAGCTCCTTTCTTCAACTCGCTTTCTTGTGAGCTGGCCGCAACACCGCACGATTGCTTCAGGCCCTAATCTGGTTCCGGCACGGCACACTGAGCCTTTGCTTAATTGCTCTTCCTGGTGGGAAATGAGAGTTAAATTTGCCCGTCCAGACACCTCCAGCTAGTCTCTCATTGGTCCTCCCTATCCCTGTTCATCTTCCGCAGAAATTGCAAACTGGGCCAAGCAGGAGTTTAAAGGCACTGACTCTCCAAGTCTGGAGAGTGTTTTTAAAGCATCTGGAATGTTGCACCTGAGTACCAGCGGTCGAAAACTGAGACATATTTGAACACGTCTCCCAATCACACAGTTGATCATACTCTGGGTTCCACATGCATGTTTCAGCTGAAGGAAGAATCCCTTAAAGCTGGAGAGTTGAGACCCGTGGAATGAGTACCATGCAATATGACTTCAAAGGGTCTTCATTTGCTCACCGAACCTCTCCAATCGTATCACTGCTGCGTTTATGCCCCTGTACACACGCTTGATTCTCTTTTGGAGACATAGCAATCCATAGGTTTTAAGATACTTACTAGTCAGGTACATTATTAGGCGTTTAATATGGGGTGTTGAGTCCATTTCGTTGAGCAAGGAGTAGCTCTTGCCTATTCCATATTTGGCTTAAGGAAATTTATCTGTGCTCATTTCAATCTCTGGTTTTATGTAGCACCCCAACTCACCTTTCCCCTTAAGCAAGCATAAGTTGGTTTTCTAAATTTGAGACCCTCTTCTGTTTTGTAATCCAGTTCCGGTGTAGCCAGGTTTACATTCCGTGTATTAGTGATATCTTATGATGATTCTTTTTCTGTGTGACTTATTTCAGTGAGAATCATCATACCTGAATCCAGTCTATGCTGCTACGGGCCTGATGACATAGATTTCATTGCTGAGTGATATTGCATTGTACGTAACTACCACAACTTCTTTATCCATTTTTCACTTTCTGCGATATTGAACTTCTACCGTAAATGGGGTTCTTGTAAACAGAGAGGTCCCAAACTTTGGGGTGGCTGTGTCTTTTTGATTTTAATTTCCGTATGCTATAGGACTATAAGTGGAAGTGCCCTAGGCTCTGTTGCTTTGTTTTTTAGATGTTTCATGAAACACCATACACTTCTCCTGAGTGGCTGTTTGCAATTATCATCCCGCCCATCAGCATAACAAGGCTCCCAGTTCTCCATGGCCTGTCCTGCCTTTCTGGATTTTACACTTTTTTCACATGGCCCTTTTGACTGGGGGGAAGGGAGACTTCATTGTAGTGCAGATTTCCTTTGCAAGCTTGCTTGGTTGGCCAAAAAGGGCGTATGCGTTTTTTCCTGAATATATGCAGGAAAAAACGCATACGCCCTTTTTGGTCAAGTGCATCATTGTCGACGTTCTGCCTCTTTTCCTATGCTTAAATGCAATTCAAGTCTACCTCCTGAAATTGGTTTCCTGCAATTCTGCCCCGCTTTCAAGTCCTCTTCGCAGCCTTACTTCAGTATATTTTTGGACGATAGCTGTCATTCATAACTCTGCAGGTTTGTGAATTACAGTGCCCCTGAGCTCCTTTCTTCAACTCGCTTTCTTGTGAGCTGGCCGCAACACCGCAGGATTGCTTCAGGCCCTAATCTGGTTCCGGCACGGCACGCTGAGCCTTTGGTTAATTCCTCTTCCTGGTGGGAAATGAGAGTTAAATTTGCCCGTCCAGACACCTCCAGCTAGTCTTTCATTGGTTCTCCCTATTCCTGTTCATCTTCTGCGGAATTTGCAAACTGGGCCAAGCAGGAGGTTAAAGGCACTGACTCTCCAAGTCGGGAGAGTGTTAGTAAAGCATCTGGAATGTTGCACCCGAGTACCAGGGGATGAGAACTGAGACATATTTGAACACGTCTCCCGATCACATGGTTGATCATACTCTGGGTTCCACATGCATGTTTTAGCTGAAGGAAGAATCCCTTAAAGCTGGAGAGTTGAGACCCGTGGAATGGGTACCATGCAATATGACTTCAAAGGGTCTTCGTTAGCTCACCGAACCTCTCCAATCCTATCACTGCTGCGTTTATGTCCCTGTACTCACGCTTGATTCTCTTTCAGAGACATAGCAATCCATAGGTTTTAAGATACTTACTAGTAAGGTACATTATTAGGCATTTAATATGGTGTTTTGAGTCCATTTCGTTGAGCAAGGAGTAGCTCTTGTCTATTCCATTTTTGGCTTAAGGAACTTTATCTGTGCTCATTTCAATCTCTGGTTTTATGCAGCACCCCAACTCACCTTTCCCCTTAAGCAAGCATAAGTTGGTTTTCTAAATTTGAGACACTGTTCTCTTTTGTAATCCTGTTCCTGTGTAGCCAAGTTTACATTCCATGTATTAGTGATATCTTATGATGTTTCTTTTTCTGTGTGACTTATTTCAGACAGAATCATCATACCTGAATCCACTCATTATGCTGCTACGGGCCTGATGACATAGATTTCATTGCTGAGTGATATTGCATTGTACGTAAGTACCACAACTGCTTTATCCATTTTTCACTTTCTGCGATATTGAACTTGTCCCGTAAACAAGATTCTTGTAAACAGAGCCGTCCCAAACTTTGGGGTGGTTGTGTCTTTTTGATTTTAATTTCCCTAAGCTATAGGACCATAAGTGGAAGTGCCCTAGGCTCTGTTGCTTTGTTTTTTAGATGTTTCAGGAAACACCATACACTTCTCCCGAGTGGCTGTTGGCAATTTACATCCCGCCCATCAGCATAACAAGGCTCCCAGTTCTCCATGGCCTGTCCTGCCTTTCTGGATTTTACACTTTTTTCAGATGGCCCTTTTGACCAGGGGGAAGTGAGACTTCATTGTAGTGCAGATTTCCTTTGCAAGCTTGCTTGGTTGGCCAAAAAGGGCGTATGCGGTTTTTCCTGAATATATTCAGGAAAAAACGCATACGCCCTTTTTGGCCAAGTGCATCATTGTCGACGTTCTGCCTCTTTTCCTATGCTTTAAATGCAATTCCAGTCTACCTCCTGAAATCGGTTTCCTGCAATTCTGCCCCGCTTTCAAGTCCTCTTGGCAGCCTTACTTCAGTATATTTTTGGACGATAGCTGTCATTTATAACTCTGCAGGTTTGTGAATTACAGTGCCCCTGAGCTCCTTTCTTCAACTCGCTTTCTTGTGAGCTGGCCGCAACACGGCACGATTGCTTCAGGCCCTAATCTGGTTCCGGCACGGCACGCTGAGCCTTTGCTTAATTGCTATTCCTGGTGGGAAATGAGAGTTAAATTTGCCCGTCCAGACATCTCCAGCTAGTCTCTCATTGGTCCTCCCGATCCCTGTTCATCTTCCGCAGAAATTGCAAACTGGGCCAAGCAGGAGTTTAAAGGCACTGACTCTCCAAGTCTGGAGAGTGTTAGTAAAGCATCTGGAATGTTGCACCTGAGTACCAGCGGTCGAAAACTGAGACATATTTGAACACGTCTCCCAATCACACGGTTGATCATACTCTGGGTTCCACATGCATGTTTCAGCTGAAGGAAGAATCCCTTAAAGCTGGAGAGTTGAGACCCGTGGAATGAGTACCATGCAATATGACTTCAAAGGGTCTTCATTTGCTCACCGAACCTCTCCAATCGTATCACTGCTGCGTTTATGCCCTTGTACACACGCTTGCTTCTCTTTTGGAGACATAGCAATCCATAGGTTTTAAGATACTTACTAGTCAGGTACATTATTAGGCGTTTAATATGGGGTGTTGAGTCCATTTCGTTGAGCAAGGAGTAGCTCTTGCCTATTCCATATTTGGCTTAAGGAAATTTATCTGTGCTCATTTCAATCTCTGGTTTTATGTAGCACCCCAACTCACCTTTCCCCTTAAGCAAGCATAAGTTGGTTTTCTAAATTTGAGACCCTCTTCTGTTTTGTAATCCAGTTCCGGTGTAGCCAGGTTTACATTCCGTGTATTAGTGATATCTTATGATGATTCTTTTTCTGTGTGACTTATTTCAGTGAGAATCATCATACCTGAATCCAGTCTATGCTGCTACGGGCCTGATGACATAGATTTCATTGCTGAGTGATATTGCATTGTACGTAACTACCACAACTTCTTTATCCATTTTTCACTTTCTGCGATATTGAACTTCTACCGTAAATGGGGTTCTTGTAAACACAGAGGTCCCAAACTTTGGGGTGGCTGTGTCTTTTTGATTTTAATTTCCCTAAGCTATAGGACTATAAGTGGAAGTGCCCTAGGCTCTGTTGCTTTGTTTTTTAGATGTTTCATGAAACACCATACACTTCTCCTGAGTGGCTGTTTGCAATTTTCATCCCGCCCATCAGCATAACAAGGCTCCCAGTTCTCCATGGCCTGTCCTGCCTTTCTGGATTTTACACTTTTTTCACATGGCTCTTTTGACTGGGGGGAAGGGAGACTTCATTGTAGTGCAGATTTCCTTTGCAAGCTTGCTTGGTTGGCCAAAAAGGGCGTATGCGTTTTTTCCTGAATATATGCAGGAAAAAACGCATACGCCCTTTTTGGCCAAGTGCATCATTGTCGACGTTCTGCCTCTTTTCCTATGCTTAAATGCAATTCAAGTCTACCTCCTGAAATTGGTTTCCTGCAATTCTGCCCCGCTTTCAAGTCCTCTTCGCAGCCTTACTTCAGTATATTTTTGGACGATAGCTGTCATTCATAACTCTGCAGGTTTGTGAATTACAGTGCCCCTGAGCTCCTTTCTTCAACTCGCTTTCTTGTGAGCTGGCCGCAACACCGCAGGATTGCTTCAGGCCCTAATCTGGTTCCGGCACGGCACGCTGAGGCTTTGGTTAATTCCTCTTCCTGGTGGGAAATGAGAGTTAAATTTGCCCGTCCAGACACCTCCAGCTAGTCTCTCATTGGTTCTCCCTATTCCTGTTCATCTTCCGTGGAATTTGCAAACTGGGCCAAGCAGGAGGTTAAAGGCACTGACTCTCCAAGTCGGGAGAGTGTTAGTAAAGCATCTGGAATGTTGCACCCGAGTACCAGGGGATGAGAACTGAGACATATTTCAACACGTCTCCCGATCACATGGTTGATCATACTCTGGGTTCCACATGCATGTTTTAGCTGAAGGAAGAATCCCTTAAAGCTGGAGAGTTGAGACCCGTGGAATGGGTACCATGCAATATGACTTCAAAGGGTCTTCGTTAGCTCACCGAACCTCTCCAATCCTATCACTGCTGCGTTTATGTCCCTGTACTCACGCTTGATTCTCTTTCAGAGACATAGCAATCCATAGGTTTTAAGATACTTACTAGTAAGGTACATTATTAGGCATTTAATATGGTGTTTTGAGTCCATTTCGTTGAGCAAGGAGTAGCTCTTGTCTATTCCATTTTTGGCTTAAGGAACTTTATCTGTGCTCATTTCAATCTCTGGTTTTATGCAACACCCCAACTCACCTTTCCCCTTAAGCAAGCATAAGTTGGTTTTCTAAATTTGAGACCCTGTTCTCTTTTGTAATCCTGTTCCTGTGTAGCCAAGTTTACATTCCGTGTATTAGTGATATCTTATGATGTTTCTTTTTCTGTGTGACTTATTTCAGACAGAATCATCATACCTGAATCCACTCATTATGCTGCTACGGGCCTGATGACATAGATTTCATTGCTGAGTGATATTGCATTGTACGTAAGTACCACAACTGCTTTATCCATTTTTCACTTTCTGCGATATTGAACTTGTCCCGTAAACAAGATTCTTGTAAACAGAGCCGTCCCAAACTTTGGGGTGGTTGTGTCTTTTTGATTTTAATTTCCCTAAGCTATAGGACCATAAGTGGAAGTGCCCTAGGCTCTGTTGCTTTGTTTTTTAGATGTTTCAGGAAACACCATACACTTCTCCCGAGTGGCTGTTGGCAATTTACATCCCGCCCATCAGCATAACAAGGCTCCCAGTTCTCCATGGCCTGTCCTGCCTTTCTGGATTTTACACTTTTTTCAGATGGCCCTTTTGACCAGGGGGAAGTGAGACTTCATTGTAGTGCAGATTTCCTTTGCAAGCTTGCTTGGTTGGCCAAAAAGGGCGTATGCGGTTTTTCCTGAATATATTCAGGAAAAAACGCATACGCCCTTTTTGGCCAAGTGCATCATTGTCGACGTTCTGCCTCTTTTCCTATGCTTTAAATGCAATTCCAGTCTACCTCCTGAAATCGGTTTCCTGCAATTCTGCTCCGCTTTCAAGTCCTCTTGGCAGCCTTACTTCAGTATATTTTTGGACGATAGCTGTCATTTATAACTCTGCAGGTTTGTGAATTACAGTGCCCCTGAGCTCCTTTCTTCAACTCGCTTTCTTGTGAGCTGGCCGCAACACGGCACGATTGCTTCAGGCCCTAATCTGGTTCCGGCACGGCACGCTGAGCCTTTGCTTAATTGCTATTCCTGGTGGGAAATGAGAGTTAAATTTGCCCGTCCAGACACCTCCAGCTAGTCTCTCATTGGTCTTCCCGATCCCTGTTCATCTTCCGCAGAAATTGCAAACTGGGCCAAGCAGGAGTTTAAAGGCACTGACTCTCCAAGTCTGGAGAGTGTTAGTAAAGCATCTGGAATGTTGCACCTGAGTACCAGCGGTCGAAAACTGAGACATATTTGAACACGTCTCCCAATCACACGGTTGATCATACTCTGGGTTCCACATGCATGTTTCAGCTGAAGGAAGAATCCCTTAAAGCTGGAGAGTTGAGACCCGTGGAATGAGTACCATGCAATATGACTTCAAAGGGTCTTCATTTGCTCACCGAACCTCTCCAATCGTATCACTGCTGCGTTTATGCCCCTGTACACACGCTTGATTCTCTTTTGGAGACATAGCAATCCATAGGTTTTAAGATACTTACTAGTCAGGTACATTATTAGGCGTTTAATATGGGGTGTTGTGTCCATTTCGTTGAGCAAGGAGTAGCTCTTGCCTATTCCATATTTGGCTTAAGGAAATTTATCAGTGCTCATTTCAATCTCTGGTTTTATGTAGCACCCCAACTCACCTTTCCCCTTAAGCAAGCATAAGTTGGTTTTCTAAATTTGAGACCCTCTTCTGTTTTGTAATCCAGTTCCGGTGTAGCCAGGTTTACATTCCGTGTATTAGTGATATTTTATGATGATTCTTTTTCTGTGTGACTTATTTCAGTGAGAATCATCATACCTGAATCCAGTCTATGCTGCTACGGGCCTGATGACATAGATTTCATTGCTGAGTGATATTGCATTGTACGTAACTACCACAACTTCTTTATCCATTTTTCACTTTCTGCGATATTGAACTTCTACCGTAAATGGGGTTCTTGTAAACAGAGAGGTCCCAAACTTTGGGGTGGCTGTGTCTTTTTGATTTTAATTTCCCTAAGCTATAGGACTATAAGTGGAAGTGCCCTAGGCTCTGTTGCTTTGTTTTTTAGATGTTTCATGAAACACCATACACTTCTCCTGAGTGGCTGTTTGCAATTTTCATCCTGCCCATCAGCATAACAAGGCTCCCAGTTCTCCATGGCCTGTCCTGCCTTTCTGGATTTTACACTTTTTTCACATGGCCCTTTTGACTGGGGGGAAGGGAGACTTCATTGTAGTGCAGATTTCCTTTGCAAGCTTGCTTGGTTGGCCAAAAAGGGCGTATGCGTTTTTTCCTGAATATATGCAGGAAAAAACGCATACGCCCTTTTTGGCCAAGTGCATCATTGTCGACGTTCTGCCTCTTTTCCTATGCTTTAAATGCAATTCCAGTCTACCTCCTGAAATCGGTTTCCTGCAATTCTGCCCCGCTTTCAAGTCCTCTTGGCAGCCTTACTTCAGTATATTTTTGGACGATAGCTGTCATTTATAACTCTGCAGGTTTGTGAATTACAGTGCCCCTGAGCTCCTTTCTTCAACTCGCTTTCTTGTGAGCTGGCCGCAACACCGCACGATTGCTTCAGGCCCTAATCTGGTTCCGGCACGGCACGATGAGGCTTTGGTTAATTCCTCTTCCTGGTGGGAAATGAGAGTTAAATTTGCCCGTCCAGACACCTCCAGCTAGTCTCTCATTGGTTCTCCCTATTCCTGTTCATCTTCTGCGGAATTTGCAAACTGGGCCAAGCAGGAGGTTAAAGGCACTGACTCTCCAAGTCGGGAGAGTGTTAGTAAAGCATCTGGAATGTTGCACCCGAGTACCAGGGGATGAGAACTGAGACATATTTGAACACGTCTCCCGATCACATGGTTGATCATACTCTGGGTTCCACATGCATGTTTTAGCTGAAGGAAGAATCCCTTAAAGCTGGAGAGTTGAGACCCGTGGAATGGGTACCATGCAATATGACTTCAAAGGGTCTTCGTTAGCTCACCGAACCTCTCCAATCCTATCACTGCTGCGTTTATGTCCCTGTACTCACGCTTGATTCTCTTTCAGAGACATAGCAATCCATAGGTTTTAAGATACTTACTAGTAAGGTACATTATTAGGCATTTAATATGGTGTTTTGAGTCCATTTCGTTGAGCAAGGAGTAGCTCTTGTCTATTCCATTTTTGGCTTAAGGAACTTTATCTGTGCTCATTTCAATCTCTGGTTTTATGCAGCACCCCAACTCACCTTTCCCCTTAAGCAAGCATAAGTTGGTTTTCTAAATTTGAGACCCTGTTCTCTTTTGTAATCCTGTTCCTGTGTAGCCAAGTTTACATTCCGTGTATTAGTGATATCTTATGATGTTTCTTTTTCTGTGTGACTTATTTCAGACAGAATCATCATACCTGAATCCACTCATTATGCTGCTACGGGCCTGATGACATAGATTTCATTGCTGAGTGATATTGCATTGTACGTAAGTACCACAACTGCTTTATCCATTTTTCACTTTCTGCGATATTGAACTTGTCCCGTAAACGAGATTCTTGTAAACAGAGCCGTCCCAAACTTTGGGGTGGTTGTGTCTTTTTGATTTTAATTTCCCTAAGCTATAGGACCATAAGTGGAAGTGCCCTAGGCTCTGTTGCTTTGTTTTTTAGATGTTTCAGGAAACACCATACACTTCTCCCGAGTGGCTGTTGGCAATTTACATCCCGCCCATCAGCATAACAAGGCTCCCAGTTCTCCATGGCCTGTCCTGCCTTTCTGGATTTTACACTTTTTTCAGATGGCCCTTTTGACCAGGGGGAAGTGAGACTTCATTGTAGTGCAGATTTCCTTTGCAAGCTTGCTTGGTTGGCCAAAAAGGGCGTATGCGTTTTTTCCTGAATATATTCAGGAAAAAACGCATACGCCCTTTTTGGCCAAGTGCATCATTGTCGACGTTCTGCCTCTTTTCCTATGCTTTAAATGCAATTCCAGTCTACCTCCTGAAATCGGTTTCCTGCAATTCTGCCCCGCTTTCAAGTCCTCTTGGCAGCCTTACTTCAGTATATTTTTGGACGATAGCTGTCATTTATAACTCTGCAGGTTTGTGAATTACAGTGCCCCTGAGCTCCTTTCTTCAACTCGCTTTCTTGTGAGCTGGCCGCAACACGGCACGATTGCTTCAGGCCCTAATCTGGTTCCGGCACGGCACGCTGAGCCTTTGCTTAATTGTTATTCCTGGTGGGAAATGAGAGTTAAATTTGCCCGTCCAGACACCTCCAGCTAGTCTCTCATTGGTCCTCCCGATCCCTGTTCATCTTCCGCAGAAATTGCAAACTGGGCCAAGCAGGAGTTTAAAGGCACTGACTCTCCAAGTCTGGAGAGTGTTAGTAAAGCATCTGGAATGTTGCACCTGAGTACCAGCGGTCGAAAACTGAGACATATTTGAACACGTCTCCCAATCACACGGTTGATCATACTCTGGGTTCCACATGCATGTTTCAGCTGAAGGAAGAATCCCTTAAAGCTGGAGAGTTGAGACCCGTGGAATGAGTACCATGCAATATGACTTCAAAGGGTCTTCATTTGCTCACCGAACCTCTCCAATCGTGTCACTGCTGCGTTTATGCCCCTGTACACACGCTTGATTCTCTTTTGGAGACATAGCAATCCATAGGTTTTAAGATACTTACTAGTCAGGTACATTATTAGGCGTTTAATATGGGGTGTTGAGTCCATTTCGTTGAGCAAGGTGTAGCTCTTGCCTATTCCATATTTGGCTTAAGGAAATTTATCTGTGCTCATTTCAATCTCTGGTTTTATGTAGCACCCCAACTCACCTTTCCCCTTAAGCAAGCATAAGTTGGTTTTCTAAATTTGAGACCCTCTTCTGTTTTGTAATCCAGGTCCTGTGTAGCCAGGTTTACATTCCGTGTATTAGTGATATCTTATGATGTTTCTTTTTCTGTGTGACTTTTTTCAGTGAGAATCATCATACCTGAATCCAGTCTATGCTGCTACGGGCCTGATGACATAGATTTCATTGCTGAGTGATATTGCATTGTACGTAACTACCACAACTTCTTTATCCATTTTTCACTTTCTGCGATATTGAACATGTACCGTAAATGGGGTTCTTGTAAACAGAGAGGTCCCAAACTTTGGGGTGGCTGTGTCTTTTTGATTTTAATTTCCCTAAGCTATAGGACTATAAGTGGAAGTGCCCTAGGCTCTGTTGCTTTGTTTTTTAGATGTTTCAGGAAACACCATACACTTCTCCTGAGTGGCTGTTGGCAATTTTCATCCCGCCCATCAGCATAACAAGGCTCCCAGTTCTCCATGGCCTGTCCTGCCTTTCTGGATTTTACACTTTTTTCACATGGCCCTTTTGACTGGGGGGAAGGGAGACTTCATTGTAGTGCAGATTTCCTTTGCAAGCTTGCTTGGTTGGCCAAAAAGGGCGTATGCGTTTTTTCCTGAATATATGCAGGAAAAAACGCATACGCCCTTTTTGGCCAAGTGCATCATTGTCGACGTTCTGCCTCTTTTCCTATGCTTAAATGCAATTCAAGTCTACCTCCTGAAATTGGTTTCCTGCAATTCTGCCCCGCTTTCAAGTCCTCTTCGCAGCCTTACTTCAGTATATTTTTGGACGATAGCTGTCATTTATAACTCTGCAGGTTTGTGAATTACAGTGCCCCTGAGCTCCTTTCTTCAACTCGCTTTCTTGTGAGCTGGCCACAACACCGCACGATTGCTTCAGGCCCTAATCTGGTTCCGGCACGGCACGCTGAGCCTTTGCTTAATTGCTCTTCCTGGTGGGAAATGAGAGTTAAATTTGCCCGTCCAGACACCTCCAGCTAGTCTCTCATTGGTTCTCCCTATCCCTGTTCATCTTCCGCAGAAATTGCAAACTGGGCCAAGCAGGAGGTTTAAGGCACTGACTCTCCAAGTCGGGAGAGTGTTAGTAAAGCATCTGGAATGTTGCACCTGAGTACCAGCGGTCGAAAACTGAGACATATTTGAACACGTCTCCCAATCACACGGTTGATCATACTCTGGGTTCCACATGCATGTTTTAGCTGAAGGAAGAATCCCTTAAACCTGGAGAGTTGAGACCCGTGGAATGAGTACCATGCAATATGACTTCAAAGGGTCTTCATTTGCTCACCGAACCTCTCCAATCCTATCACTGCTGCGTTTATGCCCCTGTACACACGCTTGATTCTCTTTTGGAGACATAGCAATCCATAGGTTTTAAGATACTTACTAGTCAGGTACATTCTTAGGCGTTTAATATGGGGTGTTGAGTCCATTTCATTGAGCAAGGAGTAGGTCTTGTCTATTACATATGTGGCTTAAGGAAATTTATCTGTGCTCATTTCAATCTCTGGTTTTATGTACCACCCCAACTCACCTTTCCCCTTAAGCAAGCATAAGTTGGGTTTCTAAATTTGAGACCCTCTTCTGTTTTGTAATCCAGTTCCTGTGTAGCCAAGTTTACATTCCGTGTATTAGTGATATCTTATGATGTTTCTTTTTCTGTGTGACTTATTTCAGTGAGAATCATCATACCTGAATCCAGTCTATGCTGCTACGGGCCTGATGACATAGATTTCATTGCTGAGTGATATTGCATTGTACGTAAGTACCACAACTGCTTTATCCTTTTTTCAATTTCTGTGATATTGAACTTGTCCCGTAAACGAGATTCTTGTAAACAGAGCCGTCCCAAACTTTGGGGTGGCTGTGTCTTTTTGATTTTAATTTCCCTATGCTATAGGACCATAAGTGGAAGTGCCCTAGGATCTGTTGCTTTGTTTTTTAGATGTTTCAGGAAACACCATACACTTCTCCCAAGTGGCTGTTGGCAATTTACATCCCGCCCATCAGCATAACAAGGCTCCCAGTTCTCCATGGCCTGTCCTGCCTTTCTGTATTTTACACTTTTTTCAGATGGCCCTTTTGACCAGGGGGAAGTGAGACTTCATTGTTGTGCAGATTTCCTTTGCAAGCTTGCTTGGTTGACCAAAAAGGGCGTATGCGGTTTTTCCTGAATATATTCAGGAAAAAACGCATACGCCCTTTTTGGCCAAGTGCATCATTGTCGACGTTCTGCCTCTTTTCCTATGCTTTAAATGCAATTCCAGTCTACCTCCTGAAATTGGTTTCCTGCAATTCTGCCCCGCTTTCAAGTCCTCGTGGCAGCCTTACTTCAGTATATTTTTGGACGATAGCTGTCATTTATAACTCTGCAGGTTTGTGAATTACAGTGCCCCTGAGCTCCTTTCTTCAACTCGCTTTCTTGTGAGCTGGCCGCAACACCGCACGATTGCTTCAGGCCCTAATCTGGTTCCGGCACGGCACGCTGAGCCTTTGCTTAATTGCTCTTCCTGGTGGGAAATGAGAGTTAAATTTGCCCGTCCAGACACCTCCAGCTAGTCTCTCATTGGTCCTCCCTATCCCTGTTCATCTTCCGCAGAAATTGCAAACTGGGCCAAGCAGGAGGTTTAAGGCACTGACTCTCCAAGTCGGGAGAGTGTTAGTAAAGCATCTGGAATGTTGCACCTGAGTACCAGCGGTCGAAAACTGAGACATATTTGAACACGTCTCCCAATCACACGGTTGATCATACTCTGGGTTCCACATGCATGTTTCAGCTGAAGGAAGAATCCCTTAAAGCTGGAGAGTTGAGACCCGTGGAATGGGTACCATGCAATATGACTTCAAAGGGTCTTCATTTGCTCACCGAACCTCTCCAATCCTATCACTGCTGCGTTTATGCCCCTGTACACACGCTTGATTCTGTTTCGGAGACATAGCAATCCATAGGTTTTAATATACTTACTAGTCAGGTACATTCTTAGGCGTTTAATATGGGGTGTTGAGTCCATTTCATTGAGCAAGGAGTAGCTCTTGTCTATTCCATATTTGGCTTAAGGAAATTTATCTGTGCTCATTTCAGTCTCTGGTTTTATGCAGCACCCCAACTCACCTTTCCCCTTAAGCAAGCATAAGTTGGGTTTCTAAATTTGAGACCCTCTTCTGTTTTGTAATCCAGTTCCTGTGTAGCCAAGTTTACATTCCGTGTATTAGTGATATCTTACGATGTTTCTTTTTCTGTGTGACTTATTTCAGTTACAATCATCATACCTGAATCCAGTCTATGCTGCTACGGGCCTGATGACATAGATTTCATTGCTGAGTGATATTGTATTGTACGTAACTACCACAACTTCTTTATCCATTTTTCACTTTCTGCGATATTGAACTTCTACCGTAAATGAGGTTCTTGTAAACAGAGAGGTCCCAAACTTTGGGGTGGCTGTGTCTTTTTGATTTTAATTTCCCTAAGCTATAGGACTATAAGTGGAAGTGCCCTAGGCTCTGTTGCTTTGTTTTTTAGATGTTTCATGAAACACCATACACTTCTCCTGAGTGGCTGTTTGCAATTTTCATCCCGCCCATCAGCATAACAAGGCTCCCAGTTCTCCATGGCCTGTCCTGCCTTTCTGGATTTTACACTTTTTTCACATGGCCCTTTTGACTGGGGGGAAGTGAGACTTCATTGTAGTGCAGATTTCCTTTGCAAGCTTGCTTGGTTGGCCAAAAAGGGCGTATGCGTTTTTTCCTGAATATATGCAGGAAAAAACGCATACGCACTTTTCGGCCAAGTGCATCATTGTCGACGTTCTGCCTCTTTTCCTATGCTTAAATGCAATTCCAGTCTACCTCCTGAAATCGGATTCCTGCAATTCTGCCCCGCTTTCAAGTCCTCTTCGCAGCCTTACTTCAGTATATTTTTGGACGATAGCTGTCATTCATAACTCTGCACGTTTGTGATAACAGTGCCCCTGAGCTCCTTTCTTCAACTCGCTTTCTTGTGAGCTGGCCGCAACACCGCAGGATTGCTTCAGGCCCTAATCTGGTTCCAGTACGGCATGCTGAGCCTTTGCTTAATTCCTCTTCCTGGTGGGAAATGAGAGTTAAATTTGCCCGTCCAGACACCTCCAGCTAGTCTCTCATTGGTTCTCCCTATTCCTGTTCATCTTCCGCAGAATTTGCCAACTGGGCCAAACAGGAGGTTAAAGGCACTGACTCTCAAAGTCGGGAGAGTGTTAGTAAAGCATCTGGAATGTTGCACCCGAGTACCAGGGGATGAGAACTGAGACATATTTGAACACGTCTCCCGATCACATGGTTGATCATACTCTGGGTTCCACATGCATGTTTTAGCTGAAGGAAGAATCCCTTAAACCTGGAGAGTTGAGACCCGTGGAATGGGTACCATGCAATATGACTTCAAAGGGTCTTCATTTGCTCACCGAACCTCTCCAATCCTATCACTGCTGCGTTTATGCCCCGGTACTCACGCTTGATTCTCTTTCAGAGACATAGCAATCCATAGGTTTTAAGATACTTACTAGTCAGGTACATTATTAGGTGTTTAATATGGGGTTTTGAGTCCATTTCGTTGAGCAAGGAGTAGGTCTTGTCTATTCCATATTTGGCTTAAGGAACTTTATCTGTGCTCATTTCAATCTCTGGTTTTATGCAGTACCCCAACTCACCTTTCCCCTTAAACAAGCATAAGTTGGTTTTCTAAATTTGAGACCCTCTTCTGTTTTGTAATCCAGTTCCTGTGTTGCCAAGTTTACATTCCGTGTATTAGTGATATCTTATGATGTTTCTTTTTCTGTGTGACTTATTTCAGTGAGAATCAACATACCTGAATCCACTCATTATGCTGCTATGGGCCAGATGACATAGATTTCATTGCTGAGTGATATTGCATTGTACGTGAGTACCACAACTTCTTTATCCATTTTTCAATTTCTGCGATATTGAACTTCTACTGTAAATGAGGTTCTTGTAAACAGAGAGGTCCCAAACTTTGGGGTGGCTGTGTCTTTTTGATTTTAATTTCCCTAAGCTATAGGACCATAAGTGCAAGTGCCCTAGGCTCTGTTGCTTTGTTTTTTAGATGTTTCAGGAAACACCATACACTTCTCCCGAGTGGCTGTTGGCAATTTACATCCCGCCCATCAGCATAACAAGGCTCCCAGTTCTCCATGGCCTGTCCTGCCTTTCTGGATTTTACACTTTTTTCAGATGGCCCTTTTGACCGGGGGATAGTGAGACTTCATTGTAGTGCAGATTTCCTTTGCAAGCTTGCTTGGTTGGCCAAAAAGGGCGTATGCGTTTTTTCCTGAATATATTCAGGAAAAAACGCATACGCCCTTTTTGGCCAAGTGCATCATTGTCGACGTTCTGCCTCTTTTCGTATGCTTTAAATGTAATTCCAGTCTACCTCCTGAAATCGGTTTCCTGCAATTCTGCTCCGCTTTCAAGTCCTCTTGGCAGCCTTACTTCAGTATATTTTTGGACGATAGCTGTCATTTATAAATCTGCAGGTTTGTGAATTACAGTGCCCCTGAGCTCCTTTCTTCAACTCGCTTTCTTGTGAGCTGGCCGCAACACAGCAGGATTGCTTCAGGCCCTAATCTGGTTCCGGCACGGCACACTGAGCCTTTGGTTAATTCCTCTTCCTGGTGGGAAATGAGAGTTAAATTTGTCCGTCCAGACACCTCCAGCTACTCTCTCATTGGTTCTCCCTATTCCTGTTCATCTTCCGCAGAAATTGCAAACTGGGCCAAACAGGAGGTTAAAGGCACTGACTCTCCAAGTCGGGAGAGTGTTAGTAAAGCGTCTGGAATGTTGCACCCGAGTACCAGGGGATGAGAACTGAGGCATATTGGAACATGTCTACCGATCACACGGTTGATCATACTCTGGGTTCCACATGCATGCTTTAGCTGAAGGAAGAATCCCTTAAACGTGGAGAGTTGAGACCCGTGGAATGGGTACCATGCAATATGACTTCAAAGGTCTTCATTTGCTCACCGAACCTCTCCAATCCTATCACTGCTGCGTTTATGCCCTTGTACACACGCTTGCTTCTCTTTTGGAGACATAGCAATCCATAGGATTTAAGATACTATCTAGTGAGGTACATTCTTAGGCGTTTCATCTGTGGTGTTGAGTCCATTTCGTTGAGCAAGGAGTAGCTCTTGTCCATTACATGTTTGGCTTAAGGAACCTTATCTGTGCTCATTTCAATCTCTGCTTTTATGCAGCACCCCAACTCACCTTTCCCCTAAGAAAGCATAAGTTGGTTTTCTAAATTTGAGACCCTGTTCTCTTTTGTAATCCTGTTCCTGTGTAGCCAAGTTTACATTCCGTGTATTAGTGATATCTTATGATGTTTCTTTTTCTGTGTGACTTATTTCAGATAGAATCATCATACCTGAATGCACTCATTATGCTGCTATGGGCCTGATGACATAGATTTCATTGCTGAGTGATATTGCACTGTACGTAAGTACCACAACTGCTTTATACATTTTTCACTTTCTGCGATATTGAACTTGTACCGTAAACGAGATTCTTGTAAACAGAGCCGTTCCAAACTTAGGGGTGGCTGTGTCTTTTTGATTTTAATTTCCCTAAGCTATAGGACCATATGTGGAAGTGCCATAGGCTCTGTTGCTTTGTTTTTTAGATGTTTCAGGAAACACCATACACTTCTCCCCAGTGGCTGTTGGCAATTTACATTCCGCCCATCAGCATAACAAGGCTCCCAGTTCTCCATGGCCTGTCCTGCCTTTCTGGATTTTACACTTTTTTCAGATGGCCCTTTTGACCAGGGGGAAGTGAGACTTCATTGTAATGCAGATTTCCTTTGCAAGCTTGCTTGGTTGGCCAAAAAGAGCGTATGCGTTTTTTCCTGAATATATTCAGGAAAAAAAGCATACGCCCTTTATGGCCCAGTGCATCATTGTCGAAGTTCTGCCTCTTTTCCTATGCTTTAAGTGCAATTCCAGTCTACCTCCTGAAATCGGTTTCCTGCAATTCTGCCCCGCTTTCAAGTCCTCTTGGCAGCCTTACTTCAGTATATTTTTGGACGATAGCTGTCATTTATAACTCTGCAGGTCTGTGAATTACAGTGCCCCTGAGGTCCTTTCTTCAACTCGCTTTGTTGTGAGCTGGCCGCAACACCGCACGATTGCTTCAGGCCGTAATCTGTTTCCGGCACGGCACGCTGAGCCTTTGGTTAATTCCTCTTCCTGGTGGGAAATGAGAGTTAAATTTGCCCGTCCAGACACCTCCAGCTAGTCTCTCATTGGTTCTCCGTATTCCTGTTCATCTTCCACAGAAATTGCAAACTGGTCCAAACAGGAGGTTAAAGGCACTGACTCTCCAAGTCGGGAGAGTGTTAGTAAAGCGTCTGGAATGTTGCACCCGAGTACCAGGGGACGAGAACTGAGACATATTTGAACACGTCTCCCAATCACACGGTTGATCATACTCTGGGTTCCACATGCATGCTTTAGCTGAAGGAAGAATCCCTTAAAGCTGGAGAGTTGAGACCCGTGGAATGGGTACCATGCAATATGACTTCAAAGGGTCTTCGTTTGCTCACCGAACCTCTCCAATCCTATCACTGCTGCGTTTATGCCCCTGTACACACGCTTGATTCTCTTTTGGAGACATAGCCATCCATAGGTTTTAAGATACTTACTAGTCAGCTACATTCTTAGGCGTTTAATATGGGGTGTTGAGTCCATTTCGTTGAGCAAGGAGTAGCTCTTGTCTATTACATGTTTGGCTTAAGGAACTTTATTTGTGCTCATTTCAATCTCTGGTTTTATGCAGCACCCCAACTCACCTTTCCCCTTAAGCAAGCATAAGTTGGTTTTCTAAATTTGAGACCCTGTTCTGTTTTGTAATCCAGTTCGTGTGTAGCCAAGTTTACATTCCATGTATTAGTGATATCTTATGATGTTTCTTTTTCTGTGTGACTTATTTCAGTTAGAATCATCATACCTGAATCCACTCATTATGCTGCTACAGGCCTGATTACATAGATTTCATTGCTGAGTGATATTGCATTGTACGTAAGTACCACAACTGCTTTATCCATTTTTCACTTTCTGTGATATTGAACATGTACCGTAAACGAGGTTCTTGTAAACAGAGCCATCCCAAACTTTGGGGTGGCTGTGTCTTTTTGATTTTAATTTCCCTAAGCTATAGGACCATAAGTGGAAGTGCCCTAGGCTCTGTTGCTTTGTTTTTTAGATGTTTCAGGAAACACCATACACTTCTCCCTAGTGGCTGTTGGCAGTTTACATCCCGCCCATCAGCATAACAAGGCTCCCAGTTCTCCATGGCCTGTCCTACCTTTCTGGATTTTACACGTTTTTCAGATGGCCCTTTTGACCAGGGGGAAGTGAGACTTCATTGTAGTGCAGATTTCCTTTGCAAGCTTGCTTGGTTGGCCAAAAAGGGCGTATGCGTTTTTTCCTGAATATATTCAGGAAAAAACGCATACGCCCTTTTTGGCCAAGTGCATCATTGTCGACGTTCTGCCTCTTTTCCTATGCTTTAAATGCAATTCCAGTCTACCTCCTGAAAACAGTTTCCTGCAATTCTGCCCCGCTTTCAAGTCCTCTTGGCAGCCTTACTTCAGTATATTTTTGGACGATAGCTGTCATTTATAACTCTGCAGGTTTGTGAATTACAGTGCCCCTGAGCTCCTTTCTTCAACTCGCTTTCTTGTGAGCTGGCCGCAACACCGCACGATTGCTTCAGGCCCTAATCTGGTTCCGGCACGGCACGCTGAGCCTTTGCTTAATTGCTGTTCCTGGTGGGAAATGAGAGTTAAATTTGCCCGTCCAGACACCTCCAGCTAGTCTCTCATTGGTCCTCCCTATCCCTGTTCATCTTCCGCAGAAATTGCAAACTGGGCCAAGCAGGAGGTTAAAGGCACTGACTCTCCAAGTCGGGAGAGTGTTAGTAAAGCGTCTGGAATGTTGCACCCGAGTACCAGGGGACGAGAACTGAGACATATTGGAACACGTCTCCCAATCACACGGTTGATCATACTCTGGGTTCCACATGCATGTTTCAGCTGAAGGAAGAATCCCTTAAACGTGGAGAGTTGAGACCCGTGGAATGGGTACCATGCAATATGACTTCAAAGGGTCTTCATTTGCTCACCGAACCTCTCCAATCCTATCACTGCTGCGTTTATGCCCCTGTACACACGCTTGATTCTCTTTCGGAGACATAGCAATCCATAGGTTTTAAGATACTTACTAGTCAGGTACATTCTTAGGCGTTTAATATGGGGTGTTGAGTCCATTTCGTTGAGCAAGGAATAGCTCTTGTCTATTCCATATTTGGCTTAAGGAACTTTATCTGTGCTCATTTCAATCTCTGGTTTTATGTAGCACCCCAACTCACCTTTCCCCTTAAGCAAGCCTAAGTTGGTTTTCTAAATTTGAGACCCTCTTCTGTTTTGTAATCCAGTTCCTCTGTAGCCAAGTTTACATTCCATGTATTAGTGATATCTTATGATGTTTCTTTTTCTGTGTGACTTATTTCAGTTAGAATCATCATACCTGAATCCACTCATTATGCTGCTACGGGCCTGATGACATAGATTTCATTGCTGAGTGATATTGCATTGTACGTAAGTACCACAACTGCTTTATCCATTTTTCACTTTCTGTGATATTGAACTTGTACCGTAAACGAGGTTCTTGTAAACAGAGCCATCCCAAACTTTGGGGTGGCTGTGTCTTTTTGATTTTAATTTCCCTAAACTATAGGACCATAAGTGGAATTGCCCTAGGCTCTGTTGCTTTGTTTTTTAGATGTTTCAGGAAACACCATACACTTCTCCCGAGTGGCTGTTGGCAATTTACATCCCACTCATCAGCATAACCAGGCTCCCAGTTCTACATGGCCTGTACTGCCTTTCTGGATTTTACACTTTTTTCAGATGGTCCTTTTGACCGGGAGGGAAGTGAGACTTCAATGTAGTGCAGATTTCCTTTGCAAGCTTGCTTGGTTGGCCAAAAAGTGCGTATGCGTTTTTTCCTGAATATATTCAGGAAAAAACGCATACGCCCTTTTTGGCCAAGTGCATCATTGTGGACGTTCTGCCTCTTTTCCTATGCTTTAAATGCAATTCCAGTCTACCTCCTGAAATCGGTTTCCTGCAATTCTGCCCCGCTTTCAAGTCCTCTTGGCAGCCTTACTTCAGTATATTTTTGGACGATAGCTGTCATTTATAACTCTGCAGGTTTGTGAATTACAGTGCCCCTGAGCTCCTTTCTTCAACTCGCTTTCTTGTGAGCTGGCCGCAACACCGCAGGATTGCTTCAGGCCCTAATCTGGTTCCGGCACGGCACGCTGAGGCTTTGGTTAATTCCTCTTCCTGGTGGGAAATGAGAGTTAAATTTGCCCGTCCAGACACCTCCAGCTAGTCTCTCATTTGTTCTCCCTATTCCTGTTCATCATCCGCGGAATTTGCAAACTGGGCCAAACAGGAGGTTAAAGGCACTGACTCTCCAAGTCGGGAGATTGTTAGTAAAGTGTCTAGAATGTTGCACCCGAGTACCAGGGGATGAGAACTGAGACATATTGGAACATGACTCATGATCACACGGTTGATCATAGTCTGGGTTCCAAATGCATGTTTAGCTGAAGGAAGAATCTCTTAAACCTGGAGAGTTGAGACCCGTGGAATGGGAACCATGCAATATGACTTCAAAGGGTCTTCATTTGCTCACCGAACCTCTCCAATCCTATCACTGCTGCGTTTATGGTGCTGTACTCACGCTTGATTCTCTTTCAGAGACATAGCAATCCATAGGTTTTAAGATACTTACTGTCAGGTACATTATTAAGTGTTTAATATGGGGTTTTGAGTCCATTTCGTTGAGCAAGGAGTAGCTCTTGTCTATTACATATTTGGCTTAAGGAACTTTATCTGTGCTCATTTCAATCTCTGGTTTTATGCAGCACCCCAACTCACCTTTCCCCTTAAGCAAGCATAAGTTGGTTTTCTAAATTTGGGACCATGTTCTGTTTTGAAATCCAGTTCCTGTGTAGCCAAGTTTACATTCCGTGTATTAGTGATATCTTATGATGTTTCTTTTTCTGTGTGACTTATTTCAGTTAGAATCATCATACCTGAATCCACTCATTATGCTGCTATGGACCTGATGACATAGATGTCATTGCTGAGTGATATTGCATTGTACGTAAGTACCACAACTTCTTTATCCATTTTTCGCTTTATGCGATATTGAACTTGTACCGTAAACGAGTTTCTTGTAAACAGAGCCATCCCAAACTTTCGGGTGGCTGTGTCTTTTAGATTTTAATTTCCCTAAGCTATAGGACCATAAGTGGAAGTGCCCTAGGCTCTGTTGCTTTGTTTTTTAGATGTTTCAGGAAACACCATACACTTCTCCCGAGTGGCTGTTGGCAATTTACATCCCGCCCATCAGCATAACAAGGCTCCCAGTTCTCCATGGCCTGTCCTGCCTTTCTGGATTTTACACTTTTTTCAGATGGCCCTTTTGAGGGGGGGGAAGTGAGACTTCATTGTAGTGCAGATTTCCTTTGCAAGCTTGCTTGGTTGACCAAAAAGGGCGTATGCGTTTTTTCCTGAATATATTCAGGAAAAAACGCATACGCCCTTTTTGGCCAAGTGCATCATTGTCGACCTTCTGCCTCTTTTCCTATGCTTTAAATGCAATTCCAGTCTACCTCCTGAAATCGGTTTCCTGCAATTCTGCCCGGCTTTCAAGTCCTCTTGGCAGCCTTACTTCAGTATATTTTTGGATGATAGCTGTCATTTATAACTCTGCAGGTTTGTGAATTACAGTGCCCCTGAGCTCCTTTCTTCAACTCGCTTTCTTGTGAGCTGGCCGCAACACCGCAGGATTGCTTCAGGCCCTAATCTGGTTCCGGCATGGCACGCTGAGCCTTTGGTTAATTCCTCTTCCTGGTGGGAAATGAGAGTTAAATTTTCCCGTCCAGACACCTCCAGCTAGTCTCTCATTGGTTCTCCCTATTCCTGTTCATCTTCCGCGGAATTTGCAAACTGGGCCAAACAGGAGGTTAAAGGCACTGACTCTCCAAGTCGGGAGAGTGTTAGTAAAGCATCTGGAATGTTGCACCCGAGTACCAGGGGACGAGAACTGAGACATATTTCAACACGTCTCCCGATCACACGGTTGATCATACTCTGGGTTCCACATGCATGTTTTAGCTGAAGGAAGAATCCCTTAAACCTGGAGAGTTGAGACCCGTGGAATGGGTACCATGCAATATGACTTCAAAGGGTCTTCATTTGCTCACCAAAACTCTCCAATCCTATCACTGCTGCGTTTTTGCCCCTGTACTCACGATTGATTCACTTTCAGAGACATAGCAATCCATAGGTTTTAAGATACTTACTAGTCAGGTACATTATTAGGCGTTTAATATGGGGTTTTGAGTCCATTTCGTTGAGCAAGGAGTAGCTCTTGTCTATTACATATTTGGCTTAAGGAACTTTATCTGTGCTCATTTCAATCTCTGGTTTTATGCAGCACCCCAACTCACCTTTCCCCTTAAGCAAGCATAAGTTGGTTTTCTAAATTTGGGACCATGTTCTGTTTTGAAATCCAGTTCCTGTGTAGCCAAGTTTACATTCCGTGTATTAGTGATATCTTATGATGTTTCTTTTTCTGTGTGACTTATTTCAGTTAGAATCATCATACCTGAATCCACTCATTATGCTGCTATGGGCCTGATGACATAGATGTCATTGCTGAGTGATATTGCATTGTACGTAAGTACCACAACTTCTTTATCCATTTTTCGCTTTATGCGATATTGAACTTGTACCGTAAACGAGTTTCTTGTAAACAGAGCCATTCCAAACTTTGGGGTGGCTGTGTCTTTTTGATTTTAATTTCCCTAAGCTATAGGACCATAAGTGGAAGTGCCCTAGGCTCTGTTGCTTTGTTTTTTAGATGTTTCAGGAAACAACATACACTTCTCCCGAGTGGCTGTTGGCAAGTTACATCCCGCCCATCAGCATAACAAGGCTCCCAGTTCTCCATGGCCTGTCCTGCCTTTCTGGATTTTACACTTTTTTCAGATGGCCCTTTTGACGGGGGGGAAGTGAGACTTCATTGTAGTGCAGATTTCCTTTGCAAGCTTGCTTGGTTGGCCAAAAAGGGCGTATGCGTTTTTTCCTGAATATATTCAGGAAAAAACGCATACGCCCTTTTTGGCCAAGTGCATCATTGTCGACCTTCTGCCTCTTTTCCTATGCTTTAAATGCAATTCCAGTCTACCTCCTGAAATCGGTTTCCTGCAATTCTGCCCGGCTTTCAAGTCCTCTTGGCAGCCTTACTTCAGTATATTTTTGGATGATAGCTGTCATTTATAACTCTGCAGGTTTGTGAATTACAGTGCCCCTGAGCTCCTTTCTTCAACTCGCTTTCTTGTGAGCTGGCCGCAACACCGCAGGATTGCTTCAGGCCCTAATCTGGTTCCGGCATGGCACGCTGAGCCTTTCGTTAATTCCTCTTCCTGGTGGGAAATGAGAGTTAAATTTTCCCGTCCAGACACCTCCAGCTAGTCTCTCATTGGTTCTCCCTATTCCTGTTCATCTTCCGTGGAATTTGCAAACTGGGCCAAAGAGGAGGTTAAAGGCACTGACTCTCCAAGTCGGGAGAGTGTTAGTAAAGCATCTGGAATGTTGCACCCGAGTACCAGGGGACGAGAACTGAGACATATTTCAACACGTCTCCCGATCACACGGTTGATCATACTCTGGGTTCCACATGCATGTTTTAGCTGAAGGAAGAATCCCTTAAACCTGGAGAGTTGAGACCCGTGGAATGGGTACCATGCAATATGACTTCAAAGGGTCTTCATTTGCTCACCAAAACTCTCCAATCCTATCACTGCTGCGTTTTTGCCCCTGTACTCACGATTGATTCACTTTCAGAGACGTAGCAATCCATAGGTTTTAAGATACTTACTAGTCAGGTACATTATTAGGCGTTTAATATGGGGTTTTGAGTCCATTTCGTTGAGCAAGGAGTAGCTCTTGTCTATTACATATTTGGCTTAAGGAACTTTATCTGTGCTCATTTCAATCTCTGGTTTTATGCAGCACCCCAACTCACCTTTCCCCTTAAGCAAGCATAAGTTGATTTTCTAAATTTGGGACCATGTTCTGTTTTGAAATTCAGTTCCTGTGTAGCCAAGTTTACATTCCGTGTATTAGTGATATCTTATGATGTTTCTTTTTCTGTGTGACTTATTTCAGTTAGAATCATCATACCTGAATCCACTCATTATGCTACTATGGGCCTGATGACATAGATGTCATTGCTGAGTGATATTGCATTGTACGTAATTACCACAACTTCTTTATCCATTTTTCGCTTTATGCGATATTGAACTTGTACCGTAAACGAGTTTCTTGTAAACAGAGCCATCCCAAACTTTGGGGTGGCTGTGTCTTTTTGATTTTAATTTCCCTAAGCTATAGGACCATAAGTGGAAGTGCCCTAGGCTCTGTTGCTTTGTTTTTTAGATGTTTCAGGAAACACCATACACTTCTCCCGAGTGGCTGTTGGCAAGTTACATCCCGCCCATCAGCATAACAAGGCTCCCAGTTCTCCATGGCCTGTCCTGCCTTTCTGGATTTTACACTTTTTTCAGATGGCCCTTTTGACGGGGGGGAAGTGAGACTTCATTGTAGTGCAGATTTCCTTTGCAAGCTTGCTTGGTTGGCCAAAAAGGGCGTATGCGTTTTTACCTGAATATATTCAGGAAAAAACGCATACGCCCTTTTTGGCCAAGTGCATCATTGTCGACCTTCTGCCTCTTTTCCTATGCTTTAAATGCAATTCCAGTCTACCTCCTGAAATCGGTTTCCTGCAATTCTGCCCGGCTTTCAAGTCCTCTTGGCAGCCTTACTTCAGTATATTTTTGGATGATAGCTGTCATTTATAACTCTGCAGGTTTGTGAATTACAGTGCCCCTGAGCTCCTTTCTTCAACTCGCTTTCTTGTGAGCTGGCCGCAACACCACAGGATTGCTTCAGGCCCTAATCTGGTTCCGGCATGGCACGCTGAGCCTTTGGTTAATTCCTCTTCCTGGTGGGAAATGAGAGTTAAATTTTCCCGTCCAGACACCTCCAGCTAGTCTCTCATTGGTTCTCCCTATTCCTGTTCATCTTCCGCGGAATTTGCAAACTGGGCCAAACAGGAGGTTAAAGGCACTGACTCTCCAAGTCGGGAGAGTGTTAGTAAAGCATCTGGAATGTTGCACCCGAGTACCAGGGGACGAGAACTGAGACATATTTCAACACGTCTCCCGATCACACAGTTGATCATACTCTGGGTTCCACATGCATGTTTCAGCTGAAGGAAGAATCCCTTAAAGCTGGAGAGTTGAGACCCGTGGAATGAGTACCATGCAATATGACTTCAAAGGGTCTTCATTTGCTCACCGAACCTCTCCAATCGTATCACTGCTGCGTTTATGCCCCTGTACACACGCTTGATTCTCTTTTGGAGACATAGCAATCCATAGGTTTTAAGATACTTACTAGTCAGGTACATTATTAGGCGTTTAATATGGGGTGTTGAGTCCATTTCGTTGAGCAAGGAGTAGCTCTTGCCTATTCCATATTTGGCTTAAGGAAATTTATCAGTGCTCATTTCAATCTCTGGTTTTATGTAGCACCCCAACTCACCTTTCCCCTTAAGCAAGCATAAGTTGGTTTTCTAAATTTGAGACCCTCTTCTGTTTTGTAATCCAGTTCCGGTGTAGCCAGGTTTACATTCCGTGTATTAGTGATATTTTATGATGATTCTTTTTCTGTGTGACTTATTTCAGTGAGAATCATCATACCTGAATCCAGTCTATGCTGCTACGGGCCTGATGACATAGATTTCATTGCTGAGTGATATTGCATTGTACGTAACTACCACAACTTCTTTATCCATTTTTCACTTTCTGCGATATTGAACTTCTACCGTAAATGGGGTTCTTGTAAACAGAGAGGTCCCAAACTTTGGGGTGGCTGTGTCTTTTTGATTTTAATTTCCCTAAGCTATAGGACTATAAGTGGAAGTGCCCTAGGCTCTGTTGCTTTGTTTTTTAGATGTTTCATGAAACACCATACACTTCTCCTGAGTGGCTGTTTGCAATTTTCATCCTGCCCATCAGCATAACAAGGCTCCCAGTTCTCCATGGCCTGTCCTGCCTTTCTGGATATTACACTTTTTTCACATGGCCCTTTTGACTGGGGGGAAGGGAGACTTCATTGTAGTGCAGATTTCCTTTGCAAGCTTGCTTGGTTGGCCAAAAAGGGCGTATGCGTTTTTTCCTGAATATATGCAGGAAAAAACGCATACGCCCTTTTTGGCCAAGTGCATCATTGTCGACGTTCTGCCTCTTTTCCTATGCTTTAAATGCAATTCCAGTCTACCTCCTGAAATCGGTTTCCTGCAATTCTGCCCCGCTTTCAAGTCCTCTTGGCAGCCTTACTTCAGTATATTTTTGGACGATAGCTGTCATTTATAACTCTGCAGGTTTGTGAATTACAGTGCCCCTGAGGTCCTTTCTTCAACTCGCTTTGTTGTGAGCTGGCCGCAACACCGCACGATTGCTTCAGGCCCTAATCTGGTTCCGGCACGGCACGATGAGGCTTTGGTTAATTCCTCTTCCTGGTGGGAAATGAGAGTTAAATTTGCCCGTCCAGACACCTCCAGCTAGTCTCTCATTGGTTCTCCCTATTCCTGTTCATCTTCTGCGGAATTTGCAAACTGGGCCAAGCAGGAGGTTAAAGGCACTGACTCTCCAAGTCGGGAGAGTGTTAGTAAAGCATCTGGAATGTTGCACCCGAGTACCAGGGGATGAGAACTGAGACATATTTGAACACGTCTCCCGATCACATGGTTGATCATACTCTGGGTTCCACATGCATGTTTTAGCTGAAGGAAGAATCCCTTAAAGCTGGAGAGTTGAGACCCGTGGAATGGGTACCATGCAATATGACTTCAAAGGGTCTTCGTTAGCTCACCGAACCTCTCCAATCCTATCACTGCTGCGTTTATGTCCCTGTACTCACGCTTGATTCTCTTTCAGAGACATAGCAATCCATAGGTTTTAAGATACTTACTAGTAAGGTACATTATTAGGCATTTAATATGGTGTTTTGAGTCCATTTCGTTGAGCAAGGAGTAGCTCTTGTCTATTCCATTTTTGGCTTAAGGAACTTTATCTGTGCTCATTTCAATCTCTGGTTTTATGCAGCACCCCAACTCACCTTTCCCCTTAAGCAAGCATAAGTTGGTTTTCTAAATTTGAGACCCTGTTCTCTTTTGTAATCCTGTTCCTGTGTAGCCAAGTTTACATTCCGTGTATTAGTGATATCTTATGATGTTTCTTTTTCTGTGTGACTTATTTCAGACAGAATCATCATACCTGAATCCACTCATTATGCTGCTACGGGCCTGATGACATAGATTTCATTGCTGAGTGATATTGCATTGTACGTAAGTACCACAACTGCTTTATCCATTTTTCACTTTCTGCGATATTGAACTTGTCCCGTAAACGAGATTCTTGTAAACAGAGCCGTCCCAAACTTTGGGGTGGTTGTGTCTTTTTGATTTTAATTTCCCTAAGCTATAGGACCATAAGTGGAAGTGCCCTAGGCTCTGTTGCTTTGTTTTTTAGATGTTTCAGGAAACACCATACACTTCTCCCGAGTGGCTGTTGGCAATTTACATCCCGCCCATCAGCATAACAAGGCTCCCAGTTCTCCATGGCCTGTCCTGCCTTTCTGGATTTTACACTTTTTTCAGATGGCCCTTTTGACCAGGGGGAAGTGAGACTTCATTGTAGTGCAGATTTCCTTTGCAAGCTTGCTTGGTTGGCCAAAAAGGGCGTATGCGTTTTTTCCTGAATATATTCAGGAAAAAACGCATACGCCCTTTTTGGCCAAGTGCATCATTGTCGACGTTCTGCCTCTTTTCCTATGCTTTAAATGCAATTCCAGTCTACCTCCTGAAATCGGTTTCCTGCAATTCTGCCCCGCTTTCAAGTCCTCTTGGCAGCCTTACTTCAGTATATTTTTGGACGATAGCTGTCATTTATAACTCTGCAGGTTTGTGAATTACAGTGCCCCTGAGCTCCTTTCTTCAACTCGCTTTCTTGTGAGCTGGCCGCAACACGGCACGATTGCTTCAGGCCCTAATCTGGTTCCGGCACGGCACGCTGAGCCTTTGCTTAATTGTTATTCCTGGTGGGAAATGAGAGTTAAATTTGCCCGTCCAGACACCTCCAGCTAGTCTCTCATTGGTCCTCCCGATCCCTGTTCATCTTCCGCAGAAATTGCAAACTGGGCCAAGCAGGAGTTTAAAGGCACTGACTCTCCAAGTCTGGAGAGTGTTAGTAAAGCATCTGGAATGTTGCACCTGAGTACCAGCGGTCGAAAACTGAGACATATTTGAACACGTCTCCCAATCACACGGTTGATCATACTCTGGGTTCCACATGCATGTTTCAGCTGAAGGAAGAATCCCTTAAAGCTGGAGAGTTGAGACCCGTGGAATGAGTACCATGCAATATGACTTCAAAGGGTCTTCATTTGCTCACCGAACCTCTCCAATCGTGTCACTGCTGCGTTTATGCCCCTGTACACACGCTTGATTCTCTTTTGGAGACATAGCAATCCATAGGTTTTAAGATACTTACTAGTCAGGTACATTATTAGGCGTTTAATATGGGGTGTTGAGTCCATTTCGTTGAGCAAGGTGTAGCTCTTGCCTATTCCATATTTGGCTTAAGGAAATTTATCTGTGCTCATTTCAATCTCTGGTTTTATGTAGCACCCCAACTCACCTTTCCCCTTAAGCAAGCATAAGTTGGTTTTCTAAATTTGAGACCCTCTTCTGTTTTGTAATCCAGGTCCTGTGTAGCCAGGTTTACATTCCGTGTATTAGTGATATCTTATGATGTTTCTTTTTCTGTGTGACTTTTTTCAGTGAGAATCATCATACCTGAATCCAGTCTATGCTGCTACGGGCCTGATGACATAGATTTCATTGCTGAGTGATATTGCATTGTACGTAACTACCACAACTTCTTTATCCATTTTTCACTTTCTGCGATATTGAACATGTACCGTAAATGGGGTTCTTGTAAACAGAGAGGTCCCAAACTTTGGGGTGGCTGTGTCTTTTTGATTTTAATTTCCCTAAGCTATAGGACTATAAGTGGAAGTGCCCTAGGCTCTGTTGCTTTGTTTTTTAGATGTTTCAGGAAACACCATACACTTCTCCTGAGTGGCTGTTGGCAATTTTCATCCCGCCCATCAGCATAACAAGGCTCCCAGTTCTCCATGGCCTGTCCTGCCTTTCTGGATTTTACACTTTTTTCACATGGCCCTTTTGACTGGGGGGAAGGGAGACTTCATTGTAGTGCAGATTTCCTTTGCAAGCTTGCTTGGTTGGCCAAAAAGGGCGTATGCGTTTTTTCCTGAATATATGCAGGAAAAAACGCATACGCCCTTTTTGGCCAAGTGCATCATTGTCGACGTTCTGCCTCTTTTCCTATGCTTAAATGCAATTCAAGTCTACCTCCTGAAATTGGTTTCCTGCAATTCTGCCCCGCTTTCAAGTCCTCTTCGCAGCCTTACTTCAGTATATTTTTGGACGATAGCTGTCATTTATAACTCTGCAGGTTTGTGAATTACAGTGCCCCTGAGCTCCTTTCTTCAACTCGCTTTCTTGTGAGCTGGCCACAACACCGCACGATTGCTTCAGGCCCTAATCTGGTTCCGGCACGGCACGCTGAGCCTTTGCTTAATTGCTCTTCCTGGTGGGAAATGAGAGTTAAATTTGCCCGTCCAGACACCTCCAGCTAGTCTCTCATTGGTTCTCCCTATCCCTGTTCATCTTCCGCAGAAATTGCAAACTGGGCCAAGCAGGAGGTTTAAGGCACTGACTCTCCAAGTCGGGAGAGTGTTAGTAAAGCATCTGGAATGTTGCACCTGAGTACCAGCGGTCGAAAACTGAGACATATTTGAACACGTCTCCCAATCACACGGTTGATCATACTCTGGGTTCCACATGCATGTTTTAGCTGAAGGAAGAATCCCTTAAACCTGGAGAGTTGAGACCCGTGGAATGAGTACCATGCAATATGACTTCAAAGGGTCTTCATTTGCTCACCGAACCTCTCCAATCCTATCACTGCTGCGTTTATGCCCCGGTACTCACGCTTGATTCTCTTTCAGAGACATAGCAATCCATAGGTTTTAAGATACTTACTAGTCAGGTACATTATTAGGTGTTTAATATGGGGTTTTGAGTCCATTTCGTTGAGCAAGGAGTAGCTCTTGTCTATTCCATATTTGGCTTAAGGAACTTTATCTGTGCTCATTTCAATCTCTGGTTTTATGCAGTACCCCAACTCACCTTTCCCCTTAAACAAGCATAAGTTGGTTTTCTAAATTTGAGACCCTCTTCTGTTTTGTAATCCAGTTCCTGTGTTGCCAAGTTTACATTCCGTGTATTAGTGATATCTTATGATGTTTCTTTTTCTGTGTGACTTATTTCAGTGAGAATCAACATACCTGAATCCACTCATTATGCTGCTATGGGCCAGATGACATAGATTTCATTGCTGAGTGATATTGCATTGTACGTGAGTACCACAACTTCTTTATCCATTTTTCAATTTCTGCGATATTGAACTTCTACTGTAAATGAGGTTCTTGTAAACAGAGAGGTCCCAAACTTTGGGGTGGCTGTGTCTTTTTGATTTTAATTTCCCTAAGCTATAGGACCATAAGTGCAAGTGCCCTAGGCTCTGTTGCTTTGTTTTTTAGATGTTTCAGGAAACACCATACACTTCTCCCGAGTGGCTGTTGGCAATTTACATCCCGCCCATCAGCATAACAAGGCTCCCAGTTCTCCATGGCCTGTCCTGCCTTTCTGGATTTTACACTTTTTTCAGATGGCCCTTTTGACCGGGGGATAGTGAGACTTCATTGTAGTGCAGATTTCCTTTGCAAGCTTGCTTGGTTGGCCAAAAAGGGCGTATGCGTTTTTTCCTGAATATATTCAGGAAAAAACGCATACGCCCTTTTTGGCCAAGTGCATCATTGTCGACGTTCTGCCTCTTTTCCTATGCTTTAAATGCAATTCCAGTCTACCTCCTGAAATCGGTTTCCTGCAATTCTGCCCGGCTTTCAAGTCCTCTTGGCAGCCTTACTTCAGTATATTTTTGGATGATAGCTGTCATTTATAACTCTGCAGGTTTGTGAATTACAGTGCCCCTGAGCTCCTTTCTTCAACTCGCTTTCTTGTGAGCTGGCCGCAACACCGCAGGATTGCTTCAGGCCCTAATCTGGTTCCGGCATGGCACGCTGAGCCTTTGGTTAATTCCTCTTCCTGGTGGGAAATGAGAGTTAAATTTTCCCGTCCAGACACCTCCAGCTAGTCTCTCATTGGTTCTCCCTATTCCTGTTCATCTTCCGCGGAATTTGCAAACTGGGCCAAACAGGAGGTTAAAGGCACTGACTCTCCAAGTCGGGAGAGTGTTAGTAAAGCATCTGGAATGTTGCACCCGAGTACCAGGGGACGAGAACTGAGACATATTTCAACACGTCTCCCGATCACACGGTTGATCATACTCTGGGTTCCACATGCATGTTTTAGCTGAAGGAAGAATCCCTTAAACCTGGAGAGTTGAGACCCGTGGAATGGGTACCATGCAATATGACTTCAAAGGGTCTTCATTTGCTCACCAAAACTCTCCAATCCTATCACTGCTGCGTTTTTGCCCCTGTACTCACGATTGATTCACTTTCAGAGACATAGCAATCCATAGGTTTTAAGATACTTACTAGTCAGGTACATTATTAGGCGTTTAATATGGGGTTTTGAGTCCATTTCGTTGAGCAAGGAGTAGCTCTTGTCTATTACATATTTGGCTTAAGGAACTTTATCTGTGCTCATTTCAATCTCTGGTTTTATGCAGCACCCCAACTCACCTTTCCCCTTAAGCAAGCATAAGTTGATTTTCTAAATTTGGGACCATGTTCTGTTTTGAAATTCAGTTCCTGTGTAGCCAAGTTTACATTCCGTGTATTAGTGATATCTTATGATGTTTCTTTTTCTGTGTGACTTATTTCAGTTAGAATCATCATACCTGAATGCACTCATTATGCTGCTATGGGCCTGATGACATAGATGTCATTGCTGAGTGATATTGCATTGTACGTAAGTACCACAACTTCTTTATCCATTTTTCGCTTTATGCGATATTGAACTTGTACCGTAAACGAGTTTCTTGTAAACAGAGCCATCCCAAACTTTGGGGTGGCTGTGTCTTTTTGATTTTAATTTCCCTAAGCTATAGGACCATAAGTGGAAGTGCCCTAGGCTCTGTTGCTTTGTTTTTTAGATGTTTCAGGAAACACCATACACTTCTCCCGAGTGGCTGTTGGCAATTTACATCCCGCCCATCAGCATAACAAGGCTCCCAGTTCTCCATGGCCTGTCCTGCCTTTCTGGATTTTACACTTTTTTCAGATGGCCCTTTTGACGGGGGGGGGGGGGAGGTGAGACTTCATTGTAGTGCAGATTTCCTTTGCAAGCTTGCTTGGTTGGCCAAAAAGGGCGTATGCGTTTTTTCCTGAATATATTCAAGAAAAAACGCATATGCCCTTTTTGGCCAAGTGCATCATTGTCGACCTTCTGCCTCTTTTCCTATGCTTTAAATGCAATTCCAGTCTACCTCCTGAAATCGGTTTCCTGCAATTCTGCCCGGCTTTCAAGTCCTCTTGGCAGCCTTACTTCAGTATATTTTTGGATGATAGCTGTCATTTATAACTCTGAAGGTTTGTGAATTACAGTGCCCCTGATCTCCTTTCTTCAACTCGCTTTCTTGTGAGCTGGCCGCAACACCGCAGGATTGCTTCAGGCCCTAATCTGGTTCCGGCATGGCACGCTGAGCCTTTGGTTAATTCCTCTTCCTGGTGGGAAATGAGAGTTAAATTTTCCCGTCCAGACACCTCCAGCTAGTCTCTCATTGGTTCTCCCTATTCCTGTTCATCTTCCGTGGAATTTGCAAACTGGGCCAAACAGGAGGTTAAAGGCACTGACTCTCCAAGTCGGGAGAGTGTTAGTAAAGCATCTGGAATGTTGCACCCGAGTACCAGGGGACGAGAACTGAGACATATTTCAACACGTCTCCCGATCACACGGTTGATCATACTCTGGGTTCCACATGCATGTTTTAGCTGAAGGAAGAATCCCTTAAACCTGGAGAGTTGAGACCCGTGGAATGGGTACCATGCAATATGACTTCAAAGGGTCTTCATTTGCTCACCGAACCTCTCCAATCCTATCACTGCTGCGTTTTTGCCCCTGTACTCACGATTGATTCACTTTCAGAGACATAGCAATCCATAGGTTTTAAGATACTTACTAGTCAGGTATATTATTAGGCGTTTAATATGGGGTTTTGAGTCCATTTCGTTGAGCAAGGAGTAGCTCTTGTCTATTACATATTTGGCTTAAGGAACTTTATCTGTGCTCATTTCAATCTCTGGTTTTATGCAGCTCCCCAACTCACCTTTCCCCTTAAGCAAGCATAAGTTGATTTTCTAAATTTGGGACCATGTTCTGTTTTGAAATTCAGTTCCTGTGTAGCCAAGTTTACATTCCGTGTATTAGTGATATCTTATGATGTTTCTTTTTCTGTGTGACTTATTTCAGTTAGAATCATCATACCTGAATCCACTCATTATGCTGCTATGGGCCTGATGACATAGATGTCATTTCTGAGTGATATTGCATTGTACGTAAGTACCACAACTTCTTTATCCATTTTTTGCTTTATGCGATATTGAACTTGTACCGTAAACGAGTTTCTTGTTAACAGAGCCATCCCAAACTTTGGGGTGGCTGTGTCTTTTTGATTTTAATTTCCCTAAGCTATAGGACCATAAGTGGAAGTGCCCTAGGCTCTGTTGCTTTGTTTTTTAGATGTTTCAGGAAACACCATACACTTCTCCCGAGTGGCTGTTGGCAATTTACATCCCGCCCATCAGCATAACAAGGCTCCCAGTTCTCCATGGCCTGTCCTGCCTTTCTGGATTTTACACTTTTTTCAGATGGCCCTTTTGACGGGGGAGGGGAGAGTGAGACTTCATTGTAGTGCAGATTTCCTTTGCAAGCTTGCTTGGTTGGCCAAAAAGGGCGTATGCGTTTTTTCCTGAATATATTCAGGAAAAAACGCATACGCCCTTTTTGGCCAAGTGCATCATTGTCGACGTTCTGCCTCTTTTCCTATGCTTTAAATGCAATTCCAGTCTACCTCCTGAAATCGGTTTCCTGCAATTCTGCCCGGCTTTCAAGTCCTCTTGGCAGCCTTACTTCAGTATATTTTTGGATGATAGCTGTCATTTATAACTCTGCAGGTTTGTGAATTACAGTGCCCCTGAGCTCCTTTCTTCAACTCGCTTTCTTGTGAGCTGGCCGCAACACCGCAGGATTGCTTCAGGCCCTAATCTGGTTCCGGCATGGCACACTGAGCCTTTGGTTAATTCCTCTTCCTGGTGGGAAATGAGAGTTAAATTTTCCCGTCCAGACACCTCCAGCTAGTCTCTCATTGGTTCTCCCTATTCCTGTTCATCTTCCGCGGAATTTGCAAACTGGGCCAAACAGGAGGTTAAAGGCACTGACTCTCCAAGTCGGGAGAGTGTTAGTAAAGCATCTGGAATGTTGCACCCGAGTACCAGGGGACGAGAACTGAGACATATTTCAACACGTCTCCCGATCACACGGTTGATCATACTCTGGGTTCCACATGCATGTTTTAGCTGAAGGAAGAATCCCTTAAACCTGGAGAGTTGAGACCCGTGGAATGGGTACCATGCAATATGACTTCAAAGGGTCTTCATTTGCTCACCAAAACTCTCCAATCCTATCACTGCTGCGTTTTTGCCCCTGTACTCACGATTGATTCACTTTCAGAGACATAGCAATCCATAGGTTTTAAGATACTTACTAGTCAGGTACATTATTAGGCGTTTAATATGGGGTTTTGAGTCCATTTCGTTGAGCAAGGAGTAGCTCTTGTCTATTACATATTTGGCTTAAGGAACTTTATCTGTGCTCATTTCAATCTCTGGTTTTATGCAGCACCCCAACTCACCTTTCCCCTTAAGCAAGCATAAGTTGGTTTTCTAAATTTGGGACCATGTTCTGTTTTGAAATTCAGTTCCTGTGTAGCCAAGTTTACATTCCGTGTATTAGTGATATCTTATGATGTTTCTTTTTCTGTGTGACTTATTTCAGTTAGAATCATCATACCTGAATCCACTCATTATGCTGCTATGGGCCTGATGACATAGATGTCATTGCTGAGTGATATTGCATTGTACGTAAGTACCACAACTTCTTTATCCATTTTTCGCTTTATGCGATATTGAACTTGTACCGTAAACGAGTTTCTTGTAAACAGAGCCATCCCAAGCTTTGGGGTGGCTGTGTCTTTTTGATTTTAATTTCCCTAAGCTATAGGACCATAAGTGGAAGTGCCCTAGGCTCTGTTGCTTTGTTTTTTAGATGTTTCAGGAAACACCATACACTTCTCCGGAGTGGCTGTTGGCAATTTACATCCCGCCAATCAGCATAACAAGGCTCCCAGTTCTCCATGGCCTGTCCTGCCTTTCTGGATTTTACACTTTTTTCAGATGGCCCTTTTGACGGGGGGGAAGTGAGACTTCATTGTAGTGCAGATTTCCTTTGCAAGCTTGCTTGGTTGGCCAAAAAGGGCGTATGCGTTTTTTCCTGAATATATTCAAGAAAAAACGCATACGCCCTTTTTGGCCAAGTGCATCATTGTCGACCTTCTGCCTCTTTTCCTATGCTTTAAATGCAATTCCAGTCTACCTCCTGAAATCGGTTTCCTGCAATTCTGCCCGGCTTTCAAGTCCTCTTGGCAGCCTTACTTCAGTATATTTTTGGATGATAGCTGTCATTTATAACTCTGCAGGTTTGTGAATTACAGTGCCCCTGAGCTCCTTTCTTCAACTCGCTTTCTTGTGAGCTGGCCGCAACACCGCAGGATTGCTTCAGGCCCTAATCTGGTTCCGGCATGGCACGCTGAGCCTTTGGTTAATTCCTCTTCCTGGTGGGAAATGAGAGTTAAATTTTCCCGTCAAGACACCTCCAGCTAGTCTCTCATTGGTTCTCCCTATTCCTGTTCATCTTCCGCGGAATTTGCAAACTGGGCCAAACAGGAGGTTAAAGGCACTGACTCTCCAAGTCGGGAGAGTGTTAGTAAAGCATCTGGAATGTTGCACCCGAGTACCAGGGGACGAGAACTGAGACATATTTCAACACGTCTCCCGATCACACGGTTGATCATACTCTGGGTTCCACATGCATGTTTTAGCTGAAGGAAGAATCCCTTAAACCTGGAGAGTTGAGACCCGTGGAATGGGTACCATGCAATATGACTTCAAAGGGTCTTCATTTGCTCACCAAAACTCTCCAATCCTATCACTGCTGCGTTTTTGCCCCTGTACTCACGATTGATTCACTTTCAGAGACATAGCAATCCATAGGTTTTAAGATACTTACTAGTCAGGTACATTATTAGGCGTTTAATATGGGGTTTTGAGTCCATTTTGTTGAGCAAGGAGTAGCTCTTGTCTATTACATATTTGGCTTAAGGAACTTTATCTGTGCTCATTTCAATCTCTGGTTTTATGCAGCTCCCCAACTCACCTTTCCCCTTAAGCAAGCATAAGTTGGTTTTCTAAATTTGGGACCATGTTCTGTTTTGAAATTCAGTTCCTGTGTAGCCAAGTTTACATTCCGTGTATTAGTGATATCTTATGATGTTTCTTTTTCTGTGTGACTTATTTCAGTTAGAATCATCATACCTGAATCCACTCATTATGCTGCTATGGGCTTGATGACATAGATGTCATTGCTGAGTGATATTGCATTGTACGTAAGTACCACAACTTCTTTATCCATTTTTCGCTTTATGCGATATTGAACTTGTACCGTAAACGAGTTTCTTGTAAACAGAGCCATCCCAAACTTTGGGGTGGCTGTGTCTTTTTGATTTTAATTTCCCTAAGCTATAGGACCATAAGTGGAAGTGCCCTAGGCTCTGTTGCTTTGTTTTTTAGATGTTTCAGGAAACACCATACACTTCTCCCGAGTGGCTGTTGGCAAGTTACATCCCGCCCATCAGCATAACAAGGCTCCCAGTTCTCCATGGCCTGTCCTGCCTTTCTGGATTTTACACTTTTTTCAGATGGCCCTTTTGACGGGGGGGAAGTGAGACTTCATTGTAGTGCAGATTTCCTTTGCAAGCTTGCTTGGTTGGCCAAAAAGGGCGTATGCGTTTTTTCCTGAATATATTGAGGAAAAAACGCATACGCCCTTTTTGGCCAAGTGCATCATTGTCGACCTTCTGCCTCTTTTCCTATGCTTTAAATGCAATTCCAGTCTACCTCCTGAAATCGGTTTCCTGCAATTCTGCCCGGCTTTCAAGTCCTCTTGGCAGCCTTACTTCAGTATATTTTTGGATGATAGCTGTCATTTATAACTCTGAAGGTTTGTGAATTACAGTGCCCCTGAGCTCCTTTCTTCAACTCGCTTTCTTGTGAGCTGGCCGCAACACCGCAGGATTGCTTCAGGCCCTAATCTGGTTCCGGCATGGCACGCTGAGCCTTTGGTTAATTCCTCTTCCTGGTGGGAAATGAGAGTTAAATTTTCCCGTCCAGACACCTCCAGCTAGTCTCTCATTGGTTCTCCCTATTCCTGTTCATCTTCCGCGGAATTTGCAAACTGGGCCAAACAGGAGGTTAAAGGCACTGACTCTCCAAGTCGGGAGAGTGTTAGTAAAGCATCTGGAATGTTGCACCCGAGTACCAGGGGACGAGAACTGAGACATATTTCAACACGTCTCCCGATCACACGGTTGATCATACTCTGGGTTCCACATGCATGTTTTAGCTGAAGGAAGAATCCCTTAAACCTGGAGAGTTGAGACCCGTGGAATGGGTACCATGCAATATGACTTCAAAGGGTCTTCATTTGCTCACCAAAACTCTCCAATCCTATCACTGCTGCGTTTTTGCCCCTGTACTCACGATTGATTCACTTTCAGAGACATAGCAATCCATAGGTTTTAAGATACTTACTAGTCAGGTACATTATTAGGCGTTTAATATGGGGTTTTGAGTCCATTTCGTTGAGCAAGGAGTAGCTCTTGTCTATTACATATTTGGCTTAAGGAACTTTATCTGTGCTCATTTCAATCTCTGGTTTTATGCAGCTCCCCAACTCACCTTTCCCCTTAAGCAAGCATAAGTTGGTTTTCTAAATTTGGGACCATGTTCTGTTTTGAAATTCAGTTCCTGTGTAGCCAAGTTTACATTCCGTGTATTAGTGATATCTTATGATATTTCTTTTTCTGTGTGACTTATTTCAGTTAGAATCATCATACCTGAATCCACTCATTATGCTGCTATGGGCTTGATGACATAGATGTCATTGCTGAGTGATATTGCATTGTACGTAAGTACCACAACTTCTTTATCCATTTTTCGCTTTATGCGATATTGAACTTGTACCGTAAACGAGTTTCTTGTAAACAGAGCCATCCCAAACTTTGGGGTGGCTGTGTCTTTTTGATTTTAATTTCCCTAAGCTATAGGACCATAAGTGGAAGTGCCCTAGGCTCTGTTGCTTTGTTTTTTAGATGTTTCAGGAAACACCATACACTTCTCCCGAGTGGCTGTTGGCAAGTTACATCCCGCCCATCAGCATAACAAGGCTCCCAGTTCTCCATGGCCTGTCCTGCCTTTCTGGATTTTACACTTTTTTCAGATGGCCCTTTTGACGGGGGGGAAGTGAGACTTCATTGTAGTGCAGATTTCCTTTGCAAGCTTGCTTGGTTGGCCAAAAAGGGCGTATGCGTTTTTTCCTGAATATATTGAGGAAAAAACGCATACGCCCTTTTTGGCCAAGTGCATCATTGTCGACCTTCTGCCTCTTTTCCTATGCTTTAAATGCAATTCCAGTCTACCTCCTGAAATCGGTTTCCTGCAATTCTGCCCGGCTTTCAAGTCCTCTTGGCAGCCTTACTTCAGTATATTTTTGGATGATAGCTGTCATTTATAACTCTGAAGGTTTGTGAATTACAGTGCCCCTGAGCTCCTTTCTTCAACTCGCTTTCTTGTGAGCTGGCCGCAACACCGCAGGATTGCTTCAGGCCCTAATCTGGTTCCGGCATGGCACGCTGAGCCTTTGGTTAATTCCTCTTCCTGGTGGGAAATGAGAGTTAAATTTTCCCGTCCAGACACCTCCAGCTAGTCTCTCATTGGTTCTCCCTATTCCTGTTCATCTTCCGCGGAATTTGCAAACTGGGCCAAACAGGAGGTTAAAGGCACTGACTCTCCAAGTCGGGAGAGTGTTAGTAAAGCATCTGGAATGTTGCACCCGAGTACCAGGGGACGAGAACTGAGACATATTTCAACACGTCTCCCGATCACACGGTTGATCATACTCTGGGTTCCACATGCATGTTTTAGCTGAAGGAAGAATCCCTTAAACCTGGAGAGTTGAGACCCGTGGAATGGGTACCATGCAATATGACTTCAAAGGGTCTTCATTTGCTCACCAAAACTCTCCAATCCTATCACTGCTGCGTTTTTGCCCCTGTACTCACGATTGATTCACTTTCAGAGACATAGCAATCCATAGGTTTTAAGATACTTACTAGTCAGGTACATTATTAGGCGTTTAATATGGGGTTTTGAGTCCATTTCGTTGAGCAAGGAGTAGCTCTTGTCTATTACATATTTGGCTTAAGGAACTTTATCTGTGCTCATTTCAATCTCTGGTTTTATGCAGCACCCCAACTCACCTTTCCCCTTAAGCAAGCATAAGTTGGTTTTCTAAATTTGGGACCATGTTCTGTTTTGAAATTCAGTTCCTGTGTAGCCAAGTTTACATTCCGTGTATTAGTGATATCTTATGATGTTTCTTTTTCTGTGTGACTTATTTCAGTTAGAATCATCATACCTGAATCCACTCATTATGCTGCTATGGGCCTGATGACATAGATATCATTGCTGAGTGATATTGCATTGTACGTAAGTACCACAACTTCTTTATCCATTTTTCGCTTTATGCGATATTGAACTTGCACCGTAAACGAGTTTCTTGTAAACAGAGCCATCCCAAACTTTGGGGTGGCTGTGTCTTTTTGATTTTAATTTCCCTAAGCTATAGGACCATAAGTGGAAGTGCCCTAGGCTCTGTTGCTTTGTTTTTTAGATGTTTCAGGAAACACCATACACTTCTCCCGAGTGGCTGTTGGCAATTTACATCCCGCCCATCAGCATAACAAGGCTCCCAGTTCTCCATGGCCTGTCCTGCCTTTCTGGATTTTACACTTTTTTCAGATGGCCCTTTTGACGGGGGAGGGGAGAGTGAGACTTCATTGTAGTGCAGATTTCCTTTGCAAGCTTGCTTGGTTGGCCAAAAAGGGCGTATGCGTTTTTTCCTGAATATATTCAGGAAAAAACGCATATGCCCTTTTTGGCCAAGTGCATCATTGTCGACCTTCTGCCTCTTTTCCTATGCTTTAAATGCAATTCCAGTCTACCTCCTGAAATCGGTTTCTTGCAATTCTGCCCGGCTTTCAAGTCCTCTTGGCAGCCTTACTTCAGTATATTTTTGGATGATAGCTGTCATTTATAACTCTGCAGGTTTGTGAATTACAGTGCCCCTGAGCTCCTTTCTTCAACTCGCTTTCTTGTGAGCTGGCCGCAACACCGCAGGATTGCTTCAGGCCCTAATCTGGTTCCGGCATGGCACGCTGAGCCTTTGGTTAATTCCTCTTCCTGGTGGGAAATGAGAGTTAAATTTTCCCGTCCAGACACCTCCAGCTAGTCTCTCATTGGTTCTCCCTATTCCTGTTCATCTTCCGTGGAATTTGCAAACTGGGCCAAACAGGAGGTTAAAGGCACTGACTCTCCAAGTCGGGAGAGTGTTAGTAAAGCATCTGGAATGTTGCACCCGAGTACCAGGGGACGAGAACTGAGACATATTTCAACACGTCTCCCGATCACACGGTTGATCATACTCTGGGTTCCACATGCATGTTTTAGCTGAAGGAAGAATCCCTTAAACCTGGAGAGTTGAGACCCGTGGAATGGGTACCATGCAATATGACTTCAAAGGGTCTTCATTTGCTCACCAAAACTCTCCAATCCTATCACTGCTGCGTTTTTGCCCCTGTACTCACGATTGATTCACTTTCAGAGACATAGCAATCCATAGGTTTTAAGATACTTACTAGTCAGGTACATTATTAGGCGTTTAATATGGGGTTTTGAGTCCATTTCGTTGAGCAAGGAGTAGCTCTTGTCTATTACATATTTGGCTTAAGGAACTTTATCTGTGCTCATTTCAATCTCTGGTTTTATGCAGCACCCCAACTCACCTTTCCCCTTAAGCAAGCATAAGTTGATTTTCTAAATTTGGGACCATGTTCTGTTTTGAAATTCAGTTCCTGTGTAGCCAAGTTTACATTCCGTGTATTAGTGATATCTTATGATGTTTCTTTTTCTGTGTGACTTATTTCAGTTAGAATCATCATACCTGAATGCACTCATTATGCTGCTATGGGCCTGATGACATAGATGTCATTTCTGAGTGATATTGCATTGTACATAAGTACCACAACTTCTTTATCCATTTTTTGCTTTATGCGATATTGAACTTGTACCGTAAACGAGTTTCTTGTTAACAGAGCCATCCCAAACTTTGGGGTGGCTGTGTCTTTTTGATTTTAATTTCCCTAAGCTATAGGACCATAAGTGGAAGTGCCCTAGGCTCTGTTGCTTTGTTTTTTAGATGTTTCAGGAAACACCATACACTTCTCCCGAGTGGCTGTTGGCAATTTACATCCCGCCCATCAGCATAACAAGGCTCCCAGTTCTCCATGGCCTGTCCTGCCTTTCTGGATTTTACACTTTTTTCAGATGGCCCTTTTGACGGGGGAGGGGAGAGTGAGACTTCATTGTAGTGCAGATTTCCTTTGCAAGCTTGCTTGGTTGGCCAAAAAGGGCGTATGCGTTTTTTCCTGAATATATTCAGGAAAAAACGCATACACCCTTTTTGGCCAAGTGCATCATTGTCGACCTTCTGCCTCTTTTCCTATGCTTTAAATGCAATTCCAGTCTACCTCCTGAAATCGGTTTCCTGCAATTCTGCCCGGCTTTCAAGTCCTCTTGGCAGCCTTACTTCAGTATATTTTTGGATGATAGCTGTCATTTATAACTCTGCAGGTTTGTGAATTACAGTGCCCCTGAGCTCCTTTCTTCAACTCGCTTTCTTGTGAGCTGGCCGCAACACCGCAGGATTGCTTCAGGCCCTAATCTGGTTCCGGCATGGCACGCTGAGCCTTTGGTTAATTCCTCTTCCTGGTGGGAAATGAGAGTTAAATTTTCCCATCCAGACACCTCCAGCTAGTCTCTCATTGGTTCTCCCTATTCCTGTTCATCTTCCGCGGAATTTGCAAACTGGGCCAAACAGGAGGTTAAAGGCACTGACTCTCCAAGTCGGGAGAGTGTTAGTAAAGCATCTGGAATGTTGCACCCGAGTACCAGGGGACGAGAACTGAGACATATTTCAACACGTCTCCCGATCACACGGTTGATCATACTCTGGGTTCCACATGCATGTTTTAGCTGAAGGAAGAATCCCTTAAACCTGGAGAGTTGAGACCCGTGGAATGGGTACCATACAATATGACTTCAAAGGGTCTTCATTTGCTCACCAAAACTCTCCAATCCTATCACTGCTGCGTTTTTGCCCCTGTACTCACGATTGATTCACTTTCAGAGACATAGCAATCCATAGGTTTTAAGATACTTACTAGTCAGGTACATTATTAGGCGTTTAATATGGGGTTTTGAGTCCATTTCGTTGAGCAAGGAGTAGCTCTTGTCTATTACATATTTGGCTTAAGGAACTTTATCTGTGCTCATTTCAATCTCTGGTTTTATGCAGCACCCCAACTCACCTTTCCCCTTAAGCAAGCATAAGTTGGTTTTCTAAATTTGGGACCATGTTCTGTTTTGAAATTCAGTTCCTGTGTAGCCAAGTTTACATTCTGTGTATTAGTGATATCTTATGATGTTTCTTTTTCTGTGTGACTTATTTCAGTTAGAATCATCATACCTGAATCCACTCATTATGCTCCTATGGGCCTGATGACATAGATGTCATTTCTGAGTGATATTGCATTGTATGTAAGTACCACAACTTCTTTATCCATTTTTCGCTTTATGCGATATTGAACTTGTACCGTAAACGAGTTTCTTGTAAACAGAGCCATCCCAAACTTTGGGGTGGCTGTGTCTTTTTGATTTTAATTTCCCTAAGCTACAGGACCATAAGTGGAAGTGCCCTAGGCTCTGTTGCTTTGTTTTTTAGATGTTTCAGGAAACACCATACACTTCTCCGGAGTGGCTGTTGGCAATTTACATCCCGCCCATCAGCATAACAAGGCTCCCAGTTCTCCATGGCCTGTCCTGCCTTTCTGGATTTTACACTTTTTTCAGATGGCCCTTTTGACGGGGGGGAAGTGAGACTTCATTGTAGTGCAGATTTCCTTTGCAAGCTTGCTTGGTTGGCCAAAAAGGGCGTATGCGTTTTTTCCTGAATATATTCAAGAAAAAACGCATACGCCCTTTTTGGCCAAGTGCATCATTGTCGACCTTCTGCCTCTTTTCCTATGCTTTAAATGCAATTCCAGTCTACCTCCTGAAATCGGTTTCCTGCAATTCTGCCCGGCTTTCAAGTCCTCTTGGCAGCCTTACTTCAGTATATTTTTGGATGATAGCTGTCATTTATAACTCTGCAGGTTTGTGAATTACAGTGCCCCTGAGCTCCTTTCTTCAACTCGCTTTCTTGTGAGCTGGCCGCAACACCGCAGGATTGCTTCAGGCCCTAATCTGGTTCCGGCATGGCACGCTGAGCCTTTGGTTAATTCCTCTTCCTGGTGGGAAATGAGAGTTAAATTTTCCCGTCCAGACACCTCCAGCTAGTCTCTCATTGGTTCTCCCTATTCCTGTTCATCTTCCGCGGAATTTGCAAACTGGGCCAAACAGGAGGTTAAAGGCACTGACTCTCCAAGTCGGGAGAGTGTTAGTAAAGCATCTGGAATGTTGCACCCGAGTACCAGGGGACGAGAACTGAGACATATTTCAACACGTCTCCCGATCACACGGTTGATCATACTCTGGGTTCCACATGCATGTTTTAGCTGAAGGAAGAATCCCTTAAACCTGGAGAGTTGAGACCCGTGGAATGGGTACCATGCAATATGACTTCAAAGGGTCTTCATTTGCTCACCAAAACTCTCCAATCCTATCACTGCTGCGTTTTTGCCCCTGTACTCACGATTGATTCACTTTCAGAGACATAGCAATCCATAGGTTTTAAGATACTTACTAGTCAGGTACATTATTAGGCGTTTAATATGGGGTTTTGAGTCCATTTCGTTGAGCAAGGAGTAGCTCTTGTCTATTACATATTTGGCTTAAGGAACTTTATCTGTGCTCATTTCAATCTCTGGTTTTATGCAGCACCCCAACTCACCTTTCCCCTTAAGCAAGCATAAGTTGGTTTTCTAAATTTGGGACCATGTTCTGTTTTGAAATCCAGTTCCTGTGTAGCCAAGTTTACATTCCGTGTATTAGTGATATCTTATGATGTTTCTTTTTCTGTGTGACTTATTTCAGTTAGAATCATCATACCTGAATCCACTCATTATGCTGCTATGGGCCTGATGACATAGATATCATTTCTGAGTGATATTGCATTGTATGTAAGTACCACAACTTCTTTATCCATTTTTCGCTTTATGCGATATTGAACTTGTACCGTAAACGAGTTTCTTGTAAACAGAGCCATCCCAAACTTTGGGGTGGCTGTGTCTTTTTGATTTTAATTTCCCTAAGCTACAGGACCATAAGTGGAAGTGCCCTAGGCTCTGTTGCTTTGTTTTTTAGATGTTTCAGGAAACACCATACACTTCTCCGGAGTGGCTGTTGGCAATTTACATCCCGCCCATCAGCATAACAAGGCTCCCAGTTCTCCATGGCCTGTCCTGCCTTTCTGGATTTTACACTTTTTTCAGATGGCCCTTTTGACGGGGGGGAAGTGAGACTTCATTGTAGTGCAGATTTCCTTTGCAAGCTTGCTTGGTTGGCCAAAAAGGGCGTATGCGTTTTTTCCTGAATATATTCAAGAAAAAACGCATACGCCCTTTTTGGCCAAGTGCATCATTGTCGACCTTCTGCCTCTTTTCCTATGCTTTAAATGCAATTCCAGTCTACCTCCTGAAATCGGTTTCCTGCAATTCTGCCCGGCTTTCAAGTCCTCTTGGCAGCCTTACTTCAGTATATTTTTGGATGATAGCTGTCATTTATAACTCTGCAGGTTTGTGAATTACAGTGCCCCTGAGCTCCTTTCTTCAACTCGCTTTCTTGTGAGCTGGCCGCAACACCGCAGGATTGCTTCAGGCCCTAATCTGGTTCCGGCATGGCACGCTGAGCCTTTGGTTAATTCCTCTTCCTGGTGGGAAATGAGAGTTAAATTTTCCCGTCCAGACACCTCCAGCTAGTCTCTCATTTGTTCTCCCTATTCCTGTTCATCTTCCGTGGAATTTGCAAACTGGGCCAAACAGGAGGTTAAAGGCACTGACTCTCCAAGTCGGGAGAGTGTTAGTAAAGCATCTGGAATGTTGCACCCGAGTACCAGGGGACGAGAACTGAGACATATTTCAACACGTCTCCCGATCACACGGTTGATCATACTCTGGGTTCCACATGCATGTTTTAGCTGAAGGAAGAATCCCTTAAACCTGGAGAGTTGAGACCCGTGGAATGGGTACCATGCAATATGACTTCAAAGGGTCTTCATTTGCTCACCAAAACTCTCCAATCCTATCACTGCTGCGTTTTTGCCCCTGTACTCACGATTGATTCACTTTCAGAGACATAGCAATCCGTAGGTTTTAAGATACTTACTAGTCAGGTACATTATTAGGCGTTTAATATGGGGTTTTGAGTCCATTTCGTTGAGCAAGGAGTAGCTCTTGTCTATTACATATTTGGCTTAAGGAACTTTATCTGTGCTCATTTCAATCTCTGGTTTTATGCAGCACCCCAACTCACCTTTCCCCTTAAGCAAGCATAAGTTGATTTTCTAAATTTGGGACCATGTTCTGTTTTGAAATTCAGTTCCTGTGTAGCCAAGTTTACATTCCGTGTATTAGTGATATCTTATGATGTTTCTTTTTCTGTGTGCCTTATTTCAGTTAGAATCATCATACCTGAATCCACTCATTATGCTGCTATGGACCTGATGACATAGATGTCATTGCTGAGTGATATTGCATTGTACGTAAGTACCACAACTTCTTTATCCATTTTTCGCTTTATGCGATATTGAACTTGTACCGTAAACGAGTTTCTTGTAAATAGAGCCATCCCAAACTTTGGGGTGGCTGTGTCTTTTTGATTTTAATTTCCCTAAGCTATAGGACCATAAGTGGAAGTGCCCTAGGCTCTGTTGCTTTGTTTTTTAGATGTTTCAGGAAACACCATACACTTCTCCCGAGTGGCTGTTGGCAATTTACATCCCGCCCATCAGCATAACAAGGCTCCCAGTTCTCCATGGCCTGTCCTGCCTTTCTGGATTTTACACTTTTTTCAGATGGCCCTTTTGACGGGGGGGAAGTGAGACTTCATTGTAGTGCTGATTTCCTTTGCAAGCTTGCTTGGTTGACCAAAAAGGGCGTATGCGTTTTTTCCTGAATATATTGAGGAAAAAACGCATACGCCCTTTTTGGCCAAGTGCATCATTGTCGACCTTCTGCCTCTTTTCCTATGCTTTAAATGCAATTCCAGTCTACCTCCTGAAATCGGTTTCCTGCAATTCTGCCCGGCTTTCAAGTCCTCTTGGCAGCCTTACTTCAGTATATTTTTGGATGATAGCTGTCATTTATAACTCTGCAGGTTTGTGAATTACAGTGCCCCTGAGCTCCTTTCTTCAACTCGCTTTCTTGTGAGCTGGCCGCAACACCGCAGGATTGCTTCAGGCCCTAATCTGGTTCCGGCATGGCACGCTGAGCCTTTGGTTAATTCCTCTTCCTGGTGGGAAATGAGAGTTAAATTTTCCCATCCAGACACCTCCAGCTAGTCTCTCATTGGTTCTCCCTATTCCTGTTCATCTTCCGCGGAATTTGCAAACTGGGCCAAACAGGAGGTTAAAGGCACTGACTCTCCAAGTCGGGAGAGTGTTAGTAAAGCATCTGGAATGTTGCACCCGAGTACCAGGGGACGAGAACTGAGACATATTTCAACACGTCTCCCGATCACACGGTTGATCATACTCTGGGTTCCACATGCATGTTTTAGCTGAAGGAAGAATCCCTTAAACCTGGAGAGTTGAGACCCGTGGAATGGGTACCATACAATATGACTTCAAAGGGTCTTCATTTGCTCACCAAAACTCTCCAATCCTATCACTGCTGCGTTTTTGCCCCTGTACTCACGATTGATTCACTTTCAGAGACATAGCAATCCATAGGTTTTAAGATACTTACTAGTCAGGTACATTATTAGGCGTTTAATATGGGGTTTTGAGTCCATTTCGTTGAGCAAGGAGTAGCTCTTGTCTATTACATATTTGGCTTAAGGAACTTTATCTGTGCTCATTTCAATCTCTGGTTTTATGCAGCACCCCAACTCACCTTTCCCCTTAAGCAAGCATAAGTTGGTTTTCTAAATTTGGGACCATGTTCTGTTTTGAAATTCAGTTCCTGTGTAGCCAAGTTTACATTCTGTGTATTAGTGATATCTTATGATGTTTCTTTTTCTGTGTGACTTATTTCAGTTAGAATCATCATACCTGAATCCACTCATTATGCTGCTATGGGCCTGATGACATAGATGTCATTTCTGAGTGATATTGCATTGTATGTAAGTACCACAACTTCTTTATCCATTTTTCGCTTTATGCGATATTGAACTTGTACCGTAAACGAGTTTCTTGTAAACAGAGCCATCCCAAACTTTGGGGTGGCTGTGTCTTTTTGATTTTAATTTCCCTAAGCTACAGGACCATAAGTGGAAGTGCCCTAGGCTCTGTTGCTTTGTTTTTTAGATGTTTCAGGAAACACCATACACTTCTCCGGAGTGGCTGTTGGCAATTTACATCCCGCCCATCAGCATAACAAGGCTCCCAGTTCTCCATGGCCTGTCCTGCCTTTCTGGATTTTACACTTTTTTCAGATGGCCCTTTTGACGGGGGGGAAGTGAGACTTCATTGTAGTGCAGATTTCCTTTGCAAGCTTGCTTGGTTGGCCAAAAAGGGCGTATGCGTTTTTTCCTGAATATATTCAAGAAAAAACGCATACGCCCTTTTTGGCCAAGTGCATCATTGTCGACCTTCTGCCTCTTTTCCTATGCTTTAAATGCAATTCCAGTCTACCTCCTGAAATCGGTTTCCTGCAATTCTGCCCGGCTTTCAAGTCCTCTTGGCAGCCTTACTTCAGTATATTTTTGGATGATAGCTGTCATTTATAACTCTGCAGGTTTGTGAATTACAGTGCCCCTGAGCTCCTTTCTTCAACTCGCTTTCTTGTGAGCTGGCCGCAACACCGCAGGATTGCTTCAGGCCCTAATCTGGTTCCGGCATGGCACGCTGAGCCTTTGGTTAATTCCTCTTCCTGGTGGGAAATGAGAGTTAAATTTTCCCGTCCAGACACCTCCAGCTAGTCTCTCATTGGTTCTCCCTATTCCTGTTCATCTTCCGCGGAATTTGCAAACTGGGCCAAACAGGAGGTTAAAGGCACTGACTCTCCAAGTCGGGAGAGTGTTAGTAAAGCATCTGGAATGTTGCACCCGAGTACCAGGGGACGAGAACTGAGACATATTTCAACACGTCTCCCGATCACACGGTTGATCATACTCTGGGTTCCACATGCATGTTTTAGCTGAAGGAAGAATCCCTTAAACCTGGAGAGTTGAGACCCGTGGAATGGGTACCATGCAATATGACTTCAAAGGGTCTTCATTTGCTCACCAAAACTCTCCAATCCTATCACTGCTGCGTTTTTGCCCCTGTACTCACGATTGATTCACTTTCAGAGACATAGCAATCCATAGGTTTTAAGATACTTACTAGTCAGGTACATTATTAGGCGTTTAATATGGGGTTTTGAGTCCATTTCGTTGAGCAAGGAGTAGCTCTTGTCTATTACATATTTGGCTTAAGGAACTTTATCTGTGCTCATTTCAATCTCTGGTTTTATGCAGCACCCCAACTCACCTTTCCCCTTAAGCAAGCATAAGTTGGTTTTCTAAATTTGGGACCATGTTCTGTTTTGAAATCCAGTTCCTGTGTAGCCAAGTTTACATTCCGTGTATTAGTGATATCTTATGATGTTTCTTTTTCTGTGTGACTTATTTCAGTTAGAATCATCATACCTGAATCCACTCATTATGCTGCTATGGGCCTGATGACATAGATGTCATTTCTGAGTGATATTGCATTGTATGTAAGTACCACAACTTCTTTATCCATTTTTCGCTTTATGCGATATTGAACTTGTACCGTAAACGAGTTTCTTGTAAACAGAGCCATCCCAAACTTTGGGGTGGCTGTGTCTTTTTGATTTTAATTTCCCTAAGCTACAGGACCATAAGTGGAAGTGCCCTAGGCTCTGTTGCTTTGTTTTTTAGATGTTTCAGGAAACACCATACACTTCTCCGGAGTGGCTGTTGGCAAGTTACATCCCGCCCATCAGCATAACAAGGCTCCCAGTTCTCCATGGCCTGTCCTGCCTTTCTGGATTTTACACTTTTTTCAGATGGCCCTTTTGACGGGGGGGAAGTGAGACTTCATTGTAGTGCAGATTTCCTTTGCAAGCTTGCTTGGTTGGCCAAAAAGGGCGTATGCGTTTTTTCCTGAATATATTCAAGAAAAAACGCATACGCCCTTTTTGGCCAAGTGCATCATTGTCGACCTTCTGCCTCTTTTCCTATGCTTTAAATGCAATTCCAGTCTACCTCCTGAAATCGGTTTCCTGCAATTCTGCCCGGCTTTCAAGTCCTCTTGGCAGCCTTACTTCAGTATATTTTTGGATGATAGCTGTCATTTATAACTCTGCAGGTTTGTGAATTACAGTGCCCCTGAGCTCCTTTCTTCAACTCGCTTTCTTGTGAGCTGGCCGCAACACCGCAGGATTGCTTCAGGCCCTAATCTGGTTCCGGCATGGCACGCTGAGCCTTTGGTTAATTCCTCTTCCTGGTGGGAAATGAGAGTTAAATTTTCCCGTCCAGACACCTCCAGCTAGTCTCTCATTGGTTCTCCCTATTCCTGTTCATCTTCCGCGGAATTTGCAAACTGGGCCAAACAGGAGGTTAAAGGCACTGACTCTCCAAGTCGGGAGAGTGTTAGTAAAGCATCTGGAATGTTGCACCCGAGTACCAGGGGACGAGAACTGAGACATATTTCAACACGTCTCCCGATCACACGGTTGATCATACTCTGGGTTCCACATGCATGTTTTAGCTGAAGGAAGAATCCCTTAAACCTGGAGAGTTGAGACCCGTGGAATGGGTACCATGCAATATGACTTCAAAGGGTCTTCATTTGCTCACCAAAACTCTCCAATCCTATCACTGCTGCGTTTTTGCCCCTGTACTCACGATTGATTCACTTTCAGAGACATAGCAATCCATAGGTTTTAAGATACTTACTAGTCAGGTACATTATTAGGCGTTTAATATGGGGTTTTGAGTCCATTTCGTTGAGCAAGGAGTAGCTCTTGTCTATTACATATTTGGCTTAAGGAACTTTATCTGTGCTCATTTCAATCTCTGGTTTTATGCAGCACCCCAACTCACCTTTCCCCTTAAGCAAGCATAAGTTGATTTTCTAAATTTGGGACCATGTTCTGTTTTGAAATTCAGTTCCTGTGTAGCCAAGTTTACATTCCGTGTATTAGTGATATCTTATGATATTTCTTTTTCTGTGTGACTTATTTCAGTTAGAATCATCATACCTGAATCCACTCATTATGCTGCTATGGGCCTGATGACATAGATGTCATTGCTGAGTGATATTGCATTGTACGTAAGTACCACAACTTCTTTATCCATTTTTCGCTTTATGCGATATTGAACTTGTACCGTAAACGAGTTTCTTGTAAACAGAGCCATCCCAAACTTTGGGGTGGCTGTGTCTTTTTGATTTTAATTTCCCTAAGCTATAGGACCATAAGTGGAAGTGCCCTAGGCTCTGTTGCTTTGTTTTTTAGATGTTTCAGGAAACACCATACACTTCTCCCGAGTGGCTGTTGGCAATTTACATCCCTCCCATCAGCATAACAAGGCTCCCAGTTCTCCATGGCCTGTCCTGCCTTTCTGGATTTTACACTTTTTTCAGATGGCCCTTTTGACGGGGGGGGGGGGGGGAGGTGAGACTTCATTGTAGTGCAGATTTCCTTTGCAAGCTTGCTTGGTTGGCCAAAAAGGGCGTATGCGTTTTTTCCTGAATATATTCAGGAAAAAACGCATATGCCCTTTTTGGCCAAGTGCATCATTGTCGACCTTCTGCCTCTTTTCCTATGCTTTAAATGCAATTCCAGTCTACCTCCTGAAATCGGTTTCCTGCAATTCTGCCCGGCTTTCAAGTCCTCTTGGCAGCCTTACTTCAGTATATTTTTGGATGATAGCTGTCATTTATAACTCTGCAGGTTTGTGAATTACAGTGCCCCTGAGCTCCTTTCTTCAACTCGCTTTCTTGTGAGCTGGCCGCAACACCGCAGGATTGCTTCAGGCCCTAATCTGGTTCCGGCATGGCACGCTGAGCCTTTGGTTAATTCCTCTTCCTGGTGGGAAATGAGAGTTAAATTTTCCCGTCCAGACACCTCCAGCTAGTCTCTCATTGGTTCTCCCTATTCCTGTTCATCTTCCGTGGAATTTGCAAACTGGGCCAAACAGGAGGTTAAAGGCACTGACTCTCCAAGTCGGGAGAGTGTTAGTAAAGCATCTGGAATGTTGCACCCGAGTACCAGGGGACGAGAACTGAGACATATGTCAACACATCTCCCGATCACACGGTTGATCATACTCTGGGTTCCACATGCATGTTTTAGCTGAAGGAAGAATCCCTTAAACCTAGAGAGTTGAGACCCGTGGAATGGGTACCATGCAATATGACTTCAAAGGGTCTTCATTTGCTCACCAAAACTCTCCAATCCTATCACTGCTGCGTTTTTGCCCCTGTACTCACGATTGATTCACTTTCAGAGACATAGCAATCCATAGGTTTTAAGATACTTACTAGTCAGGTATATTATTAGGCGTTTAATATGGGGTTTTGAGTCCATTTCGTTGAGCAAGGAGTAGCTCTTGTCTATTACATATTTGGCTTAAGGAACTTTATCTGTGCTCATTTCAATCTCTGGTTTTATGCAGCACCCCAACTCACCTTTCCCCTTAAGCAAGCATAAGTTGATTTTCTAAATTTGGGAGCATGTTCTGTTTTGAAATTCAGTTCCTGTGTAGCCAAGTTTACATTCCGTGTATTAGTGATATCTTATGATGTTTCTTTTTCTGTGTGACTTATTTCAGTTAGAATCATCATACCTGAATCCACTCATTATGCTGCTATGGGCCTGATGACATAGATGTCATTTCTGAGTGATTTTGCATTGTACGTAAGTACCACAACTTCTTTATCCATTTTTCGCTTTATGCGATATTGAACTTGTACCGTAAACGAGTTTCTTGTAAACAGAGCCATCCCAAACTTTGGGGTGGCTGTGTCTTTTTGATTTTAATTTCCCTAAGCTATAGGACCATAAGTGGAAGTGCCCTAGGCTCTGTTGCTTTGTTTTTTAGATGTTTCAGGAAACACCATACACTTCTCCCGAGTTGCTGTTGGCAATTTACATCCCGCCCATCAGCATAACAAGGCTCCCAGTTCTCCATGGCCTGTCCTGCCTTTCTGGATTTTACACTTTTTTCAGATGGCCCTTTTGACGGGGGAGGGGAGAGTGAGACTTCATTGTAGTGCAGATTTCCTTTGCAAGCTTGCTTGGTTGTCCAGAAAGGGCGTATGCGTTTTTTCCTGAATATATTCAGGAAAAAACGCATATGCCCTTTTTGGCCAAGTGCATCATTGTCGACCTTCTGCCTCTTTTCCTATGCTTTAAATGCAATTCCAGTCTACCTCCTGAAATCGGTTTCCTGCAATTCTGCCCGGCTTTCAAGTCCTCTTGGCAGCCTTACTTCAGTATATTTTTGGATGATAGCTGTCATTTATAACTCTGCAGGTTTGTGAATTACAGTGCCCCTGAGCTCCTTTCTTCAACTCGCTTTCTTGTGAGCTGGCCGCAACACCGCAGGATTGCTTCAGGCCCTAATCTGGTTCCGGCATGGCACGCTGAGCCTTTGGTTAATTCCTCTTCCTGGTGGGAAATGAGAGTTAAATTTTCCCGTCCAGACACCTCCAGCTAGTCTCTCATTGGTTCTCCCTATTCCTGTTCATCTTCCGCGGAATTTGCAAACTGGGCCAAACAGGAGGTTAAAGGCACTGACTCTCCAAGTCGGGAGAGTGTTAGTAAAGCATCTGGAATGTTGCACCCGAGTACCAGGGGACGAGAACTGAGACATATTTCAACACGTCTCCCGATCACACGGTTGATCATACTCTGGGTTCCACATGCATGTTTTAGCTGAAGGAAGAATCCCTTAAACCTGGAGAGTTGAGACCCGTGGAATGGGTACCATGCAATATGACTTCAAAGGGTCTTCATTTGCTCACCAAAACTCTCCAATCCTATCACTGCTGCGTTTTTGCCCCTGTACTCACGATTGATTCACTTTCAGAGACATAGCAATCCGTAGGTTTTAAGATACTTACTAGTCAGGTACATTATTAGGCGTTTAATATGGGGTTTTGAGTCCATTTCGTTGAGCAAGGAGTAGCTCTTGTCTATTACATATTTGGCTTAAGGAACTTTATCTGTGCTCATTTCAATCTCTGGTTTTATGCAGCACCCCAACTCACCTTTCCCCTTAAGCAAGCATAAGTTGGTTTTCTAAATTTGGGACCATGTTCTGTTTTGAAATTCAGTTCCTGTGTAGCCAAGTTTACATTCCGTGTATTAGTGATATCTTATGATGTTTCTTTTTCTGTGTGACTTATTTCAGTTAGAATCATCATACCTGAATCCACTCATTATGCTGCTATGGGCCTGATGACATAGATGTCATTGCTGAGTGATATTGCATTGTACGTAAGTACCACAACTTCTTTATCCATTTTTCGCTTTATGTGATATTGAACTTGTACCGTAAACGAGTTTCTTGTAAACAGAGCCATCCCAAGCTTTGGGGTGGCTGTGTCTTTTTGATTTTAATTTCCCTAAGCTATAGGACCATAAGTGGAAGTGCCCTAGGCTCTGTTGCTTTGTTTTTTAGATGTTTCAGGAAACACCATACACTTCTCCCGAGTGGCTGTTGGCAATTTACATCCCGCCCATCAGCATAACAAGGCTCCCAGTTCTCCATGGCCTGTCCTGCCTTTCTGGATTTTACACTTTTTTCAGATGGCCCTTTTGACGGGGGGGAAGTGAGACTTCATTGTAGTGCAGATTTCCTTTGCAAGCTTGCTTGGTTGGCCAAAAAGGGCGTATGCGTTTTTTCCTGAATATATTCAAGAAAAAACGCATACGCCCTTTTTGGCCAAGTGCATCATTGTCGACCTTCTGCCTCTTTTCCTATGCTTTAAATGCAATTCCAGTCTACCTCCTGAAATCGGTTTCCTGCAATTCTGCCCGGCTTTCAAGTCCTCTTGACAGCCTTACTTCAGTATATTTTTGGATGATAGCTGTCATTTATAACTCTGCAGGTTTGTGAATTACAGTGCCCCTGAGCTCCTTTCTTCAACTCGCTTTCTTGTGAGCTGGCCGCAACACCGCAGGACTGCTTCAGGCCCTAATCTGGTTCCGGCATGGCACGCTGAGCCTTTGGTTAATTCCTCTTCCTGGTGGGAAATGAGAGTTAAATTTTCCCGTCCAGACACCTCCAGCTAGTCTCTCATTGGTTCTCCCTATTCCTGTTCATCTTCCGCGGAATTTGCAAACTGGGCCAAACAGGAGGTTAAAGGCACTGACTCTCCAAGTTGGGAGAGTGTTAGTAAAGCATCTGGAATGTTGCACCCGAGTACCAGGGGACGAGAACTGAGACATATTTCAACATGTCTCCCGATCACACGGTTGATCATACTCTGGGTTCCACATGCATGTTTTAGCTGAAGGAAGAATCCCTTAAACCTGGAGAGTTGAGACCCGTGGAATGGGTACCATGCAATATGACTTCAAAGGGTCTTCATTTGCTCACCAAAACTCTCCAATCCTATCACTGCTGCGTTTTTGCCCCTGTACTCACGATTGATTCACTTTCAGAGACATAGCAATCCATAGGTTTTAAGATACTTACTAGTCAGGTACATTATTAGGCGTTTAATATGGGGTTTTGAGTCCATTTCGTTGAGCAACGAGTAGCTCTTGTCTATTACATATTTGGCTTAAGGAACTTTATCTGTGCTCATTTCAATCTCTGGTTTTATGCAGCACCCCAACTCACCTTTCCCCTTAAGCAAGCATAAGTTGGTTTTCTAAATTTGGGAGCATGTTCTGTTTTGAAATTCAGTTCCTGTGTAGCCAAGTTTACATTCCGTGTATTAGTGATATCTTATGATGTTTCTTTTTCTGTGTGACTTATTTCAGTTAGAATCATCATACCTGAATCCACTCATTATGCTGCTATGGGCCTGATGACATAGATGTCATTGCTGAGTGATATTGCATTGTACGTAAGTACCACAACTTCTTTATCCATTTTTCGCTTTATGCGATATTGAACTTGTACCGTAAACGAGTTTCTTGTAAACAGAGCCATCCCAAACTTTGGGGTGGCTGTGTCTTTTTGATTTTAATTTCCCTAAGCTGCAGGACCATAAGTGGAAGTGCCCTAGGCTCTGTTGCTTTGTTTTTTAAATGTTTCAGGAAACACCATACACTTCTCCCGAGTGGCTGTTGGCAATTTACATCCCGCCCATCAGCATAACAAGGCTCCCAGTTCTCCATGGCCTGTCCTGCCTTTCTGGATTTTACACTTTTTTCAGATGGCCCTTTTGACGGGGGGGAAGTGAGACTTCATTGTAGTGCAGATTTCCTTTGCAAGCTTGCTTGGTTTGCCAAAAAGGGCGTATGCGTTTTTTCCTGAATATATTCAGGAAAAAACGCATACGCCCTTTTTGGCCAAGTGCATCATTGTCGACCTTCTGCCTCTTTTCCTATGCTTTAAATGCAATTCCAGTCTACCTCCTGAAATCGGTTTCCTGCAATTCTGCCCGGCTTTCAAGTCCTCTTGGCAGCCTTACTTCAGTATATTTTTGGATGATAGCTGTCATTTATAACTCTGCAGGTTTGTGAATTACAGTGCCCCTGAGCTCCTTTCTTCAACTCGCTTTCTTGTGAGCTGGCCGCAACACCGCAGGATTGCTTCAGGCCCTAATCTGGTTCCGGCATGGCACGCTGAGCCTTTGGTTAATTCCTCTTCCTGGTGGGAAATGAGAGTTAAATTTTCCCGTCCAGACACCTCCAGCTAGTCTCTCATTGGTTCTCCCTATTCCTGTTCATCTTCCGTGGAATTTGCAAACTGGGCCAAACAGGAGGTTAAAGGCACTGACTCTCCAAGTCGGGAGAGTGTTAGTAAAGCATCTGGAATGTTGCACCCGAGTACCAGGGGACGAGAACTGAGACATATGTCAACACATCTCCCGATCACACGGTTGATCATACTCTGGGTTCCACATGCATGTTTTAGCTGAAGGAAGAATCCCTTAAACCTAGAGAGTTGAGACCCGTGGAATGGGTACCATGCAATATGACTTCAAAGGGTCTTCATTTGCTCACCAAAACTCTCCAATCCTATCACTGCTGCGTTTTTGCCCCTGTACTCACGATTGATTCACTTTCAGAGACATAGCAATCCATAGGTTTTAAGATACTTACTAGTCAGGTATATTATTAGGCGTTTAATATGGGGTTTTGAGTCCATTTCGTTGAGCAAGGAGTAGCTCTTGTCTATTACATATTTGGCTTAAGGAACTTTATCTGTGCTCATTTCAATCTCTGGTTTTATGCAGCACCCCAACTCACCTTTCCCCTTAAGCAAGCATAAGTTGATTTTCTAAATTTGGGAGCATGTTCTGTTTTGAAATTCAGTTCCTGTGTAGCCAAGTTTACATTCCGTGTATTAGTGATATCTTATGATGTTTCTTTTTCTGTGTGACTTATTTCAGTTAGAATCATCATACCTGAATCCACTCATTATGCTGCTATGGGCCTGATGACATAGATGTCATTTCTGAGTGATATTGCATTGTACGTAAGTACCACAACTTCTTTATCCATTTTTCGCTTTATGCGATATTGAACTTGTACCGTAAACGAGTTTCTTGTAAACAGAGCCATCCCAAACTTTGGGGTGGCTGTGTCTTTTTGATTTTAATTTCCCTAAGCTATAGGACCATAAGTGGAAGTGCCCTAGGCTCTGTTGCTTTGTTTTTTAGATGTTTCAGGAAACACCATACACTTCTCCCGAGTGGCTGTTGGCAATTTACATCCCGCCCATCAGCATAACAAGGCTCCCAGTTCTCCATGGCCTGTCCTGCCTTTCTGGATTTTACACTTTTTTCAGATGGCCCTTTTGACGGGGGAGGGGAGAGTGAGACTTCATTGTAGTGCAGATTTCCTTTGCAAGCTTGCTTGGTTGTCCAGAAAGGGCGTATGCGTTTTTTCCTGAATATATTCAGGAAAAAACGCATACGCCCTTTTTGGCCAAGTGCATCATTGTCGACCTTCTGCCTCTTTTCCTATGCTTTAAATGCAATTCCAGTCTACCTCCTGAAATCGGTTTCCTGCAATTCTGCCCGGCTTTCAAGTCCTCTTGGCAGCCTTACTTCAGTATATTTTTGGATGATAGCTGTCATTTATAACTCTGCAGGTTTGTGAATTACAGTGCCCCTGAGCTCCTTTCTTCAACTCGCTTTCTTGTGAGCTGGCCGCAACACCGCAGGATTGCTTCAGGCCCTAATCTGGTTCCGGCATGGCACGCTGAGCCTTTGGTTAATTCCTCTTCCTGGTGGGAAATGAGAGTTAAATTTTCCCGTCCAGACACCTCCAGCTAGTCTCTCATTGGTTCTCTCTATTCCTGTTCATCTTCCGCGGAATTTGCAAACTGGGCCAAACAGGAGGTTAAAGGCACTGACTCTCCAAGTCGGGAGAGTGTTAGTAAAGCATCTGGAATGTTGCACCCGAGTACCAGGGGACGAGAACTGAGACATATTTCAACACGTCTCCCGATCACACGGTTGATCATACTCTGGGTTCCACATGCATGTTTTAGCTGAAGGAAGAATCCCTTAAACCTGGAGAGTTGAGACCCGTGGAATGGGTACCATGCAATATGACTTCAAAGGGTCTTCATTTGCTCACCAAAACTCTCCAATCCTATCACTGCTGCGTTTTTGCCCCTGTACTCACGATTGATTCACTTTCAGAGACATAGCAATCCGTAGGTTTTAAGATACTTACTAGTCAGGTACATTATTAGGCGTTTAATATGGGGTTTTGAGTCCATTTCGTTGAGCAAGGAGTAGCTCTTGTCTATTACATATTTGGCTTAAGGAACTTTATCTGTGCTCATTTCAATCTCTGGTTTTATGCAGCACCCCAACTCACCTTTCCCCTTAAGCAAGCATAAGTTGGTTTTCTAAATTTGGGACCATGTTCTGTTTTGAAATTCAGTTCCTGTGTAGCCAAGTTTACATTCCGTGTATTAGTGATATCTTATGATGTTTCTTTTTCTGTGTGACTTATTTCAGTTAGAATCATCATACCTGAATCCACTCATTATGCTGCTATGGGCCTGATGACATAGATGTCATTGCTGAGTGATATTGCATTGTACGTAAGTACCACAACTTCTTTATCCATTTTTCGCTTTATGTGATATTGAACTTGTACCGTAAACGAGTTTCTTGTAAACAGAGCCATCCCAAGCTTTGGGGTGGCTGTGTCTTTTTGATTTTAATTTCCCTAAGCTATAGGACCATAAGTGGAAGTGCCCTAGGCTCTGTTGCTTTGTTTTTTAGATGTTTCAGGAAACACCATACACTTCTCCCGAGTGGCTGTTGGCAATTTACATCCCGCCCATCAGCATAACAAGGCTCCCAGTTCTCCATGGCCTGTCCTGCCTTTCTGGATTTTACACTTTTTTCAGATGGCCCTTTTGACGGGGGGGAAGTGAGACTTCATTGTAGTGCAGATTTCCTTTGCAAGCTTGCTTGGTTGGCCAAAAAGGGCGTATGCGTTTTTTCCTGAATATATTCAAGAAAAAACGCATACGCCCTTTTTGGCCAAGTGCATCATTGTCGACCTTCTGCCTCTTTTCCTATGCTTTAAATGCAATTCCAGTCTACCTCCTGAAATCGGTTTCCTGCAATTCTGCCCGGCTTTCAAGTCCTCTTGACAGCCTTACTTCAGTATATTTTTGGATGATAGCTGTCATTTATAACTCTGCAGGTTTGTGAATTACAGTGCCCCTGAGCTCCTTTCTTCAACTCGCTTTCTTGTGAGCTGGCCGCAACACCGCAGGACTGCTTCAGGCCCTAATCTGGTTCTGGCATGGCACGCTGAGCCTTTGGTTAATTCCTCTTCCTGGTGGGAAATGAGAGTTAAATTTTCCCGTCCAGACACCTCCAGCTAGTCTCTCATTGGTTCTCCCTATTCCTGTTCATCTTCCGCGGAATTTGCAAACTGGGCCAAACAGGAGGTTAAAGGCACTGACTCTCCAAGTCGGGAGAGTGTTAGTAAAGCATCTGGAATGTTGCACCCGAGTACCAGGGGACGAGAACTGAGACATATTTCAACATGTCTCCCGATCACACGGTTGATCATACTCTGGGTTCCACATGCATGTTTTAGCTGAAGGAAGAATCCCTTAAACCTGGAGAGTTGAGACCCGTGGAATGGGTACCATGCAATATGACTTCAAAGGGTCTTCATTTGCTCACCAAAACTCTCCAATCCTATCACTGCTGCGTTTTTGCCCCTGTACTCACGATTGATTCACTTTCAGAGACATAGCAATCCATAGGTTTTAAGATACTTACTAGTCAGGTACATTATTAGGCGTTTAATATGGGGTTTTGAGTCCATTTCGTTGAGCAACGAGTAGCTCTTGTCTATTACATATTTGGCTTAAGGAACTTTATCTGTGCTCATTTCAATCTCTGGTTTTATGCAGCACCCCAACTCACCTTTCCCCTTAAGCAAGCATAAGTTGGTTTTCTAAATTTGGGAGCATGTTCTGTTTTGAAATTCAGTTCCTGTGTAGCCAAGTTTACATTCCGTGTATTAGTGATATCTTATGATGTTTCTTTTTCTGTGTGACTTATTTCAGTTAGAATCATCATACCTGAATCCACTCATTATGCTGCTATGGGCCTGATGACATAGATGTCATTGCTGAGTGATATTGCATTGTACGTAAGTACCACAACTTCTTTATCCATTTTTCGCTTTATGCGATATTGAACTTGTACCGTAAACGAGTTTCTTGTAAACAGAGCCATCCCAAACTTTGGGGTGGCTGTGTCTTTTTGATTTTAATTTCCCTAAGCTGCAGGACCATAAGTGGAAGTGCCCTAGGCTCTGTTGCTTTGTTTTTTAAATGTTTCAGGAAACACCATACACTTCTCCCGAGTGGCTGTTGGCAATTTACATCCCGCCCATCAGCATAACAAGGCTCCCAGTTCTCCATGGCCTGTCCTGCCTTTCTGGATTTTACACTTTTTTCAGATGGCCCTTTTGACGGGGGGGAAGTGAGACTTCATTGTAGTGCAGATTTCCTTTGCAAGCTTGCTTGGTTGGCCAAAAAGGGCGTATGCGTTTTTTCCTGAATATATTCAGGAAAAAACGCATACGCCCTTTTTGGCCAAGTGCATCATTGTCGACCTTCTGCCTCTTTTCCTATGCTTTAAATGCAATTCCAGTCTACCTCCTGAAATCGGTTTCCTGCAATTCTGCCCGGCTTTCAAGTCCTCTTGGCAGCCTTACTTCAGTATATTTTTGGATGATAGCTGTCATTTATAACTCTGCAGGTTTGTGAATTACAGTGCCCCTGAGCTCCTTTCTTCAACTCGCTTTCTTGTGAGCTGGCCGCAACACCGCAGGATTGCTTCAGGCCCTAATCTGGTTCCAGCATGGCACGCTGAGCCTTTGGTTAATTCCTCTTCCTGGTGGGAAATGAGAGTTAAATTTTCCCGTCCAGACACCTCCAGCTAGTCTCTCATTGGTTCTCCCTATTCCTGTTCATCTTCCGCGGAATTTGCAAACTGGGCCAAACAGGAGGTTAAAGGCACTGACTCTCCAAGTCGGGAGAGTGTTAGTAAAGCATCTGGAATGTTGCACCCGAGTACCAGGGGACGAGAACTGAGACATATTTCAACACGTCTCCCGATCACACGGTTGATCATACTCTGGGTTCCTCATGCATGTTTTAGCTGAAGGAAGAATCCCTTAAACCTGGAGAGTTGAGACCCGTGGAATGGGTACCATGCAATATGACTTCAAAGGGTCTTCATTTGCTCACCAAAACTCTCCAATCCTATCACTGCTGCGTTTTTGCCCCTGTACTCACGATTGATTCACTTTCAGAGACATAGCAATCCATAGGTTTTAAGATACTTACTAGTCAGGTACATTATTAGGCGTTTAATATGGGATTTTGAGTCCATTTCATTGAGCAAGGAGTAGCTCTTGTCTATTACATATTTGGCTTAAGGAACTTTATCTGTGCTCATTTCAATCTCTGGTTTTATGCAGCACCCCAACTCACCTTTCCCCTTAAGCAACCATAAGTTGATTTTCTAAATTTGGGACCATGTTCTGTTTTGAAATTCAGTTCCTGTGTAGCCAAGTTTACATTCCGTGTATTAGTGATATCTTATGATGTTTCTTTTTCTGTGTGACTTATTTCAGTTAGAATCATCATACCTGAATCCACTCATTATGCTGCTATGGGCCTGATGACATAGATGTCATTGCTCAGTGATATTGCATTGTACGTAAGTACCACAACTTCTTTATCCATTTTTCGCTTTATGCGATATTGAACTTGTACCGTAAACGAGTTTCTTGTAAACAGAGCCATCCCAAACTTTGGGGTGGCTGTGTCTTTTTGATTTTAATTTCCCTAAGCTGCAGGACCATAAGTGGAAGTGCCCTAGGCTCTGTTGCTTTGTTTTTTAGATGTTTCAGGAAACACCATACACTTCTCCCGAGTGGCTGTTGGCAATTTACATCCTGCCCATCAGCATAACAAGGCTCCCAGTTCTCCATGGCCTGTCCTGCCTTTCTGGATTTTACACTTTTTTCAGATGGCCCTTTTGACGGGGGGGAAGTGAGACTTCATTGTAGTGCAGATTTCCTTTGCAAGCTTGCTTGGTTGGCCAAAAAGGGCGTATGCGTTTTTTCCTGAATATATTCAGGAAAAAACGCATACGCCCTTTTTGGCCAAGTGCATCATTGTCGACCTTCTGCCTCTTTTCCTATGCTTTAAATGCAATTCCAGTCTACCTCCTGAAATCGGTTTCCTGCAATTCTGCCCGGCTTTCAAGTCCTCTTGGCAGCCTTACTTCAGTATATTTTTGGATGATAGCTGTCATTTATAACTCTGCAGGTTTGTGAATTACAGTGCCCCTGAGCTCCTTTCTTCAACTCGCTTTCTTGTGAGCTGGCCACAACACCGCAGGATTGCTTCAGGCCCTAATCTGGTTCCGGCATGGCACGCTGAGCCTTTGGTTAATTCCTCTTCCTGGTGGGAAATGAGAGTTAAATTTTCCCGTCCAGACACCTCCAGCTAGTCTCTCATTGGTTCTCCCTATTCCTGTTCATCTTCCGCGGAATTTGCAAACTGGGCCAAACAGGAGGTTAAAGGCACTGACTCTCCAAGTCGGGAGAGTGTTAGTAAAGCATCTGGAATGTTGCACCCGAGTACCAGGGGACGAGAACTGAGACATATTTCAACACGTCTCCCGATCACACGGTTGATCATACTCTGGGTTCCACATGCATGTTTTAGCTGAAGGAAGAATCCCTTAAACCTGGAGAGTTGAGACCCGTGGAATGGGTACCATGCAATATGACTTCAAAGGGTCTTCATTTGCTCACCAAAACTCTCCAATCCTATCACTGCTGCGTTTTTGCCCCTGTACTCACGATTGATTCACTTTCAGAGACATAGCAATCCGTAGGTTTTAAGATACTTACTAGTCAGGTACATTATTAGGCGTTTAATATGGGGTTTTGAGTCCATTTCGTTGAGCAAGGAGTAGCTCTTGTCTATTACATATTTGGCTTAAGGAACTTTATCTGTGCTCATTTCAATCTCTGGTTTTATGCAGCACCCCAACTCACCTTTCCCCTTAAGCAAGCATAAGTTGGTTTTCTAAATTTGGGAGCATGTTCTGTTTTGAAATTCAGTTCCTGTGTAGCCAAGTTTACATTCCGTGTATTAGTGATATCTTATGATGTTTCTTTTTCTGTGTGACTTATTTCAGTTAGAATCATCATACCTGAATCCACTCATTATGCTGCTATGGGCCTGATGACATAGATGTCATTGCTGAGTGATATTGCATTGTACGTAAGTACCACAACTTCTTTATCCATTTTTCGCTTTATGCGATATTGAACTTGTACCGTAAACGAGTTTCTTGTAAACAGAGCCATCCCAAACTTTGGGGTGGCTGTGTCTTTTTGATTTTAATTTCCCTAAGCTGCAGGACCATAAGTGGAAGTGCCCTAGGCTCTGTTGCTTTGTTTTTTAGATGTTTCAGGAAACACCATACACTTCTCCCGAGTGGCTGTTGGCAATTTACATCCTGCCCATCAGCATAACAAGGCTCCCAGTTCTCCATGGCCTGTCCTGCCTTTCTGGATTTTACACTTTTTTCAGATGGCCCTTTTGACGGGGGGGAAGTGAGACTTCATTGTAGTGCAGATTTCCTTTGCAAGCTTGCTTGGTTGGCCAAAAAGGGCGTATGCGTTTTTTCCTGAATATATTCAGGAAAAAACGCATACGCCCTTTTTGGCCAAGTGCATCATTGTCGACCTTCTGCCTCTTTTCCTATGCTTTAAATGCAATTCCAGTCTACCTCCTGAAATCGGTTTCCTGCAATTCTGCCCGGCTTTCAAGTCCTCTTGGCAGCCTTACTTCAGTATATTTTTGGATGATAGCTGTCATTTATAACTCTGCAGGTTTGTGAATTACAGTGCCCCTGAGCTCCTTTCTTCAACTCGCTTTCTTGTGAGCTGGCCGCAACACCGCAGGATTGCTTCAGGCCCTAATCTGGTTCCGGCATGGCACGCTGAGCCTTTGGTTAATTCCTCTTCCTGGTGGGAAATGAGAGTTAAATTTTCCCGTCCAGACACCTCCAGCTAGTCTCTCATTGGTTCTCCCTATTCCTGTTCATCTTCCGCGGAATTTGCAAACTGGGCCAAACAGGAGGTTAAAGGCACTGACTCTCCAAGTCGGGAGAGTGTTAGTAAAGCATCTGGAATGTTGCACCCGAGTACCAGGGGATGAGAACTGAGACATATTTCAACACGTCTCCCGATCACACGGTTTATCATACTCTGGGTTCCACATGCATGTTTTAGCTGAAGGAAGAATCCCTTAAACCTGGAGAGTTGAGACCCGTGGAATGGGTACCATGCAATATGACTTCAAAGGGTCTTCATTTGCTCACCAAAACTCTCCAATCCTATCACTGCTGCGTTTTTGCCCCTGTACTCACGATTGATTCACTTTCAGAGACATAGCAATCCATAGGTTTTAAGATACTTACTAGTCAGGTACACTATTAGGCGTTTAATATGGGGTTTTGAGTCCATTTCGTTGAGCAAGGAGTAGCTCTTGTCTATTACATATTTGGCTTAAGGAACTTTATCTGTGCTCATTTCAATCTCTGGTTTTATGCAGCACCCCAACTCACCTTTCCCCTTAAGCAAGCATAAGTTGGTTTTCTAAATTTGGGACCATGTTCTGTTTTGAAATCCAGTTCCTGTGTAGCCAAGTTTACATTCCGTGTATTAGTGATATCTTATGATGTTTCTTTTTCTGTGTGACTTATTTCAGTTAGAATCATCATACCTGAATCCACTCATTATGCTGCTATGGGCCTGATGACATAGATGTCATTGCTGGGTGATATTGCATTGTACGTAAGTACCACAACTTCTTTATCCATTTTTCGCTTTATGCGATATTGAACTTGTACCGTAAACGAGTTTCTTGTAAACAGAGCCATCCCAAACTTTGGGGTGGCTGTGTCTTTTTGATTTTAATTTCCCTAAGCTGCAGGACCATAAGTGGAAGTGCCCTAGGCTCTGTTGCTTTGTTTTTTAGATGTTTCAGGAAACACCATACACTTCTCCCGAGTGGCTGTTGGCAATTTACATCCCGCCCATCAGCATAACAAGGCTCCCAGTTCTCCATGGCCTGTCCTGCCTTTCTGGATTTTACACTTTTTTCAGATGGCCCTTTTGACGGGGGGGAAGTGAGACTTCATTGTAGTGCAGATTTCCTTTGCAAGCTTGCTTGGTTGGCCAAAAAGGGCGTATGCGTTTTTTCCTGAATATATTCAGGAAAAAACGCATACGCCCTTTTTGGCCAAGTGCATCATTGTCGACCTTCTGCCTCTTTTCCTATGCTTTAAATGCAATTCCAGTCTACCTCCTGAAATCGGTTTCCTGCAATTCTGCCCGGCTTTCAAGTCCTCTTGGCAGCCTTACTTCAGTATATTTTTGGATGATAGCTGTCATTTATAACTCTGCAGGTTTGTGAATTACAGTGCCCCTGAGCTCCTTTCTTCAACTCGCTTTCTTGTGAGCTGGCCGCAACACCGCAGGATTGCTTCAGGCCCTAATCTGGTTCCGGCATGGCACGCTGAGCCTTTGGTTAATTCCTCTTCCTGGTGGGAAATGAGAGTTAAATTTTCCCGTCCAGACACCTCCAGCTAGTCTCTCATTGGTTCTCCCTATTCCTGTTCATCTTCCGCGGAATTTGCAAACTGGGCCAAACAGGAGGTTAAAGGCACTGACTCTCCAAGTCGGGAGAGTGTTAGTAAAGCATCTGGAATGTTGCACCCGAGTACCAGGGGACGAGAACTGAGACATATTTCAACACGTCTCCCGATCACACGGTTGATCATACTCTGGGTTCCACATGCATGTTTTAGCTGAAGGAAGAATCCCTTAAACCTGGAGAGTTGAGACCCGTGGAATGGGTACCATGCAATATGACTTCAAAGGGTCTTCATTTGCTCACCAAAACTCTCCAATCCTATCACTGCTGCGTTTTTGCCCCTGTACTCACGATTGATTCACTTTCAGAGACATAGCAATCCGTAGGTTTTAAGATACTTACTAGTCAGGTACATTATTAGGCGTTTAATATGGGGTTTTGAGTCCATTTCGTTGAGCAAGGAGTAGCTCTTGTCTATTACATATTTGGCTTAAGGAACTTTATCTGTGCTCATTTCAATCTCTGGTTTTATGCAGCACCCCAACTCACCTTTCCCCTTAAGCAAGCATAAGTTGATTTTCTAAATTTGGGACCATGTTCTGTTTTGAAATTCAGTTCCTGTGTAGCCAAGTTTACATTCCGTGTATTAGTGATATCTTATGATGTTTCTTTTTCTGTGTGACTTATTTCAGTTAGAATCATCATACCTGAATCCACTCATTATGCTGCTATGGGCCTGATGACATAGATGTCATTGCTGAGTGATATTGCATTGTACGTAAGTACCACAACTTCTTTATCCATTTTTCGCTTTATGCGATATTGAACTTGTACCGTAAACGAGTTTCTTGTAAACAGAGCCATCCCAAACTTTGGGGTGGCTGTGTCTTTTTGATTTTAATTTCCCTAAGCTGCAGGACCATAAGTGGAAGTGCCCTAGGCTCTGTTGCTTTGTTTTTTAGATGTTTCAGGAAACACCATACACTTCTCCCGAGTGGCTGTTGGCAATTTACATCCTGCCCATCAGCATAACAAGGCTCCCAGTTCTCCATGGCCTGTCCTGCCTTTCTGGATTTTACACTTTTTTCAGATGGCCCTTTTGACGGGGGGGAAGTGAGACTTCATTGTAGTGCAGATTTCCTTTGCAAGCTTGCTTGGTTGGCCAAAAAGGGCGTATGCGTTTTTTCCTGAATATATTCAGGAAAAAACGCATACGCCCTTTTTGGCCAAGTGCATCATTGTCGACCTTCTGCCTCTTTTCCTATGCTTTACATGCAATTCCAGTCTACCTCCTGAAATCGGTTTCCTGCAATTCTGCCCGGCTTTCAAGTCCTCTTGGCAGCCTTACTTCAGTATATTTTTGGATGATAGCTGTCATTTATAACTCTGCAGGTTTGTGAATTACAGTGCCCCTGAGCTCCTTTCTTCAACTCGCTTTCTTGTGAGCTGGCCGCAACACCGCAGGATTGCTTCAGGCCCTAATCTGGTTCCGGCATGGCACGCTGAGCCTTTGGTTAATTCCTCTTCCTGGTGGGAAATGAGAGTTAAATTTTCCCGTCCAGACACCTCCAGCTAGTCTCTCATTGGTTCTCCCTATTCCTGTTCATCTTCCGCGGAATTTGCAAACTGGGCCAAACAGGAGGTTAAAGGCACTGACTCTCCAAGTCGGGAGAGTGTTAGTAAAGCATCTGGAATGTTGCACCCGAGTACCAGGGGACGAGAACTGAGACATATTTCAACACGTCTCCCGATCACACGGTTGATCATACTCTGGATTCCACATGCATGTTTTAGCTGAAGGAAGAATCCCTTAAACCTGGAGAGTTGAGACCCGTGGAATGGGTACCATGCAATATGACTTCAAAGGGTCTTCATTTGCTCACCAAAACTCTCCAATCCTATCACTGCTGCGTTTTTGCCCCTGTACTCACGATTGATTCACTTTCAGAGACATAGCAATCCGTAGGTTTTAAGATACTTACTAGTCAGGTACATTATTAGGCGTTTAATATGGGGTTTTGAGTCCATTTCGTTGAGCAAGGAGTAGCTCTTGTCTATTACATATTTGGCTTAAGGAACTTTATCTGTGCTCATTTCAATCTCTGGTTTTATGCAGCACCCCAACTCACCTTTCCCCTTAAGCAAGCATAAGTTGATTTTCTAAATTTGGGACCATGTTCTGTTTTGAAATTCAGTTCCTGTGTAGCCAAGTTTACATTCCGTGTATTAGTGATATCTTATGATGTTTCTTTTTCTGTGTGACTTATTTCAGTTAGAATCATCATACCTGAATCCACTCATTATGCTGCTACGGGCCTGATGACATAGATGTCATTGCTGAGTGATATTGCATTGTACGTAAGTACCACAACTTCTTTATCCATTTTTCGCTTTATGCGATATTGAACTTGTACCGTAAACGAGTTTCTTGTAAACAGAGCCATCCCAAACTTTGGGGTGGCTGTGTCTTTTTGATTTTAATTTCCCTAAGCTGCAGGACCATAAGTGGAAGTGCCCTAGGCTCTGTTGCTTTGTTTTTTAGATGTTTCAGGAAACACCATACACTTCTCCCGAGTGGCTGTTGGCAATTTACATCCTGCCCATCAGCATAACAAGGCTCCCAGTTCTCCATGGCCTGTCCTGCCTTTCTGGATTTTACACTTTTTTCAGATGGCCCTTTTGACGGGGGGGAAGTGAGACTTCATTGTAGTGCAGATTTCCTTTGCAAGCTTGCTTGGTTGGCCAAAAAGGGCGTATGCGTTTTTTCCTGAATATATTCAGGAAAAAACGCATACGCCCTTTTTGGCCAAGTGCATCATTGTCGACCTTCTGCCTCTTTTCCTATGCTTTAAATGCAATTCCAGTCTACCTCCTGAAATCGGTTTCCTGCAATTCTGCCCGGCTTTCAAGTCCTCTTGGCAGCCTTACTTCAGTATATTTTTGGATGATAGCTGTCATTTATAACTCTGCAGGTTTGTGAATTACAGTGCCCCTGAGCTCCTTTCTTCAACTCGCTTTCTTGTGAGCTGGCCGCAACACCGCAGGATTGCTTCAGGCCCTAATCTGGTTCCGGCATGGCACGCTGAGCCTTTGGTTAATTCCTCTTCCTGGTGGGAAATGAGAGTTAAATTTTCCCGTCCAGACACCTCCAGCTAGTCTCTCATTGGTTCTCCCTATTCCTGTTCATCTTCCGCGGAATTTGCAAACTGGGCCAAACAGGAGGTTAAAGGCACTGACTCTCCAAGTCGGGAGAGTGTTAGTAAAGCATCTGGAATGTTGCACCCGAGTACCAGGGGACGAGAACTGAGACATATTTCAACACGTCTCCCGATCACACGGTTGATCATACTCTGGGTTCCACATGCATGATTTAGCTGTTTTTTAGATGATTTAGGAACCACCATACACTTCTCCAGAGTGGCTCTCGGCAGTTCACACACTGCCCATCAGCGTATAAAGGCTCCCTGTTCTCCATGGCCTGTCCTGCATTTCTGGTTTTTACAATTTTTTAGGATGGCCCTTTTGACCGGTGGGAAATGAGACTTCTTTGTTGTGCACATTTGCATTGCTTGCTTGCTTCGTTGCCCATAAAGTGCGTATGCGTTTTTTCCTGGATATAATCAGGAAAAACGCATACGCCCTTTTGGGCCAACTGCATCATTGTCGAAATTCTGCCGCTTTTCATGTGCTTTAAAGACGAGTCCAATCTATCTCTTGAAATCTGTTTCTTGCAATTCTGTCTTGCATTCAGATCCTCTTCTTTGCCTTACCTCAACATAGTTTTGGACGTTAGTTTTCATTTATAACTCTGCAGGTTTGTGAATTGCAGTGACCCTGAGCTCCATTTTTTAAGTTGCTCTTTTGTGAGCTGGCCTCAAACCCGCAGGATTGCTTCAGGCCCTATTTTGGCTCCGGCGAGGTGGGCTGAGCCTTTTTTCAATTCTTATTCTTAATGGGAAATTAGAGTGATATGTGCCCGTCCAAACCCCTACAACTATTCTCTCATTGGTTCCCCCTCTTCCCGTTCATCCTCCTCACAATTTGCAAAATGTGTGAAACAGAAGTTGAAATGTGCTGATTCTCCAAGTGGGGAGATTCTAAGTAACGTGGCTGGAATGGTGAACAGGAGCACCAGGAGAGGATAAATGAGCTGCATTTTAGACACATCTCCCGATCACATGGTGTACAGTCCTCTGGGTTTTCCATGCATGTTTTAGCTGTAGGAAGATCCCTTGAACCTGCAGATTTGGGACCCATTGAATGGGTACCAGGTAGTATTACTTTAAAGGGTGTGCATTTCCTCACCCAACCTCACATTTCTCTTAGTGCAAACAGTTTCCAGCCTTATGTCTCATCCTGCTGTGGGTCTAGATGTGTTCAATCCATGTTGCATCACCGTCCCTGAGGAAAAGTTGTAAGAGGTTTTCTCTGTCTCTCTGTCGTTTATTTTTTTCAATTTGTTACTATATTGGTTACAGCTGATTTTCAAAGCTCTGTTTCTTGCTGCTGTACATCCACTTGATTCACGTACAGAGAGACATCAGTAAATTCTTTTTCAGATTCTTACCAGTCGTATATATTCTTTTCCGGTGACTTGAGTGTGCTGAGTGCAGTTCTTTTAGCTACCGTGTAGGCTTTGTTGATTATCAGTTTGGTATTTGGAATGGTATCTTTGCTAATTTCAACCTCCTGGATGATGCCTCACCCCTCCCCACCTTTCCCGTTTAGCAGCCTTATGCGTGTTTCCTACATATTTGACTATGTTTTTGTTTTGTAATTTATTTCATGTGTAGCCATTTTGGATTCCACCTTTAAGTGATATCTTATGATATGTGTCTTTTTCTTTTTGAATTATGTCACTTAGAATGATCATACGTAACTCCTCCGGAGTTGTTACAACTGGCCATAGTTCATTGATTTCCAGGCTGAATAATATTCCACTCTACCTAAGTACCACATCTCTATCCATTTTTTCTCTCCAGAGACATTTAAGTTATATCCTAGTCGAGGATCTTTTAAACAGAGAGGGGGTAAACATTGGGGTGCCTGTGTCCTCTCGATTTTTGTTTTTCCCAAGATATACGCCCATGAGTGCAAGTGCCCTATGCTCTGTAGCTCATTTTTTAGATGCTTTAGTAAACACAATACACTTCTCCAGAATGGCCGTTGGCAATATACATTTCCACTATAAGTCTCACAGGGCTCCCTCTTCTCCTTGCCCTGTCCTGCATTTCTGTTGTTTACGCTTTATGAGGATGGCTCTTCTGACTGATGCGAAGTGATATCTTTTGTAGTATTGACTTCCAGTGCCCACCTGTTTGCTTGGCTAAAAAAGTGTATGCCCTTTTCTTGAATATATACAGAAAAAAACGCATACACCCTTTTTGGCCAACTGCAATGTTGGCAATGTTCAGCTCCTTTTCTCGTGCTTAATGGCGAGTCCTTTCTACCTCCTCAGATCCCTTTCCTGCCATTCTCCCTTGCTTACAAGTCCTTTTCTCTGACTTTCCTCAAGACATTTTTCAGTGATGGATATTTTCAACTCTGCAGTTTCGTGAATTTTACTGCCCCTGAGTTCCATTGTTCAACTTGTGTTTATGGGAACTGGCCACAAAGCAGCGGGATTTCCTCAAGCCCTATACTGTTTCCATGGGCAACCCTAGCCTTTGGTCAATTCGTCTTCCTGGTTGGAAATTAGAGTGACATGTGCCTGTCTGAACACCTAGGACTTGTCTCTCATTGTTCCTCATCCTTCCGCTTCATCCTCTGGACAAATTCCAAACTGTACGCAACAGGATGTTGACAGTGCTGACATCTCCAAGTGGGGAGACTGTTAGTAAAGACGCTGGAGGGGTGAACCCGAGCACCAGGAGATGAGGAGATGAGATGCCTTTTCCAAACTCTTCCCGATCAGACGGTATACCATCCTCTGGGTGTGACAGACATGTTTTAGCAGTAGGAAGAGTCCCATTCATGTAAGGAGAACACCAGGGCTTTTTCAAAATCAGTGTCTGCCCGAAACCCAAACTGGGGAATTTTTTAAGCTACGGCTACACATATGTTCATTAAGGGCCTGGGGAAGTAGGCAGAGTCCAAACTTTAGATGATTGAAGTCTTCAGGGTCAGAAGCACTCACCACCAGCTTCCCTTAGGTTACACTTTAACTGTCATTGATAGATGACAATGACAATAAAAATATCTATTCTTTTCCAGATTATTTCCCCTTATAGCTTATTGCAAAATGTTGAGTGTAGTTCCCTGTGCTATACAGTAGTTCCTTGTTGATGATCTATTTTATACATAGCAGTGTGTATGTGTTAATCCCAAACTGTTAATTTATCCCTCCTCCCACCTTTCCCCTTTGGTAATAATAAATTATAAGATTTTATACTTCTCAGAAATGGGGGAGCTGAAAGAGAGGTATCATTTTCAATGGAAAAGCATTTAAAACAAGATTGAAGCTTTAACCAAGATTATTAGATGTACATCCTTGGAAAGAAATCACTTCGTTTCTCTAATATTGACCTGACAAATAAGACAAACCTTTTCACTGAACTTGCTTATAATAAAGTGATGGAAATATCAAATGGAAGTGTTAGAAACATCTTATTTTACCCGAGCCTTATACACTGTTCTATGTTAACTACAGTTTGGCTCACACATCTGTTCATTGAGGTTACAATAGTCTCAGTTTCTGTTACTGATTCTCCAGAGTGGACCCCAACAAGTGTCCCCCTGCCCAGTGTCATTGGGGCCAACAGATCGAGACTGAGTTTGGTTCACAAGCAAAGGAAACTTTATATTTTGATCAGAGAATGGAGAGGTGAGAGCATGCACTACCCCCTGGGCTGTGGGCTGGGCTGTTGTGTAGAGATCCTGTCAGAGTCAGTGGGAGGGAGGGGGCGGAGCTCTCGAGGGCCGGGTTGGCTGCAGCTCAGGCTCTATATCGCGGAGTCTGCACTGGGCCCCAGGAGCTGAGGTGTCGTCCCAGCCATTCTGCACTAGGAAATCTGGTCTGAAGTGCCGGGTGTGGAACCTCTGCATGCGGGACCCTAGGAGCACATGAAATTAGACAAAGCACAAAGGATAAAAAAGGTTAGACTTGACTTTATTGCCCAGATTCTATTTTTATCTCCCAGGGATTTTTAATGGGCTTTGCTGGGGACAAACCCCTCCTCTGCCTTTTGTCCCGTTCCTCATTCTTGGAGTGCTGAGGGTGCAGACCCTTCTTCTGTAACTGCTGAGTGCTGAGTTGGGAGCCCTCATACCCGGGGGCGAGGGTCAGAGCTTCTCCCCAGCAGCCTCCAGGTGATGTTGATTGTCCCCAGGCCCCCTGCCTCCCTGCTCGTCCACCTGAGCACCAGCATTGGAAGTGTTATAGATTCTAATGACCTTTAAGGGTCCAGGAAAGAGATGTGCAGAGACGCTGTGGGGGCCGGTTTCACCCCGCCCCACATTTGTTCGGCCACCTTAGGCTGACCGTTTCTGCCAGCCTAGATGCTCTGACCAGTAGTCTGCGCTTTCTTCAATTAGGCTCCTGAATTAACGTACAAACAGCACCAGGTGTCAGAGCCCTGCCTGCTCAACTCCCAGACAGTCCAGGGTCAGTGGTGATCAAGGACCATGATGGCCACTGAGCCAACAGCCTTTTGAAGTAAACAGGAGTCCAGCTGGTCTTATTGGCCACCATCATCACGGTGTCTGTAGGCTTTTCTATGGTGACAGTGTGATATACGGTTCCCCCGCCAAGATTATTAGCTCCCCTCTGCGTGCAGTAAGTCCTGCAAGCAGTAGTCTACTCTTTTGGGACACACTCTTGTTGTTTTATGAGAGAAACTCCAGGTCAAGTGATGTTCACACGAGTCGTCATGGTGCCCTGTTGCCCCCGGTTATCTCTCTGGATGTTGGAGTTGGAGGGCCTCCTCACTCGAGGTTGGTGTGCCCACGGAGCGAACCCTGCAACTTCAGGGCATGGTTGGTGGTTAGGATCACCACGTGGGGTCCTTTTCCCTTAGGAGGGAGGTGGCCTTTTGGGCTGCTGATTTCCAGGTTTTTAGATACCGCCAGTATCTTGGCCAGATGTGGCAGTGGGCCAAGCCCCTTGGTGCCCGTAGTTTATCCTACCTGGATGGCATTCTTGCATTGTTCCATTTCAAGTGGTCCCAGTTTTTGCACTAATTCTCCAATGTCGATTCACCTTTCACCGGGAATGTAAAGGTCAAAGGGTTTAGCTAAATTAGGGAGTTCCAGGGCAAGGGTCTGAATTGACTGCTCTTTCCATTCTTGAAAGGCCACTTCTGGATTCTATTCAAAAGGATCATCATCTTTTCCTTTCAGTGTTTCATATAGAGGCCCAGCTAGTAGACTGTAGTTAGGGATCCAGAAGCAGCTAACCCTGGCCTCCCCAGGAACCCCTAAGCTGTCTTCTAGTTTTAGAAAGGGGTAAGGCTGAAAATGGTTTCTTCCCTTTCCTGGGATGGGCTTCTCCGACCTTCTGTGAGAACGAAGCCCAGGCAGGTCACTGCAGTCTGTGATATTTGAGCTTTTTCTTGGACAACTTCTATCCTTTATTGGCTTGGTAGTTCAGAGGCCTCCTTAGTAGGGCTGGCGATCAGAATGTCGTCTGCGTACTGAAGGAGGGTTTCCTTTCCCAGAGGTAGAACTTTTAGGTCTTTAGCTAAGCTTTCCCCAAAGATGGTGTGGGAATTTTTGCACCCTTGGGGCAAGACGGCCCGGAAGTATTGTTTTAGTTGTATGTTGAGTCCTGCCACTCACAAGCCAAAATTTCTTGTGACTCTGGGACTAATGGAATACAAAAGAAGGCATCATTGAAGACTAATACAGAATACCATGTCCTGGTGGTTGGTAGAATGACCAGCAGGGTGTAGGAATTAGGAGCAGCTGGAGGTATATCCTCGGTGGCTTCACTGACTGTCCTGACATCCTTTACCAGGTCCCCAGCAGCCCATGGGGCTCTCGTGGTCAGACCAATCCCAGAATATGGAGCTCACCTGGGCAGGTACCCCACCCCCACCCCAGCCCACGGGGCTCTCGTGGTCAGGCCCCTCCCAGGATACAGAGCTACCCTTGCAGGTACCGTGGCAGGGCTGGGCACACAGGAACCGTGCACATAGCCCTCATTGCAGAGCACCCCCAGCTCACCTGTCGCTCAGAGCTGACACAGAGCACCTCAGAGCAGGACTTGAACTAACAAACAGCAGCTGCGACAGGTCTGTGACCCTGGGCATCACTCTGTGCGGCCTCCCTCCACCTGGTCTTCCAGAGACTTCCACTGCACCCGGGGCACCAGGCCTCTGTCTCCAACCACCACCCACCCCTCCTCTCCCTGACTCCTGGGTTCCTCTCATTAGGAGAGGGTTTTCTTGAAGTTGTCTCCCACTCATGGGCCAGATAAAATGATTAGAAAACAAGCCAAAGCTGCAGCCCCTTGTCTATCCTGACTCTCAGGAGCCCACACCTGTTCCTTGGACCTGGCCGGTTCAGCAAGTTCCATTTTCTGCAACTGTGAGCCCCTGAGGGATGATGATTGGCTGACCTGGGCAGCCTTACCGTGCCGGCCAGCCCTCCCCAGGTGTGCCTGGGTTGAGATCAATATAAATACCACTCCAGGCAGCAAGAGGCCCTGCAGCCGTGCCTGACGCCATTTTCTCTGCCCTGTCAGCAGTCTCGGGGCTGGGCTGGTGGGAGGGAGTGAGAGGCCACGGCTTTGTGGGTGGCCCAGTGTGAGTGGGGCTCTGCTGGACTTTCTGCAGCAGTTGCCAGGCTGCCACCTGCTAAAGAAGAGGATGTGTCACCCATACCTGCTGCTGGAATTTCTCCCTGGGCAGAGGTGAGGAAGGAAAAAAGCAGTGGGGGCAGGGACAGGACGGGTATCTCAGGCAGGGAAATGGAAATCTTCCAGAAGAGCACCCAGGGCCAGGACCATCCTGGCTGGCCTGCAGGCACCAAGTCGGCCGGTATGCTGTCACTCGTGTGGCTCTATGGCCCTTCCTCTAGGCTTTCAAGTCCTTGTATATATTCAGGTGTTTTACCTGGGACGGGTGGGAATAGTTCAGCAGCAACTGGCCTGGGGCTCAGCTCACGTTTACTCACAGATGCCTCGGCACGGTGCCCCAGCTTTGCAATGAGGACGCTTGTTGCATGGGGGCTGCTGGCTGAATGGGAGACGATTCCCCACCACTGACCAACTTCAGAATTGTTTACAACTGGAGCAAGTGCCCTGATACGGTTTTCCTCTGTGGAACTGGTGGGTTCTGTGTTTTTTTTCTCTTTTTCGTTTTTGGTTCAAGGTAGATTTTATTCCTCTTTTTTGTATTTACAGATATAAGCATAGAAATAATTTATTCATATAAATACATGTATGTGAAGGGAATAATTGTTTTTTCTGTTTTATTTTTTTAATTTTATTTCTTTTTAATTTTGAATTTTATTTTATATTTTTATACAGCAGGTTCTTATTGGTTATCTATTTTATACATATAAATGTATACATGCCAATCCCAGTCTCTCAACTCCTCCCACCACCAACCCCCCCAACAGCTTTCCCCCCTTGTTGTCCATACGTTTGTTGTCTACATCTGTTGCTCTATTTATGCCTTGCAAAATGGTTAATCTGTACAGTTTTTCTAGGTTCCACATATATGCATGAATATACAAGATTTGTTTTTCTCTTTCTGACTTACTTCACTCTGTATGACAGTCTCTAGATCCATCGACGTCTCTACAAATGACTAATTTCATTCCTTTTCATGGCTTAGTAATATTCCATTTTATATATGTACCACTGCTTTATGCATTCGTCTGTCTGTGGGCATTTAGGTTGCTTCCATTACCTCGATATTGTAAAGAGTGATACAATGAACATTGCGGTGAATGTCTCTTTTTGATTTATGGTTTTGTCTGGGTATATGTCCAGAACTGGGATTGCTGTATCATATGGTAATTCTACTGTTAGTTTCTTAAGAAACTCCATATTGTTCTCCATAGTGACTGTATCAATTTATATTCCCAACAATAGTGGAAGAGGGTTCCTTTTCTCCACACATTTCCAGCATTTTTTGTTTGTAGATTTTCTGATGATGCCCATTCTACCAGGTGTGAGGTGATACCTCATTGTTGAGTCCATTTTGTTGAGCAAGGGGTAGGTCTTGTCTATTACATATTTAGCTTATGGAACGGGATCTGTGCTAATTTCAAACTCTGCTTTTATGCAGCACCACAACTCACCTTCCCCCTTAAGCAAGCATAAGTTGGTTTTCTAAACATGAGACCCTGTTCTGTTTTGTAATTCAGTTCATGTGTAACCAAGTTCACATTCCATGTATTAGTGATACCTTATGATGTTTCTCTTTCTGTGTGACTTTTTTCACTTAGAATCACCGTGCCTCAATCCACTCATTATGCTGGTACGGGCCTGGTGACATAGTTTTCATTGCTGAGAGGTATTCTGTTGTACGTAAGTACCGCAACTTCTTTATCAATTATTTGCTCTCTGGCATATTTAACTTGTGCTGAAGAAAAGGTTCCTGTAAAAGAGCCGTCCCAAATTTTGGGGTGGCTGTGTCTTTTTGATTTTAATTTCCCTAAGCTATAGGACCATAAGTGGAAGTGCCATAGGCTCTGTTGCTTTGTTTTTTAGATGTTTCAGGAAACACCATACACTTCTCCCGAGTGGCTGTTGGCAATTTACATCCCGCCCATCAGCATAACAAGGCTCCCAGTTCTCCATGACCTGTCCTGCCTTTCTGGATTTTACACTTTTTTCAGATGGCCCTTTTGACTGGGGGAAGTGAGACTTCATTGTAGTGCAGATTTCCTTCGCAAGCTTGCTTGGTTGGCCAAAAAGGGCGTATGCGTTTTCTCATGAATATATTCAGGAAAAAACGCATACGCCCTTTTTGGCCAAGTGCATCATTGTGGAGGTTCTGCCTCTTTTCCTATGCTTTAAATGGAATTCCAGTCTACCTCCTGAAATCGGGTTCCTGCAATTCTGCCCCGCTTTCAAGTCCTCTTGGCAGCCTTACTTCAGTATATTTTTGGACGATAGCTGTCATTTATAACTCTGCAGGTTTGTGAATTACAGTGCCCCTGAGCTCCTTTCTTCAACTCGCTTTCTTGTGAGCTGCCCGGAACACCACATGATTGATTCAGGCCCTAATCTTGTTCCGCCATGGTACGCTGAGCCTTTGGTTAATTCCTCTTCCTGGTCGGAAATGAGAGTTAAATTTGCCCGTCCAGACACTTCCAGCTAGTCTCTCATTGGTTCTCCCTATTCCTGTTCATCTTCCGCAGAAATTGCAAACTGGGCCAAACAGGAGGTTAAAGGCACTGACTCTCCAAGTCGGGAGAGTGTTAGTGAAGCATCTGGAATGTTGCACCCAAGTACCAGGTGACAAGAAATGAGACATATTTGAACACGTCTCAGGATCACACGGTTGATCATACTCTGGGTTCCACATGCGTGTTTTAGCTGAAGGAAGAATCCCTTAAACCTGGAGAGTTGAGACCCGTGGAATGGGTACCATGCAATATGACTTCAAAGGGTCTTCATTTGCTCACCGAACCTCTCCAATCCTATCACTGCTGCGTTTATGCCCCTGTACACACGCTTGATTCTCTTTCAGAGACATAGCAGTCCATAGGTTTTAAGATACTTACTAGTCAGGTACATTCTTAGGCGTTTAATATGGGGTGTTGAGTCCATCTCGTTGAGCAAGGAGTAGCTCTTGTCTATTACATATTTGGCTTAAGGAACTTTATCTGTGCTCATTTGAATCTGTGTTTTTGTGCAGCACCCCAACTCACCTTTCCGCTTAAGCAAGCATAAGTTGGTTTTCTAAATTTGAGACCTTATTCTGTTTTGTAATTCAGTTCCTGTGTAGCAAGTTTACATTCCGTGTATTAGTGATATCTTATGATGTTTCTTTTTCTGTGTGACTTATTTCAGTTAGAATCCTCATACCTGAACCCACTCATTATGCTGCTATGGGCCTGATGAAATAGATTTCATTGCTGAGTGATATTGCATTGTACGTAAGTACCACAAATTCTTTATCCATTTTTCACTTTCTGCGATATTGAACTTGTACCGTAAACGAGGTTCTTGTAATCAGAGCCGTCCCAAACATTTGGGTGGCTGTGTCTTTTTGATTTTAATTTCCCTAAGCTATAGGACCATAAGTGGAAGTGCCCTAGGCTCTGTTGCTTTGTTTTTTAGATGTTTCAGGAAACACCATACACTTCTCCCGAGTGGCTGTTGGCAATTTACATCCCACCCATCAGCATAACAAGGCTCCCAGTTCTCCATGGCCTGTCCTGCCTTTCTGGATTTTACACTTTTTTCAGATGGCCCTTTTGACCTGGGGGAAGTGAGACTACATTGTAGTGCAGATTTCCTTTGCAAGCTTGCTTGGTTGGCCAAAAAGGGCGTATGCGTTTTCTCCTGAATATATTCAGGAAAAAACGCATACGCCCTTTTTGGCCAAGTGCATCATTGTGGACATTCTGCCTCTTTTCCTATGCTTTAAATGCAATTCCTGTCTACCTCCTGAAATCGGGTTCCTGCAATTCTGCCCCGCTTTCAAGTCCTCTTGGCAGCTTTACTTCAGTATATTTTTGGACGATAGCTGTCATTTATAACTCTGCAGGTTTGTGAATTACAGTGCCCCTGAGCTCCTTTCTTCAACTCGCTTTCTTGTGAGCTGCCCGGAACACCGCAGGATTGCTTCAGGCCCTAATCTGGTTCTGGCACGGCACGCTGAGCCTTTGGTTAATTCCTCTTCCTGGTGGGAAATGAGAGTTAAATTTTCCCGTCCAGACACCTCCAGCTAGTCTCTCATTGGTTCTCCCTATTCCTGTTCATCTTCCGGAGAAATTGCAAACTGGGCCAAACAGGAGGTTAAAGGCACTGACTCTCCAAGTCGGGAGAGGGTTAGTGAAGCATCTGGAATGTTGCACCCAAGTACCAGGTGACGAGAAATGAGACATATTTGAACACGTCTCAGGATCACACGGTTGATCATACTCTGGGTTCCACATGCGTGTTTTAGCTGAAGGAAGAATCCCTTAAACCTGGAGAGTTGAGACCCGTGGAATATGTACCATGCAATATGACTTCAAAGGGTCTTCATTTGCTCACTGAACCTCTCCAATCGTATCACTGCTGCGTTTATGCCCCTGTACACACACTTGATTCTCTTTCGGAGACATAGCAATCCATAGGTTTTAAGATACTTACTAGTCAGGTACATACTTAGCCGTTTAATATGGGGTGTTGAGTCCATCTCGTTGAGCAAGGAGTAGCTCTTGTCTATTACATATTTGGCTTAAGGAACTTTATCTGTGCTCATATCAATATGTGTTTTTGTGCAGCACCCCAACTCACTTTTCCCCTTAAGCAAGCATAAGTTGGTTTTCTAAATTTGACACCTTATTCTGTTTTGTAATTCAGTTACTGTGTAGCAAGTTTACATTCCGTGTATTAGTGATATCTTATGATGTTTCTTTTTCTCTGTGACTTATTTCAGTTAGAATCATCATAACTGAATCCACACATTATCCTGCTATGGGCCTGATGACATAGATTTCATTGCTGAGTGATATTGCGTTGTACGTAAGTACCACAACTTCTTTATCCATTTTTCACTTTCTGCGATATTGAACTTGTACCGTAAACGAGGTTCTTGTAAACAGAGCCCTCCCAAACATTGGGGTGGCTGTGTCTGTGTGATTTTAATTTCCCTAAGCTATAGGACCATAAGTGGAAATGCCCTAGGCTCTGTTGCTTTGTTTCTTAGAACTTTCAGGAAACACCATACACTTCTCCCAAGTGGCTGTTGGCAATTTACATCCCGCCCATCAGCATAACAAGGCTCCAAGTTCTCCATGGCCAGTCCTGCCTTTCTGGATTTTACACATTTTTCAGATCGCCCTTGTGACCCGGGGGAAGTGAGACTTCATTTTAGTGCAGATTTCCTTTGCAAGCATGCTTAGTTGGCCAAAAAGCGCGTATGCATTTTTTCCTGAATATATTCAGGAAAAAATGCATACGCCCTTTTAGGCCAAGTGCATCATTGTGGACGTTCTGCCTCTTTTCCTATGCTTTAAATGCAATTCCAGTCTACTTCCTGAAATCGGTTTCCTGCAATTCTGCGCAGCTTTCAACTACTCTTGGGAGCCTTACTTCAGTATATTTTTGGACGATAGCTGTCATTTATAACTCTGCAGGTTTGTGAATTACAGTGCCCCGAGCTCCTTTCTTCAACTCGCTTTCTTGTGAGCTGGCCGCAACACCGCAGGATTGCTTCAGGCCCTAATCTTGTTCCGGCACGGCACGCTGAGCCTTTGGTTAATTCCTCTTCCTGGTGGGAAATGAGAGTTAAATTTGCCCGTCCAGGCACCTCCAGCTAGTCTCTCATTGGTCCTCCCTATTCCTGTTCATCTTCCGCAGAAATTGCAAACTGGGCCAAACAGGACGTTAAAGGCACTGACTCTCCAAGTCGGGAGAGTGTTAGTAAAGCGTCTGGAATGTTGTACCCGAGTACCAGGGGACGAGAACTGAGACATATTGGAACACGTCTCCCGATCACACGGTTGATCATACTCTGGGTTCCACATGCATGTTTCAGCTGAAGGAAGAATCCCTTAAACCTGGAGAGTTGAGACCCGTGGAATGGGTACCATGCAATATGACTTCAAAGGGTCTTCATTTGCTCACCGAACCTCTCCAATCCTATCACTGCTGCGTTTATGCCCCTGTACACATGCTTGATTCTCTTTCGGAGACATGGCAATCCATAGGTTTTAAGATACTTACTACTCAGGTACATTCTTAGGCGTTTAATATGGGGTTTTGAGTCCATTTCGTTGAGCAAGGAGTAGCTCTTGTCTATTCCATATTTGGCTTAAGGAACTTTATCTGTGCTCATTTCAATCTCTGGTTTTATGCAGCACCCCAACTCACCTTTCCCCTTAAGCAAGCATAAGTTGGTTTTCTAAATTTGAGACCCTGTTCTCTTTTGTAATCCAGTTCCTGTGTAGCCAAGTTTACATACCGTGTATTAGTGATATCTTATGATGTTTCTTTTTCTGTGTGAGTTATTTCAGTTAGAATCATCATACCTGAATCCACTCAATATGCTGCTACGGGCCTCATGACATAGATTTCATTGCTGAGTGATATTGCATTGTACGTAAGTACCACAACTTCTTTATCCATTTTTCGCTTTCTGCGCTATTGAACTTGTACCGTAAACGAGGTTCTTGTAAACACAGCCGTCCAAAACTTTGGGGTGGCTGTGTCTTTTTGATTTTAATTTCCCTAAGCTATAGGACCATAAGTGGAAGTGCCCTAGGCTCTGTTGCTTTGTTTTTTAGATGTTTCAGGAATCACCATACACTTCTCCCGAGTGGCTCTTGGCAATGTACATCCCGCCCATCAGCATAACAAGGCTCCCAGTTCTCCATGGCCTGTCCTGCCTTTCTGGATTTTACACTTTTTTCAGATGACCCTTTTGACCGGGGGGAAGTGAGACTTCATTGTAGTGCAGATTTCCTTTGCAAGCTTGCTTGGTTGGCCAAAAAGTGTGTATGCATTTTTTACTGAATATATTCAGGAAAAAACGCATACGCACTTTTTGGCCAAGTGCATCATTGTCGACGTTCTGCCTCTTTTCCTATGCTTTAAATGCAATTCCAGTCTACCTCCTGAAATCGGTTTCCTGCAATTCTACCCCGCTTTCAAGTCCTCTTGGCAGCCTTACTTCAGTATATTTTTGGACGATAGCTGTCATTTATAACTCTGCAGGTTTGTGAATTACAGTGCCCCTGAGCTCCTTTCTTCAACTCGCTTTCTTGTGAGCTGGCCGCAACACCGCAGGATTGCTTCAGGCCCTAATCTGGTTCCGGCATGGCACGCTGAGCCTTTGGTTAATTCCTCTTCCTGGTGGGAAATGAGAGTTAAATTTGCCCGTCCAGACACCTCCAGCTAGTCTCTCTTTGGTTCTCCCTATTCCTGTTCATCTTCCACAGAAATTGCAAACTGGGCCAAACAGGAGGTTAAAGGCACTGACTCTCCAAGTTGGGAGAGTGTTAGTAAAGTGTCTGGAATGTTGCACCCGAGTACCAGGGGAGAAAACTGAGACATATTGGAACACGTCTCCCGATCACACGGTTGATCATACTCTGGGTTCCACATGCATGTTTTAGCTGAAGGAAGAATCCCTTAAACCTGGAGAGTTGAGACCCGTGGAATGGGTACCATGCAATATGAGTTCAAAGGGTCTTCATTTGCTCACCGAACCTCTCCAATCCTATCACTGCTGCGTTTATGCCCCTGTACACACGCTTGATTCTCTTTCGCAGACATAGCAATCCATAGGTTTTAAGATACTTACTAGTCAGGTACATTCTTAGGCGTTTAATATGGGGTGTTGAGTCCATTTCGTTGATCAAGGAGTAGCTCTTGTCTATTACACATTTGGCTTAAGGAACTTTATCTGTGATCATTTAAATCTCTGGTTTTATGCACCACCCCAAAACACCTGTCCCCTTAAGCAAGCATAAGTTGCTTTTCTAAATTTGAGACCCTCTTCTCTTTTGTAATCCAGTTCCTGTGTAGCCAAGATTACATTCCGTGTATTAGTGATATCTTATGATGTTTCTTTTTCTGTGTGACTTATTTCAGTTAGAATCATCATACCTGAATCCACTCATTATGCTGCTACGTGCCTGATGACATAGATGTCATTGCTGAGTGATATTGCATTGTACGTAAGTACCACAACTTCTTTATCCATTTTTCGCTTTATGCGATATTGAACTTGTACCGTAAACGAGTTTCTTGTAAACAGAGCCATCCCAAACTTTGGGGTGGCTGTGTCTTTTTGATTTTAATTTCCCTAAGCTATAGGACCATAAGTGGAAGTGCCCTAGGCTCTGTTGCTTTGTTTTTTAGATGTTTCAGGAAACACCATACACTTCTCCCGAGTGGCTGTTGGCAAGTTACATCCCGCCCATCAGCATAACAAGGCTCCCAGTTCTCCATGGCCTGTCCTGCCTTTCTGGATTTTACACTTTTTTCAGATGGCCCTTTGATGGGGGGGGGAAGTGAGACTTCATTGTAGTGCAGATTTCCTTTGCAAGCTTGCTTGGTTGGCCAAAAAGGGCGTATGCGTTTTTTCCTGAATATATTCAGGAAAAAACGCATACGCCCTTTTTGGCCAAGTGCATCATTGTCGACCTTCTGCCTCTTTTCCTATGCTTTAAATGCAATTCCAGTCTACCTCCTGAAATCGGTTTCCTGCAATTCTGCCCGGCTTTCAAGTCCTCTTGGCAGCCTTACTTCAGTATATTTTTGGATGATAGCTGTCATTTATAACTCTGCAGGTTTGTGAATTACAGTGCCCCTGAGCTCCTTTCTTCAACTCGCTTTCTTGTGAGCTGGCCGCAACACCGCAGGATTGCTTCAGGCCCTAATCTGGTTCTGGCACGGCACGCTGAGCCTTTGGTTAATTCCTCTTCCTGGTGGGAAATGAGAGTTAAATTTTCCCGTCCAGACACCTCCAGCTAGTCTCTCATTGGTTCTCCCTATTCCTGTTCATCTTCCGCGGAATTTGCAAACTGGGCCAAACAGGAGGTTAAAGGCACTGACTCTCCAAGTCGGGAGAGTGTTAGTAAAGCATCTGGAATGTTGCACCCGAGTACCAGGGGACGAGAACTGAGACATATTTCAACACGTCTCCCGATCACACGGTTGATCATACTCTGGGTTCCACATGCATGTTTTAGCTGAAGGAAGAATCCCTTAAACCTGGAGAGTTGAGACCCGTGGAATGGGTACCATGCAATATGACTTCAAAGGGTCTTCATTTGCTCACCAAAACTCTCCAATCCTATCACTGCTGCGTTTTTGCCCCTGTACTCACGATTGATTCACTTTCAGAGACATAGCAATCCATAGGTTTTAAGATACTTACTAGTCAGGTACATTATTAGGCGTTTAATATGGGGTTTTGAGTCCATTTCGTTGAGCAAGGAGTAGCTCTTGTCTGTTACATATTTGGCTTAAGGAACTTTATCTGTGCTCATTTCAATCTCTGGTTTTATGCAGCACCCCAACTCACCTTTCCCCTTAAGCAAGCATAAGTTGGTTTTCTAAATTTGGGACCATGTTCTGTTTTGAAATTCAGTTCCTGTGTAGCCAAGTTTACATTCCGTGTATTAGTGATATCTTATGATGTTTCTTTTTCTGTGTGACTTATTTCAGTTAGAATCATCATACCTGAATCCACTCATTATGCTGCTATGGGCCTGATGACATAGATGTCATTGCTGAGTGATATTGCAGTGTACGTAAGTACCACAACTTCTTTATCCATTTTTCGCTTTATGCGATATTGAACTTGTACCGGAAACGAGTTTCTTGTAAACAGAGCCATCCCAAACTTTGGGGTGGCTGTGTCTTTTTGATTTTAATTTCCCTAAGCTATAGGACCATAAGTGGAAGTGCCCTAGGCTCTGTTGCTTTGTTTTTTAGATGTTTCAGGAAACACCATACACTTCTCCCGAGTGGCTGTTGGCAAGTTACATCCCGCCCATCAGCATAACAAGGCTCCCAGTTCTCCATGGCCTGTCCTGCCTTTCTGGATTTTACACTTTTTTCAGATGGCCCTTTGACGGGGGGGGGGGAAGTGAGACTTCATTGTAGTGCAGATTTCCTTTGCAAGCTTGCTTGGTTGGCCAAAAAGGGCGTATGCGTTTTTTCCTGAATATATTCAGGAAAAAACGCATACGCCCTTTTTGGCCAAGTGCATCATTGTCGACCTTCTGCCTCTTTTCCTATGCTTTAAATGCAATTCCAGTCTACCTCCTGAAATCGGTTTCCTGCAATTCTGCCCGGCTTTCAAGTCCTCTTGGCAGCCTTACTTCAGTATATTTTTGGATGATAGCTGTCATTTATAACTCTGCAGGTTTGTGAATTACAGTGCCCCTGAGCTCCTTTCTTCAACTCGCTTTCTTGTGAGCTGGCCGCAACACCGCAGGATTGCTTCAGGCCCTAATCTGGTTCCGGCACGGCACGCTGAGCCTTTGCTTAATTGCTCTTCCTGGTGGGAAATGAGAGTTAAATTTTCCCGTCCAGACACCTCCAGCTAGTCTCTCATTGGTTCTCCCTATTCCTGTTCATCTTCCGCGGAATTTGCAAACTGGGCCAAACAGGAGGTTAAAGGCACTGACTCTCCAAGTCGGGAGAGTGTTAGTAAAGCATCTGGAATGTTGCACCCGAGTACCAGGGGACGAGAACTGAGACATATTTCAACACGTCTCCCGATCACACGGTTGATCATACTCTGGGTTCCACATGCATGTTTTAGCTGAAGGAAGAATCCCTTAAACCTGGAGAGTTGAGACCCGTGGAATGGGTACCATGCAATATGACTTCAAAGGGTCTTCATTTGCTCACCAAAACTCTCCAATCCTATCACTGCTGCGTTTTTGCCCCTGTACTCACGATTGATTCACTTTCAGAGACATAGCAATCCATAGGTTTTAAGATACTTACTAGTCAGGTACATTATTAGGCGTTTAATATGGGGTTTTGAGTCCATTTCGTTGAGCAAGGAGTAGCTCTTGTCTATTACATATTTGGCTTAAGGAACTTTATCTGTGCTCATTTCAATCTCTGGTTTTATGCAGCACCCCAACTCACCTTTCCCCTTAAGCAAGCATAAGTTGGTTTTCTAAATTTGAGACTCTGTTCTGTTTTGTAATCCAGTTCCTGTGTAGCCAAGTTTACATTCTGTGTATTAGTGATATCTTATGATGTTTCTTATTCTGTGTGAATTATTTCAGTTAGAATCATCATACCTGAATCCACTCATTATGCTGCTATGGGCCTGATGACATAGATGTCATTGCTGAGTGATATTGCATTGTACGTAAGTACCACAACTTCTTTATCCATTTTTCGCTTTATGCGATATTGACCTTGCACCGAAAATGAGTTTCTTGTAAACAGAGCCATCCCAAACTTTGGGGTGGCTGTGTCTTTTTGATTTTAATTTCCCTAAGCTATAGGACCATAAGTGGAAGTGCCCTAGGCTCTGTTGCTTTGTTTTTTAGATGTTTCAGGAAACACCATACACTTCTCCCGAGTGGCTGTTGGCAAGTAACATCCCGCCCATCAGCATAACAAGGCTCCCAGTTCTCCATGGCCTGTCCTGCCTTTCTGGATTTTACACTTTTTTCAGATGGCCCTTTTGACGGGGGGGAAGTGAGACTTCATTGTAGTGCAGATTTCCTTTGCAAGCTTGCTTGGTTGGCCAAAAAGGGCGTATGCGTTTTTTCCTGAATATATTCAGGAAAAAACGCATACGCCCTTTTTGGCCAAGTACATCATTGTCGACCTTCTGCCTCTTTTCCTATGCTTTAAATGCAATTCCAGTCTACCTCCTGAAATCGGTTTCCTGCAATTCTGCCCGGCTTTCAAGTCCTCTTGGCAGCCTTACTTCAGTATATTTTTGGATGATAGCTGTCATTTATAACTCTGCAGGTTTGTGAATTACAGTGCCCCTGAGCTCCTTTCTTCAACTCGCTTTCTTGTGAGCTGGCCGCAACACCGCAGGATTGCTTCAGGCCCTAATCTGGTTCCGGCATGGCACGCTGAGCCTTTGGTTAATTCCTCTTCCTGGTGGGAAATGAGAGTTAAATTTTCCCGTCCAGACACCTCCAGCTAGTCTCTCATTGGTTCTCCCTATTCCTGTTCATCTTCCGCGGAATTTGCAAACTGGGCCAAACAGGAGGTTAAAGGCACTGACTCTCCAAGTCGGGAGAGTGTTAGTAAAGCATCTGGAATGTTGCACCCGAGTACCAGGGGACGAGAACTGAGACATATTTCAACACGTCTCCCGATCACACGGTTGATCATACTCTGGGTTCCACATGCATGTTTTAGCTGAAGGAAGAATCCCTTAAACCTGGAGAGTTGAGACCCGTGGAATGGGTACCATGCAATATGACTTCAAAGGGTCTTCATTTGCTCACCAAAACTCTCCAATCCTATCACTGCTGCGTTTTTGCCCCTGTACTCACGATTGATTCACTTTCAGAGACATAGCAATCCATAGGTTTTAAGATACTTACTAGTCAGGTACATTATTAGGCGTTTAATATGGGGTTTTGAGTCCATTTCGTTGAGCAAGGAGTAGCTCTTGTCTGTTACATATTTGGCTTAAGGAACTTTATCTGTGCTCATTTCAATCTCTGGTTTTATGCAGCACCCCAACTCACCTTTCCCCTTAAGCAAGCATAAGTTGGTTTTCTAAATTTGGGACCATGTTCTGTTTTGAAATTCAGTTCCTGTGTAGCCAAGTTTACATTCCGTGTATTAGTGATATCTTATGATGTTTCTTTTTCTGTGTGACTTATTTCAGTTAGAATCATCATACCTGAATCCACTCATTATGCTGCTATGGGCCTGATGACATAGATGTCATTGCTGAGTGATATTGCATTGTACGTAAGTACCACAATTTCTTTATCCATTTTTCGCTTTATGCGATATTGAACTTGTACCGTAAACGAGTTTCTTGTAAACAGAGCCATCCCAAACTTTGGGGTGGCTGTGTCTTTTTGATTTTAATTTCCCTAAGCTATAGGACCATCAGTGGAAGTGCCCTAGGCTCTGTTGCTTTGTTTTTTAGATGTTTCAGGAAACACCATACACTTCTCCCGAGTGGGCAATTTACATCCCGCCCATCAGCATAACAAGGCTCCCAGTTCTCCATGGCCTGTCCTGCCTTTCTGGATTTTACACTTTTCTCAGATGGCCCTTTTGACGGGGGGGAAGTGAGACTTCATTGTAGTGCAGATTTCCTTTGCAAGCTTGCTTGGTTGACCAAAAAGGGCGTATGTGTTTTTTCCTGAATATATTCAGGAAAAAACGCATACGCCCTTTTTGGCCAAGTGCATCATTGTCGACCTTCTGCCTCTTTTCCTATGCTTTAAATGCAATTCCAGTCTACCTCCTGAAATCGGTTTCCTGCAATTCTGCCCGGCTTTCAACTCCTCTTGGCAGCCTTACTTCAGTATATTTTTGGATGATAGCTGTCATTTATAACTCTGAAGGTTTGTGAATTACAGTGCCCCTGAGCTCCTTTCTTCAACTCGCTTTCTTGTGAGCTGGCCGCAACACCGCAGGATTGCTTCAGGCCCTAATCTGGTTCCGGCATGGCACGCTGAGCCTTTGGTTAATTCCTCTTCCTGGTGGGAAATGAGAGTTAAATTTTCCCGTCCAGACACCTCCAGCTAGTCTCTCATTGGTTCTCCCTATTCCTGTTCATCTTCTGCGGAATTTGCAAACTGGGCCAAACAGGAGGTTAAAGGCACTGACTCTCCAAGTCGGGAGAGTGTTAGTAAAGCATCTGGAATGTTGCACCCGAGTACCAGGGGACGAGAACTGAGACATATTTCAACACGTCTCCCGATCACACGGTTGATCATACTCTGGGTTCCACATGCATGTTTTAGCTGAAGGAAGAATCCCTTAAACCTGGAGAGTTGAGACCCGTGGAATGGGTACCATGCAATATGACTTCAAAGGGTCTTCATTTGCTCACCAAAACTCTCCAATCCTATCACTGCTGCGTTTTTGCCCCTGTACTCACGATTGATTCACTTTCAGAGACATAGCAATCCATAGGTTTTAAGATACTTAGTAGTCAGGTACATTATTAGGCGTTTAATATGGGGTTTTGAGTCCATTTCGTTGAGCAAGGAGTAGCTCTTGTCTATTACATATTTGGCTTAAGGAACTTTATCTGTGCTCATTTCAATCTCTGGTTTTATGCAGCACCCCAACTCACCTTTCCCCTTAAGCAAGCATAAGTTGGTTTTCTAAATTTGGGACCATGTTCTGTTTTGAAATTCAGTTCCTGTGTAGCCAAGTTTACATTCCGTGTATTAGTGATATCTTATGATGTTTCTTTTTCTGTGTGACTTATTTCAGTTAGAATCATCATACCTGAATCCACTCATTATGCTGCTATGGGCTTGATGACATAGATGTCATTGCTGAGTGATATTGCATTGTACGTAAGTACCACAACTTCTTTATCCATTTTTCGCTTTATGCGATATTGAACTTGTACCGTAAACGAGTTTCTTGTAAACAGAGCCATCCCAAACTTTGGGGTGGCTGTGTCTTTTTGATTTTAATTTCCCTATGCTATAGGACCATAAGTGGAAGTGCCCTAGGCTCTTTTGCTTTGTTTTTTAGATGTTTCAGGAAACACCATACACTTCTCCCGAGTGGCTGTTGGCAATTTACATCCCGCCCATCAGCATAACAAGGCTCCCAGTTCTCCATGGCCTGTCCTGCCTTTCTGGATTTTACACTTTTTTCAGATGGCCCTTTTGACGGGGGGGGGGAGTGAGACTTCATTGTAGTGCAGATTTCCTTTGCAAGCTTGCTTGGTTGGCCAAAAAGGGCATATGCGTTTTTTCCTGAATATATTCAGGAAAAAACGCATACGCCCTTTTTGGCCAAGTGCATCATTGTCGACCTTCTGCCTCTTTTCCTATGCTTTAAATGCAATTCCAGTCTCCCTCCTGAAATCGGTTTCCTGCAATTCTGCCCGGCTTTCAAGTCCTCTTGGCAGCCTTACTTCAGTATATGTTTGGATGATAGCTGTCATTTATAACTCTGCAGGTTTGTGAATTACAGTGCCCCTGAGCTCCTTTCTTCAACTCGCTTTCTTGTGAGCTGGCCGCAACACCGCAGGATTGCTTCAGGCCCTAATCTGGTTCCGGCATGGCACGCTGAGCCTTTGGTTAATTCCTCTTCCTGGTGGGAAATGAGAGTTAAATTTTCCCGTCCAGACACCTCCAGCTAGTCTCTCATTGGTTCTCCCTATTCCTGTTCATCTTCCGCGGAATTTGCAAACTGGGCCAAACAGGAGGTTAAAGGCACTGACTCTCCAAGTCGGGAGAGTGTTAGTAAAGCATCTGGAATGTTGTACCCGAGTACCAGGGGACGAGAACTGAGACATATTTCAACACGTCTCCCGATCACACGGTTGATCATACTCTGGGTTCCACATGCATGTTTTAGCTGAAGGAAGAATCCCTTAAACCTGGAGATTTGAGACCCGTGGAATGGGTACCATGCAATATGACTTCAAAGGGTCTTCATTTGCTCACCAAAACTCTCCAATCCTATCACTGCTGCGTTTTTGCCCCTGTACTCACAATTGATTCACTTTCAGAGACATAGCAATCCATAGGTTTTAAGATACTTAGTAGTCAGGTACATTATTAGGCGTTTAATATGGGGTTTTGAGTCCATTTCGTTGAGCAAGGAGTAGCTCTTGTCTATTACATATTTGGCTTAAGGAACTTTATCTGTGCTCATTTCAATCTCTGGTTTTATGCAGCACCCCAACTCACCTTTCCCCTTAAGCAAGCATAAGTTGGTTTTCTAAATTTGGGACCATGTTCTGTTTTGAAATTCAGTTCCTGTGTAGCCAAGTTTACATTCCGTGTATTAGTGATATCTTATGATGTTTCTTTTTCTGTGTGACTTATTTCAGTTAGAATCATCATACCTGAATCCACTCATTATGCTGCTATGGGCCTGATGACATAGATGTCATTTCTGAGTGATATTGCATTGTATGTAAGTACCACAACTTCTTTATCCATTTTTCGCTTTATGCGATATTGAACTTGTACCGTAAACGAGTTTCTTGTAAACAGAGCCATCCCAAACTTTGGGGTGGCTGTGTCTTTTTGATTTTAATTTCCCTAAGCTACAGGACCATAAGTGGAAGTGCCCTAGGCTCTGTTGCTTTGTTTTTTAGATGTTTCAGGAAACACCATACACTTCTCCCGAGTGGCTGTTGGCAAGTTACATCCCGCCCATCAGCATAACAAGGCTCCCAGTTCTCCATGGCCTGTCCTGCCTTTCTGGATTTTACACTTTTTTCAGATGGCCCTTTTGACGGGGGGGGGGGGAAGTGAGACTTCATTGTAGTGCAGATTTCCTTTGCAAGCTTGCTTGGTTGGCCAAAAAGGGCGTATGCGTTTTTACCTGAATATATTCAGGAAAAAACGCATACGCCCTTTTTGGCCAAGTGCATCATTGTCGACCTTCTGCCTCTTTTCCTATGCTTTAAATGCAATTCCAGTCTACCTCCTGAAATCGGTTTCCTGCAATTCTGCCCGGCTTTCAAGTCCTCTTGGCAGCCTTACTTCAGTATATTTTTGGATGATAGCTGTCATTTATAACTCTGCAGGTTTGTGAATTACAGTGCCCCTGAGCTCCTTTCTTCAACTCGCTTTCTTGTGAGCTGGCCGCAACACCGCAGGATTGCTTCAGGCCCTAATCTGGTTCCGGCATGGCACGCTGAGCCTTTGGTTAATTCCTCTTCCTGGTGGGAAATGAGAGTTAAATTTTCCCGTCCAGACACCTCCAGCTAGTCTCTCATTGGTTCTCCCTATTCCTGTTCATCTTCCGCGGAATTTGCAAACTGGGCCAAACAGGAGGTTAAAGGCACTGACTCTCCAAGTCGGGAGAGTGTTAGTAAAGCATCTGGAATGTTGCACCCGAGTACCAGGGGACGAGAACTGAGACATATTTCAACACGTCTCCCGATCACACGGTTGATCATACTCTGGGTTCCACATGCATGTTTTAGCTGAAGGAAGAATCCCTTAAACCTGGAGAGTTGAGACCCGTGGAATGGGTACCATGCAATATGACTTCAAAGGGTCTTCATTTGCTCACCAAAACTCTCCAATCCTATCACTGCTGCGTTTTTGCCCCTGTACTCACGATTGATTCACTTTCAGAGACATAGCAATCCATAGGTTTTAAGATACTTACTAGTCAGGTACATTATTAGGCATTTAATATGGGGTTTTGAGTCCATTTCGTTGAGCAAGGAGTAGCTCTTGTCTATTACATATTTGGCTTAAGGAACTTTATCTGTGCTCATTTCAATCTCTGGTTTTATGCAGCACCCCAACTCAACTTTCCCCTTAAGCAAGCATAAGTTGGTTTTCTAAATTTGGGACCATGTTCTGTTTTGAAATTCAGTTCCTGTGTAGCCAAGTTTACATTCCGTGTATTAGTGATATCTTATGATGTTTCTTTTTCTGTGTGACTTATTTCAGTTAGAATCATCATACCTGAATCCACTCATTATGCTGCTATGGGCTTGATGACATAGATGTCATTGCTGAGTGATATTGCATTGTACGTAAGTACCACAACTTCTTTATCCATTTTTCGCTTTATGCGATATTGAACTTGTACCGTAAACGAGTTTCTTGTAAACAGAGCCATCCCAAACTTTGGGGTGGCTGTGTCTTTTTGATTTTAATTTCCCTAAGCTATAGGACCATAAGTGGAAGTGCCCTAGGCTCTGTTGCTTTGTTTTTTAGATGTTTCAGGAAACACCATACACTTCTCCCGAGTGGCTGTTGGCAAGTTACATCCCGCCCATCAGCATAACAAGGCTCCCAGTTCTCCATGGCCTGTCCTGCCTTTCTGGATTTTACACTTTTTTCAGATGGCCCTTTTGACGGGGGGGGGGGGGAAGTGAGACTTCATTGTAGTGCAGATTTCCTTTGCAAGCTTGCTTGGTTGGCCAAAAAGGGCGTATGCGTTTTTACCTGAATATATTCAGGAAAAAACGCATACGCCCTTTTTGGCCAAGTGCATCATTGTCGACCTTCTGCCTCTTTTCCTATGCTTTAAATGCAATTCCAGTCTACCTCCTGAAATCGGTTTCCTGCAATTCTGCCCGGCTTTCAAGTCCTCTTGGCAGCCTTACTTCAGTATATTTTTGGATGATAGCTGTCATTTATAACTCTGCAGGTTTGTGAATTACAGTGCCCCTGAGCTCCTTTCTTCAACTCGCTTTCTTGTGAGCTGGCCGCAACACCGCAGGATTGCTTCAGGCCCTAATCTGGTTCCGGCATGGCACGCTGAGCCTTTGGTTAATTCCTCTTCCTGGTGGGAAATGAGAGTTAAATTTTCCCGTCCAGACATCTCCAGCTAGTCTCTCATTGGTTCTCCCTATTCCTGTTCATCTTCCGCGGAATTTGCAAACTGGGCCAAACAGGAGGTTAAAGGCACTGACTCTCCAAGTCGGGAGAGTGTTAGTAAAGCATCTGGAATGTTGCACCCGAGTACCAGGGGACGAGAACTGAGACATATTTCAACACGTCTGCCGATCACACGGTTGATCATACTCTGGGTTCCACATGCATGTTTTAGCTGAAGGAAGAATCCCTTAAACCTGGAGAGTTGAGACCCGTGGAATGGGTACCATGCAATATGACTTCAAAGGGTCTTCATTTGCTCACCAAAACTCTCCAATCCTATCACTGCTGCGTTTTTGCCCCTGTACTCACGATTGATTCACTTTCAGAGACATAGCAATCCATAGGTTTTAAGATACTTACTAGTCAGGTACATTATTAGGCGTTTAATATGGGGTTTTGAGTCCATTTCGTTGAGCAAGGAGTAGCTCTTGTCTATTACATATTTGGCTTAAGGAACTTTATCTGTGCTCATTTCAATCTCTGGTTTTATGCAGCACCCCAACTCACCTTTCCCCTTAAGCAAGCATAAGTTGGTTTTCTAAATTTGGGACCATGTTCTGTTTTGAAATTCAGTTCCTGTGTAGCCAAGTTTACATTCCGTGTATTAGTGATATCTTATGATGTTTCTTTTTCTGTGTGACTTATTTCAGTTAGAATCATCATACCTGAATCCACTCATTATGCTGCTATGGGCTTGATGACATAGATGTCATTGCTGAGTGATATTGCATTGTACGTAAGTACCACAACTTCTTTATGCATTTTTCGCTTTATGCGATATTGAACTTGTACCGTAAACGAGTTTCTTGTAAACAGAGCCATCCCAAACTTTGGGGTGGCTGTGTCTTTTTGATTTTAATTTCCCTAAGCTACAGGACCATAAGTGGAAGTGCCCTAGGCTCTGTTGCTTTGTTTTTTAGATGTTTCAGGAAACACCATACACTTCTCCCGAGTGGCTGTTGGCAATTTACATCCCGCCCATCAGCATAACAAGGCTCCCAGTTCTCCATGGCCTGTCCTGCCTTTCTGGATTTTACACTTTTTTCAGATGGCCCTTTTGACGGGGGTGGGGGGGAGTGAGACTTCATTGTAGTGCAGATTTCCTTTGCAAGCTTGCTTGGTTGGCCAAAAAGGGCATATGCGTTTTTTCCTGAATATATTCAGGAAAAAACGCATATGCCCTTTTTGGCCAAGTGCATCATTGTCGACCTTCTGCCTCTTTTCCTATGCTTTAAATGCAATTCCAGTCTACCTCCTGAAATCGGTTTCCTGCAATTCTGCCCGGCTTTCAAGTCCTCTTGGCAGCCTTACTTCAGTATATTTTTGGATGATAGCTGTCATTTATAACTCTGCAGGTTTGTGAATTACAGTGCCCCTGAGCTCCTTTCTTCAACTCGCTTTCTTGTGAGCCGGCCGCAACACCGTAGGATTGCTTCAGGCCCTAATCTGGTTCCGGCATGGCACGCTGAGCCTTTGGTTAATTCCTCTTCCTGGTGGGAAATGAGAGTTAAATTTTCCCGTCCAGACACCTCCAGCTAGTCTCTCATTGGTTCTCCCTATTCCTGTTCATCTTCCGCGGAATTTGCAAACTGGGCCAAACAGGAGGTTAAAGGCACTGACTCTCCAAGTCGGGAGAGTGTTAGTAAAGCATCTGGAATGTTGTACCCGAGTACCAGGGGACGAGAACTGAGACATATTTCAACACGTCTCCCGATCACACGGTTGATCATACTCTGGGTTCCACATGCATGTTTTAGCTGAAGGAAGAATCCCTTAAACCTGGAGATTTGAGACCCGTGGAATGGGTACCATGCAATATGACTTCAAAGGGTCTTCATTTGCTCACCAAAACTCTCCAATCCTATCACTGCTGCGTTTTTGCCCCTGTACTCACGATTGATTCACTTTCAGAGACATAGCAATCCATAGGTTTTAAGATACTTACTAGTCAGGTACATTATTAGGCGTTTAATATGGGGTTTTGAGTCCATTTCGTTGAGCAAGGAGTAGCTCTTGTCTATTACATATTTGGCTTAAGGAACTTTATCTGTGCTCATTTCAATCTCTGGTTTTATGCAGCACCCCAACTCACCTTTCCCCTTAAGCAAGCATAAGTTGGTTTTCTAAATTTGGGACCATGTTCTGTTTTGAAATTCAGTTCCTGTGTAGCCAAGTTTACATTCCGTGTATTAGTGATATCTTATGATGTTTCTTTTTCTGTGTGACTTATTTCAGTTAGAATCATCATACCTGAATCCACTCATTATGCTGCTATGGGCCTGATGACATAGATGTCATTTCTGAGTGATATTGCATTGTACGTAAGTACCACAACTTCTTTATCCATTTTTCGCTTTATGCGATATTGAACTTGTACCGTAAACCAGTTTCTTGTAAACAGAGCCATCCCAAACTTTGGGGTGGCTGTGTCTTTTTGATTTTAATTTCCCTAAGCTACAGGACCATAAGTGGAAGTGCCCTAGGCTCTGTTGCTTTGTTTTTTAGATGTTTCAGGAAACACCATACACTTCTCCGGAGTGGCTGTTGGCAATTTACATCCCGCCCATCAGCATAACAAGGCTCCCAGTTCTCCATGGCCTGTCCTGCCTTTCTGGATTTTACACTTTTTTCAGATGGCCCTTTTGACGGGGGGGGGGGGGGGGAAGTGAGACTTCATTGTAGTGCAGATTTCCTTTGCAAGCTTGCTTGGTTGGCCAAAAAGGGCGTATGCGTTTTTACCTGAATATATTCAGGAAAAAACGCATACGCCCTTTTTGGCCAAGTGCATCATTGTCGACCTTCTGCCTCTTTTCCTATGCTTTAAATGCAATTCCAGTCTACCTCCTGAAATCGGTTTCCTGCAATTCTGCCCGGCTTTCAAGTCCTCTTGGCAGCCTTACTTCAGTATATTTTTGGATGATAGCTGTCATTTATAACTCTGCAGGTTTGTGAATTACAGTGCCCCTGAGCTCCTTTCTTCAACTCGCTTTCTTGTGAGCCGGCCGCAACACCGCAGGATTGCTTCAGGCCCTAATCTGGTTCCGGCATGGCACGCTGAGCCTTTGGTTAATTCCTCTTCCTGGTGGGAAATGAGAGTTAAATTTTCCCGTCCAGACACCTCCAGCTAGTCTCTCATTGGTTCTCCCTATTCCTGTTCATCTTCCGCGGAATTTGCAAACTGGGCCAAACAGGAGGTTAAAGGCACTGACTCTCCAAGTCGGGAGAGTGTTAGTAAAGCATCTGGAATGTTGTACCCGAGTACCAGGGGACGAGAACTGAGACATATTTCAACACGTCTCCCGATCACACGGTTGATCATACTCTGGGTTCCACATGCATGTTTTAGCTGAAGGAAGAATCCCTTAAACCTGGAGATTTGAGACCCGTGGAATGGGTACCATGCAATATGACTTCAAAGGGTCTTCATTTGCTCACCAAAACTCTCCAATCCTATCACTGCTGCGTTTTTGCCCCTGTACTCACGATTGATTCACTTTCAGAGACATAGCAATCCATAGGTTTTAAGATACTTACTAGTCAGGTACATTATTAGGCGTTTAATATGGGGTTTTGAGTCCATTTCGTTGAGCAAGGAGTAGCTCTTGTCTATTACATATTTGGCTTAAGGAACTTTATCTGTGCTCATTTCAATCTCTGGTTTTATGCAGCACCCCAACTCACCTTTCCCCTTAAGCAAGCATAAGTTGGTTTTCTAAATTTGGGACCATGTTCTGTTTTGAAATTCAGTTCCTGTGTAGCCAAGTTTACATTCCGTGTATTAGTGATATCTTATGATGTTTCTTTTTCTGTGTGACTTATTTCAGTTAGAATCATCATACCTGAATCCACTCATTATGCTGCTATGGGCCTGATGACATAGATGTCATTTCTGAGTGATATTGCATTGTATGTAAGTACCACAACTTCTTTATCCATTTTTCGCTTTATGCGATATTGAACTTGTACCGTAAACGAGTTTCTTGTAAACAGAGCCATCCCAAACTTTGGGGTGGCTGTGTCTTTTTGATTTTAATTTCCCTAAGCTACAGGACCATAAGTGGAAGTGCCCTAGGCTCTGTTGCTTTGTTTTTTAGATGTTTCAGGAAACACCATACACTTCTCCGGAGTGGCTGTTGGCAATTTACATCCCGCCCATCAGCATAACAAGGCTCCCAGTTCTCCATGGCCTGTCCTGCCTTTCTGGATTTTACACTTTTTTCAGATGGCCCTTTTGACGGGGGGGGGGGGGGGAAGTGAGACTTCATTGTAGTGCAGATTTCCTTTGCAAGCTTGCTTGGTTGGCCAAAAAGGGCGCATGCGTTTTTTCCTGAATATATTCAGGAAAAAACGCATACGCCCTTTTTGGCCAAGTGCATCATTGTCGACCTTCTGCCTCTTTTCCTATGCTTTAAATGCAATTCCAGTCTACCTCCTGAAATCGGTTTCCTGCAATTCTGCCCGGCTTTCAAGTCCTCTTGGCAGCCTTACTTCAGTATATTTTTGGATGATAGCTGTCATTTATAACTCTGCAGGTTTGTGAATTACAGTGCCCCTGAGCTCCTTTCCTCAACTCGCTTTCTTGTGAGCTGGCCGCAACACCGCAGGATTGCTTCAGGCCCTAATCTGGTTCCGGCATGGCACGCTGAGCCTTTGGTTAATTCCTCTTCCTGGTGGGAAATGAGAGTTAAATTTTCCCGTCCAGACACCTCCAGCTAGTCTCTCATTGGTTCTCCCTATTCCTGTTCATCTTCCGCAGAATTTGCAAACTGGGCCAAACAGGAGGTTAAAGGCACTGACTCTCCAAGTCGGGAGAGTGTTAGTAAAGCATCTGGAATGTTGCACCCGAGTACCAGGGGACGAGAACTGAGACATATTTCAACACGTCTCCCGATCACATGGTTGATCATACTCTGGGTTCCTCATGCATGTTTTAGCTGAAGGAAGAATCCCTTAAACCTGGAGAGTTGAGACCCGTGGAATGGGTACCATGCAATATGACTTCAAAAGGTCTTCATTTGCTCACCAAAACTCTCCAATCCTATCACTGCTGCGTTTTTGCCCCTGTACTCACGATTGATTCACTTTCAGAGACATAGCAATCCATAGGTTTTAAGATACTTACTAGTCAGGTACATTATTAGGCGTTTAATATGGGGTTTTGAGTCCATTTCGTTGAGCAAGGAGTAGCTCTTGTCTATTACATATTTGGCTTAAGGAACTTTATCTGTGCTCATTTCAATCTCTGGTTTTATGCAGCACCCCAACTCACCTTTCCCCTTAAGCAAGCATAAGTTGATTTTCTAAATTTGGGACCATGTTCTGTTTTGAAATTCAGTTCCTGTGTAGCCAAGTTTACATTCCGTGTATTAGTGATATCTTATGATGTTTCTTTTTCTGTGTGACTTATTTCAGTTAGAATCATCATACCTGAATCCACTCATTATGCTGCTATGGGCCTGATGACATAGATGTCATTGCTGAGTGATATTGCATTGTACGTAAGTACCACAACTTCTTTATCCATTTTTCGCTTTATGCGATATTGAACTTGTACCGTAAACGAGTTTCTTGTAAACAGAGCCATCCCAAACTTTGGGGTGGCTGTGTCTTTTTGATTTTAATTTCCCTAAGCTACAGGACCATAAGTGGAAGTGCCCTAGGCTCTGTTGCTTTGTTTTTTAGATGTTTCAGGAAACACCATACACTTCTCCCGAGTGGCTGTTGGCAATTTACATCCCGCCCATCAGCATAACAAGGCTCCCAGTTCTCCATGGCCTGTCCTGCCTTTCTGGATTTTACACTTTTTTCAGATGGCCCTTTTGACGGGGGGGAAGTGAGACTTCATTGTAGTGCAGATTTCCTTTGCAAGCTTGCTTGGTTGGCCAAAAAGGGCGTATGCGTTTTTTCCTGAATATATTCAGGAAAAAACGCATACGCCCTTTTTGGCCAAGTGCATCATTGTCGACCTTCTGCCTCTTTTCCTATGCTTTAAATGCAATTCCAGTCTACCTCCTGAAATCGGTTTCCTGCAATTCTGCCCGGCTTTCAACTCCTCTTGGCAGCCTTACTTCAGTATATTTTTGGATGATAGCTGTCATTTATAACTCTGAAGGTTTGTGAATTACAGTGCCCCTGAGCTCCTTTCTTCAACTCGCTTTCTTGTGAGCTGGCCGCAACACCGCAGGATTGCTTCAGGCCCTAATCTGGTTCCGGCATGGCACGCTGAGCCTTTGGTTAATTCCTCTTCCTGGTGGGAAATGAGAGTTAAATTTTCCCGTCCAGACACCTCCAGCTAGTCTCTCATTGGTTCTCCCTATTCCTGTTCATCTTCCGCGGAATTTGCAAACTGGGCCAAACAGGAGGTTAAAGGCACTGACTCTCCAAGTCGGGAGAGTGTTAGTAAAGCATCTGGAATGTTGCACCCGAGTACCAGGGGACGAGAACTGAGACATATTTCAACACGTCTCCCGATCACACGGTTGATCATACTCTGGGTTCCACATGCATGTTTTAGCTGAAGGAAGAATCCCTTAAACCTGGAGAGTTGAGACCCGTGGAATGGGTACCATGCAATATGACTTCAAAGGGTCTTCATTTGCTCACCAAAACTCTCCAATCCTATCACTGCTGCGTTTTTGCCCCTGTACTCACGATTGATTCACTTTCAGAGACATAGCAATCCATAGGTTTTAAGATACTTACTAGTCAGGTACATTATTAGGCGTTTAATATGGGGTTTTGAGTCCATTCCGTTGAGCAAGGAGTAGCTCTTGTCTATTACATATTTGGCTTAAGGAACTTTATCTGTGCTCATTTCAATCTCTGGTTTTATGCAGCACCCCAACTCACCTTTCCCCTTAAGCAAGCATAAGTTGATTTTCTAAATTTGGGACCATGTTCTGTTTTGAAATTCAGTTCCTGTGTAGCCAAGTTTACATTCCGTGTATTAGTGATATCTTATGATGTTTCTTTTTCTGTGTGACTTATTTCAGTTAGAATCATCATACCTGAATCCACTCATTATGCTGCTATGGGCCTGATGACATAGATGTCATTGCTGAGTGATATTGCATTGTACGTAAGTACCACAACTTCTTTATCCATTTTTCGCTTTATGCGATATTGAACTTGTACCGTAAACGAGTTTCTTGTAAACAGAGCCATCCCAAACTTTGGGGTGGCTGTGTCTTTTTGATTTTAATTTCCCTAAGCTATAGGACCATAAGTGGAAGTGCCCTAGGCTCTGTTGCTTTGTTTTTTAGATGTTTCAGGAAACACCATACACTTCTCCCGAGTGGCTGTTGGCAAGTTACATCCCGCCCATCAGCATAACAAGGCTCCCAGTTCTCCATGGCCTGTCCTGCCTTTCTGGATTTTACACTTTTTTCAGATGGCCCTTTTGACGGGGGGGAAGTGAGACTTCATTGTAGTGCAGATTTCCTTTGCAAGCTTGCTTGGTTGGCCAAAAAGGGCGCATGCGTTTTTTCCTGAATATATTCAGGAAAAAACGCATACGCCCTTTTTGGCCAAGTGCATCATTGTCGACCTTCTGCCTCTTTTCCTATGCTTTAAATGCAATTCCAGTCTACCTCCTGAAATCGGTTTCCTGCAATTCTGCCCGGCTTTCAAGTCCTCTTGGCAGCCTTACTTCAGTATATTTTTGGATGATAGCTGTCATTTATAACTCTGCAGGTTTGTGAATTACAGTGCCCCTGAGCTCCTTTCCTCAACTCGCTTTCTTGTGAGCTGGCCGCAACACCGCAGGATTGCTTCAGGCCCTAATCTGGTTCCGGCATGGCACGCTGAGCCTTTGGTTAATTCCTCTTCCTGGTGGGAAATGAGAGTTAAATTTTCCCGTCCAGACACCTCCAGCTAGTCTCTCATTGGTTCTCCCTATTCCTGTTCATCTTCCGCAGAATTTGCAAACTGGGCCAAACAGGAGGTTAAAGGCACTGACTCTCCAAGTCGGGAGAGTGTTAGTAAAGCATCTGGAATGTTGCACCCGAGTACCAGGGGACGAGAACTGAGACATATTTCAACACGTCTCCCGATCACATGGTTGATCATACTCTGGGTTCCTCATGCATGTTTTAGCTGAAGGAAGAATCCCTTAAACCTGGAGAGTTGAGACCCGTGGAATGGGTACCATGCAATATGACTTCAAAAGGTCTTCATTTGCTCACCAAAACTCTCCAATCCTATCACTGCTGCGTTTTTGCCCCTGTACTCACGATTGATTCACTTTCAGAGACATAGCAATCCATAGGTTTTAAGATACTTACTAGTCAGGTACATTATTAGGCGTTTAATATGGGGTTTTGAGTCCATTTCGTTGAGCAAGGAGTAGCTCTTGTCTATTACATATTTGGCTTAAGGAACTTTATCTGTGCTCATTTCAATCTCTGGTTTTATGCAGCACCCCAACTCACCTTTCCCCTTAAGCAAGCATAAGTTGATTTTCTAAATTTGGGACCATGTTCTGTTTTGAAATTCAGTTCCTGTGTAGCCAAGTTTACATTCCGTGTATTAGTGATATCTTATGATGTTTCTTTTTCTGTGTGACTTATTTCAGTTAGAATCATCATACCTGAATCCACTCATTATGCTGCTATGGGCCTGATGACATAGATGTCATTGCTGAGTGATATTGCATTGTACGTAATTACCACAACTTCTTTATCCATTTTTCGCTTTATGCGATATTGAACTTGTACCGTAAACGAGTTTCTTGTAAACAGAGCCATCCCAAACTTTGGGGTGGCTGTGTCTTTTTGATTTTAATTTCCCTAAGCTATAGGACCATAAGTGGAAGTGCCCTAGGCTCTGTTGCTTTGTTTTTTAGATGTTTCAGGAAACACCATACACTTCTCCCGAGTGGCTGTTGGCAAGTTACATCCCGCCCATCAGCATAACAAGGCTCCCAGTTCTCCATGGCCTGTCCTGCCTTTCTGGATTTTACACTTTTTTCAGATGGCCCTTTTGACGGGGGGGAAGTGAGACTTCATTGTAGTGCAGATTTCCTTTGCAAGCTTGCTTGGTTGGCCAAAAAGGGCGTATGCGTTTTTTCCTGAATATATTCAGGAAAAAACGCATACGCCCTTTTTGGCCAAGTGCATCATTGTCGACCTTCTGCCTCTTTTCCTATGCTTTAAATGCAATTCCAGTCTACCTCCTGAAATCGGTTTCCTGCAATTCTGCCCGGCTTTCAAGTCCTCTTGGCAGCCTTACTTCAGTATATTTTTGGATGATAGCTGTCATTTATAACTCTGCAGGTTTGTGAATTACAGTGCCCCTGAGCTCCTTTCTTCAACTCGCTTTCTTGTGAGCTGGCCGCAACACCGCAGGATTGCTTCAGGCCCTAATCTGGTTCCGGCATGGCACGCTGAGCCTTTGGTTAATTCCTCTTCCTGGTGGGAAATGAGAGTTAAATTTTCCCGTCCAGACACCTCCAGCTAGTCTCTCATTGGTTCTCCCTATTCCTGTTCATCTTCCGCGGAATTTGCAAACTGGGCCAAACAGGAGGTTAAAGGCACTGACTCTCCAAGTCGGGAGAGTGTTAGTAAAGCATCTGGAATGTTGCACCCGAGTACCAGGGGACGAGAACTGAGACATATTTCAACACGTCTCCCGATCACACGGTTGATCATACTCTGGGTTCCACATGCATGTTTTAGCTGAAGGAAGAATCCCTTAAACCTGGAGAGTTGAGACCCGTGGAATGGGTACCATGCAATATGACTTCAAAGGGTCTTCATTTGCTCACCAAAACTCTCCAATCCTATCACTGCTGCGTTTTTGCCCCTGTACTCACGATTGATTCACTTTCAGAGACATAGCAATCCATAGGTTTTAAGATACTTACTAGTCAGGTACATTATTAGGCGTTTAATATGGGGTTTTGAGTCCATTTCGTTGAGCAAGGAGTAGCTCTTGTCTATTACATATTTGGCTTAAGGAACTTTATCTGTGCTCATTTCAATCTCTGGTTTTATGCAGCACCCCAACTCACCTTTCCCCTTAAGCAAGCATAAGTTGATTTTCTAAATTTGGGACCATGTTCTGTTTTGAAATCCAGTTCCTGTGTAGCCAAGTTTACATTCCGTGTATTAGTGATATCTTATGATGTTTCTTTTTCTGTGTGACTTATTTCAGTTAGAATCATCATACCTGAATCCACTCATTATGCTGCTATGGGCCTGATGACATAGATGTCATTGCTGAGTGATATTGCATTGTACGTAAGTACCACAACTTCTTTATCCATTTTTCGCTTTATGCGATATTTAACTTGTACCGTAAACGAGTTTCTTGTAAACAGAGCCATCCCAAACTTTGGGGTGTCTGTGTCTTTTTGATTTTAATTTCCCTAAGCTATAGGACCATAAGTGGAAGTGCCCTAGGCTCTGTTGCTTTGTTTTTTAGATGTTTCAGGAAACACCATACACTTCTCCCGAGTGGCTGTTGGCAATTTACATCCCGCCCATCAGCATAACAAGGCTCCCAGTTCTCCATGGCCTGTCCTGCCTTTCTGGATTTTACACTTTTTTCAGATGGCCCTTTTGAGGGGGGGGAAGTGAGACTTCATTGTAGTGCAGATTTCCTTTGCAAGCTTGCTTGGTTGGCCAAAAAGGGCGTATACGTTTTTTCCTGAATATATTCAGGAAAAAACGCATACGCCCTTTTTGGCCAAGTGCATCATTGTCGACCTTCTGCCTCTTTTCCTATGCTTTAAATGCAATTCCAGTCTACCTCCTGAAATCGGTTTCCTGCAATTCTGCCCGGCTTTCAAGTCCTCTTGGCAGCCTTACTTCAGTATATTTTTGGATGATAGCTGTCATTTATAACTCTGCAGGTTTGTGAATTACAGTGCCCCTGAGCTCCTTTCTTCAACTCGCTTTCTTGTGAGCTGGCCGCAACACCGCAGGATTGCTTCAGGCCCTAATCTGGTTCCGGCATGGCACGCTGAGCCTTTGGTTAATTCCTCTTCCTGGTGGGAAATGAGAGTTAAATTTTCCCGTCCAGACACCTCCAGCTAGTCTCTCATTGGTTCTCCCTATTCCTGTTCATCTTCCGCGGAATTTGCAAACTGGGCCAAACAGGAGGTTAAAGGCACTGACTCTCCAAGTCGGGAGAGTGTTAGTAAAGCATCTGGAATGTTGCACCCGAGTACCAGTGGACGAGAACTGAGACATATTTCAGCACGTCTCCCGATCACACGGTTGATCATACTCTGGGTTCCACATGCATGTTTTAGCTGAAGGAAGAATCCCTTAAACCTGGAGAGTTGAGACCCGTGGAATGGGTACCATGCAATATGACTTCAAAGGGTCTTCATTTGCTCACCAAAACTCTCCAATCCTATCACTGCTGCGTTTTTGCCCCTGTACTCACGATTGATTCACTTTCAGAGACATAGCAATCCATAGGTTTTAAGATACTTACTAGTCAGGTACATTATTAGGCATTTAATATGGGGTTTTGAGTCCATTTCGTTGAGCAAGGAGTAGCTCTTGTCTATTACATATTTGGCTTAAGGAACTTTATCTGTGCTCATTTCAATCTCTGGTTTTATGCAGCACCCCAACTCACCTTTCCCCTTAAGCAAGCATAAGTTGGTTTTCTAAATTTGGGACCATGTTCTGTTTTGAAATTCAGTTCCTGTGTAGCCAAGTTTACATTCCGTGTATTAGTGATATCTTATGATGTTTCTTTTTCTGTGTGACTTATTTCAGTTAGAATCATCATACCTGAATCCACTCATTATGCTGCTATGGGCCTGATGACATAGATGTCATTGCTGAGTGATATTGCATTGTACGTAAGTACCACAACTTCTTTATCCATTTTTCGCTTTATGCGATATTGAACTTGTACCGTAAACGAGTTTCTTGTAAACAGAGCCATCCCAAACTTTGGGGTGGCTGTGTCTTTTTGATTTTAATTTCCCTAAGCTATAGGACCATAAGTGGAAGTGCCCTAGGCTCTGTTGCTTTGTTTTTTAGATGTTTCAGGAAACACCATACACTTCTCCCGAGTGGCTGTTGGCAATTTACATCCCGCCCATCAGCATAACAAGGCTCCCAGTTCTCCATGGCCTGTCCTGCCTTTCTGGATTTTACACTTTTTTCAGATGGCCCTTTTGACGGGGGGGAAGTGAGACTTCATTGTAGTGCAGATTTCCTTTGCAAGCTTGCTTGGTTGACCAAAAAGGGCGTATGCGTTTTTTCCTGAATATATTCAGGAAAAAACGCATACGCCCTTTTTGGCCAAGTGCATCATTGTCGACCTTCTGCCTCTTTTCCTATGCTTTAAATGCAATTCCAGTCTACCTCCTGAAATCGGTTTCCTGCAATTCTGCCCGGCTTTCAAGTCCTCTTGGCAGCCTTACTTCAGTATATTTTTGGATGATAGCTGTCATTTATAACTCTGCAGGTTTGTGAATTACAGTGCCCCTGAGCTCCTTTCTTCAACTCGCTTTCTTGTGAGCTGGCCGCAACACCGCAGGATTGCTTCAGGCCCTAATCTGGTTCCGGCATGGCACGCTGAGCCTTTGCTTAATTGCTCTTCCTGGTGGGAAATGAGAGTTAAATTTTCCCGTCCAGACACCTCCAGCTAGTCTCTCATTGGTTCTCCCTATTCCTGTTCATCTTCCGCGGAATTTGCAAACTGGGCCAAACAGGAGGTTAAAGGCACTGACTCTCCAAGTCGGGAGAGTGTTAGTAAAGCATCTGGAATGTTGCACCCGAGTACCAGGGGACGAGAACTGAGACATATTTCAACACGTCTCCCGATCACACGGTTGATCATACTCTGGGTTCCACATGCATGTTTTAGCTGAAGGAAGAATCCCTTAAACCTGGAGAGTTGAGACCCGTGGAATGGGTACCATGCAATATGACTTCAAAGGGTCTTCATTTGCTCACCAAAACTCTCCAATCCTATCACTGCTGCGTTTTTGCCCCTGTACTCACGATTGATTCACTTTCAGAGACATAGCAATCCATAGGTTTTAAGATACTTACTAGTCAGGTACATTATTAGGCGTTTAATATGGGGTTTTGAGTCCATTTCGTTGAGCAAGGAGTAGCTCTTGTCTATTACATATTTGGCTTAAGGAACTTTATCTGTGCTCATTTCAATCTCTGGTTTTATGCAGCACCCCAACTCACCTTTCCCCTTAAGCAAGCATAAGTTGGTTTTCTAAATTTGGGACCATGTTCTGTTTTGAAATTCAGTTCCTGTGTAGCCAAGTTTACATTCCGTGTATTAGTGATATCTTATGATGTTTCTTTTTCTGTGTGACTTATTTCAGTTAGAATCATCATACCTGAATCCACTCATTATGCTGCTATGGGCCTGATGACATAGATGTCATTGCTGAGTGATATTGCATTGTACGTAAGTACCACAACTTCTTTATCCATTTTTCGCTTTATGCGATATTGAACTTGTACCGTAAACGAGTTTCTTGTAAACAGAGCCATCCCAAACTTTGGGGTGTCTGTGTCTTTTTGATTTTAATTTCCCTAAGCTATAGGACCATAAGTGGAAGTGCCCTAGGCTCTGTTGCTTTGTTTTTTAGATGTTTCAGGAAACACCATACACTTCTCCCGAGTGGCTGTTGGCAAGTTACATCCCGCCCATCAGCATAACAAGGCTCCCAGTTCTCCATGGCCTGTCCTGCCTTTCTGGATTTTACACTTTTTTCAGATGGCCCTTTTGACGGGGGGGAAGTGAGACTTCATTGTAGTGCAGATTTCCTTTGCAAGCTTGCTTGGTTGGCCAAAAAGGGCATATGCGTTTTATCCTGAATATATTCAGGAAAAAACGCATATGCCCTTTTTGGCCAAGTGCATCATTGTCGACCTTCTGCCTCTTTTCCTATGCTTTAAATGCAATTCCAGTCTACCTCCTGAAATCGGTTTCCTGCAATTCTGCCCGGCTTTCAAGTCCTCTTGGCAGCCTTACTTCAGTATATTTTTGGATGATAGCTGTCATTTATAACTCTGCAGGTTTGTGAATTACAGTGCCCCTGAGCTCCTTTCTTCAACTCGCTTTCTTGTGAGCTGGCCGCAACACCGCAGGATTGCTTCAGGCCCTAATCTGGTTCCGGCATGGCACGCTGAGCCTTTGGTTAATTCCTCTTCCTGGTGGGAAATGAGAGTTAAATTTTCCCGTCCAGACACCTCCAGCTAGTCTCTCATTGGTTCTCCCTATTCCTGTTCATCTTCCGTGGAATTTGCAAACTGGGCCAAACAGGAGGTTAAAGGCACTGACTCTCCAAGTCGGGAGAGTGTTAGTAAAGCATCTGGAATGTTGCACCCGAGTACCAGGGGACGAGAACTGAGACATATTTCAACACGTCTCCCGATAACACAGTTGATCATACTCTGGGTTCCACATGCAAGTTTTAGCTGAAGGAAGAATCCCTTAAACCTGGAGAGTTGAGACCCGTGGAATGGGTACCATGCAATATGACTTCAAAGGGTCTTCATTTGCTCACCAAAACTCTCCAATCCTATCACTGCTGCGTTTTTGCCCCTGTACTCACGATTGATTCACTTTCAGAGACATAGCAATCCATAGGTTTTAAGATACTTACTAGTCAGGTACATTATTAGGCGTTTAATATGGGGTTTTGAGTCCATTTCGTTGAGCAAGGAGTAGCTCTTGTCTATTACATATTTGGCTTAAGGAACTTTATCTGTGCTCATTTCAATCTCTGGTTTTATGCAGCACCCCAACTCACCTTTCCCCTTAAGCAAGCATAAGTTGGTTTTCTAAATTTGGGACCATGTTCTGTTTTGAAATCCAGTTCCTGTGTAGCCAAGTTTACATTCCGTGTATTAGTGATATCTTATGATGTTTCTTTTTCTGTGTGACTTATTTCAGTTAGAATCATCATACCTGAATCCACTCATTATGCTGCTATGGGCCTGATGACATAGATGTCATTGCTGAGTGATATTGCATTGTACGTAAGTACCACAACTTCTTTATCCATTTTTCGCTTTATGCGATATTGAACTTGTACCGTAAACGAGTTTCTTGTAAACAGAGCCATCCCAAACTTTGGGGTGGCTGTGTCTTTTTGATTTTAATTTCCCTAAGCTATAGGACCATAAGTGGAAGTGCCCTAGGCTCTGTTGCTTTGTTTTTTAGATGTTTCAGGAAACACCATACACTTCTCCCGAGTGGCTGTTGGCAAGTTACATCCCGCCCATCAGCATAACAAGGCTCCCAGTTCTCCATGGCCTGTCCTGCCTTTCTGGATTTTACACTTTTTTCAGATGGCCCTTTTGACGGGGGAGGGGAGAGTGACACTTCATTGTAGTGCAGATTTCCTTTGCAAGCTTGCTTGGTTGGCCAAAAAGGGCGTATGCGTTTTTTCCTGAATATATTCAGGAAAAAACGCATACGCCCTTTTTGGCCAAGTGCATCATTGTCGACCTTCTGCCTCTTTTCCTATGCTTTAAATGCAATTCCAGTCTACCTCCTGAAATCGGTTTCCTGCAATTCTGCCCGGCTTTCAAGTCCTCTTGGCAGCCTTACTTCAGTATATTTTTGGATGATAGCTGTCATTTATAACTCTGCAGGTTTGTGAATTACAGTGCCCCTGAGCTCCTTTCTTCAACTCGCTTTCTTGTGAGCTGGCCGCAACACCGCAGGATTGCTTCAGGCCCTAATCTGGTTCCGGCATGGCACGCTGAGCCTTTGGTTAATTCCTCTTCCTGGTGGGAAATGAGAGTTAAATTTGCCCGTCCAGACACCTCCAGCTAGTCTCTCATTGGTTCTCCCTATTCCTGTTCATCTTCCGCGGAATTTGCAAACTGGGCCAAACAGGAGGTTAAAGGCACTGACTCTCCAAGTCGGGAGAGTGTTAGTAAAGCATCTGGAATGTTGCACCCGAGTACCAGGGGACCAGAACTGAGACATATTTCAACACGTCTCCCGATCACACGGTTGATCATACTCTGGGTTCCACATGCATGTTTTAGCTGAAGGAAGAATCCCTTAAACCTGGAGAGTTGAGACCCGTGGAATGGGTACCATGCAATATGACTTCAAAGGGTCTTCATTTGCTCACCAAAACTCTCCAATCCTATCACTGCTGCGTTTTTGCCCCTGTACTCACGATTGATTCACTTTCAGAGACATAGCAATCCATAGGTTTTAAGATACTTACTAGTCAGGTACATTATTAGGCGTTTAATATGGGGTTTTGAGTCCATTTCGTTGAGCAAGGAGTAGCTCTTGTCTATTACATATTTGGCTTAAGGAACTTTATCTGTGCTCATTTCAATCTCTGGTTTTATGCAGCACCCCAACTCACCTTTCCCCTTAAGCAAGCATAAGTTGATTTTCTAAATTTGGGACCATGTTCTGTTTTGAAATTCAGTTCCTGTGTAGCCAAGTTTACATTCCGTGTATTAGTGATATCTTATGATGTTTCTTTTTCTGTGTGACTTATTTCAGTTAGAATCATCATACCTGAATCCACTCATTATGCTGCTATGGGCCTGATGACATAGATGTCATTGCTGAGTGATATTGCATTGTACGTAATTACCACAACTTCTTTATCCATTTTTCGCTTTATGCGATATTGAACTTGTACCGTAAACGAGTTTCTTGTAAACAGAGCCATCCCAAACTTTGGGGTGGCTGTGTCTTTTTGATTTTAATTTCCCTAAGCTATAGGACCATAAGTGGAAGTGCCCTAGGCTCTGTTGCTTTGTTTTTTAGATGTTTCAGGAAACACCATACACTTCTCCCGAGTGGCTGTTGGCAATTTACATCCCGCCCATCAGCATAACAAGGCTCCCAGTTCTCCATGGCCTGTCCTGCCTTTCTGGATTTTACACTTTTTTCAGATGGCCCTTTTGATGGGGGGGGAAGTGAGACTTCATTGTAGTGCAGATTTCCTTTGCAAGCTTGCTTGGTTGGCCAAAAAGGGCGTATGCGTTTTTTCCTGAATATATTCAGGAAAAAACGCATACGCCCTTTTTGGCCAAGTGCATCATTGTCGACCTTCTGCCTCTTTTCCTATGCTTTAAATGCAATTCCAGTCTACCTCCTGAAATCGGTTTCCTGCAATTCTGCCCGGCTTTCAAGTCCTCTTGGCAGCCTTACTTCAGTATATTTTTGGATGATAGCTGTCATTTATAACTCTGCAGGTTTGTGAATTACAGTGCCCCTGAGCTCCTTTCTTCAACTCGCTTTCTTGTGAGCTGGCCGCAACACCGCAGGATTGCTTCAGGCCCTAATCTGGTTCCGGCATGGCACGCTGAGCCTTTGGTTAATTCCTCTTCCTGGTGGGAAATGAGAGTTAAATTTTCCCGTCCAGACACCTCCAGCTAGTCTCTCATTGGTTCTCCCTATTCCTGTTCATCTTCCGCGGAATTTGCAAACTGGGCCAAACAGGAGGTTAAAGGCACTGACTCTCCAAGTCGGGAGAGTGTTAGTAAAGCATCTGGAATGTTGCACCCGAGTACCAGGGGAGGAGAACTGAGACATATTGGAACACGTCTCCCGATCACACGATTGATCATACTCTGAGTTCCAATGCATGTTTTAGCTGAAGGAAGAATCCCTTAAACCTGGAGAGTTGAGACCCGTGGAATGGGTACCATGCAATATGACTTCAAAGGGTCTTCATTTGCTCACCAAAACTCTCCAATCCTATCACTGCTGCGTTTTTGCCCCTGTACTCACGATTGATTCACTTTCAGAGACATAGCAATCCATAGGTTTTAAGATACTTACTAGTCAGGTACATTATTAGGCGTTTAATATGGGGTTTTGAGTCCATTTCGTTGAGCAAGGAGTAGCTCTTGTCTATTACATATTTGGTTTAAGGAACTTTATCTGTGCTCATTTCAATCTCTGGTTTTATGCAGCACCCCAACTCACCTTTCCCCTTAAGCAAGCATAAGTTGGTTTTCTAAATTTGGGACCATGTTCTGTTTTGAAATTCAGTTCCTGTGTAGCCAAGTTTACATTCCGTGTATTAGTGATATCTTATGATGTTTCTTTTTCTGTGTGACTTATTTCAGTTAGAATCATCATACCTGAATCCACTCATTATGCTGCTATGGTCTTGATGACATAGATGTCATTGCTGAGTGATATTGCATTGTACGTAAGTACCACAACTTCTTTATCCATTTTTCGCTTTATGCGATATTGAACATGTACCGTAAACGAGTTTCTTGTAAACAGAGCCATCCCAAACTTTGGGGTGGCTGTGTCTTTTTGATTTTAATTTCCCTAAGCTATAGGACCATAAGTGGAAGTGCCCTAGGCTCTGTTGCTTTGTTTTTTAGATGTTTCAGGAAACACCATACACTTCTCCCGAGTGGCTGTTGGCAAGTTACATCCCGACCATCAGCATAACAAGGCTCCCAGTTCTCCATGGCCTGTCCTGCCTTTCTGGATTTTACACTTTTTTCAGATGGCCCTTTTGACGGGGGGGAAGTGAGACTTCATTGTAGTGCAGATTTCCTTTGCAAGCTTGCTTGGTTGGCCAAAAAGGGCATATGCGTTTTTTCCTGAATATATTCAGGAAAAAACGCATATGCCCTTTTTGGCCAAGTGCATCATTGTCGACCTTCTGCCTCTTTTCCTATGCTTTAAATGCAATTCCAGTCTACCTCCTGAAATCGGTTTCCTGCAATTCTGCCCGGCTTTCAAGTCCTCTTGGCAGCCTTACTTCAGTATATTTTTGGATGATAGCTGTCATTTATAACTCTGCAGGTTTGTGAATTACAGTGCCCCTGAGCTCCTTTCTTCAACTCGCTTTCTTGTGAGCTGGCCGCAACACCGCAGGATTGCTTCAGGCCCTAATCTGGTTCCGGCATGGCACGCTGAGCCTTTGGTTAATTCCTCTTCCTGGTGGGAAATGAGAGTTAAATTTTCCCGTCCAGACACCTCCAGCTAGTCTCTCATTGGTTCTCCCTATTCCTGTTCATCTTCCGTGGAATTTGCAAACTGGGCCAAAGAGGAGGTTAAAGGCACTGACTCTCCAAGTCGGGAGAGTGTTAGTAAAGCATCTGGAATGTTGCACCCGAGTACCAGGGGACGAGAACTGAGACATATTTCAACACGTCTCCCGATAACACGGTTGATCATACTCTGGTTCCACATGCAAGTTTTAGCTGAAGGAAGAATCCCTTAAACCTGGAGAGTTGAGACCCGTGGAATGGGTACCATGCAATATGACTTCAAAGGGTCTTCATTTGCTCACCAAAACTCTCCAATCCTATCACTGCTGCGTTTTTGCCCCTGTACTCACGATTGATTCACTTTCAGAGACATAGCAATCCATAGGTTTTAAGATACTTACTAGTCAGGTACATTATTAGGCGTTTAATATGGGGTTTTGAGTCCATTTCGTTGAGCAAGGAGTAGCTCTTGTCTATTACATATTTGGCTTAAGGAACTTTATCTGTGCTCATTTCAATCTCTGGTTTTATGCAGCACCCCAGCTCACCTTTCCCCTTAAGCAAGCATAAGTTGGTTTTCTAAATTTGGGACCATGTTCTGTTTTGAAATCCAGTTCCTGTGTAGCCAAGTTTACATTCCGTGTATTAGTGATATCTTATGATGTTTCTTTTTCTGTGTGACTTATTTCAGTTAGAATCATCATACCTGAATCCACTCATTATGCTGCTATGGGCCTGATGACATAGATGTCATTGCTGAGTGATATTGCATTGTACGTAAGTACCACAACTTCTTTATCCATTTTTCGCTTTATGCGATATTGAACTTGTACCGTAAACGAGTTTCTTGTAAACAGAGCCATCCCAAACTTTGGGATGGCTGTGTCTTTTTGATTTTAATTTCCCTAAGCTATAGGACCATAAGTGGAAGTGCCCTAGGCTCTGTTGCTTTGTTTTTTAGATGTTTCAGGAAACACCATACACTTCTCCCGAGTGGCTGTTGGCAAGTTACATCCCGCCCATCAGCATAACAAGGCTCCCAGTTCTCCATGGCCTGTCCTGCCTTTCTGGATTTTACACTTTTTTCAGATGGCCCTTTTGACGGGGGGGAAGTGAGACTTCATTGTAGTGCAGATTTCCTTTGCAAGCTTGCTTGGTTGGCCAAAAAGGGCGTATGCGTTTTTTCCTGAATATATTCAGGAAAAAACGCATACGCCCTTTTTGGCCAAGTGCATCATTGTCGACCTTCTGCCTCTTTTCCTATGCTTTAAATGCAATTCCAGTCTACCTCCTGAAATCGGTTTCCTGCAATTCTGCCCGGCTTTCAAGTCCTCTTGGCAGCCTTACTTCAGTATATTTTTGGATGATAGCTGTCATTTATAACTCTGAAGGTTTGTGAATTACAGTGCCCCTGAGCTCCTTTCTTCAACTCGCTTTCTTGTGAGCTGGCCGCAACACCGCAGGATTGCTTCAGGCCCTAATCTGGTTCCGGCATGGCATGCTGAGCCTTTGGTTAATTCCTCTTCCTGGTGGGAAATGAGAGTTAAATTTTCCCGTCCAGACACCTCCAGCTAGTCTCTCATTGGTTCTCCCTATTCCTGTTCATCTTCCGCGGAATTTGCAAACTGGGCCAAAGAGGATGTTAAAGGCACTGACTCTCCAAGTCGGGAGAGTGTTAGTAAAGCATCTGGAATGTTGCACCCGAGTACCAGGGGACGAGAACTGAGACATATTTCAACACGTCTCCCGATCACACGGTTGATCATACTCTGGGTTCCACATGCATGTTTTAGCTGAAGGAAGAATCCCTTAAACCTGGAGAGTTGAGACCCGTGGAATGGGTACCATGCAATATGACTTCAAAGGGTCTTCATTTGCTCACCAAAACTCTCCAATCCTATCACTGCTGCGTTTTTGCCCCTGTACTCACGATTGATTCACTTTCAGAGACATAGCAATCCATAGGTTTTAAGATACTTACTAGTCAGGTACATTATTAGGCGTTTAATATGGGGTTTTGAGTCCATTTCGTTGAGCAAGGAGTAGCTCTTGTCTATTACATATTTGGCTTAAGGAACTTTATCTGTGCTCATTTCAATCTCTGGTTTTATGCAGCACCCCAACTCACCTTTCCCCTTAAGCAAGCATAAGTTGATTTTCTAAATTTGGGACCATGTTCTGTTTTGAAATTCAGTTCCTGTGTAGCCAAGTTTACATTCCGTGTATTAGTGATATCTTATGATGTTTCTTTTTCTGTGTGACTTATTTCAGTTAGAATCATCATACCTGAATCCACTCATTATGCTGCTATGGGCCTGATGACATAGATGTCATTGCTGAGTGATATTGCATTGTACGTAATTACCACAACTTCTTTATCCATTTTTCGCTTTATGCGATATTGAACTTGTACCGTAAACGAGTTTCTTGTAAACAGAGCCATCCCAAACTTTGGGGTGGCTGTGTCTTTTTGATTTTAATTTCCCTAAGCTATAGGACCATAAGTGGAAGTGCCCTAGGCTCTGTTGCTTTGTTTTTTAGATGTTTCAGGAAACACCATACACTTCTCCCGAGTGGCTGTTGGCAATTTACATCCCGCCCATCAGCATAACAAGGCTCCCAGTTCTCCATGGCCTGTCCTGCCTTTCTGGATTTTACACTTTTTTCAGATGGCCCTTTTGACGGGGGGGGGGGGGAGTGAGACTTCATTGTAGTGCAGATTTCCTTTGCAAGCTTGCTTGGTTGGCCAAAAAGGGCGTATGCGTTTTTTCCTGAATATATTCAGGAAAAAACGCATACGCCCTTTTTGGCCAAGTGCATCATTGTCGACCTTCTGCCTCTTTTCCTATGCTTTAAATGCAATTCCAGTCTACCTCCTGAAATCGGTTTCCTGCAATTCTGCCCGGCTTTCAAGTCCTCTTGGCAGCCTTACTTCAGTATATTTTTGGATGATAGCTGTCATTTATAACTCTGCAGGTTTGTGAATTACAGTGCCCCTGAGCTCCTTTCTTCAACTCGCTTTCTTGTGAGCTGGCCGCAACACCGCAGGATTGCTTCAGGCCCTAATCTGGTTCCGGCATGGCACGCTGAGCCTTTGGTTAATTCCTCTTCCTGGTGGGAAATGAGAGTTAAATTTTCCCGTCCAGACACCTCCAGCTAGTCTCTCATTGGTTCTCCCTATTCCTGTTCATCTTCCGCGGAATTTGCAAACTGGGCCAAACAGGAGGTTAAAGGCACTGACTCTCCAAGTCGGGAGAGTGTTAGTAAAGCATCTGGAATGTTGCACCCGAGTACCACGGGAAGAGAACTGAGACATATTGGAACACGTCTCCCGATCACACGATTGATCATACTCTGGGTTCCAATGCATGTTTTAGCTGAAGGAAGAATCCCTTAAACCTGGAGAGTTGAGACCCGTGGAATGGGTACCATGCAATATGACTTCAAAGGGTCTTCATTTGCTCACCAAAACTCTCCAATCCTATCACTGCTGCGTTTTTGCCCCTGTACTCACGATTGATTCACTTTCAGAGACATAGCAATCCATAGGTTTTAAGATACTTAGTAGTCAGGTACATTATTAGGCGTTTAATATGGGGTTTTGAGTCCATTTCGTTGAGCAAGGAGTAGCTCTTGTCTATTACATATTTGGCTTAAGGAACTTTATCTGTGCTCATTTCAATCTCTGGTTTTATGCAGCACCCCAACTCACCTTTCCCCTTAAGCAAGCATAAGTTGGTTTTCTAAATTTGGGACCATGTTCTGTTTTGAAATTCAGTTCCTGTGTAGCCAAGTTTACATTCCGTGTATTAGTGATATCTTATGATGTTTCTTTTTCTGTGTGACTTATTTCAGTTAGAATCATCATACCTGAATCCACTCATTATGCTGCTATGGGCTTGATGACATAGATGTCATTGCTGAGTGATATTGCATTGTACGTAAGTACCACAACTTCTTTATCCATTTTTCGCTTTATGCGATATTGAACTTGTACCGTAAACGAGTTTCTTGTAAACAGAGCCATCCCAAACTTTGGGGTGGCTGTGTCTTTTTGATTTTAATTTCCCTAAGCTATAGGACCATAAGTGGAAGTGCCCTAGGCTCTGTTGCTTTGTTTTTTAGATGTTTCAGGAAACACCATACACTTCTCCCGAGTGGCTGTTGGCAAGTGACATCCCGCCCATCAGCATAACAAGGCTCCCAGTTCTCCATGGCCTGTCCTGCCTTTCTGGATTTTACACTTTTTTCAGTTGGCCCTTTTGACAGGGGGGAAGTGAGACTTCATTGTAGTGCAGATTTCCTTTGCAAGCTTGCTTGGTTGGCCAAAAAGGGCGTATGCGTTTTTTCCTGAATATATTCAGGAAAAAACGCATACGCCCTTTTTGGCCAAGTGCATCATTGTCGACCTTCTGCCTCTTTTCCTATGCTTTAAATGCAATTCCAGTCTACCTCCTGAAATCGGTTTCCTGCAATTCTGCCCGGCTTTCAAGTCCTCTTGGCAGCCTTACTTCAGTATATTTTTGGATGATAGCTGTCATTTATAACTCTGCAGGTTTGTGAATTACAGTGCCCCTGAGCTCCTTTCTTCAACTCGCTTTCTTGTGAGCTGGCCGCAACACCGCAGGATTGCTTCAGGCCCTAATCTGGTTCCGGCATGGCACGCTGAGCCTTTGGTTAATTCCTCTTCCTGGTGGGAAATGAGAGTTAAATTTTCCCGTCCAGACACCTCCAGCTAGTCTCTCATTGGTTCTCCCTATTCCTGTTCATCTTCCGTGGAATTTGCAAACTGGGCCAAACAGGAGGTTAAAGGCACTGACTCTCCAAGTCGGGAGAGTGTTAGTAAAGCATCTGGAATGTTGCACCCGAGTACCAGGGGACGAGAACTGAGACATATTTCAACACGTCTCCCGATAACACGGTTGATCATACTCTGGGTTCCACATGCAAGTTTTAGCTGAAGGAAGAATCCCTTAAACCTGGAGAGTTGAGACCCGTGGAATGGGTACCATGCAATATGACTTCAAAGGGTCTTCATTTGCTCACCAAAACTCTCCAATCCTATCACTGCTGCGTTTTTGCCCCTGTACTCACGATTGATTCACTTTCAGAGACATAGCAATCCATAGGTTTTAAGATACTTACTAGTCAGGTACATTATTAGGCGTTTAATATGGGGTTTTGAGTCCATTTCGTTGAGCAAGGAGTAGCTCTTGTCTATTACATATTTGGCTTAAGGAACTTTATCTGTGCTCATTTCAATCTCTGGTTTTATGCAGCACCCCAACTCACCTTTCCCCTTAAGCAAGCATAAGTTGGTTTTCTAAATTTGGGACCATGTTCTGTTTTGAAATCCAGTTCCTGTGTAGCCAAGTTTACATTCCGTGTATTAGTGATATCTTATGATGTTTCTTTTTCTGTGTGACTTATTTCAGTTAGAATCATCATACCTGAATCCACTCATTATGCTGCTATGGGCCTGATGACATAGATGTCATTGCTGAGTGATATTGCATTGTACGTAAGTACCACAACTTCTTTATCCATTTTTCGCTTTATGCGATATTGAACTTGTACCGTAAACGAGTTTCTTGTAAACAGAGCCATCCCAAACTTTGGGGTGGCTGTGTCTTTTTGATTTTAATTTCCCTAAGCTATAGGACCATAAGTGGAAGTGCCCTAGGCTCTGTTGCTTTGTTTTTTAGATGTTTCAGGAAACACCATACACTTCTCCCGAGTGGCTGTTGGCAAGTTACATCCCGCCCATCAGCATAACAAGGCTCCCAGTTCTCCATGGCCTGTCCTGCCTTTCTGGATTTTATACTTTTTTCAGATGGCCCTTTTGACGGGGGGGAAGTGAGACTTCATTGTAGTGCAGATTTCCTTTGCAAGCTTGCTTGGTTGGCCAAAAAGGGCGTATGCGTTTTTTCCTGAATATATTCAGGAAAAAACGCATACGCCCTTTTTGGCCAAGTGCATCATTGTCGACCTTCTGCCTCTTTTCCTATGCTTTAAATGCAATTCCAGTCTACCTCCTGAAATCGGTTTCCTGCAATTCTGCCCGGCTTTCAAGTCCTCTTGGCAGCCTTACTTCAGTATATTTTTGGATGATAGCTGTCATTTATAACTCTGCAGGTTTGTGAATTACAGTGCCCCTGAGCTCCTTTCTTCAACTCGCTTTCTTGTGAGCTGGCCGCAACACCGCAGGATTGCTTCAGGCCCTAATCTGGTTCCGGCATGGCACGCTGAGCCTTTGGTTAATTCCTCTTCCTGGTGGGAAATGAGAGTTAAATTTTCCCGTCCAGACACCTCCAGCTAGTCTCTCATTGGTTCTCCCTATTCCTGTTCATCTTCCGTGGAATTTGCAAACTGGGCCAAACAGGAGGTTAAAGGCACTGACTCTCCAAGTCGGGAGAGTGTTAGTAAAGCATCTGGAATGTTGCACCCGAGTACCAGGGGACGAGAACTGAGACATATTTCAACACGTCTCCCGATCACACGGTTGATCATACTCTGGGTTCCACATGCATGTTTTAGCTGAAGGAAGAATCCCTTAAACCTGGAGAGTTGAGACCCGTGGAATGGGTACCATGCAATATGACTTCAAAGGGTCTTCATTTGCTCACCAAAACTCTCCAATCCTATCACTGCTGCGTTTTTGCCCCTGTACTCACGATTGATTCACTTTCAGAGACATAGCAATCCATAGGTTTTAAGATACTTAGTAGTCAGGTACATTATTAGGCGTTTAATATGGGGTTTTGAGTCCATTTCGTTGAGCAAGGAGTAGCTCTTGTCTATTACATATTTGGCTTAAGGAACTTTATCTGTGCTCATTTCAATCTCTGGTTTTATGCAGCACCCCAACTCACCTTTCCCCTTAAGCAAGCATAAGTTGGTTTTCTAAATTTGGGACCATGTTCTGTTTTGAAATCCAGTTCCTGTGTAGCCAAGTTTACATTCCGTGTATTAGTGATATCTTATGATGTTTCTTTTTCTGTGTGACTTATTTCAGTTAGAATCATCATACCTGAATCCACTCATTATGCTGCTATGGGCCTGATGACATAGATGTCATTGCTGAGTGATATTGCATTGTACGTAAGTACCACAACTTCTTTATCCATTTTTCGCTTTATGCGATATTGAACTTGTACCATAAACGAGTTTCTTGTAAACAGAGCCATCCCAAACTTTGGGGTGGCTGTGTCTTTTTGATTTTAATTTCCCTAAGCTATAGGACCATAAGTGGAAGTGCCCTAGGCTCTGTTGCTTTGTTTTTTAGATGTTTCAGGAAACACCATACACTTCTCCCGAGTGGCTGTTGGCAAGTTACATCCCGCCCATCAGCATAACAAGGCTCCCAGTTCTCCATGGCCTGTCCTGCCTTTCTGGATTTTATACTTTTTTCAGATGGCCCTTTTGACGGGGGGGGAAGTGAGACTTCATTGTAGTGCAGATTTCCTTTGCAAGCTTGCTTGGTTGGCCAAAAAGGGCGTATGCGTTTTTTCCTGAATATATTCAGGAAAAAACGCATACGCCCTTTTTGGCCAAGTGCATCATTGTCGACCTTCTGCCTCTTTTCCTATGCTTTAAATGCAATTCCAGTCTACCTCCTGAAATCGGTTTCCTGCAATTCTGCCCGGCTTTCAAGTCCTCTTGGCAGCCTTACTTCAGTATATTTTTGGATGATAGCTGTCATTTATAACTCTGCAGGTTTGTGAATTACAGTGCCCCTGAGCTCCTTTCTTCAACTCGCTTTCTTGTGAGCTGGCCGCAACACCGCAGGATTGCTTCAGGCCCTAATCTGGTTCCGGCATGGCACGCTGAGCCTTTGGTTAATTCCTCTTCCTGGTGGGAAATGAGAGTTAAATTTTCCCGTCCAGACACCTCCAGCTAGTCTCTCATTGGTTCTCCCTATTCCTGTTCATCTTCCGTGGAATTTGCAAACTGGGCCAAACAGGAGGTTAAAGGCACTGACTCTCCAAGTCGGGAGAGTGTTAGTAAAGCATCTGGAATGTTGCACCCGAGTACCAGGGGACGAGAACTGAGACATATTTCAACACGTCTCCCGATCACACGGTTGATCATACTCTGGGTTCCACATGCATGTTTTAGCTGAAGGAAGAATCCCTTAAACCTGGAGAGTTGAGACCCGTGGAATGGGTACCATGCAATATGACTTCAAAGGGTCTTCATTTGCTCACCAAAACTCTCCAATCCTATCACTGCTGCGTTTTTGCCCCTGTACTCACGATTGATTCACTTTCAGAGACATAGCAATCCATAGGTTTTAAGATACTTACTAGTCAGGTACATTATTAGGCGTTTAATATGGGGTTTTGAGTCCATTTCGTTGAGCAAGGAGTAGCTCTTGTCTATTACATATTTGGCTTAAGGAACTTTATCTGTGCTCATTTCAATCTCTGGTTTTATGCAGCACCCCAACTCACCTTTCCCCTTAAGCAAGCATAAGTTGATTTTCTAAATTTGGGACCATGTTCTGTTTTGAAATTCAGTTCCTGTGTAGCCAAGTTTACATTCCGTGTATTAGTGATATCTTATGATGTTTCTTTTTCTGTGTGACTTATTTCAGTTAGAATCATCATACCTGAATCCACTCATTATGCTGCTATGGACCTGATGACATAGATGTCATTGCTGAGTGATATTGCATTGTACGTAAGTACCACAACTTCTTTATCCATTTTTCGCTTTATGCGATATTGAACTTGTACCGTAAACGAGTTTCTTGTAAACAGAGCCATCCCAAACTTTGGGGTGGCTGTGTCTTTTTGATTTTAATTTCCCTAAGCTATAGGACCATAAGTGGAAGTGCCCTAGGCTCTGTTGCTTTGTTTTTTAGATGTTTCAGGAAACACCATACACTTCTCCCAAGTGGCTGTTGGCAATTTACATCCCGCCCATCAGCATAACAAGGCTCCCAGTTCTCCATGGCCTGTCCTGCCTTTCTGGATTTTACACTTTTTTCAGATGGCCCTTTTGACGGGGGGTTAGTGAGACTTCATTGTAGTGCAGATTTCCTTTGCAAGCTTGCTTGGTTGACCAAAAAGGGCGTATGCGTTTTTTCCTGAATATATTCAGGAAAAAACGCATACGCTCTTTTTGGCCAAGTGCATCATTGTCGACCTTCTTCCTCTTTTCCTATGCTTTAAATGCAATTCCAGTCTACCTCCTGAAATCGGTTTCCTGCAATTCTGCCCGGCTTTCAACTCCTCTTGGCAGCCTTACTTCAGTATATTTTTGGATGATAGCTGTCATTTATAACTCTGAAGGTTTGTGAATTACAGTGCCCCTGAGCTCCTTTCTTCAACTCGCTTTCTTGTGAGCTGGCCGCAACACCGCAGGATTGCTTCAGGCCCTAATCTGGTTCCGGCATGGCACGCTGAGCCTTTGGTTAATTCCTCTTCCTGGTGGGAAATGAGAGTTAAATTTTCCCGTCCAGACACCTCCAGCTAGTCTCTCATTGGTTCTCCCTATTCCTGTTCATCTTCTGCGGAATTTGCAAACTGGGCCAAACAGGAGGTTAAAGGCACTGACTCTCCAAGTCGGGAGAGTGTTAGTAAAGCATCTGGAATGTTGCACCCGAGTACCAGGGGACGAGAACTGAGACATATTTCAACACGTCTCCCGATCACACGGTTGATCATACTCTGGGTTCCACATGCATGTTTTAGCTGAAGGAAGAATCCCTTAAACCTGGAGAGTTGAGACCCGTGGAATGGGTACCATGCAATATGACTTCAAAGGGTCTTCATTTGCTCACCAAAACTCTCCAATCCTATCACTGCTGCGTTTTTGCCCCTGTACTCACGATTGATTCACTTTCAGAGACATAGCAATCCATAGGTTTTAAGATACTTAGTAGTCAGGTACATTATTAGGCGTTTAATATGGGGTTTTGAGTCCATTTCGTTGAGCAAGGAGTAGCTCTTGTCTATTACATATTTGGCTTAAGGAACTTTATCTGTGCTCATTTCAATCTCTGGTTTTATGCAGCACCCCAACTCACCTTTCCCCTTAAGCAAGCATAAGTTGGTTTTCTAAATTTGGGACCATGTTCTGTTTTGAAATTCAGTTCCTGTGTAGCCAAGTTTACATTCCGTGTATTAGTGATATCTTATGATGTTTCTTTTTCTGTGTGACTTATTTCAGTTAGAATCATCATACCTGAATCCACTCATTATGCTGCTATGGGCTTGATGACATAGATGTCATTGCTGAGTGATATTGCATTGTACGTAAGTACCACAACTTCTTTATCCATTTTTCGCTTTATGCGATATTGAACTTGTACCGTAAACGAGTTTCTTGTAAACAGAGCCATTCCAAACTTTGGGGTGGCTGTGTCTTTTTGATTTTAATTTCCCTAAGCTATAGGACCATAAGTGGAAGTGCCCTAGGCTCTGTTGCTTTGTTTTTTAGATGTTTCAGGAAACACCATACACTTCTCCCGAGTGGCTGTTGGCAATTTACATCCCGCCCATCAGCATAACAAGGCTCCCAGTTCTCCATGGCCTGTCCTGCCTTTCTGGATTTTACACTTTTTTCAGATGGCCCTTTTGACGGGGGGGGGGGGGGGAGTGAGACTTCATTGTAGTGCAGATTTCCTTTGCAAGCTTGCTTGGGTGGCCAAAAAGGGCGTATGCGTTTTTTCCTGAATATATTCAGGAAAAAACGCATACGCCCTTTTTGGCCAAGTGCATCATTGTCGACCTTCTGCCTCTTTTCCTATGCTTTAAATGCAATTCCAGTCTACCTCCTGAAATCGGTTTCCTGCAATTCTGCCCGGCTTTCAAGTCCTCTTGGCAGCCTTACTTCAGTATATTTTTGGATGATAGCTGTCATTTATAACTCTGCAGGTTTGTGAATTACAGTGCCCCTGAGCTCCTTTCTTCAACTCGCTTTCTTGTGAGCTGGCCGCAACACCGCAAGATTGCTTCAGGCCCTAATCTGGTTCCGGCATGGCACGCTGAGCCTTTGGTTAATTCCTCTTCCTGGTGGGAAATGAGAGTTAAATTTTCCCGTCCAGACACCTCCAGCTAGTCTCTCATTGGTTCTCCCTATTCCTGTTCATCTTCCGCGGAATTTGCAAACTGGGCCAAACAGGAGGTTAAAGGCACTGACTCTCCAAGTCGGGAGAGTGTTAGTAAAGCATCTGGAATGTTGCACCCGAGTACCAGGGGACGAGAACTGAGACATATTTCAACACGTCTCCCGATCACACGGTTGATCATACTCTGGGTTCCACATGCATGTTTTAGCTGAAGGAAGAATCCCTTAAACCTGGAGAGTTGAGACCCGTGGAATGGGTACCATGCAATATGACTTCAAAGGGTCTTCATTTGCTCACCAAAACTCTCCAATCCTATCACTGCTGCGTTTTTGCCCCTGTACTCACGATTGATTCACTTTCAGAGACATAGCAATCCATAGGTTTTAAGATACTTACTAGTCAGGTACATTATTAGGCGTTTAATATGGGGTTTTGAGTCCATTTCGTTGAGCAAGGAGTAGCTCTTGTCTATTACATATTTGGCTTAAGGAACTTTATCTGTGCTCATTTCAATCTCTGGTTTTATGCAGCACCCCAACTCACCTTTCCCCTTAAGCAAGCATAAGTTGGTTTTCTAAATTTGGGACCATGTTCTGTTTTGAAATTCAGTTCCTGTGTAGCCAAGTTTACATTCCGTGTATTAGTGATATCTTATGATGTTTCTTTTTCTGTGTGACTTATTTCAGTTAGAATCATCATACCTGAATCCACTCATTATGCTGCTATGGGCCTGATGACATAGATGTCATTTCTGAGTGATATTGCATTGTACGTAAGTACCACAACTTCTTTATCCATTTTTCGCTTTATGCGATATTGAACTTGTACCGTAAACGAGTTTCTGGTAAACAGAGCCATCCCAAACTTTGGGGTGGCTGTGTCTTTTTGATTTTAATTTCCCTAAGCTACAGGACCATAAGTGGAAGTGCCCTAGGCTCTGTTGCTTTGTTTTTTAGATGTTTCAGGAAACACCATACACTTCTCCCGAGTGGCTGTTGGCAAGTTACATCCCGCCCATCAGCATAACAAGGCTCCCAGTTCTCCATGGCCTGTCCTGCCTTTCTGGATTTTACACTTTTTTCAGATGGCCCTTTTGACGGGGGGGAAGTGAGACTTCATTGTAGTGCAGATTTCCTTTGCAAGCTTGCTTGGTTGGCCAAAAAGGGCGTATGCGTTTTTTCCTGAATATATTCAGGAAAAAACGCATACGCCCTTTTTGGCCAAGTGCATCATTGTCGACCTTCTGCCTCTTTTCCTATGCTTTAAATGCAATTCCAGTCTACCTCCTGAAATCGGTTTCCTGCAATTCTGCCCGGCTTTCAAGTCCTCTTGGCAGCCTTACTTCAGTATATTTTTGGATGATAGCTGTCATTTATAACTCTGCAGGTTTGTGAATTACAGTGCCCCTGAGCTCCTTTCTTCAACTCGCTTTCTTGTGAGCTGGCCGCAACACCGCAGGATTGCTTCAGGCCCTAATCTGGTTCCGGCATGGCACGCTGAGCCTTTGGTTAATTCCTCTTCCTGGTGGGAAATGAGAGTTAAATTTTCCCGTCCAGACACCTCCAGCTAGTCTCTCATTGGTTCTCCCTATTCCTGTTCATCTTCCGTGGAATTTGCAAACTGGGCCAAAGAGGAGGTTAAAGGCACTGACTCTCCAAGTCGGGAGAGTGTTAGTAAAGCATCTGGAATGTTGCACCCGAGTACCAGGGGACGAGAACTGAGACATATTTCAACACGTCTCCCGATCACACGGTTGATCATACTCTGGGTTCCACATGCATGTTTTAGCTGAAGGAAGAATCCCTTAAACCTGGAGAGTTGAGACCCGTGGAATGGGTACCATGCAATATGACTTCAAAGGATCTTCATTTGCTCACCAAAACTCTCCAATCCTATCACTGCTGCGTTTTTGCCCCTGTACTCACGATTGATTCACTTTCAGAGACATAGCAATCCATAGGTTTTAAGATACTTACTAGTCAGGTACATTATTAGGCGTTTAATATGGGGTTTTGAGTCCATTTCGTTGAGCAAGGAGTAGCTCTTGTCTATTACATATTTGGCTTAAGGAACTTTATCTGTGCTCATTTCAATCTCTGGTTTTATGCAGCACCCCAACTCACCTTTCCCCTTAAGCAAGCATAAGTTGGTTTTCTAAATTTGGGACCATGTTCTGTTTTGAAATTCAGTTCCTGTGTAGCCAAGTTTACATTCCGTGTATTAGTGATATCTTATGATGTTTCTTTTTCTGTGTGACTTATTTCAGTTAGAATCATCATACCTGAATCCACTCATTATGCTGCTATGGACCTGATGACATAGATGTCATTGCTGAGTGATATTGCATTGTACGTAAGTACCACAACTTCTTTATCCATTTTTCGCTTTATGTGATATTGAACTTGTACCGTAAACGAGTTTCTTGTAAACAGAGCCATCCCAAACTTTGGGGTGGCTGTGTCTTTTTGATTTTAATTTCCCTAAGCTATAGGACCATAAGTGGAAGTGCCCTAGGCTCTGTTGCTTTGTTTTTTAGATGTTTCAGGAAACACCATACACTTCTCCCGAGTGGCTGTTGGCAATTTACATCCCGCCCATCAGCATAACAAGGCTCCCAGTTCTCCATGGCCTGTCCTGCCTTTCTGGATTTTACACTTTTTTCAGATGGCCCTTTTGACGGGGGGGAAGTGAGACTTCATTGTAGTGCAGATTTCCTTTGCAAGCTTGCTTGGTTGACCAAAAAGGGCGTATGCGTTTTTTCCTGAATATATTCAGGAAAAAACGCATACGCCCTTTTTGGCCAAGTGCATCATTGTCGACCTTCTGCCTGTTTTCCTATGCTTTAAATGCAATTCCAGTCTACCTCCTGAAATCGGTTTCCTGCAATTCTGCCCGGCTTTCAAGTCCTCTTGGCAGCCTTACTTCAGTATATTTTTGGATGATAGCTGTCATTTATAACTCTGCAGGTTTGTGAATTACAGTGCCCCTGAGCTCCTTTCTTCAACTCGCTTTCTTGTGAGCTGGCCGCAACACCGCAGGATTGCTTCAGGCCCTAATCTGGTTCCGGCATGGCACGCTGAGCCTTTGGTTAATTCCTCTTCCTGGTGGGAAATGAGAGTTAAATTTTCCCGTCCAGACACCTCCAGCTAGTCTCTCATTGGTTCTCCCTATTCCTGTTCATCTTCCGTGGAATTTGCAAACTGGGCCAAAGAGGAGGTTAAAGGCACTGACTCTCCAAGTCGGGAGAGTGTTAGTAAAGCATCTGGAATGTTGCACCCGAGTACCAGGGGACGAGAACTGAGACATATTTCAACACGTCTCCCGATCACACGGTTGATCATACTCTGGGTTCCACATGCATGTTTTAGCTGAAGGAAGAATCCCTTAAACCTGGAGATTTGAGACCCGTGGAATGGGTACCATGCAATATGACTTCAAAGGGTCTTCATTTGCTCACCAAAACTCTCCAATCCTATCACTGCTGCGTTTTTGCCCCTGTACTCACGATTGATTCACTTTCAGAGACATAGCAATCCATAGGTTTTAAGATACTTACTAGTCAGGTACATTATTAGGCGTTTAATATCGGGTTTTGAGTCCATTTCGTTGAGCAAGGAGTAGCTCTTGTCTATTACATATTTGGCTTAAGGAACTTTATCTGTGCTCATTTCAATCTCTGGTTTTATGCAGCACCCCAACTCACCTTTCCCCTTAAGCAAGCATAAGTTGATTTTCTAAATTTGGGACCATGTTCTGTTTTGAAATTCAGTTCCTGTGTAGCCAAGTTTACATTCCGTGTATTAGTGATATCTTATGATGTTTCTTTTTCTGTGTGACTTATTTAAGTTAGAATCATCATACCTGAATCCACTCATTATACTGCTATGGACCTGATGACATAGATGTCATTGCTGAGTGATATTGCATTGTACGTAAGTACCACAACTTCTTTATCCATTTTTCGCTTTATGCGATATTGAACTTGTACCGTAAACGAGTTTCTTGTAAACAGAGCCATCCCAAACTTTGGGGTGGCTGTGTCTTTTTGATTTTAATTTCCCTAAGCTATAGGACCATAAGTGGAAGTGCCCTAGGCTCTGTTGCTTTGTTTTTTAGATGTTTCAGGAAACACCATACACTTCTCCCGAGTGGCTGTTCGCAATTTACATCCCGCCCATCAGCATAACAAGGCTCCCAGTTCTCCATGGCCTGTCCTGCCTTTCTGGATTTTACACTTTTTTCAGATGGCCCTTTTGACGGGGGGTTAGTGAGACTTCATTGTAGTGCAGATTTCCTTTGCAAGCTTGCTTGGTTGACCAAAAAGGGCGTATGCGTTTTTTCCTGAATATATTCAGGAAAAAACGCATACGCTCTTTTTGGCCAAGTGCATCATTGTCGACCTTCTTCCTCTTTTCCTATGCTTTAAATGCAATTCCAGTCTACCTCCTGAAATCGGTTTCCTGCAATTCTGCCCGGCTTTCAACTCCTCTTGGCAGCCTTACTTCAGTATATTTTTGGATGATAGCTGTCATTTATAACTCTGAAGGTTTGTGAATTACAGTGCCCCTGAGCTCCTTTCTTCAACTCGCTTTCTTGTGAGCTGGCCGCAACACCGCAGGATTGCTTCAGGCCCTAATCTGGTTCCGGCATGGCACGCTGAGCCTTTGGTTAATTCCTCTTCCTGGTGGGAAATGAGAGTTAAATTTTCCCGTCCAGACACCTCCAGCTAGTCTCTCATTGGTTCTCCCTATTCCTGTTCATCTTCTGCGGAATTTGCAAACTGGGCCAAACAGGAGGTTAAAGGCACTGACTCTCCAAGTCGGGAGAGTGTTAGTAAAGCATCTGGAATGTTGCACCCGAGTACCAGGGGACGAGAACTGAGACATATTTCAACACGTCTCCCGATCACACGGTTGATCATACTCTGGGTTCCACATGCATGTTTTAGCTGAAGGAAGAATCCCTTAAACCTGGAGAGTTGAGACCCGTGGAATGGGTACCATGCAATATGACTTCAAAGGGTCTTCATTTGCTCACCAAAACTCTCCAATCCTATCACTGCTGCGTTTTTGCCCCTGTACTCACGATTGATTCACTTTCAGAGACATAGCAATCCATAGGTTTTAAGATACTTAGTAGTCAGGTACATTATTAGGCGTTTAATATGGGGTTTTGAGTCCATTTCGTTGAGCAAGGAGTAGCTCTTGTCTATTACATATTTGGCTTAAGGAACTTTATCTGTGCTCATTTCAATCTCTGGTTTTATGCAGCACCCCAACTCACCTTTCCCCTTAAGCAAGCATAAGTTGGTTTTCTAAATTTGGGACCATGTTCTGTTTTGAAATTCAGTTCCTGTGTAGCCAAGTTTACATTCCGTGTATTAGTGATATCTTATGATGTTTCTTTTTCTGTGTGACTTATTTCAGTTAGAATCATCATACCTGAATCCACTCATTATGCTGCTATGGGCTTGATGACATAGATGTCATTGCTGAGTGATATTGCATTGTACGTAAGTACCACAACTTCTTTATCCATTTTTCGCTTTATGCGATATTGAACTTGTACCGTAAACGAGTTTCTTGTAAACAGAGCCATTCCAAACTTTGGGGTGGCTGTGTCTTTTTGATTTTAATTTCCCTAAGCTATAGGACCATAAGTGGAAGTGCCCTAGGCTCTGTTGCTTTGTTTTTTAGATGTTTCAGGAAACACCATACACTTCTCCCGAGTGGCTGTTGGCAATTTACATCCCGCCCATCAGAATAACAAGGCTCCCAGTTCTCCATGGCCTGTCCTGCCTTTCTGGATTTTACACTTTTTTCAGATGGCCCTTTTGACGGGGCGGGGGGGGAGTGAGACTTCATTGTAGTGCAGATTTCCTTTGCAAGCTTGCTTGGGTGGCCAAAAAGGGCGTATGCGTTTTTTCCTGAATATATTCAGGAAAAAACGCATACGCCCTTTTTGGCCAAGTGCATCATTGTCGACCTTCTGCCTCTTTTCCTATGCTTTAAATGCAATTCCAGTCTACCTCCTGAAATCGGTTTCCTGCAATTCTGCCCGGCTTTCAAGTCCTCTTGGCAGCCTTACTTCAGTATATTTTTGGATGATAGCTGTCATTTATAACTCTGCAGGTTTGTGAATTACAGTGCCCCTGAGCTCCTTTCTTCAACTCGCTTTCTTGTGAGCTGGCCGCAACACCGCAGGATTGCTTCAGGCCCTAATCTGGTTCCGGCATGGCACGCTGAGCCTTTGGTTAATTCCTCTTCCTGGTGGGAAATGAGAGTTAAATTTTCCCGTCCAGACACCTCCAGCTAGTCTCTCATTGGTTCTCCCTATTCCTGTTCATCTTCCGTGGAATTTGCAAACTGGGCCAAACAGGAGGTTAAAGGCACTGACTCTCCAAGTCGGGAGAGTGTTAGTAAAGCATCTGGAATGTTGCACCCGAGTACCAGGGGACGAGAACTGAGACATATTTCAACACGTCTCCCGATAACATGGTTGATCATACTCTGGGTTCCACATGCATGTTTTAGCTGAAGGAAGAATCCCTTAAACCTGGAGAGTTGAGACCCGTGGAATGGGTACCATGCAATATGACTTCAAAGGGTCTTCATTTGCTCACCAAAACTCTCCAATCCTATCACTGCTGCGTTTTTGCCCCTGTACTCACGATTGATTCACTTTCAGAGACATAGCAATCCATAGGTTTTAAGATACTTACTAGTCAGGTACATTATTAGGCGTTTAATATGGGGTTTTGAGTCCATTTCGTTGAGCAAGGAGTAGCTCTTGTCTATTACATATTTGGCTTAAGGAACTTTATCTGTGCTCATTTCAATCTCTGGTTTTATGCAGCACCCCAACTCACCTTTCCCCTTAAGCAAGCATAAGTTGATTTTCTAAATTTGGGACCATGTTCTGTTTTGAAATTCAGTTCCTGTGTAGCCAAGTTTACATTCCGTGTATTAGTGATATCTTATGATGTTTCTTTTTCTGTGTGACTTATTTCAGTTAGAATCATCATACCTGAATCCACTCATTATGCTGCTATGGACCTGATGACATAGATGTCATTGCTGAGTGATATTGCATTGTACGTAAGTACCACAACTTCTTTATCCATTTTTCGCTTTATGCGATATTGAACTTGTACCGTAAACGAGTTTCTTGTAAACAGAGCCATCCCAAACTTTGGGGTGGCTGTGTCTTTTTGATTTTAATTTCCCTAAGCTATAGGACCATAAGTGGAAGTGCCCTAGGCTCTGTTGCTTTGTTTTTTAGATGTTTCAGGAAACACCATACACTTCTCCCAAGTGGCTGTTGGCAATTTACATCCCGCCCATCAGCATAACAAGGCTCCCAGTTCTCCATGGCCTGTCCTGCCTTTCTGGATTTTACACTTTTTTCAGATGGCCCTTTTGACGGGGGTGGGGGGGAGTGAGACTTCATTGTAGTGCAGATTTCCTTTGCAAGCTTGCTTGGTTGGCCAAAAAGGGCGTATGCGTTTTTTCCTGAATATATTCAGGAAAAAACGCATACGCCCTTTTTGGCCAAGTGCATCATTGTCGACCTTCTGCCTCTTTTCCTATGCTTTAAATGCAATTCCAGTCTACCTCCTGAAATCGGTTTCCTGCAATTCTGCCCGGCTTTCAAGTCCTCTTGGCAGCCTTACTTCAGTATATTTTTGGATGATAGCTGTCATTTATAACTCTGCAGGTTTGTGAATTACAGTGCCCCTGAGCTACTTTCTTCAACTCGCTTTCTTGTGAGCTGGCCGCAACACCGCAGGATTGCTTCAGGCCCTAATCTGGTTCCGGCATGGCACGCTGAGCCTTTGGTTAATTCCTCTTCCTGGTGGGAAATGAGAGTTAAATTTTCCCGTCCAGACACCTCCAGCTAGTCTCTCATTGGTTCTCCCTATTCCTGTTCATCTTCCGCGGAATTTGCAAACTGGGCCAAACAGGAGGTTAAAGGCACTGACTCTCCAAGTCGGGAGAGTGTTAGTAAAGCTTCTGGAATGTTGCACCCGAGTACCAGGGGACGAGAACTGAGACATATTTCAACACGTCTCCCGATCACACGGTTGATCATACTCTGGGTTCCACATGCATGTTTTAGCTGAAGGAAGAATCCCTTAAACCTGGAGAGTTGAGACCCGTGGAATGGGTACCATGCAATATGACTTCAAAGGGTCTTCATTTGCTCACCAAAACTCTCCAATCCTATCACTGCTGCGTTTTTGCCCCTGTACTCACGATTGATTCACTTTCAGAGACATAGCAATCCATAGGTTTTAAGATACTTACTAGTCAGGTACATTATTAGGCGTTTAATATGGGGTTTTGAGTCCATTTCGTTGAGCAAGGAGTAGCTCTTGTCTATTACATATTTGGCTTAAGGAACTTTATCTGTGCTCATTTCAATCTCTGGTTTTATGCAGCACCCCAACTCACCTTTCCCCTTAAGCAAGCATAAGTTGGTTTTCTAAATTTGGGACCATGTTCTGTTTTGAAATCCAGTTCCTGTGTAGCCAAGTTTACATTCCGTGTATTAGTGATATCTTATGATGTTTCTTTTTCTGTGTGACTTATTTCAGTTAGAATCATCATACCTGAATCCACTCATTATGCTGCTATGGGCCTGATGACATAGATGTCATTGCTGAGTGATATTGCATTGTACGTAAGTACCACAACTTCTTTATCCATTTTGCGCTTTATGCGATATTGAACTTGTACCGTAAACGAGTTTCTTGTAAACAGAGCCATCCCAAACTTTGGGGTGGCTGTGTCTTTTTGATTTTAATTTCCCTAAGCTATAGGACCATAAGTGGAAGTGTCCTAGGCTCTGTTGCTTTGTTTTTTAGATGTTTCAGGAAACACCATACACTTCTCCCGAGTGGCTGTTGGCAAGTTACATCCCGCCCATCAGCATAACAAGGCTCCCAGTTCTCCATGGCCTGTCCTGCCTTTCTGGATTTTACACTTTTTTCAGATGGCCCTTTTGACGGGGGGGGAAGTGAGACTTCATTGTAGTGCAGATTTCCTTTGCAAGCTTGCTTGGTTGGCCAAAAAGGGCGTATGCGTTTTTTCCTGAATATATTCAGGAAAAAACGCATACGCCCTTTTTGGCCAAGTGCATCATTGTCGACCTTCTGCCTCTTTTCCTATGCTTTAAATGCAATTCCAGTCTACCTCCTGAAATCGGTTTCCTGCAATTCTGCCCGGCTTTCAAGTCCTCTTGGCAGCCTTACTTCAGTATATTTTTGGATGATAGCTGTCATTTATACCTCTGCAGGTTTTTGAATTACAGTGCCCCTGAGCTCCTTTCTTCAACTCGCTTTCTTGTGAGCTGGCCGCAACACCGCAGGATTGCTTCAGGCCCTAATCTGGTTCCGGCATGGCACGCTGAGCCTTTGGTTAATTCCTCTTCCTGGTGGGAAATGAGAGTTAAATTTTCCCGTCCAGACACCTCCAGCTAGTCTCTCATTGGTTCTCCCTATTCCTGTTCATCTTCCGTGGAATTTGCAAACTGGGCCAAAGAGGAGGTTAAAGGCACTGACTCTCCAAGTCGGGAGAGTGTTAGTAAAGCATCTGGAATGTTGCACCCGAGTACCAGGGGACGAGAACTGAGACATATTTCAACACGTCTCCCGATCACACGGTTGATCATACTCTGGGTTCCACATGCATGTTTTAGCTGAAGGAAGAATCCCTTAAACCTGGAGAGTTGAGACCCGTGGAATGGGTACCATGCAATATGACTTCAAAGGGTCTTCATTTGCTCACCAAAACTCTCCAATCCTATCACTGCTGCGTTTTTGCCCCTGTACTCACGATTGATTCACTTTCAGAGACATAGCAATCCATAGGTTTTAAGATACTTACTAGTCAGGTACATTATTAGGCGTTTAATATGGGGTTTTGAGTCCATTTCGTTGAGCAAGGAGTAGCTCTTGTCTATTACATATTTGGCTTAAGGAACTTTATCTGTGCTCATTTCAATCTCTGGTTTTATGCAGCACCCCAACTCACCTTTCCCCTTAAGCAAGCATAAGTTGATTTTCTAAATTTGGGACCATGTTCTGTTTTGAAATTCAGTTCCTGTGTAGCCAAGTTTACATTCCGTGTATTAGTGATATCTTATGATGTTTCTTTTTCTGTGTGACTTATTTCAGTTAGAATCATCATACCTGAATCCACTCATTATGCTGCTATGGACCTGATGACATAGATGTCATTGCTGAGTGATATTGCATTGTACGTAAGTACCACAACTTCTTTATCCATTTTTCGCTTTATGCGATATTGAACTTGTACCGTAAACGAGTTTCTTGTAAACAGAGCCATCCCAAACTTTGGGGTGGCTGTGTCTTTTTGATTTTAATTTCCCTAAGCTATAGGACCATAAGTGGAAGTGCCCTAGGCTCTGTTGCTTTGTTTTTTAGATGTTTCAGGAAACACCATACACTTCTCCCGAGTGGCTGTTGGCAATTTACATCCCGCCCATCAGCATAACAAGGCTCCCAGTTCTCCATGGCCTGTCCTGCCTTTCTGGATTTTACACTTTTTTCAGATGGCCCTTTTGACGGGGGGGAAGTGAGACTTCATTGTAGTGCAGATTTCCTTTGCAAGCTTGCTTGGTTGACCAAAAAGTGCGTATGCGTTTTTTCCTGAATATATTCAGGAAAAAACGCATACGCCCTTTTTGGCCAAGTGCATCATTGTCGACCTTCTGCCTCTTTTCCTATGCTTTAAATGCAATTCCAGTCTACCTCCTGAAATCGGTTTCCTGCAATTCTGCCCGGCTTTCAAGTCCTCTTGGCAGCCTTACTTCAGTATATTGGATGATAGCTGTCATTTATAACTCTGCAGGTTTGTGAATTACAGTGCCCCTGAGCTCCTTTCTTCAACTCGCTTTCTTGTGAGCTGGCCGCAACACCGCAGGATTGCCTTCAGGCCCTAATCTGGTTCCGGCATGGGCACGCTGAGCCTTTGGTTAATTCCTCTTCCTGGTGGGAAATGAGAGTTAAATTTTCCCGTCCAGACACCTCCAGCTAGTCTCTCATTGGTTCTCCCTATTCCTGTTCATCTTCCGCGGAATTTGCAAACTGGGCCAAACAGGAGGTTAAAGGCACTGACTCTCCAAGTCGGGCGAGTGTTAGTAAAGCATCTGGAATGTTGTACCCGAGTACCAGGGGACAAAGAACTGAGACATATTTCAACACGTCTCCGATCACACGGTTGATCATACTCTGGGTTCCACATGCATGTTTTAGCTGAAGGAAGAATCCCTTAAACCTGGAGATTTGAGACCCGTGGAATGGGTACCATGCAATATGACTTCAAAGGGTCTTCATTTGCTCACCAAAACTCTCCAATCCTATCACTGCTGCGTTTTGCCCTGTACTCACGATTGATTCACTTTCAGAGGACATAGCAATTCCATAGGTTTTAAGATACTTACTAGTCAGGTACATTATTAGGCGTTTAATATGGGGTTTTTGAGTCCATTTCGTTGAGCAAGGAGTAGCTCTTGTCTATTACATATTTGGCTTAAGGAACTTTATCTGTGCTCATTTCAATCTCTGGTTTTATGCAGCACCCCAACTCACCTTTCCCCTTAAGCAAGCATAAGTTGGTTTTCTAAATTTGGGACCATGTTCTTGTTTTGAAATTCAGTTCCTGTGTAGCCAAGTTTACATTCCGTGTATTAGTGATATCTTATGATGTTTCTTTTTCTGTGTGACTTATTTCAGTTAGAATCATCATACCTGAATCCACTCATTATGCTGCTATGGGCCTGATGACATAGATGTCATTGCTGAGTGATATTGCATTGTACGTAAGTACCACAACTTCTTTATCCATTTTCGCTTTATGCGATATTGAACTTGTACCGTAAACGAGTTTCTTGTAACAGAGCCATCCCAAACTTTGGGCTGGCTGTGTCTTTTTGATTTTAATTTCCCTAAGCTACAGGACCATAAGTGGAAGTGCCCTAGGCTCTGTTTGCTTTGTTTTTTAGATGTTTCAGGAAACACCATACACTTCTCCGGAGTGGCTGTTGGCAATTTACATCCCGCCCATCAGCATAACAAGGCTCCCAGTTCTCCATGGTCTGTCCTGCCTTTCTGGATTTTACACTTTTTTCAGATGGCCCTTTTGACGGGGGTGGGGGAGTGAGACTTCATTGTAGTGCAGATTTCCTTTGCAAGCTTGCTTGGTTGGCCAAAAAGGGCGTATGCGTTTTTTCCTGAATATATTCAGGAAAAAACGCATACGCCCTTTTTGGCCAAGTGCATCATTGTCGACCTTCTGCCTCTTTTCCTATGCTTTAAATGCAATTCCAGTCTACCTCCTGAAATCGGTTTCCTGCAATTCTGCCCGGCTTTCAAGTCCTCTTGGCAGCCTTACTTCAGTATATTTTTGGATGATAGCTGTCATTTATAACTCTGCAGGTTTGTGAATTACAGTGCCCCTGAGCTCCTTTCTTCAACTCGCTTTCTTGTGAGCTGGCCGCAACACCGCAGGATTGCTTCAGGCCCTAATCTGGTTCCGGCATGGCACGCTGAGCCTTTGGTTAATTCCTCTTCCTGGTGGGAAATGAGAGTTAAATTTTCCCGTCCAGACACCTCCAGCTAGTCTCTCATTGGTTCTCCCTATTCCTGTTCATCTTCCGCGGAATTTGCAAACTGGGCCAAACAGGAGGTTAAAGGCACTGACTCTCCAAGTCGGGAGAGTGTTAGTAAAGCTTCTGGAATGTTGCACCCGAGTACCAGGGGACGAGAACTGAGACATATTGGAACACGTCTCCCGATCACACGGTTGATCATACTCTGGGTTCCACATGCATGTTTTAGCTGAAGGAAGAATCCCTTAAACCTGGAGAGTTGAGACCCGTGGAATGGGTACCATGCAATATGACTTCAAAGGGTCTTCATTTGCTCACCAAAACTCTCCAATCCTATCACTGCTGCGTTTTTGCCCCTGTACTCACGATTGATTCACTTTCAGAGACATAGCAATCCATAGGTTTTAAGATACTTACTAGTCAGGTACATTATTAGGCGTTTAATATGGGGTTTTGAGTCCATTTCGTTGAGCAAGGAGTAGCTCTTGTCTATTACATATTTGGCTTAAGGAACTTTATCTGTGCTCATTTCAATCTCTGGTTTTATGCAGCACCCCAACTCACCTTTCCCCTTAAGCAAGCATAAGTTGGTTTTCTAAATTTGGGACCATGTTCTGTTTTGAAATCCAGTTCCTGTGTAGCCAAGTTTACATTCCGTGTATTAGTGATATCTTATGATGTTTCTTTTTCTGTGTGACTTATTTCAGTTAGAATCATCATACCTGAATCCACTCATTATGCTGCTATGGGCCTGATGACATAGATGTCATTGCTGAGTGATATTGCATTGTACGTAAGTACCACAACTTCTTTATCCATTTTGCGCTTTATGCGATATTGAACTTGTACCGTAAACGAGTTTCTTGTAAACAGAGCCATCCCAAACTTTGGGGTGGCTGTGTCTTTTTGATTTTAATTTCCCTAAGCTATAGGACCATAAGTGGAAGTGCCCTAGGCTCTGTTGCTTTGTTTTTTAGATGTTTCAGGAAACACCATACACTTCTCCCGAGTGGCTGTTGGCAAGTTACATCCCGCCCATCAGCATAACAAGGCTCCCAGTTCTCCATGGCCTGTCCTGCCTTTCTGGATTTTACACTTTTTTCAGATGGCCCTTTTGACGGGGGGGGGAAGTGAGACTTCATTGTAGTGCAGATTTCCTTTGCAAGCTTGCTTGGTTGGCCAAAAAGGGCGTATGCGTTTTTTCCTGAATATATTCAGGAAAAAACGCATACGCCCTTTTTGGCCAAGTGCATCATTGTCGACCTTCTGCCTCTTTTCCTATGCTTTAAATGCAATTCCAGTCTACCTCCTGAAATCGGTTTCCTGCAATTCTGCCCGGCTTTCAAGTCCTCTTGGCAGCCTTACTTCAGTATATTTTTGGATGATAGCTGTCATTTATAACTCTGCAGGTTTGTGAATTACAGTGCCCCTGAGCTCCTTTCTTCAACTCGCTTTCTTGTGAGCTGGCCGCAACACCACAGGATTGCTTCAGGCCCTAATCTGGTTCCGGCATGGCACGCTGAGCCTTTGGTTAATTCCTCTTCCTGGTGGGAAATGAGAGTTAAATTTTCCCGTCCAGACACCTCCAGCTAGTCTCTCATTGGTTCTCCCTATTCCTGTTCATCTTCCGTGGAATTTGCAAACTGGGCCAAAGAGGAGGTTAAAGGCACTGACTCTCCAAGTCGGGAGAGTGTTAGTAAAGCATCTGGAATGTTGTACCCGAGTACCAGGGGACGAGAACTGAGACATATTTCAACACGTCTCCCGATAACACGGTTGATCATACTCTGGGTTCCACATGCATGTTTTAGCTGAAGGAAGAATCCCTTAAACCTGGAGAGTTGAGACCCGTGGAATGGGTACCATGCAATATGATTTCAAAGGGTCTTCATTTGCTCACCAAAACTCTCCAATCCTATCACTGCTGCGTTTTTGCCCCTGTACTCACGATTGATTCACTTTCAGAGACATAGCAATCCATAGGTTTTAAGATACTTACTAGTCAGGTACATTATTAGGCGTTTAATATGGGGTTTTGAGTCCATTTCGTTGAGCAAGGAGTAGCTCTTGTCTATTACATATTTGGCTTAAGGAACTTTATCTTTGCTCATTTCAATCTCTGGTTTTATGCAGCACCCCAACTCACCTTTCCCCTTAAGCAAGCATAAGTTGATTTTCTAAATTTGGGACCATGTTCTGTTTTGAAATTCAGTTCCTGTGTAGCCAAGTTTACATTCCGTGTATTAGTGATATCTTATGATGTTTCTTTTTCTGTGTGACTTATTTCAGTTAGAATCATCATACCTGAATCCACTCATTATGCTGCTATGGGCCTGATGACATAGATGTCATTGCTGAGTGATATTGCATTGTACGTAATTACCACAACTTCTTTATCCATTTTTCGCTTTATGCGATATTGAACTTGTACCGTAAACGAGTTTCTTGTAAACAGAGCCATCCCAAACTTTGGGGTGGCTGTGTCTTTTTGATTTTAATTTCCCTAAGCTATAGGACCATAAGTGGAAGTGCCCTAGGCTCTGTTGCTTTGTTTTTTAGATGTTTCAGGAAACACCATACACTTCTCCGGAGTGGCTGTTGGCAATTTACATCCCGCCCATCAGCATAACAAGGCTCCCAGTTCTCCATGGCCTGTCCTGCCTTTCTGGATTTTACACTTTTTTCAGATGGCCCTTTTGACGGGGGGGGGTGGGGAGTGAGACTTCATTGTAGTGCAGATTTCCTTTGCAAGCTTGCTTGGTTGGCCAAAAAGGGCGTATGCGTTTTTTCCTGAATATATTCAGGAAAAAACGCATACGCCCTTTTTGGCCAAGTGCATCATTGTCGACCTTCTGCCTCTTTTCCTATGCTTTAAATGCAATTCCAGTCTACCTCCTGAAATCGGTTTCCTGCAATTCTGCCCGGCTTTCAAGTCCTCTTGGCAGCCTTACTTCAGTATATTTTTGGATGATAGCTGTCATTTATAACTCTGCAGGTTTGTGAATTACAGTGCCCCTGAGCTCCTTTCTTCAACTCGCTTTCTTGTGAGCTGGCCGCAACACCGCAGGATTGCTTCAGGCCCTAATCTGGTTCCGGCATGGCACGCTGAGCCTTTGGTTAATTCCTCTTCCTGGTGGGAAATGAGAGTTAAATTTTCCCGTCCAGACACCTCCAGCTAGTCTCTCATTGGTTCTCCCTATTCCTGTTCATCTTCCGCGGAATTTGCAAACTGGGCCAAACAGGAGGTTAAAGGCACTGACTCTCCAAGTCGGGAGAGTGTTAGTAAAGCATCTGGAATGTTGCACCCGAGTACCAGGGGACGAGAACTGAGACATATTTCAACACGTCTCCCGATCACACGGTTGATCATACTCTGGGTTCCACATGCATGTTTTAGCTGAAGGAAGAATCCCTTAAACCTGGAGATTTGAGACCCGTGGAATGGGTACCATGCAATATGACTTCAAAGGGTCTTCATTTGCTCACCAAAACTCTCCAATCCTATCACTGCTGCGTTTTTGCCCCTGTACTCACGATTGATTCACTTTCAGAGACATAGCAATCCATAGGTTTTAAGATACTTAGTAGTCAGGTACATTATTAGGCGTTTAATATGGGGTTTTGAGTCCATTTCGTTGAGCAAGGAGTAGCTCTTGTCTATTACATATTTGGCTTAAGGAACTTTATCTGTGCTCATTTCAATCTCTGGTTTTATGCAGCACCCCAACTCACCTTTCCCCTTAAGCAAGCATAAGTTGGTTTTCTAAATTTGGGACCATGTTCTGTTTTGAAATTCAGTTCCTGTGTAGCCAAGTTTACATTCCGTGTATTAGTGATATCTTATGATGTTTCTTTTTCTGTGTGACTTATTTCAGTTAGAATCATCATACCTGAATCCACTCATTATGCTGCTATGGGCTTGATGACATAGATGTCATTGCTGAGTGATATTGCATTGTATGTAAGTACCACAACTTCTTTATCCATTTTTCGCTTTATGCGATATTGAACATGTACCGTAAACGAGTTTCTTGTAAACAGAGCCATCCCAAACTTTGGGGTGGCTGTGTCTTTTTGATTTTAATTTCCCTAAGCTATAGGACCATAAGTGGAAGTGCCCTAGGCTCTGTTGCTTTGTTTTTTAGATGTTTCAGGAAACACCATACACTTCTCCCGAGTGGCTGTTGGCAAGTTACATCCCACCCATCAGCATAACAAGGCTCCCAGTTCTCCATGGCCTGTCCTGCCTTTCTGGATTTTACACTTTTTTCAGATGGCCCTTTTGACGGGGGGGAAGTGAGACTTCATTGTAGTGCAGATTTCCTTTGCAAGCTTGCTTGGTTGGCCAAAAAGGGCGTATGCGTTTTTTCCTGAATATATTCAGGAAAAAACGCATACGCCCTTTTTGGCCAAGTGCATCATTGTCGACCTTCTGCCTGTTTTCCTATGCTTTAAATGCAATTCCAGTCTACCTCCTGAAATCGGTTTCCTGCAATTCTGCCCGGCTTTCAAGTCCTCTTGGCAGCCTTACTTCAGTATATTTTTGGATGATAGCTGTCATTTATAACTCTGCAGGTTTGTGAATTACAGTGCCCCTGAGCTCCTTTCTTCAACTCGCTTTCTTGTGAGCTGGCCGCAACACCGCAGGATTGCTTCAGGCCCTAATCTGGTTCCGGCATGGCACGCTGAGCCTTTGGTTAATTCCTCTTCCTGGTGGGAAATGAGAGTTAAATTTTCCCGTCCAGACACCTCCAGCTAGTCTCTCATTGGTTCTCCCTATTCCTGTTCATCTTCCGTGGAATTTGCAAACTGGGCCAAAGAGGAGGTTAAAGGCACTGACTCTCCAAGTCGGGAGAGTGTTAGTAAAGCATCTGGAATGTTGCACCCGAGTACCAGGGGACGAGAACTGAGACATATTTCAACACGTCTCCCGATCACACGGTTGATCATACTCTGGGTTCCACATGCATGTTTTAGCTGAAGGAAGAATCCCTTAAACCTGGAGAGTTGAGACCCGTGGAATGGGTACCATGCAATATGACTTCAAAGGATCTTCATTTGCTCACCAAAACTCTCCAATCCTATCACTGCTGCGTTTTTGCCCCTGTACTCACGATTGATTCACTTTCAGAGACATAGCAATCCATAGGTTTTAAGATACTTACTAGTCAGGTACATTATTAGGCGTTTAATATGGGGTTTTGAGTCCATTTCGTTGAGCAAGGAGTAGCTCTTGTCTATTACATATTTGGCTTAAGGAACTTTATCTGTGCTCATTTCAATCTCTGGTTTTATGCAGCACCCCAACTCACCTTTCCCCTTAAGCAAGCATAAGTTGGTTTTCTAAATTTGGGACCATGTTCTGTTTTGAAATTCAGTTCCTGTGTAGCCAAGTTTACATTCCGTGTATTAGTGATATCTTATGATGTTTCTTTTTCTGTGTGACTTATTTCAGTTAGAATCATCATACCTGAATCCACTCATTATGCTGCTATGGACCTGATGACATAGATGTCATTGCTGAGTGATATTGCATTGTACGTAAGTACCACAACTTCTTTATCCATTTTTCGCTTTATGCGATATTGAACTTGTACCGTAAACGAGTTTCTTGTAAACAGAGCCATCCCAAACTTTGGGGTGGCTGTGTCTTTTTGATTTTAATTTCCCTAAGCTATAGGACCATAAGTGGAAGTGCCCTAGGCTCTGTTGCTTTGTTTTTTAGATGTTTCAGGAAACACCATACACTTCTCCCGAGTGGCTGTTGGCAATTTACATCCCGCCCATCAGCATAACAAGGCTCCCAGTTCTCCATGGCCTGTCCTGCCTTTCTGGATTTTACACTTTTTTCAGATGGCCCTTTTGACGGGGGGTTAGTGAGACTTCATTGTAGTGCAGATTTCCTTTGCAAGCTTGCTTGGTTGACCAAAAAGGGCGTATGCGTTTTTTCCTGAATATATTCAGGAAAAAACGCATACGCTCTTTTTGGCCAAGTGCATCATTGTCGACCTTCTTCCTCTTTTCCTATGCTTTAAATGCAATTCCAGTCTACCTCCTGAAATCGGTTTCCTGCAATTCTGCCCGGCTTTCAACTCCTCTTGGCAGCCTTACTTCAGTATATTTTTGGATGATAGCTGTCATTTATAACTCTGAAGGTTTGTGAATTACAGTGCCCCTGAGCTCCTTTCTTCAACTCGCTTTCTTGTGAGCTGGCCGCAACACCGCAGGATTGCTTCAGGCCCTAATCTGGTTCCGGCATGGCACGCTGAGCCTTTGGTTAATTCCTCTTCCTGGTGGGAAATGAGAGTTAAATTTTCCCGTCCAGACACCTCCAGCTAGTCTCTCATTGGTTCTCCCTATTCCTGTTCATCTTCTGCGGAATTTGCAAACTGGGCCAAACAGGAGGTTAAAGGCACTGACTCTCCAAGTCGGGAGAGTGTTAGTAAAGCATCTGGAATGTTGCACCCGAGTACCAGGGGACGAGAACTGAGACATATTTCAACACGTCTCCCGATCACACGGTTGATCATACTCTGGGTTCCACATGCATGTTTTAGCTGAAGGAAGAATCCCTTAAACCTGGAGAGTTGAGACCCGTGGAATGGGTACCATGCAATATGACTTCAAAGGGTCTTCATTTGCTCACCAAAACTCTCCAATCCTATCACTGCTGCGTTTTTGCCCCTGTACTCACGATTGATTCACTTTCAGAGACATAGCAATCCATAGGTTTTAAGATACTTAGTAGTCAGGTACATTATTAGGCGTTTAATATGGGGTTTTGAGTCCATTTCGTTGAGCAAGGAGTAGCTCTTGTCTATTACATATTTGGCTTAAGGAACTTTATCTGTGCTCATTTCAATCTCTGGTTTTATGCAGCACCCCAACTCACCTTTCCCCTTAAGCAAGCATAAGTTGGTTTTCTAAATTTGGGACCATGTTCTGTTTTGAAATTCAGTTCCTGTGTAGCCAAGTTTACATTCCGTGTATTAGTGATATCTTATGATGTTTCTTTTTCTGTGTGACTTATTTCAGTTAGAATCATCATACCTGAATCCACTCATTATGCTGCTATGGGCTTGATGACATAGATGTCATTGCTGAGTGATATTGCATTGTACGTAAGTACCACAACTTCTTTATCCATTTTTCGCTTTATGCGATATTGAACTTGTACCGTAAACGAGTTTCTTGTAAACAGAGCCATCCCAAACTTTGGGGTGGCTGTGTCTTTTTGATTTTAATTTCCCTAAGCTATAGGACCATAAGTGGAAGTGCCCTAGGCTCTGTTGCTTTGTTTTTTAGATGTTTCAGGAAACACCATACACTTCTCCCGAGTGGCTGTTGGCAATTTACATCCCGCCCATCAGCATAACAAGGCTCCCAGTTCTCCATGGCCTGTCCTGCCTTTCTGGATTTTACACTTTTTTCAGATGGCCCTTTTGACGGGGCGGGGGGGGGAGTGAGACTTCATTGTAGTGCAGATTTCCTTTGCAAGCTTGCTTGGGTGGCCAAAAAGGGCGTATGCGTTTTTTCCTGAATATATTCAGGAAAAAACGCATACGCCCTTTTTGGCCAAGTGCATCATTGTCGACCTTCTGCCTCTTTTCCTATGCTTTAAATGCAATTCCAGTCTCCCTCCTGAAATCGGTTTCCTGCAATTCTGCCCGGCTTTCAAGTCCTCTTGGCAGCCTTACTTCAGTATATTTTTGGATGATAGCTGTCATTTATAACTCTGCAGGTTTGTGAATTACAGTGCCCCTGAGCTCCTTTCTTCAACTCGCTTTCTTGTGAGCTGGCCGCAACACCGCAGGATTGCTTCAGGCCCTAATCTGGTTCCGGCATGGCACGCTGAGCCTTTGGTTAATTCCTCTTCCTGGTGGGAAATGAGAGTTAAATTTTCCCGTCCAGACACCTCCAGCTAGTCTCTCATTGGTTCTCCCTATTCCTGTTCATCTTCCGCGGAATTTGCAAACTGGGCCAAACAGGAGGTTAAAGGCACTGACTCTCCAAGTCGGGAGAGTGTTAGTAAAGCATCTGGAATGTTGCACCCGAGTACCAGGGGACGAGAACTGAGACATATTTCAACACGTCTCCCGATCACACGGTTGATCATACTCTGGGTTCCACATGCATGTTTTAGCTGAAGGAAGAATCCCTTAAACCTGGAGATTTGAGACCCGTGGAATGGGTACCATGCAATATGACTTCAAAGGGTCTTCATTTGCTCACCAAAACTCTCCAATCCTATCACTGCTGCGTTTTTGCCCCTGTACTCACGATTGATTCACTTTCAGAGACATAGCAATCCATAGGTTTTAAGATACTTAGTAGTCAGGTACATTATTAGGCGTTTAATATGGGGTTTTGAGTCCATTTCGTTGAGCAAGGAGTAGCTCTTGTCTATTACATATTTGGCTTAAGGAACTTTATCTGTGCTCATTTCAATCTCTGGTTTTATGCAGCACCCCAACTCACCTTTCCCCTTAAGCAAGCATAAGTTGGTTTTCTAAATTTGGGACCATGTTCTGTTTTGAAATTCAGTTCCTGTGTAGCCAAGTTTACATTCCGTGTATTAGTGATATCTTATGATGTTTCTTTTTCTGTGTGACTTATTTCAGTTAGAATCATCATACCTGAATCCACTCATTATGCTGCTATGGGCCTGATGACATAGATGTCATTTCTGAGTGATATTGCATTGTATGTAAGTACCACAACTTCTTTATCCATTTTTCGCTTTATGCGATATTGAACTTGTACCGTAAACGAGTTTCTTGTAAACAGAGCCATCCCAAACTTTGGGGTGGCTGTGTCTTTTTGATTTTAATTTCCCTAAGCTACAGGACCATAAGTGGAAGTGCCCTAGGCTCTGTTGCTTTGTTTTTTAGATGTTTCAGGAAACACCATACACTTCTCCGGAGTGGCTGTTGGCAATTTACATCCCGCCCATCAGCATAACAAGGCTCCCAGTTCTCCATGGCCTGTCCTGCCTTTCTGGATTTTACACTTTTTTCAGATGGCCCTTTTGACGGGGGGGGGAAGTGAGACTTCATTGTAGTGCAGATTTCCTTTGCAAGCTTGCTTGGTTGGCCAAAAAGGGCGTATGCGTTTTTACCTGAATATATTCAGGAAAAAACGCATACGCCCTTTTTGGCCAAGTGCATCATTGTCGACCTTCTGCCTCTTTTCCTATGCTTTAAATGCAATTCCAGTCTACCTCCTGAAATCGGTTTCCTGCAATTCTGCCCGGCTTTCAAGTCCTCTTGGCAGCCTTACTTCAGTATATTTTTGGATGATAGCTGTCATTTATAACTCTGCAGGTTTGTGAATTACAGTGCCCCTGAGCTCCTTTCTTCAACTCGCTTTCTTGTGAGCTGGCCGCAACACCGCATGATTGCTTCAGGCCCTAATCTGGTTCCGGCATGGCACGCTGAGCCTTTGGTTAATTCCTCTTCCTGGTGGGAAATGAGAGTTAAATTTTCCCGTCCAGACACCTCCAGCTAGTCTCTCATTGGTTCTCCCTATTCCTGTTCATCTTCCGCGGAATTTGCAAACTGGGCCAAACAGGAGGTTAAAGGCACTGACTCTCCAAGTCGGGAGAGTGTTAGTAAAGCATCTGGAATGTTGCACCCGAGTACCAGGGGACGAGAACTGAGACATATTTCAACACGTCTCCCGATCACACGGTTGATCATACTCTGGGTTCCACATGCATGTTTTAGCTGAAGGAAGAATCCCTTAAACCTGGAGAGTTGAGACCCGTGGAATGGGTACCATGCAATATGACTTCAAAGGGTCTTCATTTGCTCACCAAAACTCTCCAATCCTATCACTGCTGCGTTTTTGCCCCTGTACTCACGATTGATTCACTTTCAGAGACATAGCAATCCATAGGTTTTAAGATACTTACTAGTCAGGTACATTATTAGGCGTTTAATATGGGGTTTTGAGTCCATTTCGTTGAGCAAGGAGTAGCTCTTGTCTATTACATATTTGGCTTAAGGAACTTTATCTGTGCTCATTTCAATCTCTGGTTTTATGCAGCACCCCAACTCACCTTTCCCCTTAAGCAAGCATAAGTTGGTTTTCTAAATTTTGGACCATGTTCTGTTTTGAAATTCAGTTCCTGTGTAGCCAAGTTTACATTCCGTGTATTAGTGATATCTTATGATGTTTCTTTTTCTGTGTGACTTATTTCAGTTAGAATCATCATACCTGAATCCACTCATTATGCTGCTATGGGCTTGATGACATAGATGTCATTGCTGAGTGATATTGCATTGTACGTAAGTACCACAACTTCTTTATCCATTTTTCGCTTTATGCGATATTGAACTTGTACCGTAAACGAGTTTCTTGTAAACAGAGCCATCCCAAACTTTGGGGTGGCTGTGTCTTTTTGATTTTAATTTCCCTAAGCTATAGGACCATAAGTGGAAGTGCCCTAGGCTCTGTTGCTTTGTTTTTTAGATGTTTCAGGAAACACCATACACTTCTCCCGAGTGGCTGTTGGCAAGTTACATCCCGCCCATCAGCATAACAAGGCTCCCAGTTCTCCATGGCCTGTCCTGCCTTTCTGGATTTTACACTTTTTTCAGATGGCCCTTTTGACGGGGGGGAAGTGAGACTTCATTGTAGTGCAGATTTCCTTTGCAAGCTTGCTTGGTTGGCCAAAAAGGGCGTATGCGTTTTTACCTGAATATATTCATTAAAAAACGCATACGCCCTTTTTGGCCAAGTGCATCATTGTCGACCTTCTGCCTCTTTTCCTATGCTTTAAATGCAATTCCAGTCTACCTCCTGAAATCGGTTTCCTGCAATTCTGCCCGGCTTTCAAGTCCTCTTGGCAGCCTTACTTCAGTATATTTTTGGATGATAGCTGTCATTTATAACTCTGCAGGTTTGTGAATTACAGTGCCCCTGAGCTCCTTTCTTCAACTCGCTTTCTTGTGAGCTGGCCGCAACACCGCAGGATTGCTTCAGGCCCTAATCTGGTTTCCGGCATGGCACGCTGAGCCTTTGGTTAATTCCTCTTCCTGGTGGGAAATGAGAGTTAAATTTTCCCGTCCAGACACCTCCAGCTAGTCTCTCATTGGTTCTCCCTATTCCTGTTCATCTTCCGTGGAATTTGCAAACTGGGCCAAACAGGAGGTTAAAGGCACTGACTCTCCAAGTCGGGAGAGTGTTAGTAAAGCATCTGGAATGTTGCACCCGAGTACCAGGGGACGAGAACTGAGACATATTTCAACACGTCTCCCGATAACATGGTTGATCATACTCTGGGTTCCACATGCATGTTTTAGCTGAAGGAAGATTCCCTTAAACCTGGAGAGTTGAGACCCGTGGAATGGGTACCATGCAATATGACTTCAAAGGGTCTTCATTTGCTCACCAAAACTCTCCAATCCTATCACTGCTGCGTTTTTGCCCCTGTACTCACGATTGATTCACTTTCAGAGACATAGCAATCCATAGGTTTTATGATACTTACTAGTCAGGTACATTATTAGGCGTTTAATATGGGGTTTTGAGTCCATTTCGTTGAGCAAGGAGTAGCTCTTGTCTATTACATATTTGGCTTAAGGAACTTTATCTGTGCTCATTTCAATCTCTGGTTTTATGCAGCACCCCAACTCACCTTTCCCCTTAAGCAAGCATAAGTTGATTTTCTAAATTTGGGACCATGTTCTGTTTTGAAATTCAGTTCCTGTGTAGCCAAGTTTACATTCCGTGTATTAGTGATATCTTATGATGTTTCTTTTTCTGTGTGACTTATTTCAGTTAGAATCATCATACCTGAATCCACTCATTATGCTGCTATGGACCTGATGACATAGATGTCATTGCTGAGTGATATTGCATTGTACGTAAGTACCACAACTTCTTTATCCATTTTTCGCTTTATGCGATATTGAACTTGTACCGTAAAAGAGTTTCTTGTAAACAGAGCCATCCCAAACTTTGGGGTGGCTGTGTCTTTTTGATTTTAATTTCCCTAAGCTATAGGACCATAAGTGGAAGTGCCCTAGGCTCTGTTGCTTTGTTTTTTAGATGTTTCAGGAAACACCATACACTTCTCCCAAGTGGCTGTTGGCAATTTACATCCCGCCCATCAGCATAACAAGGCTCCCAGTTCTCCATGGCCTGTCCTGCCTTTCTGGATTTTACACTTTTTTCAGATGGGCCCTTTTGACGGGGGTGGGGGGGAGTGAGACTCCATTGTAGTGCAGATTTCCTTTGCAAGCTTGCTTGGTTGGCCAAAAAAGGGCGTATGCGTTTTTTCCTGAATATATTCAGGTAAAAACGCATACGCCCTTTTTGGCCAAGTGCATCATTGTCGACCTTCTGCCTCTTTTCCTATGCTTTAAATGCAATTCCAGTCTACCTCCTGAAATCGGTTTCCTGCAATTCTGCCCGGCTTTCAAGTCCTCTTGGCAGCCTTACTTCAGTATATTTTTGGATGATAGCTGTCATTTATAACTCTGCAGGTTTGTGAATTACAGTGCCCCTGAGCTCCTTTCTTCAACTCGCTTTCTTGTGAGCTGGCCGCAACACTGCAGGATTGCTTCAGGCCCTAATCTGGTTCCGGCATGGCACGCTGAGCCTTTGGTTAATTCCTCTTCCTGGTGGGAAATGAGAGTTAAATTTTCCCGTCCAGACACCTCCAGCTAGTCTCTCATTGGTTCTCCCTATTCCTGTTCATCTTCCGTGGAATTTGCAAACTGGGCCAAACAGGAGGTTAAAGGCACTGACTCTCCAAGTCGGGAGAGTGTTAGTAAAGCATCTGGAATGTTGCACCCGAGTACCAGGGGACGAGAACTGAGACATATTTCAACACGTCTCCCGATAACATGGTTGATCATACTCTGGGTTCCACATGCATGTTTTAGCTGAAGGAAGAATCCCTTAAACCTGGAGAGTTGAGACCCGTGGAATGGGTACCATGCAATATGACTTCAAAGGGTCTTCATTTGCTCACCAAAACTCTCCAATCCTATCACTGCTGCGTTTTTGCCCCTGTACTCACGATTGATTCACTTTCAGAGACATAGCAATCCATAGGTTTTAAGATACTTACTAGTCAGGTACATTATTAGGCGTTTAATATCGGGTTTTGAGTCCATTTCGTTGAGCAAGGAGTAGCTCTTGTCTATTACATATTTGGCTTAAGGAACTTTATCTGTGCTCATTTCAATCTCTGGTTTTATGCAGCACCCCAACTCACCTTTCCCCTTAAGCAAGCATAAGTTGATTTTCTAAATTTGGGACCATGTTCTGTTTTGAAATTCAGTTCCTGTGTAGCCAAGTTTACATTCCGTGTATTAGTGATATCTTATGATGTTTCTTTTTCTGTGTGACTTATTTCAGTTAGAATCATCATACCTGAATCCACTCATTATGCTGCTATGGACCTGATGACATAGATGTCATTGCTGAGTGATATTGCATTGTACGTAAATACCACAACTTCTTTATCCATTTTTCGCTTTATGCGATATTGAACTTGTACCGTAAACGAGTTTCTTGTAAACAGAGCCATCCCAAACTTTGGGGTGGCTGTGTCTTTTTGATTTTAATTTCCCTAAGCTATAGGACCATAAGTGGAAGTGCCCTAGGCTCTGTTGCTTTGTTTTTTAGATGTTTCAGGAAACACCATACACTTCTCCGGAGTGGCTGTTGGCAATTTACATCCCGCCCATCAGCATAACAAGGCTCCCAGTTCTCCATGGCCTGTCCTGCCTTTCTGGATTTTACACTTTTTTCAGATGGCCCTTTTGACGGGGGTGGGGGGGAGTGAGACTTCATTGTAGTGCAGATTTCCTTTGCAAGCTTGCTTGGTTGGCCAAAAAGGGCATATGCGTTTTTTCCTGAATATATTCAGGAAAAAACGCATACGCCCTTTTTGGCCAAGTGCATCATTGTCGACCTTCTGCCTCTTTTCCTATGCTTTAAATGCAATTCCAGTCTACCTCCTGAAATCGGTTTCCTGCAATTCTGCCCGGCTTTCAAGTCCTCTTGGCAGCCTTACTTCAGTATATTTTTGGATGATAGCTGTCATTTATAACTCTGCAGGTTTGTGAATTACAGTGCCCCTGAGCTCCTTTCTTCAACTCGCTTTCTTGTGAGCTGGCCGCAACACCGCAGGATTGCTTCAGGCCCTAATCTGGTTCCGGCATGGCACGCTGAGCCTTTGGTTAATTCCTCTTCCTGGTGGGAAATGAGAGTTAAATTTTCCCGTCCAGACACCTCCAGCTAGTCTCTCATTGGTTCTCCCTATTCCTGTTCATCTTCTGCGGAATTTGCAAACTGGGCCAAACAGGAGGTTAAAGGCACTGACTCTCCAAGTCGGGAGAGTGTTAGTAAAGCATCTGGAATGTTGCACCCGAGTACCAGGGGACGAGAACTGAGACATATTTCAACACGTCTCCCGATCACACGGTTGATCATACTCTGGGTTCCACATGCATGTTTTAGCTGAAGGAAGAATCCCTTAAACCTGGAGAGTTGAGACCCGTGGAATGGGTACCATGCAATATGACTTCAAAGGGTCTTCATTTGCTCACCAAAACTCTCCAATCCTATCACTGCTGCGTTTTTGCCCCTGTACTCACGATTGATTCACTTTCAGAGACATAGCAATCCATAGGTTTTAAGATACTTAGTAGTCAGGTACATTATTAGGCGTTTAATATGGGGTTTTGAGTCCATTTCGTTGAGCAAGGAGTAGCTCTTGTCTATTACATATTTGGCTTAAGGAACTTTATCTGTGCTCATTTCAATCTCTGGTTTTATGCAGCACCCCAACTCACCTTTCCCCTTAAGCAAGCATAAGTTGATTTTCTAAATTTGGGACCATGTTCTGTTTTGAAATTCAGTTCCTGTGTAGCCAAGTTTACATTCCGTGTATTAGTGATATCTTATGATGTTTCTTTTTCTGTGTGACTTATTTCAGTTAGAATCATCATACCTGAATCCACTCATTATGCTGCTATGGGCTTGATGACATAGATGTCATTGCTGAGTGATATTGCATTGTACGTAAGTACCACAACTTCTTTATCCATTTTTCGCTTTATGCGATATTGAACTTGTACCGTAAACGAGTTTCTTGTAAACAGAGCCATCCCAAACTTTGGGGTGGCTGTGTCTTTTTGATTTTAATTTCCCTAAGCTATAGGACCATAAGTGGAAGTGCCCTAGGCTCTGTTGCTTTGTTTTTTACATGTTTCAGGAAACACCATACACTTCTCCCGAGTGGCTGTTGGCAATTTACATCCCGCCCATCAGCATAACAAGGCTCCCAGTTCTCCATGGCCTGTCCTGCCTTTCTGGATTTTACACTTTTTTCAGATGGCCCTTTTGACGGGGGGGGGGGGAGTGAGACTTCATTGTAGTGCAGATTTCCTTTGCAAGCTTGCTTGGTTGGCCAAAAAGGGCGTATGCGTTTTTTCCTGAATATATTCAGGAAAAAACGCATACGCCCTTTTTGGCCAAGTGCATCATTGTCGACCTTCTGCCTCTTTTCCTATGCTTTAAATGCAATTCCAGTCTCCCTCCTGAAATCGGTTTCCTGCAATTCTGCCCGGCTTTCAAGTCCTCTTGGCAGCCTTACTTCAGTATATTTTTGGATGATAGCTGTCATTTATAACTCTGCAGGTTTGTGAATTACAGTGCCCCTGAGCTCCTTTCTTCAACTCGCTTTCTTGTGAGCTGGCCGCAACACCGCAGGATTGCTTCAGGCCCTAATCTGGTTCCGGCATGGCACGCTGAGCCTTTGGTTAATTCCTCTTCCTGGTGGGAAATGAGAGTTAAATTTTCCCGTCCAGACACCTCCAGCTAGTCTCTCATTGGTTCTCCCTATTCCTGTTCATCTTCCGCGGAATTTGCAAACTGGGCCAAACAGGAGGTTAAAGGCACTGACTCTCCAAGTCGGGAGAGTGTTAGTAAAGCATCTGGAATGTTGTACCCGAGTACCAGGGGACGAGAACTGAGACATATTTCAACACGTCTCCCGATCACACGGTTGATTATACTCTGGGTTCCACATGCATGTTTTAGCTGAACGAAGAATCCCTTAAACCTGGAGATTTGAGACCCGTGGAATGGGTACCATGCAATATGACTTCAAAGGGTCTTCATTTGCTCACCAAAACTCTCCAATCCTATCACTGCTGCGTTTTTGCCCCTGTACTCACGATTGATTCACTTTCAGAGACATAGCAATCCATAGGTTTTAAGATACTTACTAGTCAGGTACATTATTAGGCGTTTAATATGGGGTTTTGAGTCCATTTCGTTGAGCAAGGAGTAGCTCTTGTCTATTACATATTTGGCTTAAGGAACTTTATCTGTGCTCATTTCAATCTCTGGTTTTATGCAGCACCCCAACTCACCTTTCCCCTTAAGCAAGCATAAGTTGGTTTTCTAAATTTGGGACCATGTTCTGTTTTGAAATTCAGTTCCTGTGTAGCCAAGTTTACATTCCGTGTATTAGTGATATCTTATGATGTTTCTTTTTCTGTGTGACTTATTTCAGTTAGAATCATCATACCTGAATCCACTCATTATGCTGCTATGGGCCTGATGACATAGATGTCATTGCTGAGTGATATTGCATTGTACGTAAGTACCACAACTTCTTTATCCATTTTTCGCTTTATGCGATATTGAACTTGTACCGTAAACGAGTTTCTTGTAAACAGAGCCATCCCAAACTTTGGGCTGGCTGTGTCTTTTTGATTTTAATTTCCCTAAGCTACAGGACCATAAGTGGAAGTGCCCTAGGCTCTGTTGCTTTGTTTTTTAGATGTTTCAGGAAACACCATACACTTCTCCGGAGTGGCTGTTGGCAATTTACATCCCGCCCATCAGCATAACAAGGCTCCCAGTTCTCCATGGCCTGTCCTGCCTTTCTGGATTTTACACTTTTTTCAGATGGCCCTTTTGACGGGGGTGGGGGAGTGAGACTTCATTGTAGTGCAGATTTCCTTTGCAAGCTTGCTTGGTTGGCCAAAAAGGGCGTATGCGTTTTTTCCTGAATATATTCAGGAAAAAACGCATACGCCCTTTTTGGCCAAGTGCATCATTGTCGACCTTCTGCCTCTTTTCCTATGCTTTAAATGCAATTCCAGTCTACCTCCTGAAATCGGTTTCCTGCAATTCTGCCCGGCTTTCAAGTCCTCTTGGCAGCCTTACTTCAGTATATTTTTGGATGATAGCTGTCATTTATAACTCTGCAGGTTTGTGAATTACAGTGCCCCTGAGCTCCTTTCTTCAACTCGCTTTCTTGTGAGCTGGCCGCAACACCGCAGGATTGCTTCAGGCCCTAATCTGGTTCCGGCATGGCACGCTGAGCCTTTGGTTAATTCCTCTTCCTGGTGGGAAATGAGAGTTAAATTTTCCCGTCCAGACACCTCCAGCTAGTCTCTCATTGGTTCTCCCTATTCCTGTTCATCTTCCGCGGAATTTGCAAACTGGGCCAAACAGGAGGTTAAAGGCACTGACTCTCCAAGTCGGGAGAGTGTTAGTAAAGCATCTGGAATGTTGCACCCGAGTACCAGGGGACGAGAACTGAGACATATTTCAACACGTCTCCCGATCACACGGTTGATCATACTCTGGGTTCCACATGCATGTTTTAGCTGAAGGAAGAATCCCTTAAACCTGGAGAGTTGAGACCCGTGGAATGGGTACCATGCAATATGACTTCAAAGGGTCTTCATTTGCTCACCAAAACTCTCCAATCCTATCACTGCTGCGTTTTTGCCCCTGTACTCACGATTGATTCACTTTCAGAGACATAGCAATCCATAGGTTTTAAGATACTTACTAGTCAGGTACATTATTAGGCGTTTAATATGGGGTTTTGAGTCCATTTCGTTGAGCAAGGAGTAGCTCTTGTCTATTACATATTTGGCTTAAGGAACTTTATCTGTGCTCATTTCAATCTCTGGTTTTATGCAGCACCCCAACTCACCTTTCCCCTTAAGCAAGCATAAGTTGGTTTTCTAAATTTTGGACCATGTTCTGTTTTGAAATTCAGTTCCTGTGTAGCCAAGTTTACATTCCGTGTATTAGTGATATCTTATGATGTTTCTTTTTCTGTGTGACTTATTTCAGTTAGAATCATCATACCTGAATCCACTCATTATGCTGCTATGGGCTTGATGACATAGATGTCATTGCTGAGTGATATTGCATTGTACGTAAGTACCACAACTTCTTTATCCATTTTTCGCTTTATGCGATATTGAACTTGTACCGTAAACGAGTTTCTTGTAAACAGAGCCATCCCAAACTTTGGGGTGGCTGTGTCTTTTTGATTTTAATTTCCCTAAGCTATAGGACCATAAGTGGAAGTGCCCTAGGCTCTGTTGCTTTGTTTTTTAGATGTTTCAGGAAACACCATACACTTCTCCCGAGTGGCTGTTGGCAAGTTACATCCCGCCCATCAGCATAACAAGGCTCCCAGTTCTCCATGGCCTGTCCTGCCTTTCTGGATTTTACACTTTTTTCAGATGGCCCTTTTGACGGGGGGGAAGTGAGACTTCATTGTAGTGCAGATTTCCTTTGCAAGCTTGCTTGGTTGGCCAAAAAGGGCGTATGCGTTTTTACCTGAATATATTCATTAAAAAACGCATACGCCCTTTTTGGCCAAGTGCATCATTGTCGACCTTCTGCCTCTTTTCCTATGCTTTAAATGCAATTCCAGTCTACCTCCTGAAATCGGTTTCCTGCAATTCTGCCCGGCTTTCAAGTCCTCTTGGCAGCCTTACTTCAGTATATTTTTGGATGATAGCTGTCATTTATAACTCTGCAGGTTTGTGAATTACAGTGCCCCTGAGCTCCTTTCTTCAACTCGCTTTCTTGTGAGCTGGCCGCAACACCGCAGGATTGCTTCAGGCCCTAATCTGGTTCCGGCATGGCACGCTGAGCCTTTGGTTAATTCCTCTTCCTGGTGGGAAATGAGAGTTAAATTTTCCCGTCCAGACACCTCCAGCTAGTCTCTCATTGGTTCTCCCTATTCCTGTTCATCTTCCGTGGAATTTGCAAACTGGGCCAAACAGGAGGTTAAAGGCACTGACTCTCCAAGTCGGGAGAGTGTTAGTAAAGCATCTGGAATGTTGCACCCGAGTACCAGGGGACGAGAACTGAGACATATTTCAACACGTCTCCCGATAACATGGTTGATCATACTCTGGGTTCCACATGCATGTTTTAGCTGAAGGAAGAATCCCTTAAACCTGGAGAGTTGAGACCCGTGGAATGGGTACCATGCAATATGACTTCAAAGGGTCTTCATTTGCTCACCAAAACTCTCCAATCCTATCACTGCTGCGTTTTTGCCCCTGTACTCACGATTGATTCACTTTCAGAGACATAGCAATCCATAGGTTTTAAGATACTTACTAGTCAGGTACATTATTAGGCGTTTAATATGGGGTTTTGAGTCCATTTCGTTGAGCAAGGAGTAGCTCTTGTCTATTACATATTTGGCTTAAGGAACTTTATCTGTGCTCATTTCAATCTCTGGTTTTATGCAGCACCCCAACTCACCTTTCCCCTTAAGCAAGCATAAGTTGATTTTCTAAATTTGGGACCATGTTCTGTTTTGAAATTCAGTTCCTGTGTAGCCAAGTTTACATTCCGTGTATTAGTGATATCTTATGATGTTTCTTTTTCTGTGTGACTTATTTCAGTTAGAATCATCATACCTGAATCCACTCATTATGCTGCTATGGACCTGATGACATAGATGTCATTGCTGAGTGATATTGCATTGTACGTAAGTACCACAACTTCTTTATCCATTTTTCGCTTTATGCGATATTGAACTTGTACCGTAAAAGAGTTTCTTGTAAACAGAGCCATCCCAAACTTTGGGGTGGCTGTGTCTTTTTGATTTTAATTTCCCTAAGCTATAGGACCATAAGTGGAAGTGCCCTAGGCTCTGTTGCTTTGTTTTTTAGATGTTTCAGGAAACACCATACACTTCTCCCAAGTGGCTGTTGGCAATTTACATCCCGCCCATCAGCATAACAAGGCTCCCAGTTCTCCATGGCCTGTCCTGCCTTTCTGGATTTTACACTTTTTTCAGATGGCCCTTTTGACGGGGGTGGGGGGGAGTGAGACTCCATTGTAGTGCAGATTTCCTTTGCAAGCTTGCTTGGTTGGCCAAAAAGGGCGTATGCGTTTTTTCCTGAATATATTCAGGTAAAAACGCATACGCCCTTTTTGGCCAAGTGCATCATTGTCGACCTTCTGCCTCTTTTCCTATGCTTTAAATGCAATTCCAGTCTACCTCCTGAAATCGGTTTCCTGCAATTCTGCCCGGCTTTCAAGTCCTCTTGGCAGCCTTACTTCAGTATATTTTTGGATGATAGCTGTCATTTATAACTCTGCAGGTTTGTGAATTACAGTGCCCCTGAGCTCCTTTCTTCAACTCGCTTTCTTGTGAGCTGGCCGCAACACTGCAGGATTGCTTCAGGCCCTAATCTGGTTCCGGCATGGCACGCTGAGCCTTTGGTTAATTCCTCTTCCTGGTGGGAAATGAGAGTTAAATTTTCCCGTCCAGACACCTCCAGCTAGTCTCTCATTGGTTCTCCCTATTCCTGTTCATCTTCCGTGGAATTTGCAAACTGGGCCAAACAGGAGGTTAAAGGCACTGACTCTCCAAGTCGGGAGAGTGTTAGTAAAGCATCTGGAATGTTGCACCCGAGTACCAGGGGACGAGAACTGAGACATATTTCAACACGTCTCCCGATAACATGGTTGATCATACTCTGGGTTCCACATGCATGTTTTAGCTGAAGGAAGAATCCCTTAAACCTGGAGAGTTGAGACCCGTGGAATGGGTACCATGCAATATGACTTCAAAGGGTCTTCATTTGCTCACCAAAACTCTCCAATCCTATCACTGCTGCGTTTTTGCCCCTGTACTCACGATTGATTCACTTTCAGAGACATAGCAATCCATAGGTTTTAAGATACTTACTAGTCAGGTACATTATTAGGCGTTTAATATCGGGTTTTGAGTCCATTTCGTTGAGCAAGGAGTAGCTCTTGTCTATTACATATTTGGCTTAAGGAACTTTATCTGTGCTCATTTCAATCTCTGGTTTTATGCAGCACCCCAACTCACCTTTCCCCTTAAGCAAGCATAAGTTGATTTTCTAAATTTGGGACCATGTTCTGTTTTGAAATTCAGTTCCTGTGTAGCCAAGTTTACATTCCGTGTATTAGTGATATCTTATGATGTTTCTTTTTCTGTGTGACTTATTTCAGTTAGAATCATCATACCTGAATCCACTCATTATGCTGCTATGGACCTGATGACATAGATGTCATTGCTGAGTGATATTGCATTGTACGTAAATACCACAACTTCTTTATCCATTTTTCGCTTTATGCGATATTGAACTTGTACCGTAAACGAGTTTCTTGTAAACAGAGCCATCCCAAACTTTGGGGTGGCTGTGTCTTTTTGATTTTAATTTCCCTAAGCTATAGGACCATAAGTGGAAGTGCCCTAGGCTCTGTTGCTTTGTTTTTTAGATGTTTCAGGAAACACCATACACTTCTCCGGAGTGGCTGTTGGCAATTTACATCCCGCCCATCAGCATAACAAGGCTCCCAGTTCTCCATGGCCTGTCCTGCCTTTCTGGATTTTACACTTTTTTCAGATGGCCCTTTTGACGGGGGTGGGGGGGAGTGAGACTTCATTGTAGTGCAGATTTCCTTTGCAAGCTTGCTTGGTTGGCCAAAAAGGGCATATGCGTTTTTTCCTGAATATATTCAGGAAAAAACGCATACGCCCTTTTTGGCCAAGTGCATCATTGTCGACCTTCTGCCTCTTTTCCTATGCTTTAAATGCAATTCCAGTCTACCTCCTGAAATCGGTTTCCTGCAATTCTGCCCGGCTTTCAAGTCCTCTTGGCAGCCTTACTTCAGTATATTTTTGGATGATAGCTGTCATTTATAACTCTGCAGGTTTGTGAATTACAGTGCCCCTGAGCTCCTTTCTTCAACTCGCTTTCTTGTGAGCTGGCCGCAACACCGCAGGATTGCTTCAGGCCCTAATCTGGTTCCGGCATGGCACGCTGAGCCTTTGGTTAATTCCTCTTCCTGGTGGGAAATGAGAGTTAAATTTTCCCGTCCAGACACCTCCAGCTAGTCTCTCATTGGTTCTCCCTATTCCTGTTCATCTTCTGCGGAATTTGCAAACTGGGCCAAACAGGAGGTTAAAGGCACTGACTCTCCAAGTCGGGAGAGTGTTAGTAAAGCATCTGGAATGTTGCACCCGAGTACCAGGGGACGAGAACTGAGACATATTTCAACACGTCTCCCGATCACACGGTTGATCATACTCTGGGTTCCACATGCATGTTTTAGCTGAAGGAAGAATCCCTTAAACCTGGAGAGTTGAGACCCGTGGAATGGGTACCATGCAATATGACTTCAAAGGGTCTTCATTTGCTCACCAAAACTCTCCAATCCTATCACTGCTGCGTTTTTGCCCCTGTACTCACGATTGATTCACTTTCAGAGACATAGCAATCCATAGGTTTTAAGATACTTAGTAGTCAGGTACATTATTAGGCGTTTAATATGGGGTTTTGAGTCCATTTCGTTGAGCAAGGAGTAGCTCTTGTCTATTACATATTTGGCTTAAGGAACTTTATCTGTGCTCATTTCAATCTCTGGTTTTATGCAGCACCCCAACTCACCTTTCCCCTTAAGCAAGCATAAGTTGATTTTCTAAATTTGGGACCATGTTCTGTTTTGAAATTCAGTTCCTGTGTAGCCAAGTTTACATTCCGTGTATTAGTGATATCTTATGATGTTTCTTTTTCTGTGTGACTTATTTCAGTTAGAATCATCATACCTGAATCCACTCATTATGCTGCTATGGGCTTGATGACATAGATGTCATTGCTGAGTGATATTGCATTGTACGTAAGTACCACAACTTCTTTATCCATTTTTCGCTTTATGCGATATTGAACTTGTACCGTAAACGAGTTTCTTGTAAACAGAGCCATCCCAAACTTTGGGGTGGCTGTGTCTTTTTGATTTTAATTTCCCTAAGCTATAGGACCATAAGTGGAAGTGCCCTAGGCTCTGTTGCTTTGTTTTTTACATGTTTCAGGAAACACCATACACTTCTCCCGAGTGGCTGTTGGCAATTTACATCCCGCCCATCAGCATAACAAGGCTCCCAGTTCTCCATGGCCTGTCCTGCCTTTCTGGATTTTACACTTTTTTCAGATGGCCCTTTTGACGGGGGGGGGGGGGAGTGAGACTTCATTGTAGTGCAGATTTCCTTTGCAAGCTTGCTTGGTTGGCCAAAAAGGGCGTATGCGTTTTTTCCTGAATATATTCAGGAAAAAACGCATACGCCCTTTTTGGCCAAGTGCATCATTGTCGACCTTCTGCCTCTTTTCCTATGCTTTAAATGCAATTCCAGTCTCCCTCCTGAAATCGGTTTCCTGCAATTCTGCCCGGCTTTCAAGTCCTCTTGGCAGCCTTACTTCAGTATATTTTTGGATGATAGCTGTCATTTATAACTCTGCAGGTTTGTGAATTACAGTGCCCCTGAGCTCCTTTCTTCAACTCGCTTTCTTGTGAGCTGGCCGCAACACCGCAGGATTGCTTCAGGCCCTAATCTGGTTCCGGCATGGCACGCTGAGCCTTTGGTTAATTCCTCTTCCTGGTGGGAAATGAGAGTTAAATTTTCCCGTCCAGACACCTCCAGCTAGTCTCTCATTGGTTCTCCCTATTCCTGTTCATCTTCCGCGGAATTTGCAAACTGGGCCAAACAGGAGGTTAAAGGCACTGACTCTCCAAGTCGGGAGAGTGTTAGTAAAGCATCTGGAATGTTGTACCCGAGTACCAGGGGACGAGAACTGAGACATATTTCAACACGTCTCCCGATCACACGGTTGATTATACTCTGGGTTCCACATGCATGTTTTAGCTGAACGAAGAATCCCTTAAACCTGGAGATTTGAGACCCGTGGAATGGGTACCATGCAATATGACTTCAAAGGGTCTTCATTTGCTCACCAAAACTCTCCAATCCTATCACTGCTGCGTTTTTGCCCCTGTACTCACGATTGATTCACTTTCAGAGACATAGCAATCCATAGGTTTTAAGATACTTACTAGTCAGGTACATTATTAGGCGTTTAATATGGGGTTTTGAGTCCATTTCGTTGAGCAAGGAGTAGCTCTTGTCTATTACATATTTGGCTTAAGGAACTTTATCTGTGCTCATTTCAATCTCTGGTTTTATGCAGCACCCCAACTCACCTTTCCCCTTAAGCAAGCATAAGTTGGTTTTCTAAATTTGGGACCATGTTCTGTTTTGAAATTCAGTTCCTGTGTAGCCAAGTTTACATTCCGTGTATTAGTGATATCTTATGATGTTTCTTTTTCTGTGTGACTTATTTCAGTTAGAATCATCATACCTGAATCCACTCATTATGCTGCTATGGGCCTGATGACATAGATGTCATTGCTGAGTGATATTGCATTGTACGTAAGTACCACAACTTCTTTATCCATTTTTCGCTTTATGCGATATTGAACTTGTACCGTAAACGAGTTTCTTGTAAACAGAGCCATCCCAAACTTTGGGCTGGCTGTGTCTTTTTGATTTTAATTTCCCTAAGCTACAGGACCATAAGTGGAAGTGCCCTAGGCTCTGTTGCTTTGTTTTTTAGATGTTTCAGGAAACACCATACACTTCTCCGGAGTGGCTGTTGGCAATTTACATCCCGCCCATCAGCATAACAAGGCTCCCAGTTCTCCATGGCCTGTCCTGCCTTTCTGGATTTTACACTTTTTTCAGATGGCCCTTTTGACGGGGGTGGGGGAGTGAGACTTCATTGTAGTGCAGATTTCCTTTGCAAGCTTGCTTGGTTGGCCAAAAAGGGCGTATGCGTTTTTTCCTGAATATATTCAGGAAAAAACGCATACGCCCTTTTTGGCCAAGTGCATCATTGTCGACCTTCTGCCTCTTTTCCTATGCTTTAAATGCAATTCCAGTCTACCTCCTGAAATCGGTTTCCTGCAATTCTGCCCGGCTTTCAAGTCCTCTTGGCAGCCTTACTTCAGTATATTTTTGGATGATAGCTGTCATTTATAACTCTGCAGGTTTGTGAATTACAGTGCCCCTGAGCTCCTTTCTTCAACTCGCTTTCTTGTGAGCTGGCCGCAACACCGCAGGATTGCTTCAGGCCCTAATCTGGTTCCGGCATGGCACGCTGAGCCTTTGGTTAATTCCTCTTCCTGGTGGGAAATGAGAGTTAAATTTTCCCGTCCAGACACCTCCAGCTAGTCTCTCATTGGTTCTCCCTATTCCTGTTCATCTTCCGCGGAATTTGCAAACTGGGCCAAACAGGAGGTTAAAGGCACTGACTCTCCAAGTCGGGAGAGTGTTAGTAAAGCTTCTGGAATGTTGCACCCGAGTACCAGGGGACGAGAACTGAGACATATTGGAACACGTCTCCCGATCACACGGTTGATCATACTCTGGGTTCCACATGCATGTTTTAGCTGAAGGAAGAATCCCTTAAACCTGGAGAGTTGAGACCCGTGGAATGGGTACCATGCAATATGACTTCAAAGGGTCTTCATTTGCTCACCAAAACTCTCCAATCCTATCACTGCTGCGTTTTTGCCCCTGTACTCACGATTGATTCACTTTCAGAGACATAGCAATCCATAGGTTTTAAGATACTTACTAGTCAGGTACATTATTAGGCGTTTAATATGGGGTTTTGAGTCCATTTCGTTGAGCAAGGAGTAGCTCTTGTCTATTACATATTTGGCTTAAGGAACTTTATCTGTGCTCATTTCAATCTCTGGTTTTATGCAGCACCCCAACTCACCTTTCCCCTTAAGCAAGCATAAGTTGGTTTTCTAAATTTGGGACCATGTTCTGTTTTGAAATCCAGTTCCTGTGTAGCCAAGTTTACATTCCGTGTATTAGTGATATCTTATGATGTTTCTTTTTCTGTGTGACTTATTTCAGTTAGAATCATCATACCTGAATCCACTCATTATGCTGCTATGGGCCTGATGACATAGATGTCATTGCTGAGTGATATTGCATTGTACGTAAGTACCACAACTTCTTTATCCATTTTGCGCTTTATGCGATATTGAACTTGTACCGTAAACGAGTTTCTTGTAAACAGAGCCATCCCAAACTTTGGGGTGGCTGTGTCTTTTTGATTTTAATTTCCCTAAGCTATAGGACCATAAGTGGAAGTGCCCTAGGCTCTGTTGCTTTGTTTTTTAGATGTTTCAGGAAACACCATACACTTCTCCCGAGTGGCTGTTGGCAAGTTACATCCCGCCCATCAGCATAACAAGGCTCCCAGTTCTCCATGGCCTGTCCTGCCTTTCTGGATTTTACACTTTTTTCAGATGGCCCTTTTGACGGGGGGGGGGGAAGTGAGACTTCATTGTAGTGCAGATTTCCTTTGCAAGCTTGCTTGGTTGGCCAAAAAGGGCGTATGCGTTTTTTCCTGAATATATTCAGGAAAAAACGCATACGCCCTTTTTGGCCAAGTGCATCATTGTCGACCTTCTGCCTCTTTTCCTATGCTTTAAATGCAATTCCAGTCTACCTCCTGAAATCGGTTTCCTGCAATTCTGCCCGGCTTTCAAGTCCTCTTGGCAGCCTTACTTCAGTATATTTTTGGATGATAGCTGTCATTTATAACTCTGCAGGTTTGTGAATTACAGTGCCCCTGAGCTCCTTTCTTCAACTCGCTTTCTTGTGAGCTGGCCGCAACACCACAGGATTGCTTCAGGCCCTAATCTGGTTCCGGCATGGCACGCTGAGCCTTTGGTTAATTCCTCTTCCTGGTGGGAAATGAGAGTTAAATTTTCCCGTCCAGACACCTCCAGCTAGTCTCTCATTGGTTCTCCCTATTCCTGTTCATCTTCCGTGGAATTTGCAAACTGGGCCAAAGAGGAGGTTAAAGGCACTGACTCTCCAAGTCGGGAGAGTGTTAGTAAAGCATCTGGAATGTTGTACCCGAGTACCAGGGGACGAGAACTGAGACATATTTCAACACGTCTCCCGATAACACGGTTGATCATACTCTGGGTTCCACATGCATGTTTTAGCTGAAGGAAGAATCCCTTAAACCTGGAGAGTTGAGACCCGTGGAATGGGTACCATGCAATATGACTTCAAAGGGTCTTCATTTGCTCACCAAAACTCTCCAATCCTATCACTGCTGCGTTTTTGCCCCTGTACTCACGATTGATTCACTTTCAGAGACATAGCAATCCATAGGTTTTAAGATACTTACTAGTCAGGTACATTATTAGGCGTTTAATATGGGGTTTTGAGTCCATTTCGTTGAGCAAGGAGTAGCTCTTGTCTATTACATATTTGGCTTAAGGAACTTTATCTGTGCTCATTTCAATCTCTGGTTTTATGCAGCACCCCAACTCACCTTTCCCCTTAAGCAAGCATAAGTTGATTTTCTAAATTTGGGACCATGTTCTGTTTTGAAATTCAGTTCCTGTGTAGCCAAGTTTACATTCCGTGTATTAGTGATATCTTATGATGTTTCTTTTTCTGTGTGACTTATTTCAGTTAGAATCATCATACCTGAATCCACTCATTATGCTGCTATGGGCCTGATGACATAGATGTCATTGCTGAGTGATATTGCATTGTACGTAATTACCACAACTTCTTTATCCATTTTTCGCTTTATGCGATATTGAACTTGTACCGTAAACGAGTTTCTTGTAAACAGAGCCATCCCAAACTTTGGGGTGGCTGTGTCTTTTTGATTTTAATTTCCCTAAGCTATAGGACCATAAGTGGAAGTGCCCTAGGCTCTGTTGCTTTGTTTTTTACATGTTTCAGGAAACACCATACACTTCTCCGGAGTGGCTGTTGGCAATTTACATCCCGCCCATCAGCATAACAAGGCTCCCAGTTCTCCATGGCCTGTCCTGCCTTTCTGGATTTTACACTTTTTTCAGATGGCCCTTTTGACGGGGGGGGGGGGGGAGTGAGACTTCATTGTAGTGCAGATTTCCTTTGCAAGCTTGCTTGGTTGGCCAAAAAGGGCGTATGCGTTTTTTCCTGAATATATTCAGGAAAAAACGCATACGCCCTTTTTGGCCAAGTGCATCATTGTCGACCTTCTGCCTCTTTTCCTATGCTTTAAATGCAATTCCAGTCTACCTCCTGAAATCGGTTTCCTGCAATTCTGCCCGGCTTTCAAGTCCTCTTGGCAGCCTTACTTCAGTATATTTTTGGATGATAGCTGTCATTTATAACTCTGCAGGTTTGTGAATTACAGTGCCCCTGAGCTCCTTTCTTCAACTCGCTTTCTTGTGAGCTGGCCGCAACACCACAGGATTGCTTCAGGCCCTAATCTGGTTCCGGCATGGCACGCTGAGCCTTTGGTTAATTCCTCTTCCTGGTGGGAAATGAGAGTTAAATTTTCCCGTCCAGACACCTCCAGCTAGTCTCTCATTGGTTCTCCCTATTCCTGTTCATCTTCCGCGGAATTTGCAAACTGGGCCAAACAGGAGGTTAAAGGCACTGACTCTCCAAGTCGGGAGAGTGTTAGTAAAGCATCTGGAATGTTGCACCCGAGTACCAGGGGACGAGAACTGAGACATATTGGAACACGTCTCCCGATCACACGATTGATCATACTCTGAGTTCCAATGCATGTTTTAGCTGAAGGAAGAATCCCTTAAACCTGGAGAGTTGAGACCCGTGGAATGGGTACCATGAAATATGACTTCAAAGGGTCTTCATTTGCTCACCAAAACTCTCCAATCCTATCACTGCTGCGTTTTTGCCCCTGTACTCACGATTGATTCACTTTCAGAGACATAGCAATCCATAGGTTTTAAGATACTTAGTAGTCAGGTACATTATTAGGCGTTTAATATGGGGTTTTGAGTCCATTTCGTTGAGCAAGGAGTAGCTCTTGTCTATTACATATTTGGTTTAAGGAACTTTATCTGTGCTCATTTCAATCTCTGGTTTTATGCAGCACCCCAACTCACCTTTCCCCTTAAGCAAGCATAAGTTGGTTTTCTAAATTTGGGACCATGTTCTGTTTTGAAATTCAGTTCCTGTGTAGCCAAGTTTACATTCCGTGTATTAGTGATATCTTATGATGTTTCTTTTTCTGTGTGACTTATTTCAGTTAGAATCATCATACCTGAATCCACTCATTATGCTGCTATGGGCTTGATGACATAGATGTCATTGCTGAGTGATATTGCATTGTACGTAAGTACCACAACTTCTTTATCCATTTTTCGCTTTATGCGATATTGAACATGTACCGTAAACGAGTTTCTTGTAAACAGAGCCATCCCAAACTTTGGGGTGGCTGTGTCTTTTTGATTTTAATTTCCCTAAGCTATAGGACCATAAGTGGAAGTGCCCTAGGCTCTGTTGCTTTGTTTTTTAGATGTTTCAGGAAACACCATACACTTCTCCCGAGTGGCTGTTGGCAAGTTACATCCCACCCATCAGCATAACAAGGCTCCCAGTTCTCCATGGCCTGTCCTGCCTTTCTGGATTTTACACTTTTTTCAGATGGCCCTTTTGACGGGGGGGAAGTGAGACTTCATTGTAGTGCAGATTTCCTTTGCAAGCTTGCTTGGTTGGCCAAAAAGGGCGTATGCGTTTTTTCCTGAATATATTCAGGAAAAAACGCATACGCCCTTTTTGGCCAAGTGCATCATTGTCGACCTTCTGCCTGTTTTCCTATGCTTTAAATGCAATTCCAGTCTACCTCCTGAAATCGGTTTCCTGCAATTCTGCCCGGCTTTCAAGTCCTCTTGGCAGCCTTACTTCAGTATATTTTTGGATGATAGCTGTCATTTATAACTCTGCAGGTTTGTGAATTACAGTGCCCCTGAGCTCCTTTCTTCAACTCGCTTTCTTGTGAGCTGGCCGCAACACCGCAGGATTGCTTCAGGCCCTAATCTGGTTCCGGCATGGCACGCTGAGCCTTTGGTTAATTCCTCTTCCTGGTGGGAAATGAGAGTTAAATTTTCCCGTCCAGACACCTCCAGCTAGTCTCTCATTGGTTCTCCCTATTCCTGTTCATCTTCCGTGGAATTTGCAAACTGGGCCAAAGAGGAGGTTAAAGGCACTGACTCTCCAAGTCGGGAGAGTGTTAGTAAAGCATCTGGAATGTTGCACCCGAGTACCAGGGGACGAGAACTGAGACATATTTCAACACGTCTCCCGATCACACGGTTGATCATACTCTGGGTTCCACATGCATGTTTTAGCTGAAGGAAGAATCCCTTAAACCTGGAGAGTTGAGACCCGTGGAATGGGTACCATGCAATATGACTTCAAAGGATCTTCATTTGCTCACCAAAACTCTCCAATCCTATCACTGCTGCGTTTTTGCCCCTGTACTCACGATTGATTCACTTTCAGAGACATAGCAATCCATAGGTTTTAAGATACTTACTAGTCAGGTACATTATTAGGCGTTTAATATGGGGTTTTGAGTCCATTTCGTTGAGCAAGGAGTAGCTCTTGTCTATTACATATTTGGCTTAAGGAACTTTATCTGTGCTCATTTCAATCTCTGGTTTTATGCAGCACCCCAACTCACCTTTCCCCTTAAGCAAGCATAAGTTGGTTTTCTAAATTTGGGACCATGTTCTGTTTTGAAATTCAGTTCCTGTGTAGCCAAGTTTACATTCCGTGTATTAGTGATATCTTATGATGTTTCTTTTTCTGTGTGACTTATTTCAGTTAGAATCATCATACCTGAATCCACTCATTATGCTGCTATGGACCTGATGACATAGATGTCATTGCTGAGTGATATTGCATTGTACGTAAGTACCACAACTTCTTTATCCATTTTTCGCTTTATGTGATATTGAACTTGTACCGTAAACGAGTTTCTTGTAAACAGAGCCATCCCAAACTTTGGGGTGGCTGTGTCTTTTTGATTTTAATTTCCCTAAGCTATAGGACCATAAGTGGAAGTGCCCTAGGCTCTGTTGCTTTGTTTTTTAGATGTTTCAGGAAACACCATACACTTCTCCCGAGTGGCTGTTGGCAATTTACATCCCGCCCATCAGCATAACAAGGCTCCCAGTTCTCCATGGCCTGTCCTGCCTTTCTGGATTTTACACTTTTTTCAGATGGCCCTTTTGACGGGGGGGAAGTGAGACTTCATTGTAGTGCAGATTTCCTTTGCAAGCTTGCTTGGTTGACCAAAAAGGGCGTATGCGTTTTTTCCTGAATATATTCAGGAAAAAACGCATACGCCCTTTTTGGCCAAGTGCATCATTGTCGACCTTCTGCCTGTTTTCCTATGCTTTAAATGCAATTCCAGTCTACCTCCTGAAATCGGTTTCCTGCAATTCTGCCCGGCTTTCAAGTCCTCTTGGCAGCCTTACTTCAGTATATTTTTGGATGATAGCTGTCATTTATAACTCTGCAGGTTTGTGAATTACAGTGCCCCTGAGCTCCTTTCTTCAACTCGCTTTCTTGTGAGCTGGCCGCAACACCGCAGGATTGCTTCAGGCCCTAATCTGGTTCCGGCATGGCACGCTGAGCCTTTGGTTAATTCCTCTTCCTGGTGGGAAATGAGAGTTAAATTTTCCCGTCCAGACACCTCCAGCTAGTCTCTCATTGGTTCTCCCTATTCCTGTTCATCTTCCGTGGAATTTGCAAACTGGGCCAAAGAGGAGGTTAAAGGCACTGACTCTCCAAGTCGGGAGAGTGTTAGTAAAGCATCTGGAATGTTGCACCCGAGTACCAGGGGACGAGAACTGAGACATATTTCAACACGTCTCCCGATCACACGGTTGATCATACTCTGGGTTCCACATGCATGTTTTAGCTGAAGGAAGAATCCCTTAAACCTGGAGAGTTGAGACCCGTGGAATGGGTACCATGCAATATGACTTCAAAGGGTCTTCATTTGCTCACCAAAACTCTCCAATCCTATCACTGCTGCGTTTTTGCCCCTGTACTCACGATTGATTCACTTTCAGAGACATAGCAATCCATAGGTTTTAAGATACTTACTAGTCAGGTACATTATTAGGCGTTTAATATCGGGTTTTGAGTCCATTTCGTTGAGCAAGGAGTAGCTCTTGTCTATTACATATTTGGCTTAAGGAACTTTATCTGTGCTCATTTCAATCTCTGGTTTTATGCAGCACCCCAACTCACCTTTCCCCTTAAGCAAGCATAAGTTGATTTTCTAAATTTGGGACCATGTTCTGTTTTGAAATTCAGTTCCTGTGTAGCCAAGTTTACATTCCGTGTATTAGTGATATCTTATGATGTTTCTTTTTCTGTGTGACTTATTTCAGTTAGAATCATCATACCTGAATCCACTCATTATGCTGCTATGGACCTGATGACATAGATGTCATTGCTGAGTGATATTGCATTGTACGTAAGTACCACAACTTCTTTATCCATTTTTCGCTTTATGCGATATTGAACTTGTACCGTAAACGAGTTTCTTGTAAACAGAGCCATCCCAAACTTTGGGGTGGCTGTGTCTTTTTGATTTTAATTTCCCTAAGCTATAGGACCATAAGTGGAAGTGCCCTAGGCTCTGTTGCTTTGTTTTTTAGATGTTTCAGGAAACACCATACACTTCTCCCGAGTGGCTGTTCGCAATTTACATCCCGCCCATCAGCATAACAAGGCTCCCAGTTCTCCATGGCCTGTCCTGCCTTTCTGGATTTTACACTTTTTTCAGATGGCCCTTTTGACGGGGGGTTAGTGAGACTTCATTGTAGTGCAGATTTCCTTTGCAAGCTTGCTTGGTTGACCAAAAAGGGCGTATGCGTTTTTTCCTGAATATATTCAGGAAAAAACGCATACGCTCTTTTTGGCCAAGTGCATCATTGTCGACCTTCTTCCTCTTTTCCTATGCTTTAAATGCAATTCCAGTCTACCTCCTGAAATCGGTTTCCTGCAATTCTGCCCGGCTTTCAACTCCTCTTGGCAGCCTTACTTCAGTATATTTTTGGATGATAGCTGTCATTTATAACTCTGCAGGTTTGTGAATTACAGTGCCCCTGAGCTCCTTTCTTCAACTCGCTTTCTTGTGAGCTGGCCGCAACACCACAGGATTGCTTCAGGCCCTAATCTGGTTCCGGCATGGCACGCTGAGCCTTTGGTTAATTCCTCTTCCTGGTGGGAAATGAGAGTTAAATTTTCCCGTCCAGACACCTCCAGCTAGTCTCTCATTGGTTCTCCCTATTCCTGTTCATCTTCCGTGGAATTTGCAAACTGGGCCAAAGAGGAGGTTAAAGGCACTGACTCTCCAAGTCGGGAGAGTGTTAGTAAAGCATCTGGAATGTTGTACCCGAGTACCAGGGGACGAGAACTGAGACATATTTCAACACGTCTCCCGATAACACGGTTGATCATACTCTGGGTTCCACATGCATGTTTTAGCTGAAGGAAGAATCCCTTAAACCTGGAGAGTTGAGACCCGTGGAATGGGTACCATGCAATATGACTTCAAAGGGTCTTCATTTGCTCACCAAAACTCTCCAATCCTATCACTGCTGCGTTTTTGCCCCTGTACTCACGATTGATTCACTTTCAGAGACATAGCAATCCATAGGTTTTAAGATACTTACTAGTCAGGTACATTATTAGGCGTTTAATATGGGGTTTTGAGTCCATTTCGTTGAGCAAGGAGTAGCTCTTGTCTATTACATATTTGGCTTAAGGAACTTTATCTGTGCTCATTTCAATCTCTGGTTTTATGCAGCACCCCAACTCACCTTTCCCCTTAAGCAAGCATAAGTTGATTTTCTAAATTTGGGACCATGTTCTGTTTTGAAATTCAGTTCCTGTGTAGCCAAGTTTACATTCCGTGTATTAGTGATATCTTATGATGTTTCTTTTTCTGTGTGACTTATTTCAGTTAGAATCATCATACCTGAATCCACTCATTATGCTGCTATGGGCCTGATGACATAGATGTCATTGCTGAGTGATATTGCATTGTACGTAATTACCACAACTTCTTTATCCATTTTTCGCTTTATGCGATATTGAACTTGTACCGTAAACGAGTTTCTTGTAAACAGAGCCATCCCAAACTTTGGGGTGGCTGTGTCTTTTTGATTTTAATTTCCCTAAGCTATAGGACCATAAGTGGAAGTGCCCTAGGCTCTGTTGCTTTGTTTTTTACATGTTTCAGGAAACACCATACACTTCTCCGGAGTGGCTGTTGGCAATTTACATCCCGCCCATCAGCATAACAAGGCTCCCAGTTCTCCATGGCCTGTCCTGCCTTTCTGGATTTTACACTTTTTTCAGATGGCCCTTTTGACGGGGGGGGGGGGGAGTGAGACTTCATTGTAGTGCAGATTTCCTTTGCAAGCTTGCTTGGTTGGCCAAAAAGGGCGTATGCGTTTTTTCCTGAATATATTCAGGAAAAAACGCATACGCCCTTTTTGGCCAAGTGCATCATTGTCGACCTTCTGCCTCTTTTCCTATGCTTTAAATGCAATTCCAGTCTACCTCCTGAAATCGGTTTCCTGCAATTCTGCCCGGCTTTCAAGTCCTCTTGGCAGCCTTACTTCAGTATATTTTTGGATGATAGCTGTCATTTATAACTCTGCAGGTTTGTGAATTACAGTGCCCCTGAGCTCCTTTCTTCAACTCGCTTTCTTGTGAGCTGGCCGCAACACCACAGGATTGCTTCAGGCCCTAATCTGGTTCCGGCATGGCACGCTGAGCCTTTGGTTAATTCCTCTTCCTGGTGGGAAATGAGAGTTAAATTTTCCCGTCCAGACACCTCCAGCTAGTCTCTCATTGGTTCTCCCTATTCCTGTTCATCTTCCGCGGAATTTGCAAACTGGGCCAAACAGGAGGTTAAAGGCACTGACTCTCCAAGTCGGGAGAGTGTTAGTAAAGCATCTGGAATGTTGCACCCGAGTACCAGGGGACGAGAACTGAGACATATTGGAACACGTCTCCCGATCACACGATTGATCATACTCTGAGTTCCAATGCATGTTTTAGCTGAAGGAAGAATCCCTTAAACCTGGAGAGTTGAGACCCGTGGAATGGGTACCATGAAATATGACTTCAAAGGGTCTTCATTTGCTCACCAAAACTCTCCAATCCTATCACTGCTGCGTTTTTGCCCCTGTACTCACGATTGATTCACTTTCAGAGACATAGCAATCCATAGGTTTTAAGATACTTAGTAGTCAGGTACATTATTAGGCGTTTAATATGGGGTTTTGAGTCCATTTCGTTGAGCAAGGAGTAGCTCTTGTCTATTACATATTTGGTTTAAGGAACTTTATCTGTGCTCATTTCAATCTCTGGTTTTATGCAGCACCCCAACTCACCTTTCCCCTTAAGCAAGCATAAGTTGGTTTTCTAAATTTGGGACCATGTTCTGTTTTGAAATTCAGTTCCTGTGTAGCCAAGTTTACATTCCGTGTATTAGTGATATCTTATGATGTTTCTTTTTCTGTGTGACTTATTTCAGTTAGAATCATCATACCTGAATCCACTCATTATGCTGCTATGGGCTTGATGACATAGATGTCATTGCTGAGTGATATTGCATTGTACGTAAGTACCACAACTTCTTTATCCATTTTTCGCTTTATGCGATATTGAACATGTACCGTAAACGAGTTTCTTGTAAACAGAGCCATCCCAAACTTTGGGGTGGCTGTGTCTTTTTGATTTTAATTTCCCTAAGCTATAGGACCATAAGTGGAAGTGCCCTAGGCTCTGTTGCTTTGTTTTTTAGATGTTTCAGGAAACACCATACACTTCTCCCGAGTGGCTGTTGGCAAGTTACATCCCACCCATCAGCATAACAAGGCTCCCAGTTCTCCATGGCCTGTCCTGCCTTTCTGGATTTTACACTTTTTTCAGATGGCCCTTTTGACGGGGGGGAAGTGAGACTTCATTGTAGTGCAGATTTCCTTTGCAAGCTTGCTTGGTTGGCCAAAAAGGGCGTATGCGTTTTTTCCTGAATATATTCAGGAAAAAACGCATACGCCCTTTTTGGCCAAGTGCATCATTGTCGACCTTCTGCCTGTTTTCCTATGCTTTAAATGCAATTCCAGTCTACCTCCTGAAATCGGTTTCCTGCAATTCTGCCCGGCTTTCAAGTCCTCTTGGCAGCCTTACTTCAGTATATTTTTGGATGATAGCTGTCATTTATAACTCTGCAGGTTTGTGAATTACAGTGCCCCTGAGCTCCTTTCTTCAACTCGCTTTCTTGTGAGCTGGCCGCAACACCGCAGGATTGCTTCAGGCCCTAATCTGGTTCCGGCATGGCACGCTGAGCCTTTGGTTAATTCCTCTTCCTGGTGGGAAATGAGAGTTAAATTTTCCCGTCCAGACACCTCCAGCTAGTCTCTCATTGGTTCTCCCTATTCCTGTTCATCTTCCGTGGAATTTGCAAACTGGGCCAAAGAGGAGGTTAAAGGCACTGACTCTCCAAGTCGGGAGAGTGTTAGTAAAGCATCTGGAATGTTGCACCCGAGTACCAGGGGACGAGAACTGAGACATATTTCAACACGTCTCCCGATCACACGGTTGATCATACTCTGGGTTCCACATGCATGTTTTAGCTGAAGGAAGAATCCCTTAAACCTGGAGAGTTGAGACCCGTGGAATGGGTACCATGCAATATGACTTCAAAGGATCTTCATTTGCTCACCAAAACTCTCCAATCCTATCACTGCTGCGTTTTTGCCCCTGTACTCACGATTGATTCACTTTCAGAGACATAGCAATCCATAGGTTTTAAGATACTTACTAGTCAGGTACATTATTAGGCGTTTAATATGGGGTTTTGAGTCCATTTCGTTGAGCAAGGAGTAGCTCTTGTCTATTACATATTTGGCTTAAGGAACTTTATCTGTGCTCATTTCAATCTCTGGTTTTATGCAGCACCCCAACTCACCTTTCCCCTTAAGCAAGCATAAGTTGGTTTTCTAAATTTGGGACCATGTTCTGTTTTGAAATTCAGTTCCTGTGTAGCCAAGTTTACATTCCGTGTATTAGTGATATCTTATGATGTTTCTTTTTCTGTGTGACTTATTTCAGTTAGAATCATCATACCTGAATCCACTCATTATGCTGCTATGGACCTGATGACATAGATGTCATTGCTGAGTGATATTGCATTGTACGTAAGTACCACAACTTCTTTATCCATTTTTCGCTTTATGTGATATTGAACTTGTACCGTAAACGAGTTTCTTGTAAACAGAGCCATCCCAAACTTTGGGGTGGCTGTGTCTTTTTGATTTTAATTTCCCTAAGCTATAGGACCATAAGTGGAAGTGCCCTAGGCTCTGTTGCTTTGTTTTTTAGATGTTTCAGGAAACACCATACACTTCTCCCGAGTGGCTGTTGGCAATTTACATCCCGCCCATCAGCATAACAAGGCTCCCAGTTCTCCATGGCCTGTCCTGCCTTTCTGGATTTTACACTTTTTTCAGATGGCCCTTTTGACGGGGGGGAAGTGAGACTTCATTGTAGTGCAGATTTCCTTTGCAAGCTTGCTTGGTTGACCAAAAAGGGCGTATGCGTTTTTTCCTGAATATATTCAGGAAAAAACGCATACGCCCTTTTTGGCCAAGTGCATCATTGTCGACCTTCTGCCTGTTTTCCTATGCTTTAAATGCAATTCCAGTCTACCTCCTGAAATCGGTTTCCTGCAATTCTGCCCGGCTTTCAAGTCCTCTTGGCAGCCTTACTTCAGTATATTTTTGGATGATAGCTGTCATTTATAACTCTGCAGGTTTGTGAATTACAGTGCCCCTGAGCTCCTTTCTTCAACTCGCTTTCTTGTGAGCTGGCCGCAACACCGCAGGATTGCTTCAGGCCCTAATCTGGTTCCGGCATGGCACGCTGAGCCTTTGGTTAATTCCTCTTCCTGGTGGGAAATGAGAGTTAAATTTTCCCGTCCAGACACCTCCAGCTAGTCTCTCATTGGTTCTCCCTATTCCTGTTCATCTTCCGTGGAATTTGCAAACTGGGCCAAAGAGGAGGTTAAAGGCACTGACTCTCCAAGTCGGGAGAGTGTTAGTAAAGCATCTGGAATGTTGCACCCGAGTACCAGGGGACGAGAACTGAGACATATTTCAACACGTCTCCCGATCACACGGTTGATCATACTCTGGGTTCCACATGCATGTTTTAGCTGAAGGAAGAATCCCTTAAACCTGGAGAGTTGAGACCCGTGGAATGGGTACCATGCAATATGACTTCAAAGGGTCTTCATTTGCTCACCAAAACTCTCCAATCCTATCACTGCTGCGTTTTTGCCCCTGTACTCACGATTGATTCACTTTCAGAGACATAGCAATCCATAGGTTTTAAGATACTTACTAGTCAGGTACATTATTAGGCGTTTAATATCGGGTTTTGAGTCCATTTCGTTGAGCAAGGAGTAGCTCTTGTCTATTACATATTTGGCTTAAGGAACTTTATCTGTGCTCATTTCAATCTCTGGTTTTATGCAGCACCCCAACTCACCTTTCCCCTTAAGCAAGCATAAGTTGATTTTCTAAATTTGGGACCATGTTCTGTTTTGAAATTCAGTTCCTGTGTAGCCAAGTTTACATTCCGTGTATTAGTGATATCTTATGATGTTTCTTTTTCTGTGTGACTTATTTCAGTTAGAATCATCATACCTGAATCCACTCATTATGCTGCTATGGACCTGATGACATAGATGTCATTGCTGAGTGATATTGCATTGTACGTAAGTACCACAACTTCTTTATCCATTTTTCGCTTTATGCGATATTGAACTTGTACCGTAAACGAGTTTCTTGTAAACAGAGCCATCCCAAACTTTGGGGTGGCTGTGTCTTTTTGATTTTAATTTCCCTAAGCTATAGGACCATAAGTGGAAGTGCCCTAGGCTCTGTTGCTTTGTTTTTTAGATGTTTCAGGAAACACCATACACTTCTCCCGAGTGGCTGTTCGCAATTTACATCCCGCCCATCAGCATAACAAGGCTCCCAGTTCTCCATGGCCTGTCCTGCCTTTCTGGATTTTACACTTTTTTCAGATGGCCCTTTTGACGGGGGGTTAGTGAGACTTCATTGTAGTGCAGATTTCCTTTGCAAGCTTGCTTGGTTGACCAAAAAGGGCGTATGCGTTTTTTCCTGAATATATTCAGGAAAAAACGCATACGCTCTTTTTGGCCAAGTGCATCATTGTCGACCTTCTTCCTCTTTTCCTATGCTTTAAATGCAATTCCAGTCTACCTCCTGAAATCGGTTTCCTGCAATTCTGCCCGGCTTTCAACTCCTCTTGGCAGCCTTACTTCAGTATATTTTTGGATGATAGCTGTCATTTATAACTCTGAAGGTTTGTGAATTACAGTGCCCCTGAGCTCCTTTCTTCAACTCGCTTTCTTGTGAGCTGGCCGCAACACCGCAGGATTGCTTCAGGCCCTAATCTGGTTCCGGCATGGCACGCTGAGCCTTTGGTTAATTCCTCTTCCTGGTGGGAAATGAGAGTTAAATTTTCCCGTCCAGACACCTCCAGCTAGTCTCTCATTGGTTCTCCCTATTCCTGTTCATCTTCTGCGGAATTTGCAAACTGGGCCAAACAGGAGGTTAAAGGCACTGACTCTCCAAGTCGGGAGAGTGTTAGTAAAGCATCTGGAATGTTGCACCCGAGTACCAGGGGACGAGAACTGAGACATATTTCAACACGTCTCCCGATCACACGGTTGATCATACTCTGGGTTCCACATGCATGTTTTAGCTGAAGGAAGAATCCCTTAAACCTGGAGAGTTGAGACCCGTGGAATGGGTACCATGCAATATGACTTCAAAGGGTCTTCATTTGCTCACCAAAACTCTCCAATCCTATCACTGCTGCGTTTTTGCCCCTGTACTCACGATTGATTCACTTTCAGAGACATAGCAATCCATAGGTTTTAAGATACTTAGTAGTCAGGTACATTATTAGGCGTTTAATATGGGGTTTTGAGTCCATTTCGTTGAGCAAGGAGTAGCTCTTGTCTATTACATATTTGGCTTAAGGAACTTTATCTGTGCTCATTTCAATCTCTGGTTTTATGCAGCACCCCAACTCACCTTTCCCCTTAAGCAAGCATAAGTTGGTTTTCTAAATTTGGGACCATGTTCTGTTTTGAAATTCAGTTCCTGTGTAGCCAAGTTTACATTCCGTGTATTAGTGATATCTTATGATGTTTCTTTTTCTGTGTGACTTATTTCAGTTAGAATCATCATACCTGAATCCACTCATTATGCTGCTATGGGCTTGATGACATAGATGTCATTGCTGAGTGATATTGCATTGTACGTAAGTACCACAACTTCTTTATCCATTTTTCGCTTTATGCGATATTGAACTTGTACCGTAAACGAGTTTCTTGTAAACAGAGCCATCCCAAACTTTGGGGTGGCTGTGTCTTTTTGATTTTAATTTCCCTAAGCTATAGGACCATAAGTGGAAGTGCCCTAGGCTCTGTTGCTTTGTTTTTTAGATGTTTCAGGAAACACCATACACTTCTCCCGAGTGGCTGTTGGCAATTTACATCCCGCCCATCAGCATAACAAGGCTCCCAGTTCTCCATGGCCTGTCCTGCCTTTCTGGATTTTACACTTTTTTCAGATGGCCCTTTTGACGGGGCGGGGGGGGGAGTGAGACTTCATTGTAGTGCAGATTTCCTTTGCAAGCTTGCTTGGGTGGCCAAAAAGGGCGTATGCGTTTTTTCCTGAATATATTCAGGAAAAAACGCATACGCCCTTTTTGGCCAAGTGCATCATTGTCGACCTTCTGCCTCTTTTCCTATGCTTTAAATGCAATTCCAGTCTCCCTCCTGAAATCGGTTTCCTGCAATTCTGCCCGGCTTTCAAGTCCTCTTGGCAGCCTTACTTCAGTATATTTTTGGATGATAGCTGTCATTTATAACTCTGCAGGTTTGTGAATTACAGTGCCCCTGAGCTCCTTTCTTCAACTCGCTTTCTTGTGAGCTGGCCGCAACACCGCAGGATTGCTTCAGGCCCTAATCTGGTTCCGGCATGGCACGCTGAGCCTTTGGTTAATTCCTCTTCCTGGTGGGAAATGAGAGTTAAATTTTCCCGTCCAGACACCTCCAGCTAGTCTCTCATTGGTTCTCCCTATTCCTGTTCATCTTCCGCGGAATTTGCAAACTGGGCCAAACAGGAGGTTAAAGGCACTGACTCTCCAAGTCGGGAGAGTGTTAGTAAAGCATCTGGAATGTTGCACCCGAGTACCAGGGGACGAGAACTGAGACATATTTCAACACGTCTCCCGATCACACGGTTGATCATACTCTGGGTTCCACATGCATGTTTTAGCTGAAGGAAGAATCCCTTAAACCTGGAGATTTGAGACCCGTGGAATGGGTACCATGCAATATGACTTCAAAGGGTCTTCATTTGCTCACCAAAACTCTCCAATCCTATCACTGCTGCGTTTTTGCCCCTGTACTCACGATTGATTCACTTTCAGAGACATAGCAATCCATAGGTTTTAAGATACTTAGTAGTCAGGTACATTATTAGGCGTTTAATATGGGGTTTTGAGTCCATTTCGTTGAGCAAGGAGTAGCTCTTGTCTATTACATATTTGGCTTAAGGAACTTTATCTGTGCTCATTTCAATCTCTGGTTTTATGCAGCACCCCAACTCACCTTTCCCCTTAAGCAAGCATAAGTTGGTTTTCTAAATTTGGGACCATGTTCTGTTTTGAAATTCAGTTCCTGTGTAGCCAAGTTTACATTCCGTGTATTAGTGATATCTTATGATGTTTCTTTTTCTGTGTGACTTATTTCAGTTAGAATCATCATACCTGAATCCACTCATTATGCTGCTATGGGCCTGATGACATAGATGTCATTTCTGAGTGATATTGCATTGTATGTAAGTACCACAACTTCTTTATCCATTTTTCGCTTTATGCGATATTGAACTTGTACCGTAAACGAGTTTCTTGTAAACAGAGCCATCCCAAACTTTGGGGTGGCTGTGTCTTTTTGATTTTAATTTCCCTAAGCTACAGGACCATAAGTGGAAGTGCCCTAGGCTCTGTTGCTTTGTTTTTTAGATGTTTCAGGAAACACCATACACTTCTCCGGAGTGGCTGTTGGCAATTTACATCCCGCCCATCAGCATAACAAGGCTCCCAGTTCTCCATGGCCTGTCCTGCCTTTCTGGATTTTACACTTTTTTCAGATGGCCCTTTTGACGGGGGGGGGAAGTGAGACTTCATTGTAGTGCAGATTTCCTTTGCAAGCTTGCTTGGTTGGCCAAAAAGGGCGTATGCGTTTTTACCTGAATATATTCAGGAAAAAACGCATACGCCCTTTTTGGCCAAGTGCATCATTGTCGACCTTCTGCCTCTTTTCCTATGCTTTAAATGCAATTCCAGTCTACCTCCTGAAATCGGTTTCCTGCAATTCTGCCCGGCTTTCAAGTCCTCTTGGCAGCCTTACTTCAGTATATTTTTGGATGATAGCTGTCATTTATAACTCTGCAGGTTTGTGAATTACAGTGCCCCTGAGCTCCTTTCTTCAACTCGCTTTCTTGTGAGCTGGCCGCAACACCGCATGATTGCTTCAGGCCCTAATCTGGTTCCGGCATGGCACGCTGAGCCTTTGGTTAATTCCTCTTCCTGGTGGGAAATGAGAGTTAAATTTTCCCGTCCAGACACCTCCAGCTAGTCTCTCATTGGTTCTCCCTATTCCTGTTCATCTTCCGCGGAATTTGCAAACTGGGCCAAACAGGAGGTTAAAGGCACTGACTCTCCAAGTCGGGAGAGTGTTAGTAAAGCATCTGGAATGTTGCACCCGAGTACCAGGGGACGAGAACTGAGACATATTTCAACACGTCTCCCGATCACACGGTTGATCATACTCTGGGTTCCACATGCATGTTTTAGCTGAAGGAAGAATCCCTTAAACCTGGAGAGTTGAGACCCGTGGAATGGGTACCATGCAATATGACTTCAAAGGGTCTTCATTTGCTCACCAAAACTCTCCAATCCTATCACTGCTGCGTTTTTGCCCCTGTACTCACGATTGATTCACTTTCAGAGACATAGCAATCCATAGGTTTTAAGATACTTACTAGTCAGGTACATTATTAGGCGTTTAATATGGGGTTTTGAGTCCATTTCGTTGAGCAAGGAGTAGCTCTTGTCTATTACATATTTGGCTTAAGGAACTTTATCTGTGCTCATTTCAATCTCTGGTTTTATGCAGCACCCCAACTCACCTTTCCCCTTAAGCAAGCATAAGTTGGTTTTCTAAATTTTGGACCATGTTCTGTTTTGAAATTCAGTTCCTGTGTAGCCAAGTTTACATTCCGTGTATTAGTGATATCTTATGATGTTTCTTTTTCTGTGTGACTTATTTCAGTTAGAATCATCATACCTGAATCCACTCATTATGCTGCTATGGGCTTGATGACATAGATGTCATTGCTGAGTGATATTGCATTGTACGTAAGTACCACAACTTCTTTATCCATTTTTCGCTTTATGCGATATTGAACTTGTACCGTAAACGAGTTTCTTGTAAACAGAGCCATCCCAAACTTTGGGGTGGCTGTGTCTTTTTGATTTTAATTTCCCTAAGCTATAGGACCATAAGTGGAAGTGCCCTAGGCTCTGTTGCTTTGTTTTTTAGATGTTTCAGGAAACACCATACACTTCTCCCGAGTGGCTGTTGGCAAGTTACATCCCGCCCATCAGCATAACAAGGCTCCCAGTTCTCCATGGCCTGTCCTGCCTTTCTGGATTTTACACTTTTTTCAGATGGCCCTTTTGACGGGGGGGAAGTGAGACTTCATTGTAGTGCAGATTTCCTTTGCAAGCTTGCTTGGTTGGCCAAAAAGGGCGTATGCGTTTTTACCTGAATATATTCATTAAAAAACGCATACGCCCTTTTTGGCCAAGTGCATCATTGTCGACCTTCTGCCTCTTTTCCTATGCTTTAAATGCAATTCCAGTCTACCTCCTGAAATCGGTTTCCTGCAATTCTGCCCGGCTTTCAAGTCCTCTTGGCAGCCTTACTTCAGTATATTTTTGGATGATAGCTGTCATTTATAACTCTGCAGGTTTGTGAATTACAGTGCCCCTGAGCTCCTTTCTTCAACTCGCTTTCTTGTGAGCTGGCCGCAACACCGCAGGATTGCTTCAGGCCCTAATCTGGTTCCGGCATGGCACGCTGAGCCTTTGGTTAATTCCTCTTCCTGGTGGGAAATGAGAGTTAAATTTTCCCGTCCAGACACCTCCAGCTAGTCTCTCATTGGTTCTCCCTATTCCTGTTCATCTTCCGTGGAATTTGCAAACTGGGCCAAACAGGAGGTTAAAGGCACTGACTCTCCAAGTCGGGAGAGTGTTAGTAAAGCATCTGGAATGTTGCACCCGAGTACCAGGGGACGAGAACTGAGACATATTTCAACACGTCTCCCGATAACATGGTTGATCATACTCTGGGTTCCACATGCATGTTTTAGCTGAAGGAAGAATCCCTTAAACCTGGAGAGTTGAGACCCGTGGAATGGGTACCATGCAATATGACTTCAAAGGGTCTTCATTTGCTCACCAAAACTCTCCAATCCTATCACTGCTGCGTTTTTGCCCCTGTACTCACGATTGATTCACTTTCAGAGACATAGCAATCCATAGGTTTTAAGATACTTACTAGTCAGGTACATTATTAGGCGTTTAATATGGGGTTTTGAGTCCATTTCGTTGAGCAAGGAGTAGCTCTTGTCTATTACATATTTGGCTTAAGGAACTTTATCTGTGCTCATTTCAATCTCTGGTTTTATGCAGCACCCCAACTCACCTTTCCCCTTAAGCAAGCATAAGTTGATTTTCTAAATTTGGGACCATGTTCTGTTTTGAAATTCAGTTCCTGTGTAGCCAAGTTTACATTCCGTGTATTAGTGATATCTTATGATGTTTCTTTTTCTGTGTGACTTATTTCAGTTAGAATCATCATACCTGAATCCACTCATTATGCTGCTATGGACCTGATGACATAGATGTCATTGCTGAGTGATATTGCATTGTACGTAAGTACCACAACTTCTTTATCCATTTTTCGCTTTATGCGATATTGAACTTGTACCGTAAAAGAGTTTCTTGTAAACAGAGCCATCCCAAACTTTGGGGTGGCTGTGTCTTTTTGATTTTAATTTCCCTAAGCTATAGGACCATAAGTGGAAGTGCCCTAGGCTCTGTTGCTTTGTTTTTTAGATGTTTCAGGAAACACCATACACTTCTCCCAAGTGGCTGTTGGCAATTTACATCCCGCCCATCAGCATAACAAGGCTCCCAGTTCTCCATGGCCTGTCCTGCCTTTCTGGATTTTACACTTTTTTCAGATGGCCCTTTTGACGGGGGTGGGGGGGAGTGAGACTCCATTGTAGTGCAGATTTCCTTTGCAAGCTTGCTTGGTTGGCCAAAAAGGGCGTATGCGTTTTTTCCTGAATATATTCAGGTAAAAACGCATACGCCCTTTTTGGCCAAGTGCATCATTGTCGACCTTCTGCCTCTTTTCCTATGCTTTAAATGCAATTCCAGTCTACCTCCTGAAATCGGTTTCCTGCAATTCTGCCCGGCTTTCAAGTCCTCTTGGCAGCCTTACTTCAGTATATTTTTGGATGATAGCTGTCATTTATAACTCTGCAGGTTTGTGAATTACAGTGCCCCTGAGCTCCTTTCTTCAACTCGCTTTCTTGTGAGCTGGCCGCAACACTGCAGGATTGCTTCAGGCCCTAATCTGGTTCCGGCATGGCACGCTGAGCCTTTGGTTAATTCCTCTTCCTGGTGGGAAATGAGAGTTAAATTTTCCCGTCCAGACACCTCCAGCTAGTCTCTCATTGGTTCTCCCTATTCCTGTTCATCTTCCGTGGAATTTGCAAACTGGGCCAAACAGGAGGTTAAAGGCACTGACTCTCCAAGTCGGGAGAGTGTTAGTAAAGCATCTGGAATGTTGCACCCGAGTACCAGGGGACGAGAACTGAGACATATTTCAACACGTCTCCCGATAACATGGTTGATCATACTCTGGGTTCCACATGCATGTTTTAGCTGAAGGAAGAATCCCTTAAACCTGGAGAGTTGAGACCCGTGGAATGGGTACCATGCAATATGACTTCAAAGGGTCTTCATTTGCTCACCAAAACTCTCCAATCCTATCACTGCTGCGTTTTTGCCCCTGTACTCACGATTGATTCACTTTCAGAGACATAGCAATCCATAGGTTTTAAGATACTTACTAGTCAGGTACATTATTAGGCGTTTAATATCGGGTTTTGAGTCCATTTCGTTGAGCAAGGAGTAGCTCTTGTCTATTACATATTTGGCTTAAGGAACTTTATCTGTGCTCATTTCAATCTCTGGTTTTATGCAGCACCCCAACTCACCTTTCCCCTTAAGCAAGCATAAGTTGATTTTCTAAATTTGGGACCATGTTCTGTTTTGAAATTCAGTTCCTGTGTAGCCAAGTTTACATTCCGTGTATTAGTGATATCTTATGATGTTTCTTTTTCTGTGTGACTTATTTCAGTTAGAATCATCATACCTGAATCCACTCATTATGCTGCTATGGACCTGATGACATAGATGTCATTGCTGAGTGATATTGCATTGTACGTAAATACCACAACTTCTTTATCCATTTTTCGCTTTATGCGATATTGAACTTGTACCGTAAACGAGTTTCTTGTAAACAGAGCCATCCCAAACTTTGGGGTGGCTGTGTCTTTTTGATTTTAATTTCCCTAAGCTATAGGACCATAAGTGGAAGTGCCCTAGGCTCTGTTGCTTTGTTTTTTAGATGTTTCAGGAAACACCATACACTTCTCCGGAGTGGCTGTTGGCAATTTACATCCCGCCCATCAGCATAACAAGGCTCCCAGTTCTCCATGGCCTGTCCTGCCTTTCTGGATTTTACACTTTTTTCAGATGGCCCTTTTGACGGGGGTGGGGGGGAGTGAGACTTCATTGTAGTGCAGATTTCCTTTGCAAGCTTGCTTGGTTGGCCAAAAAGGGCATATGCGTTTTTTCCTGAATATATTCAGGAAAAAACGCATACGCCCTTTTTGGCCAAGTGCATCATTGTCGACCTTCTGCCTCTTTTCCTATGCTTTAAATGCAATTCCAGTCTACCTCCTGAAATCGGTTTCCTGCAATTCTGCCCGGCTTTCAAGTCCTCTTGGCAGCCTTACTTCAGTATATTTTTGGATGATAGCTGTCATTTATAACTCTGCAGGTTTGTGAATTACAGTGCCCCTGAGCTCCTTTCTTCAACTCGCTTTCTTGTGAGCTGGCCGCAACACCGCAGGATTGCTTCAGGCCCTAATCTGGTTCCGGCATGGCACGCTGAGCCTTTGGTTAATTCCTCTTCCTGGTGGGAAATGAGAGTTAAATTTTCCCGTCCAGACACCTCCAGCTAGTCTCTCATTGGTTCTCCCTATTCCTGTTCATCTTCTGCGGAATTTGCAAACTGGGCCAAACAGGAGGTTAAAGGCACTGACTCTCCAAGTCGGGAGAGTGTTAGTAAAGCATCTGGAATGTTGCACCCGAGTACCAGGGGACGAGAACTGAGACATATTTCAACACGTCTCCCGATCACACGGTTGATCATACTCTGGGTTCCACATGCATGTTTTAGCTGAAGGAAGAATCCCTTAAACCTGGAGAGTTGAGACCCGTGGAATGGGTACCATGCAATATGACTTCAAAGGGTCTTCATTTGCTCACCAAAACTCTCCAATCCTATCACTGCTGCGTTTTTGCCCCTGTACTCACGATTGATTCACTTTCAGAGACATAGCAATCCATAGGTTTTAAGATACTTAGTAGTCAGGTACATTATTAGGCGTTTAATATGGGGTTTTGAGTCCATTTCGTTGAGCAAGGAGTAGCTCTTGTCTATTACATATTTGGCTTAAGGAACTTTATCTGTGCTCATTTCAATCTCTGGTTTTATGCAGCACCCCAACTCACCTTTCCCCTTAAGCAAGCATAAGTTGATTTTCTAAATTTGGGACCATGTTCTGTTTTGAAATTCAGTTCCTGTGTAGCCAAGTTTACATTCCGTGTATTAGTGATATCTTATGATGTTTCTTTTTCTGTGTGACTTATTTCAGTTAGAATCATCATACCTGAATCCACTCATTATGCTGCTATGGGCTTGATGACATAGATGTCATTGCTGAGTGATATTGCATTGTACGTAAGTACCACAACTTCTTTATCCATTTTTCGCTTTATGCGATATTGAACTTGTACCGTAAACGAGTTTCTTGTAAACAGAGCCATCCCAAACTTTGGGGTGGCTGTGTCTTTTTGATTTTAATTTCCCTAAGCTATAGGACCATAAGTGGAAGTGCCCTAGGCTCTGTTGCTTTGTTTTTTACATGTTTCAGGAAACACCATACACTTCTCCCGAGTGGCTGTTGGCAATTTACATCCCGCCCATCAGCATAACAAGGCTCCCAGTTCTCCATGGCCTGTCCTGCCTTTCTGGATTTTACACTTTTTTCAGATGGCCCTTTTGACGGGGGGGGGGGGAGTGAGACTTCATTGTAGTGCAGATTTCCTTTGCAAGCTTGCTTGGTTGGCCAAAAAGGGCGTATGCGTTTTTTCCTGAATATATTCAGGAAAAAACGCATACGCCCTTTTTGGCCAAGTGCATCATTGTCGACCTTCTGCCTCTTTTCCTATGCTTTAAATGCAATTCCAGTCTCCCTCCTGAAATCGGTTTCCTGCAATTCTGCCCGGCTTTCAAGTCCTCTTGGCAGCCTTACTTCAGTATATTTTTGGATGATAGCTGTCATTTATAACTCTGCAGGTTTGTGAATTACAGTGCCCCTGAGCTCCTTTCTTCAACTCGCTTTCTTGTGAGCTGGCCGCAACACCGCAGGATTGCTTCAGGCCCTAATCTGGTTCCGGCATGGCACGCTGAGCCTTTGGTTAATTCCTCTTCCTGGTGGGAAATGAGAGTTAAATTTTCCCGTCCAGACACCTCCAGCTAGTCTCTCATTGGTTCTCCCTATTCCTGTTCATCTTCCGCGGAATTTGCAAACTGGGCCAAACAGGAGGTTAAAGGCACTGACTCTCCAAGTCGGGAGAGTGTTAGTAAAGCATCTGGAATGTTGTACCCGAGTACCAGGGGACGAGAACTGAGACATATTTCAACACGTCTCCCGATCACACGGTTGATTATACTCTGGGTTCCACATGCATGTTTTAGCTGAACGAAGAATCCCTTAAACCTGGAGATTTGAGACCCGTGGAATGGGTACCATGCAATATGACTTCAAAGGGTCTTCATTTGCTCACCAAAACTCTCCAATCCTATCACTGCTGCGTTTTTGCCCCTGTACTCACGATTGATTCACTTTCAGAGACATAGCAATCCATAGGTTTTAAGATACTTACTAGTCAGGTACATTATTAGGCGTTTAATATGGGGTTTTGAGTCCATTTCGTTGAGCAAGGAGTAGCTCTTGTCTATTACATATTTGGCTTAAGGAACTTTATCTGTGCTCATTTCAATCTCTGGTTTTATGCAGCACCCCAACTCACCTTTCCCCTTAAGCAAGCATAAGTTGGTTTTCTAAATTTGGGACCATGTTCTGTTTTGAAATTCAGTTCCTGTGTAGCCAAGTTTACATTCCGTGTATTAGTGATATCTTATGATGTTTCTTTTTCTGTGTGACTTATTTCAGTTAGAATCATCATACCTGAATCCACTCATTATGCTGCTATGGGCCTGATGACATAGATGTCATTGCTGAGTGATATTGCATTGTACGTAAGTACCACAACTTCTTTATCCATTTTTCGCTTTATGCGATATTGAACTTGTACCGTAAACGAGTTTCTTGTAAACAGAGCCATCCCAAACTTTGGGCTGGCTGTGTCTTTTTGATTTTAATTTCCCTAAGCTACAGGACCATAAGTGGAAGTGCCCTAGGCTCTGTTGCTTTGTTTTTTAGATGTTTCAGGAAACACCATACACTTCTCCGGAGTGGCTGTTGGCAATTTACATCCCGCCCATCAGCATAACAAGGCTCCCAGTTCTCCATGGCCTGTCCTGCCTTTCTGGATTTTACACTTTTTTCAGATGGCCCTTTTGACGGGGGTGGGGGAGTGAGACTTCATTGTAGTGCAGATTTCCTTTGCAAGCTTGCTTGGTTGGCCAAAAAGGGCGTATGCGTTTTTTCCTGAATATATTCAGGAAAAAACGCATACGCCCTTTTTGGCCAAGTGCATCATTGTCGACCTTCTGCCTCTTTTCCTATGCTTTAAATGCAATTCCAGTCTACCTCCTGAAATCGGTTTCCTGCAATTCTGCCCGGCTTTCAAGTCCTCTTGGCAGCCTTACTTCAGTATATTTTTGGATGATAGCTGTCATTTATAACTCTGCAGGTTTGTGAATTACAGTGCCCCTGAGCTCCTTTCTTCAACTCGCTTTCTTGTGAGCTGGCCGCAACACCGCAGGATTGCTTCAGGCCCTAATCTGGTTCCGGCATGGCACGCTGAGCCTTTGGTTAATTCCTCTTCCTGGTGGGAAATGAGAGTTAAATTTTCCCGTCCAGACACCTCCAGCTAGTCTCTCATTGGTTCTCCCTATTCCTGTTCATCTTCCGCGGAATTTGCAAACTGGGCCAAACAGGAGGTTAAAGGCACTGACTCTCCAAGTCGGGAGAGTGTTAGTAAAGCATCTGGAATGTTGCACCCGAGTACCAGGGGACGAGAACTGAGACATATTTCAACACGTCTCCCGATCACACGGTTGATCATACTCTGGGTTCCACATGCATGTTTTAGCTGAAGGAAGAATCCCTTAAACCTGGAGAGTTGAGACCCGTGGAATGGGTACCATGCAATATGACTTCAAAGGGTCTTCATTTGCTCACCAAAACTCTCCAATCCTATCACTGCTGCGTTTTTGCCCCTGTACTCACGATTGATTCACTTTCAGAGACATAGCAATCCATAGGTTTTAAGATACTTACTAGTCAGGTACATTATTAGGCGTTTAATATGGGGTTTTGAGTCCATTTCGTTGAGCAAGGAGTAGCTCTTGTCTATTACATATTTGGCTTAAGGAACTTTATCTGTGCTCATTTCAATCTCTGGTTTTATGCAGCACCCCAACTCACCTTTCCCCTTAAGCAAGCATAAGTTGGTTTTCTAAATTTTGGACCATGTTCTGTTTTGAAATTCAGTTCCTGTGTAGCCAAGTTTACATTCCGTGTATTAGTGATATCTTATGATGTTTCTTTTTCTGTGTGACTTATTTCAGTTAGAATCATCATACCTGAATCCACTCATTATGCTGCTATGGGCTTGATGACATAGATGTCATTGCTGAGTGATATTGCATTGTACGTAAGTACCACAACTTCTTTATCCATTTTTCGCTTTATGCGATATTGAACTTGTACCGTAAACGAGTTTCTTGTAAACAGAGCCATCCCAAACTTTGGGGTGGCTGTGTCTTTTTGATTTTAATTTCCCTAAGCTATAGGACCATAAGTGGAAGTGCCCTAGGCTCTGTTGCTTTGTTTTTTAGATGTTTCAGGAAACACCATACACTTCTCCCGAGTGGCTGTTGGCAAGTTACATCCCGCCCATCAGCATAACAAGGCTCCCAGTTCTCCATGGCCTGTCCTGCCTTTCTGGATTTTACACTTTTTTCAGATGGCCCTTTTGACGGGGGGGAAGTGAGACTTCATTGTAGTGCAGATTTCCTTTGCAAGCTTGCTTGGTTGGCCAAAAAGGGCGTATGCGTTTTTACCTGAATATATTCATTAAAAAACGCATACGCCCTTTTTGGCCAAGTGCATCATTGTCGACCTTCTGCCTCTTTTCCTATGCTTTAAATGCAATTCCAGTCTACCTCCTGAAATCGGTTTCCTGCAATTCTGCCCGGCTTTCAAGTCCTCTTGGCAGCCTTACTTCAGTATATTTTTGGATGATAGCTGTCATTTATAACTCTGCAGGTTTGTGAATTACAGTGCCCCTGAGCTCCTTTCTTCAACTCGCTTTCTTGTGAGCTGGCCGCAACACCGCAGGATTGCTTCAGGCCCTAATCTGGTTCCGGCATGGCACGCTGAGCCTTTGGTTAATTCCTCTTCCTGGTGGGAAATGAGAGTTAAATTTTCCCGTCCAGACACCTCCAGCTAGTCTCTCATTGGTTCTCCCTATTCCTGTTCATCTTCCGTGGAATTTGCAAACTGGGCCAAACAGGAGGTTAAAGGCACTGACTCTCCAAGTCGGGAGAGTGTTAGTAAAGCATCTGGAATGTTGCACCCGAGTACCAGGGGACGAGAACTGAGACATATTTCAACACGTCTCCCGATAACATGGTTGATCATACTCTGGGTTCCACATGCATGTTTTAGCTGAAGGAAGAATCCCTTAAACCTGGAGAGTTGAGACCCGTGGAATGGGTACCATGCAATATGACTTCAAAGGGTCTTCATTTGCTCACCAAAACTCTCCAATCCTATCACTGCTGCGTTTTTGCCCCTGTACTCACGATTGATTCACTTTCAGAGACATAGCAATCCATAGGTTTTAAGATACTTACTAGTCAGGTACATTATTAGGCGTTTAATATGGGGTTTTGAGTCCATTTCGTTGAGCAAGGAGTAGCTCTTGTCTATTACATATTTGGCTTAAGGAACTTTATCTGTGCTCATTTCAATCTCTGGTTTTATGCAGCACCCCAACTCACCTTTCCCCTTAAGCAAGCATAAGTTGATTTTCTAAATTTGGGACCATGTTCTGTTTTGAAATTCAGTTCCTGTGTAGCCAAGTTTACATTCCGTGTATTAGTGATATCTTATGATGTTTCTTTTTCTGTGTGACTTATTTCAGTTAGAATCATCATACCTGAATCCACTCATTATGCTGCTATGGACCTGATGACATAGATGTCATTGCTGAGTGATATTGCATTGTACGTAAGTACCACAACTTCTTTATCCATTTTTCGCTTTATGCGATATTGAACTTGTACCGTAAAAGAGTTTCTTGTAAACAGAGCCATCCCAAACTTTGGGGTGGCTGTGTCTTTTTGATTTTAATTTCCCTAAGCTATAGGACCATAAGTGGAAGTGCCCTAGGCTCTGTTGCTTTGTTTTTTAGATGTTTCAGGAAACACCATACACTTCTCCCAAGTGGCTGTTGGCAATTTACATCCCGCCCATCAGCATAACAAGGCTCCCAGTTCTCCATGGCCTGTCCTGCCTTTCTGGATTTTACACTTTTTTCAGATGGCCCTTTTGACGGGGGTGGGGGGGAGTGAGACTCCATTGTAGTGCAGATTTCCTTTGCAAGCTTGCTTGGTTGGCCAAAAAGGGCGTATGCGTTTTTTCCTGAATATATTCAGGTAAAAACGCATACGCCCTTTTTGGCCAAGTGCATCATTGTCGACCTTCTGCCTCTTTTCCTATGCTTTAAATGCAATTCCAGTCTACCTCCTGAAATCGGTTTCCTGCAATTCTGCCCGGCTTTCAAGTCCTCTTGGCAGCCTTACTTCAGTATATTTTTGGATGATAGCTGTCATTTATAACTCTGCAGGTTTGTGAATTACAGTGCCCCTGAGCTCCTTTCTTCAACTCGCTTTCTTGTGAGCTGGCCGCAACACTGCAGGATTGCTTCAGGCCCTAATCTGGTTCCGGCATGGCACGCTGAGCCTTTGGTTAATTCCTCTTCCTGGTGGGAAATGAGAGTTAAATTTTCCCGTCCAGACACCTCCAGCTAGTCTCTCATTGGTTCTCCCTATTCCTGTTCATCTTCCGTGGAATTTGCAAACTGGGCCAAACAGGAGGTTAAAGGCACTGACTCTCCAAGTCGGGAGAGTGTTAGTAAAGCATCTGGAATGTTGCACCCGAGTACCAGGGGACGAGAACTGAGACATATTTCAACACGTCTCCCGATAACATGGTTGATCATACTCTGGGTTCCACATGCATGTTTTAGCTGAAGGAAGAATCCCTTAAACCTGGAGAGTTGAGACCCGTGGAATGGGTACCATGCAATATGACTTCAAAGGGTCTTCATTTGCTCACCAAAACTCTCCAATCCTATCACTGCTGCGTTTTTGCCCCTGTACTCACGATTGATTCACTTTCAGAGACATAGCAATCCATAGGTTTTAAGATACTTACTAGTCAGGTACATTATTAGGCGTTTAATATCGGGTTTTGAGTCCATTTCGTTGAGCAAGGAGTAGCTCTTGTCTATTACATATTTGGCTTAAGGAACTTTATCTGTGCTCATTTCAATCTCTGGTTTTATGCAGCACCCCAACTCACCTTTCCCCTTAAGCAAGCATAAGTTGATTTTCTAAATTTGGGACCATGTTCTGTTTTGAAATTCAGTTCCTGTGTAGCCAAGTTTACATTCCGTGTATTAGTGATATCTTATGATGTTTCTTTTTCTGTGTGACTTATTTCAGTTAGAATCATCATACCTGAATCCACTCATTATGCTGCTATGGACCTGATGACATAGATGTCATTGCTGAGTGATATTGCATTGTACGTAAATACCACAACTTCTTTATCCATTTTTCGCTTTATGCGATATTGAACTTGTACCGTAAACGAGTTTCTTGTAAACAGAGCCATCCCAAACTTTGGGGTGGCTGTGTCTTTTTGATTTTAATTTCCCTAAGCTATAGGACCATAAGTGGAAGTGCCCTAGGCTCTGTTGCTTTGTTTTTTAGATGTTTCAGGAAACACCATACACTTCTCCGGAGTGGCTGTTGGCAATTTACATCCCGCCCATCAGCATAACAAGGCTCCCAGTTCTCCATGGCCTGTCCTGCCTTTCTGGATTTTACACTTTTTTCAGATGGCCCTTTTGACGGGGGTGGGGGGGAGTGAGACTTCATTGTAGTGCAGATTTCCTTTGCAAGCTTGCTTGGTTGGCCAAAAAGGGCATATGCGTTTTTTCCTGAATATATTCAGGAAAAAACGCATACGCCCTTTTTGGCCAAGTGCATCATTGTCGACCTTCTGCCTCTTTTCCTATGCTTTAAATGCAATTCCAGTCTACCTCCTGAAATCGGTTTCCTGCAATTCTGCCCGGCTTTCAAGTCCTCTTGGCAGCCTTACTTCAGTATATTTTTGGATGATAGCTGTCATTTATAACTCTGCAGGTTTGTGAATTACAGTGCCCCTGAGCTCCTTTCTTCAACTCGCTTTCTTGTGAGCTGGCCGCAACACCGCAGGATTGCTTCAGGCCCTAATCTGGTTCCGGCATGGCACGCTGAGCCTTTGGTTAATTCCTCTTCCTGGTGGGAAATGAGAGTTAAATTTTCCCGTCCAGACACCTCCAGCTAGTCTCTCATTGGTTCTCCCTATTCCTGTTCATCTTCTGCGGAATTTGCAAACTGGGCCAAACAGGAGGTTAAAGGCACTGACTCTCCAAGTCGGGAGAGTGTTAGTAAAGCATCTGGAATGTTGCACCCGAGTACCAGGGGACGAGAACTGAGACATATTTCAACACGTCTCCCGATCACACGGTTGATCATACTCTGGGTTCCACATGCATGTTTTAGCTGAAGGAAGAATCCCTTAAACCTGGAGAGTTGAGACCCGTGGAATGGGTACCATGCAATATGACTTCAAAGGGTCTTCATTTGCTCACCAAAACTCTCCAATCCTATCACTGCTGCGTTTTTGCCCCTGTACTCACGATTGATTCACTTTCAGAGACATAGCAATCCATAGGTTTTAAGATACTTAGTAGTCAGGTACATTATTAGGCGTTTAATATGGGGTTTTGAGTCCATTTCGTTGAGCAAGGAGTAGCTCTTGTCTATTACATATTTGGCTTAAGGAACTTTATCTGTGCTCATTTCAATCTCTGGTTTTATGCAGCACCCCAACTCACCTTTCCCCTTAAGCAAGCATAAGTTGATTTTCTAAATTTGGGACCATGTTCTGTTTTGAAATTCAGTTCCTGTGTAGCCAAGTTTACATTCCGTGTATTAGTGATATCTTATGATGTTTCTTTTTCTGTGTGACTTATTTCAGTTAGAATCATCATACCTGAATCCACTCATTATGCTGCTATGGGCTTGATGACATAGATGTCATTGCTGAGTGATATTGCATTGTACGTAAGTACCACAACTTCTTTATCCATTTTTCGCTTTATGCGATATTGAACTTGTACCGTAAACGAGTTTCTTGTAAACAGAGCCATCCCAAACTTTGGGGTGGCTGTGTCTTTTTGATTTTAATTTCCCTAAGCTATAGGACCATAAGTGGAAGTGCCCTAGGCTCTGTTGCTTTGTTTTTTACATGTTTCAGGAAACACCATACACTTCTCCCGAGTGGCTGTTGGCAATTTACATCCCGCCCATCAGCATAACAAGGCTCCCAGTTCTCCATGGCCTGTCCTGCCTTTCTGGATTTTACACTTTTTTCAGATGGCCCTTTTGACGGGGGGGGGGGGAGTGAGACTTCATTGTAGTGCAGATTTCCTTTGCAAGCTTGCTTGGTTGGCCAAAAAGGGCGTATGCGTTTTTTCCTGAATATATTCAGGAAAAAACGCATACGCCCTTTTTGGCCAAGTGCATCATTGTCGACCTTCTGCCTCTTTTCCTATGCTTTAAATGCAATTCCAGTCTCCCTCCTGAAATCGGTTTCCTGCAATTCTGCCCGGCTTTCAAGTCCTCTTGGCAGCCTTACTTCAGTATATTTTTGGATGATAGCTGTCATTTATAACTCTGCAGGTTTGTGAATTACAGTGCCCCTGAGCTCCTTTCTTCAACTCGCTTTCTTGTGAGCTGGCCGCAACACCGCAGGATTGCTTCAGGCCCTAATCTGGTTCCGGCATGGCACGCTGAGCCTTTGGTTAATTCCTCTTCCTGGTGGGAAATGAGAGTTAAATTTTCCCGTCCAGACACCTCCAGCTAGTCTCTCATTGGTTCTCCCTATTCCTGTTCATCTTCCGCGGAATTTGCAAACTGGGCCAAACAGGAGGTTAAAGGCACTGACTCTCCAAGTCGGGAGAGTGTTAGTAAAGCATCTGGAATGTTGTACCCGAGTACCAGGGGACGAGAACTGAGACATATTTCAACACGTCTCCCGATCACACGGTTGATTATACTCTGGGTTCCACATGCATGTTTTAGCTGAACGAAGAATCCCTTAAACCTGGAGATTTGAGACCCGTGGAATGGGTACCATGCAATATGACTTCAAAGGGTCTTCATTTGCTCACCAAAACTCTCCAATCCTATCACTGCTGCGTTTTTGCCCCTGTACTCACGATTGATTCACTTTCAGAGACATAGCAATCCATAGGTTTTAAGATACTTACTAGTCAGGTACATTATTAGGCGTTTAATATGGGGTTTTGAGTCCATTTCGTTGAGCAAGGAGTAGCTCTTGTCTATTACATATTTGGCTTAAGGAACTTTATCTGTGCTCATTTCAATCTCTGGTTTTATGCAGCACCCCAACTCACCTTTCCCCTTAAGCAAGCATAAGTTGGTTTTCTAAATTTGGGACCATGTTCTGTTTTGAAATTCAGTTCCTGTGTAGCCAAGTTTACATTCCGTGTATTAGTGATATCTTATGATGTTTCTTTTTCTGTGTGACTTATTTCAGTTAGAATCATCATACCTGAATCCACTCATTATGCTGCTATGGGCCTGATGACATAGATGTCATTGCTGAGTGATATTGCATTGTACGTAAGTACCACAACTTCTTTATCCATTTTTCGCTTTATGCGATATTGAACTTGTACCGTAAACGAGTTTCTTGTAAACAGAGCCATCCCAAACTTTGGGCTGGCTGTGTCTTTTTGATTTTAATTTCCCTAAGCTACAGGACCATAAGTGGAAGTGCCCTAGGCTCTGTTGCTTTGTTTTTTAGATGTTTCAGGAAACACCATACACTTCTCCGGAGTGGCTGTTGGCAATTTACATCCCGCCCATCAGCATAACAAGGCTCCCAGTTCTCCATGGCCTGTCCTGCCTTTCTGGATTTTACACTTTTTTCAGATGGCCCTTTTGACGGGGGTGGGGGAGTGAGACTTCATTGTAGTGCAGATTTCCTTTGCAAGCTTGCTTGGTTGGCCAAAAAGGGCGTATGCGTTTTTTCCTGAATATATTCAGGAAAAAACGCATACGCCCTTTTTGGCCAAGTGCATCATTGTCGACCTTCTGCCTCTTTTCCTATGCTTTAAATGCAATTCCAGTCTACCTCCTGAAATCGGTTTCCTGCAATTCTGCCCGGCTTTCAAGTCCTCTTGGCAGCCTTACTTCAGTATATTTTTGGATGATAGCTGTCATTTATAACTCTGCAGGTTTGTGAATTACAGTGCCCCTGAGCTCCTTTCTTCAACTCGCTTTCTTGTGAGCTGGCCGCAACACCGCAGGATTGCTTCAGGCCCTAATCTGGTTCCGGCATGGCACGCTGAGCCTTTGGTTAATTCCTCTTCCTGGTGGGAAATGAGAGTTAAATTTTCCCGTCCAGACACCTCCAGCTAGTCTCTCATTGGTTCTCCCTATTCCTGTTCATCTTCCGCGGAATTTGCAAACTGGGCCAAACAGGAGGTTAAAGGCACTGACTCTCCAAGTCGGGAGAGTGTTAGTAAAGCTTCTGGAATGTTGCACCCGAGTACCAGGGGACGAGAACTGAGACATATTGGAACACGTCTCCCGATCACACGGTTGATCATACTCTGGGTTCCACATGCATGTTTTAGCTGAAGGAAGAATCCCTTAAACCTGGAGAGTTGAGACCCGTGGAATGGGTACCATGCAATATGACTTCAAAGGGTCTTCATTTGCTCACCAAAACTCTCCAATCCTATCACTGCTGCGTTTTTGCCCCTGTACTCACGATTGATTCACTTTCAGAGACATAGCAATCCATAGGTTTTAAGATACTTACTAGTCAGGTACATTATTAGGCGTTTAATATGGGGTTTTGAGTCCATTTCGTTGAGCAAGGAGTAGCTCTTGTCTATTACATATTTGGCTTAAGGAACTTTATCTGTGCTCATTTCAATCTCTGGTTTTATGCAGCACCCCAACTCACCTTTCCCCTTAAGCAAGCATAAGTTGGTTTTCTAAATTTGGGACCATGTTCTGTTTTGAAATCCAGTTCCTGTGTAGCCAAGTTTACATTCCGTGTATTAGTGATATCTTATGATGTTTCTTTTTCTGTGTGACTTATTTCAGTTAGAATCATCATACCTGAATCCACTCATTATGCTGCTATGGGCCTGATGACATAGATGTCATTGCTGAGTGATATTGCATTGTACGTAAGTACCACAACTTCTTTATCCATTTTGCGCTTTATGCGATATTGAACTTGTACCGTAAACGAGTTTCTTGTAAACAGAGCCATCCCAAACTTTGGGGTGGCTGTGTCTTTTTGATTTTAATTTCCCTAAGCTATAGGACCATAAGTGGAAGTGCCCTAGGCTCTGTTGCTTTGTTTTTTAGATGTTTCAGGAAACACCATACACTTCTCCCGAGTGGCTGTTGGCAAGTTACATCCCGCCCATCAGCATAACAAGGCTCCCAGTTCTCCATGGCCTGTCCTGCCTTTCTGGATTTTACACTTTTTTCAGATGGCCCTTTTGACGGGGGGGGGAAGTGAGACTTCATTGTAGTGCAGATTTCCTTTGCAAGCTTGCTTGGTTGGCCAAAAAGGGCGTATGCGTTTTTTCCTGAATATATTCAGGAAAAAACGCATACGCCCTTTTTGGCCAAGTGCATCATTGTCGACCTTCTGCCTCTTTTCCTATGCTTTAAATGCAATTCCAGTCTACCTCCTGAAATCGGTTTCCTGCAATTCTGCCCGGCTTTCAAGTCCTCTTGGCAGCCTTACTTCAGTATATTTTTGGATGATAGCTGTCATTTATAACTCTGCAGGTTTGTGAATTACAGTGCCCCTGAGCTCCTTTCTTCAACTCGCTTTCTTGTGAGCTGGCCGCAACACCACAGGATTGCTTCAGGCCCTAATCTGGTTCCGGCATGGCACGCTGAGCCTTTGGTTAATTCCTCTTCCTGGTGGGAAATGAGAGTTAAATTTTCCCGTCCAGACACCTCCAGCTAGTCTCTCATTGGTTCTCCCTATTCCTGTTCATCTTCCGTGGAATTTGCAAACTGGGCCAAAGAGGAGGTTAAAGGCACTGACTCTCCAAGTCGGGAGAGTGTTAGTAAAGCATCTGGAATGTTGTACCCGAGTACCAGGGGACGAGAACTGAGACATATTTCAACACGTCTCCCGATAACACGGTTGATCATACTCTGGGTTCCACATGCATGTTTTAGCTGAAGGAAGAATCCCTTAAACCTGGAGAGTTGAGACCCGTGGAATGGGTACCATGCAATATGACTTCAAAGGGTCTTCATTTGCTCACCAAAACTCTCCAATCCTATCACTGCTGCGTTTTTGCCCCTGTACTCACGATTGATTCACTTTCAGAGACATAGCAATCCATAGGTTTTAAGATACTTACTAGTCAGGTACATTATTAGGCGTTTAATATGGGGTTTTGAGTCCATTTCGTTGAGCAAGGAGTAGCTCTTGTCTATTACATATTTGGCTTAAGGAACTTTATCTGTGCTCATTTCAATCTCTGGTTTTATGCAGCACCCCAACTCACCTTTCCCCTTAAGCAAGCATAAGTTGATTTTCTAAATTTGGGACCATGTTCTGTTTTGAAATTCAGTTCCTGTGTAGCCAAGTTTACATTCCGTGTATTAGTGATATCTTATGATGTTTCTTTTTCTGTGTGACTTATTTCAGTTAGAATCATCATACCTGAATCCACTCATTATGCTGCTATGGGCCTGATGACATAGATGTCATTGCTGAGTGATATTGCATTGTACGTAATTACCACAACTTCTTTATCCATTTTTCGCTTTATGCGATATTGAACTTGTACCGTAAACGAGTTTCTTGTAAACAGAGCCATCCCAAACTTTGGGGTGGCTGTGTCTTTTTGATTTTAATTTCCCTAAGCTATAGGACCATAAGTGGAAGTGCCCTAGGCTCTGTTGCTTTGTTTTTTAGATGTTTCAGGAAACACCATACACTTTTCCGGAGTGGCTGTTGGCAATTTACATCCCGCCCATCAGCATAACAAGGCTCCCAGTTCTCCATGGCCTGTCCTGCCTTTCTGGATTTTACACTTTTTTCAGATGGCCCTTTTGACGGGGGGGGGGGGGGGGGGGAGTGAGACTTCATTGTAGTGCAGATTTCCTTTGCAAGCTTGCTTGGTTGGCCAAAAAGGGCGTATGCGTTTTTTCCTGAATATATTCAGGAAAAAACGCATACGCCCTTTTTGGCCAAGTGCATCATTGTCGACCTTCTGCCTCTTTTCCTATGCTTTAAATGCAATTCCAGTCTACCTCCTGAAATCGGTTTCCTGCAATTCTGCCCGGCTTTCAAGTCCTCTTGGCAGCCTTACTTCAGTATATTTTTGGATGATAGCTGTCATTTATAACTCTGCAGGTTTGTGAATTACAGTGCCCCTGAGCTCCTTTCTTCAACTCGCTTTCTTGTGAGCTGGCCGCAACACCGCAGGATTGCTTCAGGCCCTAATCTGGTTCCGGCATGGCACGCTGAGCCTTTGGTTAATTCCTCTTCCTGGTGGGAAATGAGAGTTAAATTTTCCCGTCCAGACACCTCCAGCTAGTCTCTCATTGGTTCTCCCTATTCCTGTTCATCTTCCGCGGAATTTGCAAACTGGGCCAAACAGGAGGTTAAAGGCACTGACTCTCCAAGTCGGGAGAGTGTTAGTAAAGCATCTGGAATGTTGCACCCGAGTACCAGGGGACGAGAACTGAGACATATTGGAACACGTCTCCCGATCACACGATTGATCATACTCTGAGTTCCAATGCATGTTTTAGCTGAAGGAAGAATCCCTTAAACCTGGAGAGTTGAGACCCGTGGAATGGGTACCATGAAATATGACTTCAAAGGGTCTTCATTTGCTCACCAAAACTCTCCAATCCTATCACTGCTGCGTTTTTGCCCCTGTACTCACGATTGATTCACTTTCAGAGACATAGCAATCCATAGGTTTTAAGATACTTAGTAGTCAGGTACATTATTAGGCGTTTAATATGGGGTTTTGAGTCCATTTCGTTGAGCAAGGAGTAGCTCTTGTCTATTACATATTTGGTTTAAGGAACTTTATCTGTGCTCATTTCAATCTCTGGTTTTATGCAGCACCCCAACTCACCTTTCCCCTTAAGCAAGCATAAGTTGGTTTTCTAAATTTGGGACCATGTTCTGTTTTGAAATTCAGTTCCTGTGTAGCCAAGTTTACATTCCGTGTATTAGTGATATCTTATGATGTTTCTTTTTCTGTGTGACTTATTTCAGTTAGAATCATCATACCTGAATCCACTCATTATGCTGCTATGGGCTTGATGACATAGATGTCATTGCTGAGTGATATTGCATTGTACGTAAGTACCACAACTTCTTTATCCATTTTTCGCTTTATGCGATATTGAACATGTACCGTAAACGAGTTTCTTGTAAACAGAGCCATCCCAAACTTTGGGGTGGCTGTTTCTTTTTGATTTTAATTTCCCTAAGCTATAGGACCATAAGTGGAAGTGCCCTAGGCTCTGTTGCTTTGTTTTTTAGATGTTTCAGGAAACACCATACACTTCTCCCGAGTGGCTGTTGGCAAGTTACATCCCACCCATCAGCATAACAAGGCTCCCAGTTCTCCATGGCCTGTCCTGCCTTTCTGGATTTTACACTTTTTTCAGATGGCCCTTTTGACGGGGGGGAAGTGAGACTTCATTGTAGTGCAGATTTCCTTTGCAAGCTTGCTTGGTTGGCCAAAAAGGGCGTATGCGTTTTTTCCTGAATATATTCAGGAAAAAACGCATACGCCCTTTTTGGCCAAGTGCATCATTGTCGACCTTCTGCCTGTTTTCCTATGCTTTAAATGCAATTCCAGTCTACCTCCTGAAATCGGTTTCCTGCAATTCTGCCCGGCTTTCAAGTCCTCTTGGCAGCCTTACTTCAGTATATTTTTGGATGATAGCTGTCATTTATAACTCTGCAGGTTTGTGAATTACAGTGCCCCTGAGCTCCTTTCTTCAACTCGCTTTCTTGTGAGCTGGCCGCAACACCGCAGGATTGCTTCAGGCCCTAATCTGGTTCCGGCATGGCACGCTGAGCCTTTGGTTAATTCCTCTTCCTGGTGGGAAATGAGAGTTAAATTTTCCCGTCCAGACACCTCCAGCTAGTCTCTCATTGGTTCTCCCTATTCCTGTTCATCTTCCGTGGAATTTGCAAACTGGGCCAAAGAGGAGGTTAAAGGCACTGACTCTCCAAGTCGGGAGAGTGTTAGTAAAGCATCTGGAATGTTGCACCCGAGTACCAGGGGACGAGAACTGAGACATATTTCAACACGTCTCCCGATCACACGGTTGATCATACTCTGGGTTCCACATGCATGTTTTAGCTGAAGGAAGAATCCCTTAAACCTGGAGAGTTGAGACCCGTGGAATGGGTACCATGCAATATGACTTCAAAGGATCTTCATTTGCTCACCAAAACTCTCCAATCCTATCACTGCTGCGTTTTTGCCCCTGTACTCACGATTGATTCACTTTCAGAGACATAGCAATCCATAGGTTTTAAGATACTTACTAGTCAGGTACATTATTAGGCGTTTAATATGGGGTTTTGAGTCCATTTCGTTGAGCAAGGAGTAGCTCTTGTCTATTACATATTTGGCTTAAGGAACTTTATCTGTGCTCATTTCAATCTCTGGTTTTATGCAGCACCCCAACTCACCTTTCCCCTTAAGCAAGCATAAGTTGGTTTTCTAAATTTGGGACCATGTTCTGTTTTGAAATTCAGTTCCTGTGTAGCCAAGTTTACATTCCGTGTATTAGTGATATCTTATGATGTTTCTTTTTCTGTGTGACTTATTTCAGTTAGAATCATCATACCTGAATCCACTCATTATGCTGCTATGGACCTGATGACATAGATGTCATTGCTGAGTGATATTGCATTGTACGTAAGTACCACAACTTCTTTATCCATTTTTCGCTTTATGTGATATTGAACTTGTACCGTAAACGAGTTTCTTGTAAACAGAGCCATCCCAAACTTTGGGGTGGCTGTGTCTTTTTGATTTTAATTTCCCTAAGCTATAGGACCATAAGTGGAAGTGCCCTAGGCTCTGTTGCTTTGTTTTTTAGATGTTTCAGGAAACACCATACACTTCTCCCGAGTGGCTGTTGGCAATTTACATCCCGCCCATCAGCATAACAAGGCTCCCAGTTCTCCATGGCCTGTCCTGCCTTTCTGGATTTTACACTTTTTTCAGATGGCCCTTTTGACGGGGGGGAAGTGAGACTTCATTGTAGTGCAGATTTCCTTTGCAAGCTTGCTTGGTTGACCAAAAAGGGCGTATGCGTTTTTTCCTGAATATATTCAGGAAAAAACGCATACGCCCTTTTTGGCCAAGTGCATCATTGTCGACCTTCTGCCTGTTTTCCTATGCTTTAAATGCAATTCCAGTCTACCTCCTGAAATCGGTTTCCTGCAATTCTGCCCGGCTTTCAAGTCCTCTTGGCAGCCTTACTTCAGTATATTTTTGGATGATAGCTGTCATTTATAACTCTGCAGGTTTGTGAATTACAGTGCCCCTGAGCTCCTTTCTTCAACTCGCTTTCTTGTGAGCTGGCCGCAACACCGCAGGATTGCTTCAGGCCCTAATCTGGTTCCGGCATGGCACGCTGAGCCTTTGGTTAATTCCTCTTCCTGGTGGGAAATGAGAGTTAAATTTTCCCGTCCAGACACCTCCAGCTAGTCTCTCATTGGTTCTCCCTATTCCTGTTCATCTTCCGTGGAATTTGCAAACTGGGCCAAAGAGGAGGTTAAAGGCACTGACTCTCCAAGTCGGGAGAGTGTTAGTAAAGCATCTGGAATGTTGCACCCGAGTACCAGGGGACGAGAACTGAGACATATTTCAACACGTCTCCCGATCACACGGTTGATCATACTCTGGGTTCCACATGCATGTTTTAGCTGAAGGAAGAATCCCTTAAACCTGGAGAGTTGAGACCCGTGGAATGGGTACCATGCAATATGACTTCAAAGGGTCTTCATTTGCTCACCAAAACTCTCCAATCCTATCACTGCTGCGTTTTTGCCCCTGTACTCACGATTGATTCACTTTCAGAGACATAGCAATCCATAGGTTTTAAGATACTTACTAGTCAGGTACATTATTAGGCGTTTAATATCGGGTTTTGAGTCCATTTCGTTGAGCAAGGAGTAGCTCTTGTCTATTACATATTTGGCTTAAGGAACTTTATCTGTGCTCATTTCAATCTCTGGTTTTATGCAGCACCCCAACTCACCTTTCCCCTTAAGCAAGCATAAGTTGATTTTCTAAATTTGGGACCATGTTCTGTTTTGAAATTCAGTTCCTGTGTAGCCAAGTTTACATTCCGTGTATTAGTGATATCTTATGATGTTTCTTTTTCTGTGTGACTTATTTCAGTTAGAATCATCATACCTGAATCCACTCATTATGCTGCTATGGACCTGATGACATAGATGTCATTGCTGAGTGATATTGCATTGTACGTAAGTACCACAACTTCTTTATCCATTTTTCGCTTTATGCGATATTGAACTTGTACCGTAAACGAGTTTCTTGTAAACAGAGCCATCCCAAACTTTGGGGTGGCTGTGTCTTTTTGATTTTAATTTCCCTAAGCTATAGGACCATAAGTGGAAGTGCCCTAGGCTCTGTTGCTTTGTTTTTTAGATGTTTCAGGAAACACCATACACTTCTCCCGAGTGGCTGTTCGCAATTTACATCCCGCCCATCAGCATAACAAGGCTCCCAGTTCTCCATGGCCTGTCCTGCCTTTCTGGATTTTACACTTTTTTCAGATGGCCCTTTTGACGGGGGGTTAGTGAGACTTCATTGTAGTGCAGATTTCCTTTGCAAGCTTGCTTGGTTGACCAAAAAGGGCGTATGCGTTTTTTCCTGAATATATTCAGGAAAAAACGCATACGCTCTTTTTGGCCAAGTGCATCATTGTCGACCTTCTTCCTCTTTTCCTATGCTTTAAATGCAATTCCAGTCTACCTCCTGAAATCGGTTTCCTGCAATTCTGCCCGGCTTTCAACTCCTCTTGGCAGCCTTACTTCAGTATATTTTTGGATGATAGCTGTCATTTATAACTCTGAAGGTTTGTGAATTACAGTGCCCCTGAGCTCCTTTCTTCAACTCGCTTTCTTGTGAGCTGGCCGCAACACCGCAGGATTGCTTCAGGCCCTAATCTGGTTCCGGCATGGCACGCTGAGCCTTTGGTTAATTCCTCTTCCTGGTGGGAAATGAGAGTTAAATTTTCCCGTCCAGACACCTCCAGCTAGTCTCTCATTGGTTCTCCCTATTCCTGTTCATCTTCTGCGGAATTTGCAAACTGGGCCAAACAGGAGGTTAAAGGCACTGACTCTCCAAGTCGGGAGAGTGTTAGTAAAGCATCTGGAATGTTGCACCCGAGTACCAGGGGACGAGAACTGAGACATATTTCAACACGTCTCCCGATCACACGGTTGATCATACTCTGGGTTCCACATGCATGTTTTAGCTGAAGGAAGAATCCCTTAAACCTGGAGAGTTGAGACCCGTGGAATGGGTACCATGCAATATGACTTCAAAGGGTCTTCATTTGCTCACCAAAACTCTCCAATCCTATCACTGCTGCGTTTTTGCCCCTGTACTCACGATTGATTCACTTTCAGAGACATAGCAATCCATAGGTTTTAAGATACTTAGTAGTCAGGTACATTATTAGGCGTTTAATATGGGGTTTTGAGTCCATTTCGTTGAGCAAGGAGTAGCTCTTGTCTATTACATATTTGGCTTAAGGAACTTTATCTGTGCTCATTTCAATCTCTGGTTTTATGCAGCACCCCAACTCACCTTTCCCCTTAAGCAAGCATAAGTTGGTTTTCTAAATTTGGGACCATGTTCTGTTTTGAAATTCAGTTCCTGTGTAGCCAAGTTTACATTCCGTGTATTAGTGATATCTTATGATGTTTCTTTTTCTGTGTGACTTATTTCAGTTAGAATCATCATACCTGAATCCACTCATTATGCTGCTATGGGCTTGATGACATAGATGTCATTGCTGAGTGATATTGCATTGTACGTAAGTACCACAACTTCTTTATCCATTTTTCGCTTTATGCGATATTGAACTTGTACCGTAAACGAGTTTCTTGTAAACAGAGCCATCCCAAACTTTGGGGTGGCTGTGTCTTTTTGATTTTAATTTCCCTAAGCTATAGGACCATAAGTGGAAGTGCCCTAGGCTCTGTTGCTTTGTTTTTTAGATGTTTCAGGAAACACCATACACTTCTCCCGAGTGGCTGTTGGCAATTTACATCCCGCCCATCAGCATAACAAGGCTCCCAGTTCTCCATGGCCTGTCCTGCCTTTCTGGATTTTACACTTTTTTCAGATGGCCCTTTTGACGGGGCGGGGGGGGGAGTGAGACTTCATTGTAGTGCAGATTTCCTTTGCAAGCTTGCTTGGGTGGCCAAAAAGGGCATATGCGTTTTTTCCTGAATATATTCAGGAAAAAACGCATACGCCCTTTTTGGCCAAGTGCATCATTGTCGACCTTCTGCCTCTTTTCCTATGCTTTAAATGCAATTCCAGTCTCCCTCCTGAAATCGGTTTCCTGCAATTCTGCCCGGCTTTCAAGTCCTCTTGGCAGCCTTACTTCAGTATATTTTTGGATGATAGCTGTCATTTATAACTCTGCAGGTTTGTGAATTACAGTGCCCCTGAGCTCCTTTCTTCAACTCGCTTTCTTGTGAGCTGGCCGCAACACCGCAGGATTGCTTCAGGCCCTAATCTGGTTCCGGCATGGCACGCTGAGCCTTTGGTTAATTCCTCTTCCTGGTGGGAAATGAGAGTTAAATTTTCCCGTCCAGACACCTCCAGCTAGTCTCTCATTGGTTCTCCCTATTCCTGTTCATCTTCCGCGGAATTTGCAAACTGGGCCAAACAGGAGGTTAAAGGCACTGACTCTCCAAGTCGGGAGAGTGTTAGTAAAGCATCTGGAATGTTGCACCCGAGTACCAGGGGACGAGAACTGAGACATATTTCAACACGTCTCCCGATCACACGGTTGATCATACTCTGGGTTCCACATGCATGTTTTAGCTGAAGGAAGAATCCCTTAAACCTGGAGATTTGAGACCCGTGGAATGGGTACCATGCAATATGACTTCAAAGGGTCTTCATTTGCTCACCAAAACTCTCCAATCCTATCACTGCTGCGTTTTTGCCCCTGTACTCACGATTGATTCACTTTCAGAGACATAGCAATCCATAGGTTTTAAGATACTTAGTAGTCAGGTACATTATTAGGCGTTTAATATGGGGTTTTGAGTCCATTTCGTTGAGCAAGGAGTAGCTCTTGTCTATTACATATTTGGCTTAAGGAACTTTATCTGTGCTCATTTCAATCTCTGGTTTTATGCAGCACCCCAACTCACCTTTCCCCTTAAGCAAGCATAAGTTGGTTTTCTAAATTTGGGACCATGTTCTGTTTTGAAATTCAGTTCCTGTGTAGCCAAGTTTACATTCCGTGTATTAGTGATATCTTATGATGTTTCTTTTTCTGTGTGACTTATTTCAGTTAGAATCATCATACCTGAATCCACTCATTATGCTGCTATGGGCCTGATGACATAGATGTCATTTCTGAGTGATATTGCATTGTATGTAAGTACCACAACTTCTTTATCCATTTTTCGCTTTATGCGATATTGAACTTGTACCGTAAACGAGTTTCTTGTAAACAGAGCCATCCCAAACTTTGGGGTGGCTGTGTCTTTTTGATTTTAATTTCCCTAAGCTATAGGACCATAAGTGGAAGTGCCCTAGGCTCTGTTGCTTTGTTTTTTAGATGTTTCAGGAAACACCATACACTTCTCCCGAGTGGCTGTTGGCAAGTTACATCCCGCCCATCAGCATAACAAGGCTCCCAGTTCTCCATGGCCTGTCCTGCCTTTCTGGATTTTACACTTTTTTCAGATGGCCCTTTTGACGGGGGGGAAGTGAGACTTCATTGTAGTGCAGATTTCCTTTGCAAGCTTGCTTGGTTGGCCAAAAAGGGCGTATGCGTTTTTACCTGAATATATTCAGGAAAAAACGCATACGCCCTTTTTGGCCAAGTGCATCATTGTCGACCTTCTGCCTCTTTTCCTATGCTTTAAATGCAATTCCAGTCTACCTCCTGAAATCGGTTTCCTGCAATTCTGCCCGGCTTTCAAGTCCTCTTGGCAGCCTTACTTCAGTATATTTTTGGATGATAGCTGTCATTTATAACTCTGCAGGTTTGTGAATTACAGTGCCCCTGAGCTCCTTTCTTCAACTCGCTTTCTTGTGAGCTGGCCGCAACACCGCAGGATTGCTTCAGGCCCTAATCTGGTTCCGGCATGGCACGCTGAGCCTTTGGTTAATTCCTCTTCCTGGTGGGAAATGAGAGTTAAATTTTCCCGTCCAGACACCTCCAGCTAGTCTCTCATTGGTTCTCCCTATTCCTGTTCATCTTCCGTGGAATTTGCAAACTGGGCCAAACAGGAGGTTAAAGGCACTGACTCTCCAAGTCGGGAGAGTGTTAGTAAAGCATCTGGAATGTTGCACCCGAGTACCAGGGGACGAGAACTGAGACATATTTCAACACGTCTCCCGATAACATGGTTGATCATACTCTGGGTTCCACATGCATGTTTTAGCTGAAGGAAGAATCCCTTAAACCTGGAGAGTTGAGACCCGTGGAATGGGTACCATGCAATATGACTTCAAAGGGTCTTCATTTGCTCACCAAAACTCTCCAATCCTATCACTGCTGCGTTTTTGCCCCTGTACTCACGATTGATTCACTTTCAGAGACATAGCAATCCATAGGTTTTAAGATACTTACTAGTCAGGTACATTATTAGGCGTTTAATATGGGGTTTTGAGTCCATTTCGTTGAGCAAGGAGTAGCTCTTGTCTATTACATATTTGGCTTAAGGAACTTTATCTGTGCTCATTTCAATCTCTGGTTTTATGCAGCACCCCAACTCACCTTTCCCCTTAAGCAAGCATAAGTTGATTTTCTAAATTTGGGACCATGTTCTGTTTTGAAATTCAGTTCCTGTGTAGCCAAGTTTACATTCCGTGTATTAGTGATATCTTATGATGTTTCTTTTTCTGTGTGACTTATTTCAGTTAGAATCATCATACCTGAATCCACTCATTATGCTGCTATGGACCTGATGACATAGATGTCATTGCTGAGTGATATTGCATTGTACGTAAGTACCACAACTTCTTTATCCATTTTTCGCTTTATGCGATATTGAACTTGTACCGTAAAAGAGTTTCTTGTAAACAGAGCCATCCCAAACTTTGGGGTGGCTGTGTCTTTTTGATTTTAATTTCCCTAAGCTATAGGACCATAAGTGGAAGTGCCCTAGGCTCTGTTGCTTTGTTTTTTAGATGTTTCAGGAAACACCATACACTTCTCCCAAGTGGCTGTTGGCAATTTACATCCCGCCCATCAGCATAACAAGGCTCCCAGTTCTCCATGGCCTGTCCTGCCTTTCTGGATTTTACACTTTTTTCAGATGGCCCTTTTGACGGGGGTGGGGGGGAGTGAGACTTCATTGTAGTGCAGATTTCCTTTGCAAGCTTGCTTGGTTGGCCAAAAAGGGCGTATGCGTTTTTTCCTGAATATATTCAGGTAAAAACGCATACGCCCTTTTTGGCCAAGTGCATCATTGTCGACCTTCTGCCTCTTTTCCTATGCTTTAAATGCAATTCCAGTCTACCTCCTGAAATCGGTTTCCTGCAATTCTGCCCGGCTTTCAAGTCCTCTTGGCAGCCTTACTTCAGTATATTTTTGGATGATAGCTGTCATTTATAACTCTGCAGGTTTGTGAATTACAGTGCCCCTGAGCTCCTTTCTTCAACTCGCTTTCTTGTGAGCTGGCCGCAACACTGCAGGATTGCTTCAGGCCCTAATCTGGTTCCGGCATGGCACGCTGAGCCTTTGGTTAATTCCTCTTCCTGGTGGGAAATGAGAGTTAAATTTTCCCGTCCAGACACCTCCAGCTAGTCTCTCATTGGTTCTCCCTATTCCTGTTCATCTTCCGTGGAATTTGCAAACTGGACCAAACAGGAGGTTAAAGGCACTGACTCTCCAAGTCGGGAGAGTGTTAGTAAAGCATATGGAATGTTGCACCCGAGTACCAGGGGACGAGAACTGAGACATATTTCAACACGTCTCCCGATAACATGGTTGATCATACTCTGGGTTCCACATGCATGTTTTAGCTGAAGGAAGAATCCCTTAAACCTGGAGAGTTGAGACCCGTGGAATGGGTACCATGCAATATGACTTCAAAGGGTCTTCATTTGCTCACCAAAACTCTCCAATCCTATCACTGCTGCGTTTTTGCCCCTGTACTCACGATTGATTCACTTTCAGAGACATAGCAATCCATAGGTTTTAAGATACTTACTAGTCAGGTACATTATTAGGCGTTTAATATCGGGTTTTGAGTCCATTTCGTTGAGCAAGGAGTAGCTCTTGTCTATTACATATTTGGCTTAAGGAACTTTATCTGTGCTCATTTCAATCTCTGGTTTTATGCAGCACCCCAACTCACCTTTCCCCTTAAGCAAGCATAAGTTGATTTTCTAAATTTGGGACCATGTTCTGTTTTGAAATTCAGTTCCTGTGTAGCCAAGTTTACATTCCGTGTATTAGTGATATCTTATGATGTTTCTTTTTCTGTGTGACTTATTTCAGTTAGAATCATCATACCTGAATCCACTCATTATGCTGCTATGGACCTGATGACATAGATGTCATTGCTGAGTGATATTGCATTGTACGTAAATACCACAACTTCTTTATCCATTTTTCGCTTTATGCGATATTGAACTTGTACCGTAAACGAGTTTCTTGTAAACAGAGCCATCCCAAACTTTGGGGTGGCTGTGTCTTTTTGATTTTAATTTCCCTAAGCTATAGGACCATAAGTGGAAGTGCCCTAGGCTCTGTTGCTTTGTTTTTTACATGTTTCAGGAAACACCATACACTTCTCCCGAGTGGCTGTTGGCAATTTACATCCCGCCCATCAGCATAACAAGGCTCCCAGTTCTCCATGGCCTGTCCTGCCTTTCTGGATTTTACACTTTTTTCAGATGGCCCTTTTGACGGGGGGGGGGGGAGTGAGACTTCATTGTAGTGCAGATTTCCTTTGCAAGCTTGCTTGGTTGGCCAAAAAGGGCGTATGCGTTTTTTCCTGAATATATTCAGGAAAAAACGCATACGCCCTTTTTGGCCAAGTGCATCATTGTCGACCTTCTGCCTCTTTTCCTATGCTTTAAATGCAATTCCAGTCTCCCTCCTGAAATCGGTTTCCTGCAATTCTGCCCGGCTTTCAAGTCCTCTTGGCAGCCTTACTTCAGTATATTTTTGGATGATAGCTGTCATTTATAACTCTGCAGGTTTGTGAATTACAGTGCCCCTGAGCTCCTTTCTTCAACTCGCTTTCTTGTGAGCTGGCCGCAACACCGCAGGATTGCTTCAGGCCCTAATCTGGTTCCGGCATGGCACGCTGAGCCTTTGGTTAATTCCTCTTCCTGGTGGGAAATGAGAGTTAAATTTTCCCGTCCAGACACCTCCAGCTAGTCTCTCATTGGTTCTCCCTATTCCTGTTCATCTTCCGCGGAATTTGCAAACTGGGCCAAACAGGAGGTTAAAGGCACTGACTCTCCAAGTCGGGAGAGTGTTAGTAAAGCATCTGGAATGTTGTACCCGAGTACCAGGGGACGAGAACTGAGACATATTTCAACACGTCTCCCGATCACACGGTTGATTATACTCTGGGTTCCACATGCATGTTTTAGCTGAACGAAGAATCCCTTAAACCTGGAGATTTGAGACCCGTGGAATGGGTACCATGCAATATGACTTCAAAGGGTCTTCATTTGCTCACCAAAACTCTCCAATCCTATCACTGCTGCGTTTTTGCCCCTGTACTCACGATTGATTCACTTTCAGAGACATAGCAATCCATAGGTTTTAAGATACTTAGTAGTCAGGTACATTATTAGGCGTTTAATATGGGGTTTTGAGTCCATTTCGTTGAGCAAGGAGTAGCTCTTGTCTATTACATATTTGGCTTAAGGAACTTTATCTGTGCTCATTTCAATCTCTGGTTTTATGCAGCACCCCAACTCACCTTTCCCCTTAAGCAAGCATAAGTTGGTTTTCTAAATTTGGGACCATGTTCTGTTTTGAAATTCAGTTCCTGTGTAGCCAAGTTTACATTCCGTGTATTAGTGATATCTTATGATGTTTCTTTTTCTGTGTGACTTATTTCAGTTAGAATCATCATACCTGAATCCACTCATTATGCTGCTATGGGCCTGATGACATAGATGTCATTTCTGAGTGATATTGCATTGTATGTAAGTACCACAACTTCTTTATCCATTTTTCGCTTTATGCGATATTGAACTTGTACCGTAAACGAGTTTCTTGTAAACAGAGCCATCCCAAACTTTGGGGTGGCTGTGTCTTTTTGATTTTAATTTCCCTAAGCTACAGGACCATAAGTGGAAGTGCCCTAGGCTCTGTTGCTTTGTTTTTTAGATGTTTCAGGAAACACCATACACTTCTCCGGAGTGGCTGTTGGCAATTTACATCCCGCCCATCAGCATAACAAGGCTCCCAGTTCTCCATGGCCTGTCCTGCCTTTCTGGATTTTACACTTTTTTCAGATGGCCCTTTTGACGGGGGGGGGGGGGAGTGAGACTTCATTGTAGTGCAGATTTCCTTTGCAAGCTTGCTTGGTTGGCCAAAAAGGGCGTATGCGTTTTTACCTGAATATATTCAGGAAAAAACGCATACGCCCTTTTTGGCCAAGTGCATCATTGTCGACCTTCTGCCTCTTTTCCTATGCTTTAAATGCAATTCCAGTCTACCTCCTGAAATCGGTTTCCTGCAATTCTGCCCGGCTTTCAAGTCCTCTTGGCAGCCTTTCTTCAGTATATTTTTGGATGATAGCTGTCATTTATAACTCTGCAGGTTTGTGAATTACAGTGCCCCTGAGCTCCTTTCTTCAACTCGCTTTCTTGTGAGCTGGCCGCAACACCACAGGATTGCTTCAGGCCCTAATCTGGTTCCGGCATGGCACGCTGAGCCTTTGGTTAATTCCTCTTCCTGGTGGGAAATGAGAGTTAAATTTTCCCGTCCAGACACCTCCAGCTAGTCTCTCATTGGTTCTCCCTATTCCTGTTCATCTTCCGCGGAATTTGCAAACTGGGCCAAACAGGAGGTTAAAGGCACTGACTCTCCAAGTCGGGAGAGTGTTAGTAAAGCATCTGGAATGTTGCACCCGAGTACCAGGGGACGAGAACTGAGACATATTTCAACACGTCTCCCGATCACACGGTTGATCATACTCTGGGTTCCACATGCATGTTTTAGCTGAAGGAAGAATCCCTTAAACCTGGAGAGTTGAGACCCGTGGAATGGGTACCATGCAATATGACTTCAAAGGGTCTTCATTTGCTCACCAAAACTCTCCAATCCTATCACTGCTGCGTTTTTGCCCCTGTACTCACGATTGATTCACTTTCAGAGACATAGCAATCCATAGGTTTTAAGATACTTAGTAGTCAGGTACATTATTAGGCGTTTAATATGGGGTTTTGAGTCCATTTCGTTGAGCAAGGAGTAGCTCTTGTCTATTACATATTTGGCTTAAGGAACTTTATCTGTGCTCATTTCAATCTCTGGTTTTATGCAGCACCCCAACTCACCTTTCCCCTTAAGCAAGCATAAGTTGGTTTTCTAAATTTGGGACCATGTTCTGTTTTGAAATTCAGTTCCTGTGTAGCCAAGTTTACATTCCATGTATTAGTGATATCTTATGATGTTTCTTTTTCTGTGTGACTTATTTCAGTTAGAATCATCATACCTGAATCCACTCATTATGCTGCTATGGGCTTGATGACATAGATGTCATTGCTGAGTGATATTGCATTGTACGTAAGTACCACAACTTCTTTATCCATTTTTCGCTTTATGCGATATTGAACTTGTACTGTAAACGAGTTTCTTGTAAACAGAGCCATCCCAAACTTTGGGGTGGCTGTGTCTTTTTGATTTTAATTTCCCTAAGCTGCAGGACCATAAGTGGAAGTGCCCTAGGCTCTGTTGCTTTGTTTTTTAGATGTTTCAGGAAACACCATACACTTCTCCCGAGTGGCTGTTGGCAATTTACATCCCGCCCATCAGCATAACAAGGCTCCCAGTTCTCCATGGCCTGTCCTGCCTTTCTGGATTTTACACTTTTTTCAGATGGCCCTTTTGACGGGGGGGAAGTGAGACTTCATTGTAGTGCAGATTTCCTTTGCAAGCTTGCTTGGTTGGCCAAAAAGGGCGTATGCGTTTTTACCTGAATATATTCAGGAAAAAACGCATACGCCCTTTTTGGCCAAGTGCATCATTGTCGACCTTCTGCCTCTTTTCCTATGCTTTAAATGCAATTCCAGTCTACCTCCTGAAATCGGTTTCCTGCAATTCTGCCCGGCTTTCAAGTCCTCTTGGCAGCCTTACTTCAGTATATTTTTGGATGATAGCTGTCATTTATAACTCTGCAGGTTTGTGAATTACAGTGCCCCTGAGCTCCTTTCTTCAACTCGCTTTCTTGTGAGCCGGCCGCAACACCGCAGGATTGCTTCAGGCCCTAATCTGGTTCCGGCATGGCACGCTGAGCCTTTGGTTAATTCCTCTTCCTGGTGGGAAATGAGAGTTAAATTTTCCCGTCCAGACACCTCCAGCTAGTCTCTCATTGGTTCTCCCTATTCCTGTTCATCTTCCGTGGAATTTGCAAACTGGGCCAAACAGGAGGTTAAAGGCACTGACTCTCCAAGTCGGGAGAGTGTTAGTAAAGCATCTGGAATGTTGCACCCGAGTACCAGGGGACGAGAACTGAGACATATTTCAACACGTCTCCCGATCACACGGTTGATCATACTCTGGGTTCCACATGCATGTTTTAGCTGAAGGAAGAATCCCTTAAACCTGGAGAGTTGAGACCCGTGGAATGGGTACCATGCAATATGACTTCAAAGGGTCTTCATTTGCTCACCAAAACTCTCCAATCCTATCACTGCTGCGTTTTTGCCCCTGTACTCACGATTGATTCACTTTCAGAGACATAGCAATCCATAGGTTTTAAGATACTTACTAGTCAGGTACATTATTAGGCGTTTAATATGGGGTTTTGAGTCCATTTCGTTGAGCAAGGAGTAGCTCTTGTCTATTACATATTTGGCTTAAGGAACTTTATCTGTGCTCATTTCAATCTCTGGTTTTATGCAGCACCCCAACTCACCTTTCCCCTTAAGCAAGCATAAGTTGGTTTTCTAAATTTGGGACCATGTTCTGTTTTGAAATTCAGTTCCTGTGTAGCCAAGTTTACATTCCGTGTATTAGTGATATCTTATGATGTTTCTTTTTCTGTGTGACTTATTTCAGTTAGAATCATCATACCTGAATCCACTCATTATGCTGCTATGGGCTTGATGACATAGATGTCATTGCTGAGTGATATTGCATTGTACGTAAGTACCACAACTTCTTTATCCATTTTTCGCTTTATGCGATATTGAACTTGTACTGTAAACGAGTTTCTTGTAAACAGAGCCATCCCAAACTTTGGGGTGGCTGTGTCTTTTTGATTTTAATTTCCCTAAGCTGCAGGACCATAAGTGGAAGTGCCCTAGGCTCTGTTGCTTTGTTTTTTAGATGTTTCAGGAAACACCATACACTTCTCCCGAGTGGCTGTTGGCAATTTACATCCCGCCCATCAGCATAACAAGGCTCCCAGTTCTCCATGGCCTGTCCTGCCTTTCTGGATTTTACACTTTTTTCAGATGGCCCTTTTGACGGGGGGGAAGTGAGACTTCATTGTAGTGCAGATTTCCTTTGCAAGCTTGCTTGGTTGGCCAAAAAGGGCGTATGCGTTTTTACCTGAATATATTCAGGAAAAAACGCATACGCCCTTTTTGGCCAAGTGCATCATTGTCGACCTTCTGCCTCTTTTCCTATGCTTTAAATGCAATTCCAGTCTACCTCCTGAAATCGGTTTCCTGCAATTCTGCCCGGCTTTCAAGTCCTCTTGGCAGCCTTACTTCAGTATATTTTTGGATGATAGCTGTCATTTATAACTCTGCAGGTTTGTGAATTACAGTGCCCCTGAGCTCCTTTCTTCAACTCGCTTTCTTGTGAGCCGGCCGCAACACCGCAGGATTGCTTCAGGCCCTAATCTGGTTCCGGCATGGCACGCTGAGCCTTTGGTTAATTCCTCTTCCTGGTGGGAAATGAGAGTTAAATTTTCCCGTCCAGACACCTCCAGCTAGTCTCTCATTGGTTCTCCCTATTCCTGTTCATCTTCCGTGGAATTTGCAAACTGGGCCAAACAGGAGGTTAAAGGCACTGACTCTCCAAGTCGGGAGAGTGTTAGTAAAGCATCTGGAATGTTGCACCCGAGTACCAGGGGACGAGAACTGAGACATATTTCAACACGTCTCCCGATCACACGGTTGATCATACTCTGGGTTCCACATGCATGTTTTAGCTGAAGGAAGAATCCCTTAAACCTGGAGAGTTGAGACCCGTGGAATGGGTACCATGCAATATGACTTCAAAGGGTCTTCATTTGCTCACCAAAACTCTCCAATCCTATCACTGCTGCGTTTTTGCCCCTGTACTCACGATTGATTCACTTTCAGAGACATAGCAATCCATAGGTTTTAAGATACTTACTAGTCAGGTACATTATTAGGCGTTTAATATGGGGTTTTGAGTCCATTTCGTTGAGCAAGGAGTAGCTCTTGTCTATTACATATTTGGCTTAAGGAACTTTATCTGTGCTCATTTCAATCTCTGGTTTTATGCAGCACCCCAACTCACCTTTCCCCTTAAGCAAGCATAAGTTGGTTTTCTAAATTTGGGACCATGTTCTGTTTTGAAATTCAGTTCCTGTGTAGCCAAGTTTACATTCCGTGTATTAGTGATATCTTATGATGTTTCTTTTTCTGTGTGACTTATTTCAGTTAGAATCATCATACCTGAATCCACTCATTATGCTGCTATGGGCCTGATGACATAGATGTCATTTCTGAGTGATATTGCATTGTATGTAAGTACCACAACTTCTTTATCCATTTTTCGCTTTATGCGATATTGAACTTGTACCGTAAACGAGTTTCTTGTAAACAGAGCCATCCCAAACTTTGGGGTGGCTGTGTCTTTTTGATTTTAATTTCCCTAAGCTACAGGACCATAAGTGGAAGTGCCCTAGGCTCTGTTGCTTTGTTTTTTAGATGTTTCAGGAAACACCATACACTTCTCCGGAGTGGCTGTTGGCAATTTACATCCCGCCCATCAGCATAACAAGGCTCCCAGTTCTCCATGGCCTGTCCTGCCTTTCTGGATTTTACACTTTTTTCAGATGGCCCTTTTGACGGGGGGGGGGGGAAGTGAGACTTCATTGTAGTGCAGATTTCCTTTGCAAGCTTGCTTGGTTGGCCAAAAAGGGCGTATGCGTTTTTACCTGAATATATTCAGGAAAAAACGCATACGCCCTTTTTGGCCAAGTGCATCATTGTCGACCTTCTGCCTCTTTTCCTATGCTTTAAATGCAATTCCAGTCTACCTCCTGAAATCGGTTTCCTGCAATTCTGCCCGGCTTTCAAGTCCTCTTGGCAGCCTTACTTCAGTATATTTTTGGATGATAGCTGTCATTTATAACTCTGCAGGTTTGTGAATTACAGTGCCCCTGAGCTCCTTTCTTCAACTCGCTTTCTTGTGAGCTGGCCGCAACACCGCAGGATTGCTTCAGGCCCTAATCTGGTTCCGGCATGGCACGCTGAGCCTTTGGTTAATTCCTCTTCCTGGTGGGAAATGAGAGTTAAATTTTCCCGTCCAGACACCTCCAGCTAGTCTCTCATTGGTTCTCCCTATTCCTGTTCATCTTCCGCGGAATTTGCAAACTGGGCCAAACAGGAGGTTAAAGGCACTGACTCTCCAAGTCGGGAGAGTGTTAGTAAAGCATCTGGAATGTTGCACCCGAGTACCAGGGGACGAGAACTGAGACATATTTCAACACGTCTCCCGATCACACGGTTGATCATACTCTGGGTTCCACATGCATGTTTTAGCTGAAGGAAGAATCCCTTAAACCTGGAGAGTTGAGACCCGTGGAATGGGTACCATGCAATATGACTTCAAAGGGTCTTCATTTGCTCACCAAAACTCTCCAATCCTATCACTGCTGCGTTTTTGCCCCTGTACTCACGATTGATTCACTTTCAGAGACATAGCAATCCATAGGTTTTAAGATACTTAGTAGTCAGGTACATTATTAGGCGTTTAATATGGGGTTTTGAGTCCATTTCGTTGAGCAAGGAGTAGCTCTTGTCTATTACATATTTGGCTTAAGGAACTTTATCTGTGCTCATTTCAATCTCTGGTTTTATGCAGCACCCCAACTCACCTTTCCCCTTAAGCAAGCATAAGTTGGTTTTCTAAATTTGGGACCATGTTCTGTTTTGAAATTCAGTTCCTGTGTAGCCAAGTTTACATTCCATGTATTAGTGATATCTTATGATGTTTCTTTTTCTGTGTGACTTATTTCAGTTAGAATCATCATACCTGAATCCACTCATTATGCTGCTATGGGCTTGATGACATAGATGTCATTGCTGAGTGATATTGCATTGTACGTAAGTACCACAACTTCTTTATCCATTTTTCGCTTTATGCGATATTGAACTTGTACCGTAAACGAGTTTCTTGTAAACAGAGCCATCCCAAACTTTGGGGTGGCTGTGTCTTTTGGATTTTAATTTCCCTAAGCTATAGGACCATAAGTGGAAGTGCCCTAGGCTCTGTTGCTTTGTTTTTTAGATGTTTCAGGAAACACCATACACTTCTCCCGAGTGGCTGTTGGCAATTTACATCCCGCCCATCAGCATAACAAGGCTCCCAGTTCTCCATGGCCTGTCCTGCCTTTCTGGATTTTACACTTTTTTCAGATGGCCCTTTTGACGGGGGGGGGGGGGAGTGAGACTTCATTGTAGTGCAGATTTCCTTTGCAAGCTTGCTTGGTTGGCCAAAAAGGGCGTATGCGTTTTTTCCTGAATATATTCAGGAAAAAACGCATACGCCCTTTTTGGCCAAGTGCATCATTGTCGACCTTCTGCCTCTTTTCCTATGCTTTAAATGCAATTCCAGTCTACCTCCTGAAATCGGTTTCCTGCAATTCTGCCCGGCTTTCAAGTCCTCTTGGCAGCCTTACTTCAGTATATTTTTGGATGATAGCTGTCATTTATAACTCTGCAGGTTTGTGAATTACAGTGCCCCTGAGCTCCTTTCTTCAACTCGCTTTCTTGTGAGCTGGCCGCAACACCGCAGGATTGCTTCAGGCCCTAATCTGGTTCTGGCATGGCACGCTGAGCCTTTGGTTAATTCCTCTTCCTGGTGGGAAATGAGAGTTAAATTTTCCCGTCCAGACACCTCCAGCTAGTCTCTCATTGGTTCTCCCTATTCCTGTTCATCTTCCGCGGAATTTGCAAACTGGGCCAAACAGGAGGTTAAAGGCACTGACTCTCCAAGTCGGGAGAGTGTTAGTAAAGCATCTGGAATGTTGCACCCGAGTACCAGGGGACGAGAACTGAGACATATTTCAACACGTCTCCCGATCACACGGTTGATCATACTCTGGGTTCCACATGCATGTTTTAGCTGAAGGAAGAATCCCTTAAACCTGGAGAGTTGAGACCCGTGGAATGGGTACCATGCAATATGACTTCAAAGGGTCTTCATTTGCTCACCAAAACTCTCCAATCCTATCACTGCTGCGTTTTTGCCCCTGTACTCACGATTGATTCACTTTCAGAGACATAGCAATCCATAGGTTTTAAGATACTTACTAGTCAGGTACATTATTAGGCGTTTAATATGGGGTTTTGAGTCCATTTCGTTGAACAAGGAGTAGCTCTTGTCTATTACATATTTGGCTTAAGGAACTTTATCTGTGCTCATTTCAATCTCTGGTTTTATGCAGCACCCCAACTCACCTTTCCCCTTAAGCAAGCATAAGTTGATTCTAAATTTGGGACCATGTTCTGTTTTGAAATTCAGTTCCTGTGTAGCCAAGTTTACATTCCGTGTATTAGTGATATCTTATGATGTTTCTTTTTCTGTGTGACTTATTTCAGTTAGAATCATCATACCTGAATCCACTCATTATGCTGCTATGGGCCTGATGACATAGATGTCATTGCTGAGTGATATTGCATTGTACGTAAGTACCACAACTTCTTTATCCATTTTTCGCTTTATGCGATATTGAACTTGTACCGTAAACGAGTTTCTTGTAAACAGAGCCATCCCAAACTTTGGGGTGGCTGTGTCTTTTGGATTTTAATTTCCCTAAGCTATAGGACCATAAGTGGAAGTGCCCTAGGCTCTGTTGCTTTGTTTTTTAGATGTTTCAGGAAACACCATACACTTCTCCCGAGTGGCTGTTGGCAATTTACATCCCGCCCATCAGCATAACAAGGCTCCCAGTTCTCCATGGCCTGTCCTGCCTTTCTGGATTTTACACTTTTTTCAGATGGCCCTTTTGACGGGGGGGGGGGGGAGTGAGACTTCATTGTAGTGCAGATTTCCTTTGCAAGCTTGCTTGGTTGGCCAAAAAGGGCGTATGCGTTTTTTCCTGAATATATTCAGGAAAAAACGCATACGCCCTTTTTGGCCAAGTGCATCATTGTCGACCTTCTGCCTCTTTTCCTATGCTTTAAATGCAATTCCAGTCTCCCTCCTGAAATCGGTTTCCTGCAATTCTGCCCGGCTTTCAAGTCCTCTTGGCAGCCTTACTTCAGTATATTTTTGGATGATAGCTGTCATTTATAACTCTGCAGGTTTGTGAATTACTGTGCCCCTGAGCTCCTTTCTTCAACTCGCTTTCTTGTGAGCTGGCCGCAACACCGCAGGATTGCTTCAGGCCCTAATCTGGTTCCGGCATGGCACGCTGAGCCTTTGGTTAATTCCTCTTCCTGGTGGGAAATGAGAGTTAAATTTTCCCGTCCAGACACCTCCAGCTAGTCTCTCATTGGTTCTCCCTATTCCTGTTCATCTTCCGCGGAATTTGCAAACTGGGCCAAACAGGAGGTTAAAGGCACTGACTCTCCAAGTCGGGAGAGTGTTAGTAAAGCATCTGGAATGTTGCACCCGAGTACCAGGGGACGAGAACTGAGACATATTTCAACACGTCTCCCGATCACACGGTTGATCATACTCTGGGTTCCACATGCATGTTTTAGCTGAAGGAAGAATCCCTTAAACCTGGAGAGTTGAGACCCGTGGAATGGGTACCATGCAATATGACTTCAAAGGGTCTTCATTTGCTCACCAAAACTCTCCAATCCTATCACTGCTGCGTTTTTGCCCCTGTACTCACGATTGATTCACTTTCAGAGACATAGCAATCCATAGGTTTTAAGATACTTACTAGTCAGGTACATTATTAGGCGTTTAATATGGGGTTTTGAGTCCATTTCGTTGAACAAGGAGTAGCTCTTGTCTATTACATATTTGGCTTAAGGAACTTTATCTGTGCTCATTTCAATCTCTGGTTTTATGCAGCACCCCAACTCACCTTTCCCCTTAAGCAAGCATAAGTTGATTCTAAATTTGGGACCATGTTCTGTTTTGAAATTCAGTTCCTGTGTAGCCAAGTTTACATTCCGTGTATTAGTGATATCTTATGATGTTTCTTTTTCTGTGTGACTTATTTCAGTTAGAATCATCATACCTGAATCCACTCATTATGCTGCTATGGGCCTGATGACATAGATGTCATTGCTGAGTGATATTGCATTGTACGTAAGTACCACAACTTCTTTATCCATTTTTCGCTTTATGCGATATTGAACTTGTACCGTAAACGAGTTTCTTGTAAACAGAGCCATCCCAAACTTTGGGGTGGCTGTGTCTTTTGGATTTTAATTTCCCTAAGCTATAGGACCATAAGTGGAAGTGCCCTAGGCTCTGTTGCTTTGTTTTTTAGATGTTTCAGGAAACACCATACACTTCTCCCGAGTGGCTGTTGGCAATTTACATCCCGCCCATCAGCATAACAAGGCTCCCAGTTCTCCATGGCCTGTCCTGCCTTTCTGGATTTTACACTTTTTTCAGATGGCCCTTTTGACGGGGGGGTGGGGGGGAGTGAGACTTCATTGTAGTGCAGATTTCCTTTGCAAGCTTGCTTGGTTGGCCAAAAAGGGCGTATGCGTTTTTTCCTGAATATATTCAGGAAAAAACGCATACGCCCTTTTTGGCCAAGTGCATCATTGTCGACCTTCTGCCTCTTTTCCTATGCTTTAAATGCAATTCCAGTCTCCCTCCTGAAATCGGTTTCCTGCAATTCTGCCCGGCTTTCAAGTCCTCTTGGCAGCCTTACTTCAGTATATTTTTGGATGATAGCTGTCATTTATAACTCTGCAGGTTTGTGAATTACTGTGCCCCTGAGCTCCTTTCTTCAACTCGCTTTCTTGTGAGCTGGCCGCAACACCGCAGGATTGCTTCAGGCCCTAATCTGGTTCCGGCATGGCACGCTGAGCCTTTGGTTAATTCCTCTTCCTGGTGGGAAATGAGAGTTAAATTTTCCCGTCCAGACACCTCCAGCTAGTCTCTCATTGGTTCTCCCTATTCCTGTTCATCTTCCGTGGAATTTGCAAACTGGGCCAAACAGGAGGTTAAAGGCACTGACTCTCCAAGTCGGGAGAGTGTTAGTAAAGCATCTGGAATGTTGCACCCGAGTACCAGGGGACGAGAACTGAGACATATTTCAACACGTCTCCCGATCACACGGTTGATCATACTCTGGGTTCCACATGCATGTTTTAGCTGAAGGAAGAATCCCTTAAACCTGGAGAGTTGAGACCCGTGGAATGGGTACCATGCAATATGACTTCAAAGGGTCTTCATTTGCTCACCAAAACTCTCCAATCCTATCACTGCTGCGTTTTTGCCCCTGTACTCACGATTGATTCACTTTCAGAGACATAGCAATCCATAGGTTTTAAGATACTTACTAGTCAGGTACATTATTAGGCGTTTAATATGGGGTTTTGAGTCCATTTCGTTGAGCAAGGAGTAGCTCTTGTCTATTACATATTTGGCTTAAGGAACTTTATCTGTGCTCATTTCAATCTCTGGTTTTATGCAGCACCCCAACTCACCTTTCCCCTTAAGCAAGCATAAGTTGGTTTTCTAAATTTGGGACCATGTTCTGTTTTGAAATTCAGTTCCTGTGTAGCCAAGTTTACATTCCGTGTATTAGTGATATCTTATGATGTTTCTTTTTCTGTGTGACTTATTTCAGTTAGAATCATCATACCTGAATCCACTCATTATGCTGCTATGGGCCTGATGACATAGATGTCATTGCTGAGTGATATTGCATTGTACGTAAGTACCACAACTTCTTTATCCATTTTTCGCTTTATGCGATATTGAACTTGTACCGTAAAGGAGTTTCTTGTAAACAGAGCCATCCCAAGCTTTGGGGTGGCTGTGTCTTTTTGATTTTAATTTCCCTAAGCTATAGGACCATAAGTGGAAGTGCCCTAGGCTCTGTTGCTTTGTTTTTTAGATGTTTCAGGAAACACCATACACTTCTCCCGAGTGGCTGTTGGCAATTTACATCCCGCCCATCAGCATAACAAGGCTCCCAGTTCTCCATGGCCTGTCCTGCCTTTCTGGATTTTACACTTTTTTCAGATGGCCCTTTTGACGGGGGGGAAGTGAGACTTCATTGTGGTGCAGATTTCCTTTGCAAGCTTGCTTGGTTGGCCAAAAAGGGCGTATGCGTTTTTTCCTGAATATATTCAGGAAAAAACGCATACGCCCTTTTTGGCCAAGTGCATCATTGTCGACCTTCTGCCTCTTTTCCTATGCTTTAAATGCAATTCCAGTCTACCTCCTGAAATCGGTTTCCTGTAATTCTGCCCGGCTTTCAAGTCCTCTTGGCAGCCTTACTTCAGTATATTTTTGGATGATAGCTGTCATTTATAACTCTGCAGGTTTGTGAATTACAGTGCCCCTGAGCTCCTTTCTTCAACTCGCTTTCTTGTGAGCTGGCCGCAACACCGCAGGATTGCTTCAGGCCCTAATCTGGTTCCGGCATGGCACGCTGAGCCTTTGGTTAATTCCTCTTCCTGGTGGGAAATGAGAGTTAAATTTTCCCGTCCAGACACCTCCAGCTAGTCTCTCATTGGTTCTCCCTATTCCTGTTCATCTTCCGCGGAATTTGCAAACTGGGCCAAACAGGAGGTTAAAGGCACTGACTCTCCAAGTCGGGAGAGTGTTAGTAAAGCATCTGGAATGTTGCACCCGAGTACCAGGGGACGAGAACTGAGACATATTTCAACACGTCTCCCGATCACACGGTTGATCATACTCTGGGTTCCTCATGCATGTTTTAGCTGAAGGAAGAATCCCTTAAACCTGGAGAGTTGAGACCCGTGGAATGGGTACCATGCAATATGACTTCAAAGGGTCTTCATTTGCTCACCAAAACTCTCCAATCCTATCACTGCTGCGTTTTTGCCCCTGTACTCACGATTGATTCACTTTCAGAGACATAGCAATCCATAGGTTTTAAGATACTTACTAGTCAGGTACATTATTAGGCGTTTAATATGGGGTTTTGAGTCCATTTCGTTGAGCAAGGAGTAGCTCTTGTCTATTACATATTTGGCTTAAGGAACTTTATCTGTGCTCATTTCAATCTCTGGTTTTATGCAGCACCCCAACTCACCTTTCCCCTTAAGCAAGCATAAGTTGGTTTTCTAAATTTGGGACCATGTTCTGTTTTGAAATTCAGTTCCTGTGTAGCCAAGTTTACATTCCGTGTATTAGTGATATCTTATGATGTTTCTTTTTCTGTGTGACTTATTTCAGTTAGAATCATCATACCTGAATCCACTCATTATGCTGCTATATTTTTGATGACATAGATGTCATTGCTGAGTGATATTGCATTGTTCGTAAGTACCACAACTTCTTTATCCATTTTTTGCTTTATGCGATATTGAACTTGTACCGTAAACGAGTTTCTTGTAAACAGAGCCATCCCAAGCTTTGGGGTGGCTGTGTCTTTTTGATTTTAATTTCCCTAAGCTGCAGGACCATAAGTGGAAGTGCCCTAGGCTCTGTTGCTTTGTTTTTTAGATGTTTCAGGAAACACCATACACTTCTCCCGAGTGGCTGTTGGCAATTTACATCCCGCCCATCAGCATAACAAGGCTCCCAGTTCTCCATGGCCTGTCCTGCCTTTCTGGATTTTACACTTTTTTCAGATGGCCCTTTTGACGGGGGGGAAGTGAGACTTCATTGTAGTGCAGATTTCCTTTGCAAGCTTGCTTGGTTGGCCAAAAAGGGCGTATGCGTTTTTTCCTGAATATATTCAGGAAAAAACGCATACGCCCTTTTTGGCCAAGTGCATCATTGTCGACCTTCTGCCTCTTTTCCTATGCTTTAAATGCAATTCCAGTCTACCTCCTGAAATCGGTTTCCTGCAATTCTGCCCGGCTTTCAAGTCCTCTTGGCAGCCTTACTTCAGTATATTTTTGGATGATAGCTGTCATTTATAACTCTGCAGGTTTGTGAATTACAGTGCCCCTGAGCTCCTTTCTTCAACTCGCTTTATTGTGAGCTGGCCGCAACACCGCAGGATTGCTTCAGGCCCTAATCTGGTTCCGGCATGGCACGCTGAGCCTTTGGTTAATTCCTCTTCCTGGTGGGAAATGAGAGTTAAATTTTCCCGTCCAGACACCTCCAGCTAGTCTCTCATTGGTTCTCCCTATTCCTGTTCATCTTCCGCGGAATTTGCAAACTGGGCCAAACAGGAGGTTAAAGGCACTGACTCTCCAAGTCGGGAGAGTGTTAGTAAAGCATCTGGAATGTTGCACCCGAGTACCAGGGGACGAGAACTGAGACATATTTCAACACGTCTCCCGATCACACGGTTGATCATACTCTGGGTTCCTCATGCATGTTTTAGCTGAAGGAAGAATCCCTTAAACCTGGAGAGTTGAGACCCGTGGAATGGGTACCATGCAATATGACTTCAAAGGGTCTTCATTTGCTCACCAAAACTCTCCAATCCTATCACTGCTGCGTTTTTGCCCCTGTACTCACGATTGATTCACTTTCAGAGACATAGCAATCCATAGGTTTTAAGGTACTTACTAGTCAGGTACATTATTAGGCGTTTAATATGGGGTTTTGAGTCCATTTCATTGAGCAAGGAGTAGCTCTTGTCTATTACATATTTGGCTTAAGGAACTTTATCTGTGCTCATTTCAATCTCTGGTTTTATGCAGCACCCCAACTCACCTTTTCCCTTAAGCAAGCATAAGTTGATTTTCTAAATTTGGGACCATGTTCTGTTTTGAAATTCAGTTCCTGTGTAGCCAAGTTTACATTCCGTGTATTAGTGATATCTTATGACGTTTCTTTTTCTGTTTGACTTATTTCAGTTAGAATCATCATACCTGAATCCACTCATTATGCTGCTATGGGCCTGATGACATAGATGTCATTGCTGAGTGATATTGCATTGTACGTAAGTACCACAACTTCTTTATCCATTTTTCGCTTTATGCGATATTGAACTTGTACCGTAAACGAGTTTCTTGTAAACAGAGCCATCCCAAACTTTGGGGTGGCTGTATCTTTTTGGTTTTAATTTCCCTAAGCTGCAGGACCATAAGTGGAAGTGCCCTAGGCTCTGTTGCTTTGTTTTTTAGATGTTTCAGGAAACACCATACACTTCTCCCGAGTGGCTGTTGGCAATTTACATCCCGCCCATCAGCATAACAAGGCTCCCAGTTCTCCATGGCCTGTCCTGCCTTTCTGGATTTTACACTTTTTTCAGATGGCCCTTTTGACGGGGGGGATGTTTGACTTCATTGTAGTGCAGATTTCCTTTGCAAGCTTGCTTGGTTGGCCAAAAAGTGCGTATGCGTTTTTTCCTGAATATATTCAGGAAAAAACGCATACGCCCTTTTTGGCCAAGTGCATCATTGTCGACCTTCTGCCTCTTTTCCTATGCTTTAAATGCAATTCCAGTCTACCTCCTGAAATCGGTTTCCTGCAATTCTGCCCGGCTTTCAAGTCCTCTTGGCAGCCTTACTTCAGTATATTTTTGGATGATAGCTGTCATTTATAACTCTGCAGGTTTGTGAATTACAGTGCCCCTGAGCTCCTTTCTTCAACTCGCTTTCTTGTGAGCTGGCCGCAACACCGCAGGATTGCTTCAGGCCCTAATCTGGTTCCGGCATGGCACGCTGAGCCTTTGGTTAATTCCTCTTCCTGGTGGGAAATGAGAGTTAAATTTTCCCGTCCAGACACCTCCAGCTAGTCTCTCATTGGTTCTCCCTATTCCTGTTCATCTTCCGCGGAATTTGCAAACTGGGCCAAACAGGAGGTTAGAGGCACTGACTCTCCAAGTCGGGAGAGTGTTAGTAAAGCATCTGGAATGTTGCACCCGAGTACCAGGGGACGAGAACTGAGACATATTTCAACACGTCTCCCGATCACACGGTTGATCATACTCTGGGTTCCACATGCATGTTTTAGCTGAAGGAAGAATCCCTTAAACCTGGAGAGTTGAGACCCGTGGAATGGGTACCATGCAATATGACTTCAAAGGGTCTTCATTTGCTCACCAAAACTCTCCAATCCTATCACTGCTGCGTTTTTGCCCCTGTACTCACGATTGATTCACTTTCAGAGACATAGCAATCCATAGGTTTTAAGATACTTACTAGTCAGGTACATTATTAGGCGTTTAATATGGGGTTTTGAGTCCATTTCGTTGAGCAAGGAGTAGCTCTTGTCTATTACATATTTGGCTTAAGGAACTTTATCTGTGCTCATTTCAATCTCTGGTTTTATGCAGCACCCCAACTCACCTTTCCCCTTAAGCAAGCATAAGTTGGTTTTCTAAATTTGGGACCATGTTCTGTTTTGAAATTCAGTTCCTGTGTAGCCAAGTTTACATTCCATGTATTAGTGATATCTTATGATGTTTCTTTTTCTGTGTGACTTATTTCAGTTAGAATCATCATACCTGAATCCACTCATTATGCTGCTATGGGCCTGATGACATAGATGTCATTGCTGAGTGATATTGCATTGTACGTAAGTACCACAACTTCTTTATCCATTTTTCGCTTTATGCGATATTGAACTTGTACCGTAAACGAGTTTCTTGTAAACAGAGCCATCCCAAACTTTGGGGTGGCTGTGTCTTTTTGATTTTAATTTCCCTAAGCTGCAGGACCATAAGTGGAAGTGCCCTAGGCTCTGTTGCTTTGTTTTTTAGATGTTTCAGGAAACACCATACACTTCTCCCGAGTGGCTGTTGGCAATTTACATCCCGCCCATCAGCATAACAAGGCTCCCAGTTCTCCATGGCCTGTCCTGCCTTTCTGGATTTTACACTTTTTTCAGATGGCCCTTTTGACGGGGTGGGAAGTGAGACTTCATTGTAGTGCAGATTTCCTTTGCAAGCTTGCTTGGTTGGCCAAAAAGGGCGTATGCGTTTTTTCCTGAATATATTCAGGAAAAAACGCATACGCCCTTTTTGGCCAAGTGCATCATTGTCGACCTTCTGCCTCTTTTCCTATGCTTTAAATGCAATTCCAGTCTACCTCCTGAAATCGGTTTCGTGCAATTCTGCCCGGCTTTCAAGTCCTCTTGGCAGCCTTACTTCAGTATATTTTTGGATGATAGCTGTCATTTATAACTCTGCAGGTTTGTGAATTACAGTGCCCCTGAGCTCCTTTCTTCAACTCGCTTTCTTGTGAGCTGGCCGCAACACCGCAGGATTGCTTCAGGCCCTAATCTGGTTCCGGCATGGCACGCTGAGCCTTTGGTTAATTCCTCTTCCTGGTGGGAAATGAGAGTTAAATTTTCCCGTCCAGACACCTCCAGCTAGTCTCTCATTGGTTCTCCCTATTCCTGTTCATCTTCCGCGGAATTTGCAAACTGGGCCAAACAGGAGGTTAGAGGCACTGACTCTCCAAGTCGGGAGAGTGTTAGTAAAGCATCTGGAATGTTGCACCCGAGTACCAGGGGACGAGAACTGAGACATATTTCAACACGTCTCCCGATCACACGGTTGATCATACTCTGGGTTCCTCATGCATGTTTTAGCTGAAGGAAGAATCCCTTAAACCTGGAGAGTTGAGACCCGTGGAATGGGTACCATGCAATATGACTTCAAAGGGTCTTCATTTGCTCACCAAAACTCTCCAATCCTATCACTGCTGCGTTTTTGCCCCTGTACTCACGATTGATTCACTTTCAGAGACATAGCAATCCATAGGTTTTAAGATACTTACTAGTCAGGTACATTATTAGGCGTTTAATATGGGGTTTTGAGTCCATTTCGTTGAGCAAGGAGTAGCTCTTGTCTATTACATATTTGGCTTAAGGAACTTTATCTGTGCTCATTTCAATCTCTGGTTTTATGCAGCACCCCAACTCACCTTTCCCCTTAAGCAAGCATAAGTTGGTTTTCTAAATTTGGGACCATGTTCTGTTTTGAAATTCAGTTCCTGTGTAGCCAAGTTTACATTCCGTGTATTAGTGATATCTTATGATGTTTCTTTTTCTGTGTGACTTATTTCAGTTAGAATCATCATACCTGAATCCACTCATTATGCTGCTATGGGCCTGATGACATAGATGTCATTGCTGAGTGATATTGCATTGTACGTAAGTACCACAACTTCTTTATCCATTTTTCGCTTTATGCGATATTGAACTTGTACCGTAAACGAGTTTCTTGTAAACAGAGCCATCCCAAACTTTGGGGTGGCTGTGTCTTTTTGATTTTAATTTCCCTAAGCTGCAGGACCATAAGTGGAAGTGCCCTAGGCTCTGTTGCTTTGTTTTTTAGATGTTTCAGGAAACACCATACACTTCTCCCGAGTGGCTGTTGGCAATTTACATCCCGCCCATCAGCATAACAAGGCTCCCAGTTCTCCATGGCCTGTCCTGCCTTTCTGGATTTTACACTTTTTTCAGATGGCCCTTTTGACGGGGGGGAAGTGAGACTTCATTGTAGTGCAGATTTCCTTTGCAAGCTTGCTTGGTTGGCCAAAAAGGGCATATGCGTTTTTTCCTGAATATATTCAGGAAAAAACGCATACGCCCTTTCTGGCCAAGTGCATCATTGTCGACCTTCTGCCTCTTTTCCTATGCTTTAAATGCAATTCCAGTCTACCTCCTGAAATTGGTTTCCTGCAATTCTGCCCGGCTTTCAAGTCCTCTTGGCAGCCTTACTTCAGTATATTTTTGGATGATAGCTGTCATTTATAACTCTGCAGGTTTGTGAATTACAGTGCCCCTGAGCTCCTTTCTTCAACTCGCTTTCTTGTGAGCTGGCCGCAACACCGCAGGATTGCTTCAGGCCCTAATCTGGTTCCGGCATGGCACGCTGAGCCTTTGGTTAATTCCTCTTCCTGGTGGGAAATGAGAGTTAAATTTTCCCGTCCAGACACCTCCAGCTAGTCTCTCATTGGTTCTCCCTATTCCTGTTCATCTTCCACGGAATTTGCAAACTGGGCCAAACAGGAGGTTAAAGGCACTGACTCTCCAAGTCGGGAGAGTGTTAGTAAAGCATCTGGAATGTTGCACCCGAGTACCAGGGGACGAGAACTGAGACATATTTCAACACGTCTCCCGATCACACGGTTGATCATACTCTGGGTTCCACATGCATGTTTTAGCTGAAGGAAGAATCCCTTAAACCTGGAGAGTTGAGACCCGTGGAATGGGTACCATGCAATATGACTTCAAAGGGTCTTCATTTGCTCACCAAAACTCTCCAAACCTATCACTGCTGCGTTTTTGCCCCTGTACTCACGATTGATTCACTTTCAGAGACATAGCAATCCATAGGTTTTAAGATACTTACTAGTCAGGTACATTATTAGGCGTTTAATATGGGGTTTTGAGTCCATTTCGTTGAGCAAGGAGTAGCTCTTGTCTATTACATATTTGGCTTAAGGAACTTTATCTGTGCTCATTTCAATCTCTGGTTTTATGCAGCACCCCAACTCACCTTTCCCCTTAAGCAAGCATAAGTTGATTTTCTAAATTTGGGACCATGTTCTGTTTTGAAATTCAGTTCCTGTGTAGCCAAGTTTACATTCCGTGTATTAGTGATATCTTATGATGTTTCTTTTTCTGTGTGACTTATTTCAGTTAGAATCATCATACCTGAATCCACTCATTATGCTGCTATGGGCCTGATGACATAGATGTCATTGCTGAGTGATATTGCATTGTACGTAAGTACCACAACTTCTTTATCCATTTTTCGCTTTATGCGATATTGAACTTGTACCGTAAACGAGTTTCTTGTAAACAGAGCCATCCCAAACTTTGGGGTGGCTGTGTCTTTTTGATTTTAATTTCCCTAAGCTGCAGGACCATAAGTGGAAGTGCCCTAGGCTCTGTTGCTTTGTTTTTTAGATGTTTCAGGAAACACCATACACTTCTCCCCAGTGGCTGTTGGCAATTTACATCCCGCCCATCAGCATAACAAGGCTCCCAGTTCTCCATGGCCTGTCCTGCCTTTCTGGATTTTACACTTTTTTCAGATGGCCCTTTTGACGGGGGGGAAGTGAGACTTCATTGTAGTGCAGATTTCCTTTGCAAGCTTGCTTGGTTGGCCAAAAAGGGCGTATGCGTTTTTTCCTGAATATATTCAGGAAAAAACGCATACGCCCTTTTTGGCCAAGTGCATCATTGTCGACCTTCTGCCTCTTTTCCTATGCTTTAAATGCAATTCCAGTCTACCTCCTGAAATCGGTTTCCTGCAATTCTGCCCGGCTTTCAAGTCCTCTTGGCAGCCTTACTTCAGTATATTTTTGGATGATAGCTGTCATTTATAACTCTGCAGGTTTGTGAATTACAGTGCCCCTGAGCTCCTTTCTTCAACTCGCTTTCTTGTGAGCTGGCCGCAACACCGCAGGATTGCTTCAGGCCCTAATCTGGTTCCGGCATGGCACGCTGAGCCTTTGGTTAATTCCTCTTCCTGGTGGGAAATGAGAGTTAAATTTTCCCGTCCAGACACCTCCAGCTAGTCTCTCATTGGTTCTCCCTATTCCTGTTCATCTTCCACGGAATTTGCAAACTGGGCCAAACAGGAGGTTAGAGGCACTGACTCTCCAAGTCGGGAGAGTGTTAGTAAAGCATCTGGCATGTTGCACCCGAGTACCAGGGGACGAGAACTGAGACATATTTCAACACGTCTCCCGATCACACGGTTGATCATACTCTGGGTTCCACATGCATGTTTTAGCTGAAGGAAGAATCCCTTAAACCTGGAGAGTTGAGACCCGTGGAATGGGTACCATGCAATATGACTTCAAAGGGTCTTCATTTGCTCACCAAAACTCTCCAATCCTATCACTGCTGCGTTTTTGCCCCTGTACTCACGATTGATTCACTTTCAGAGACATAGCAATCCATAGGTTTTAAGATACTTACTAGTCAGGTACATTATTAGGCGTTTAATATGGGGTTTTGAGTCCATTTCGTTGAGCAAGGAGTAGCTCTTGTCTATTACATATTTGGCTTAAGGAACTTTATCTGTGCTCATTTCAATCTCTGGTTTTATGCAGCACCCCAACTCACCTTTCCCCTTAAGCAAGCATAAGTTGATTTTCTAAATTTGGGACCATGTTCTGTTTTGAAATTCAGTTCCTGTGTAGCCAATTTTACATTCCGTGTATTAGTGATATCTTATGATGTTTCTTTTTCTGTGTGACTTATTTCAGTTAGAATCATCATACCTGAATCCACTCATTATGCTGCTATGGGCCTGATGACATAGATGTCATTGCTGAGTGATATTGCATTGTACGTAAGTACCACAACTTCGCTATCCATTTTTCGCTTTATGCGATATTGAACTTGTACCGTAAACGAGTTTCTTGTAAACAGAGCCATCCCAAACTTTCGGGTGGCTGTGTCTTTTTGATTTTAATTTCCCTAAGCTGCAGGACCATAAGTGGAAGTGCCCTAGGCTCTGTTGCTTTGTTTTTTAGATGTTTCAGGAAACACCATACACTTCTCCCGAGTGGCTGTTGGCAATTTACATCCCGCCCATCAGCATAACAAGGCTCCCAGTTCTCCATGGCCTGTCCTGCCTTTCTGGATTTTACACTTTTTTCAGATGGCCCTTTTGACGGGGGGGAAGTGAGACTTCATTGTAGTGCAGATTTCCTTTGCAAGCTTGCTTGGTTGGCCAAAAAGGGCGTATGCGTTTTTTCCTGAATATATTCAGGAAAAAACGCATACGCCCTTTTTGGCCAAGTGCATCATTGTCGACCTTCTGCCTCTTTTCCTATGCTTTAAATGCAATTCCAGTCTACCTCCTGAAATCGGTTTCCTGCAATTCTGCCCGGCTTTCAAGTCCTCTTGGCAGCCTTACTTCAGTATATTTTTGGATGATAGCTGTCATTTATAACTCTGCAGGTTTGTGAATTACAGTGCCCCTGAGCTCCTTTCTTCAACTCGCTTTCTTGTGAGCTGGCCGCAACACCGCAGGATTGCTTCAGGTCCTAATCTGGTTCCGGCATGGCACGCTGAGCCTTTGGTTAATTCCTCTTCCTGGTGGGAAATGAGAGTTAAATTTTCCCGTCCAGACACCTCCAGCTAGTCTCTCATTGGTTCTCCCTATTCCTGTTCATCTTCCGCGGAATTTGCAAACTGGGCCAAACAGGAGGTTAAAGGCACTGACTCTCCAAGTCGGGAGAGTGTTAGTAAAGCATCTGGAATGTTGCACCCGAGTACCAGGGGACGAGAACTGAGACATATTTCAACACGTCTCCCGATCACACGGTTGATCATACTCTGGGTTCCTCATGCATGTTTTAGCTGAAGGAAGAATCCCTTAAACCTGGAGAGTTGAGACCCGTGGAATGGGTACCATGCAATATGACTTCAAAGGGTCTTCATTTGCTCACCAAAACTCTCCAATCCTATCACTGCTGCGTTTTTGCCCCTGTACTCACGATTGATTCACTTTCAGAGACATAGCAATCCATAGGTTTTAAGATACTTACTAGTCAGGTACATTATTAGGCGTTTAATATGGGGTTTTGAGTCCATTTCGTTGAGCAAGGAGTAGCTCTTGTCTATTACATATTTGGCTTAAGGAACTTTATCTGTGCTCATTTCAATCTCTGGTTTTATGCAGCACCCCAACTCACCTTTCCCCTTAAGCAAGCATAAGTTGGTTTTCTAAATTTGGGACCATGTTCTGTTTTGAAATTCAGTTCCTGTGTAGCCAAGTTTACATTCCGTGTATTAGTGATATCTTATGATGTTTCTTTTTCTGTGTGACTTATTTCAGTTAGAATCATCATACCTGAATCCACTCATTATGCTGCTATGGGCCTGATGACATAGATGTCATTGCTGAGTGATATTGCATTGTACGTAAGTACCACAACTTCTTTATCCATTTTTCGCTTTATGCGATATTGAACTTGTACCGTAAACGAGTTTCTTGTAAACAGAGCCATCCCAAACTTTGGGGTGGCTGTGTCTTTTTGATTTTAATTTCCCTAAGCTGCAGGACCATAAGTGGAAGTGCCCTAGGCTCTGTTGCTTTGTTTTTTAGATGTTTCAGGAAACACCATACACTTCTCCCGAGTGGCTGTTGGCAATTTACATCCCGCCCATCAGCATAACAAGGCTCCCAGTTCTCCATGGCCTGTCCTGCCTTTCTGGATTTTACACTTTTTTCAGATGGCCCTTTTGACGGGGGGGAAGTGAGACTTCATTGTAGTGCAGATTTCCTTTGCAAGCTTGCTTGGTTGGCCAAAAAGTGCGTATGCGTTTTTTCCTGAATATATTCAGGAAAAAACGCATACGCCCTTTTTGGCCAAGTGCATCATTGTCGACCTTCTGCCTCTTTTCCTATGCTTTAAATGCAATTCCAGTCTACCTCCTGAAATCGGTTTCCTGCAATTCTGCCCGGCTTTCAAGTCCTCTTGGCAGCCTTACTTCAGTATATTTTTGGATGATAGCTGTCATTTATAACTCTGCAGGTTTGTGAATTACAGTGCCCCTGAGCTCCTTTCTTCAACTCGCTTTCTTGTGAGCTGGCCGCAACACCGCAGGATTGCTTCAGGCCCTAATCTGGTTCCGGCATGGCACGCTGAGCCTTTGGTTAATTCCTCTTCCTGGTGGGAAATGAGAGTTAAATTTTACCGTCCAGACACCTCCAGCTAGTCTCTCATTGGTTCTCCCTATTCCTGTTCATCTTCCGCGGAATTTGCAAACTGGGCCAAACAGGAGGTTAAAGGCACTGACTCTCCAAGTCGGGAGAGTGTTAGTAAAGCATCTGGAATGTTGCACCCGAGTACCAGGGGACGAGAACTGAGACATATTTCAACACGTCTCCCGATCACACGGTTGATCATACTCTGGGTTCCACATGCATGTTTTAGCTGAAGGAAGAATCCCTTAAACCTGGAGAGTTGAGACCCGTGGAATGGGTACCATGCAATATGACTTCAAAGGGTCTTCATTTGCTCACCAAAACTCTCCAATCCTATCACTGCTGCGTTTTTGCCCCTGTATTCACGATTGATTCACTTTCAGAGACATAGCAATCCATAGGTTTTAAGATACTTACTAGTCAGGTACATTATTAGGCGTTTAATATGGGGTTTTGAGTCCATTTCGTTGAGCAAGGAGTAGCTCTTGTCTATTACATATTTGGCTTAAGGAACTTTATCTGTGCTCATTTCAATCTCTGGTTTTATGCAGCACCCCAACTCACCTTTCCCCTTAAGCAAGCATAAGTTGATTTTCTAAATTTGGGACCATGTTCTGTTTTGAAATTCAGTTCCTGTGTAACCAAGTTTACATTCCGTGTATTAGTGATATCTTATGATGTTTCTTTTTCTGTGTGACTTATTTCAGTTAGAATCATCATACCTGAATCCACTCATTATGCTGCTATGGGCCTGATGACATAGATGTCATTGCTGAGTGATATTGCATTGTACGTAAGTACCACAACTTCTTTATCCATTTTTCGCTTTATGCGATATTGAACTTGTACCGTAAACGAGTTTCTTGTAAACAGAGCCATCCCAAACTTTGGGGTGGCTGTGTCTTTTTGATTTTAATTTCCCTAAGCTGCAGGACCATAAGTGGAAGTGCCCTAGGCTCTGTTGCTTTGTTTTTTAGATGTTTCAGGAAACACCATACACTTCTCCCGAGTGGCTGTTGGCAATTTACATCCCGCCCATCAGCATAACAAGGCTCCCAGTTCTCCATGGCCTGTCCTGCCTTTCTGGATTTTACACTTTTTTCAGATGGCCCTTTTGACGGGGGGGAAGTGAGACTTCATTGTAGTGCAGATTTCCTTTGCAAGCTTGCTTGGTTGGCCAAAAAGGGCGTATGCGTTTTTTCCTGAATATATTCAGGAAAAAACGCATACGCCCTTTTTGGCCAAGTGCATCATTGTCGACCTTCTGCCTCTTTTCCTATGCTTTAAATGCAATTCCAGTCTACCTCCTGAAATCGGTTTCCTGCAATTCTGCCCGGCTTTCAAGTCCTCTTGGCAGCCTTACTTCAGTATATTTTTGGATGATAGCTGTCATTTATAACTCTGCAGGTTTGTGAATTACAGTGCCCCTGAGCTCCTTTCTTCAACTCGCTTTCTTGTGAGCTGGCCGCAACACCGCAGGATTGCTTCAGGCCCTAATCTGGTTCCGGCATGGCATGCTGAGCCTTTGGTTAATTCCTCTTCCTGGTGGGAAATGAGAGTTAAATTTTCCCGTCCAGACACCTCCAGCTAGTCTCTCATTGGTTCTCCCTATTCCTGTTCATCTTCCGCGGAATTTGCAAACTGGGCCAAACAGGAGGTTAAAGGCACTGACTCTCCAAGTCGGGAGAGTGTTAGTAAAGCATCTGGAATGTTGCACCCGAGTACCAGGGGACGAGAACTGAGACATATTTCAACACGTCTCCCGATCACACGGTTGATCATACTCTGGGTTCCACATGCATGTTTTAGCTGAAGGAAGAATCCCTTAAACCTGGAGAGTTGAGACCCGTGGAATGGGTACCATGCAATATGACTTCAAAGGGTCTTCATTTGCTCACCAAAACTCTCCAATCCTATCACTGCTGCGTTTTTGCCCCTGTACTCACGATTGATTCACTTTCAGAGACATAGTAATCCATAGGTTTTAAGATACTTACTAGTCAGGTACATTATTAGGCGTTTAATATGGGGTTTTGAGTCCATTTCGTTGAGCAAGGAGTAGCTCTTGTCTATTACATATTTGGCTTAAGGAACTTTATCTGTGCTCATTTCAATCTCTGGTTTTATGCAGCACCCCAACTCACCTTTCCCCTTAAGCAAGCATAAGTTGATTTTCTAAATTTGGGACCATGTTCTGTTTTGAAATTCAGTTCCTGTGTAGCCAAGTTTACATTCCGTGTATTAGTGATATCTTATGATGTTTCTTTTTCTGTGTGACTTATTTCAGTTAGAATCATCATACCTGAATCCACTCATTATGCTGCTATGGGCCTGATGACATAGATGTCATTGCTGAGTGATATTGCATTGTACGTAAGTACCACAACTTCTTTATCCATTTTTCGCTTTATGCAATATTGAACTTGTACCGTAAACGAGTTTCTTGTAAACAGAGCCATCCCAAACTTTGGGGTGGCTGTGTCTTTTTGATTTTAATTTCCCTAAGCTGCAGGACCATAAGTGGAAGTGCCCTAGGCTCTGTTGCTTTGTTTTTTAGATGTTTCAGGAAACACCATACACTTCTCCCGAGTGGCTGTTGGCAATTTACATCCCGCCCATCAGCATAACAAGGCTCCCAGTTCTCCATGGCCTGTCCTGCCTTTCTGGATTTTACACTTTTTTCAGATGGCCCTTTTGACGGGGGGGGGGAAGTGAGACTTCATTGTAGTGCAGATTTCCTTTGCAAGCTTGCTTGGTTGGCCAAAAAGGGCGTATGCGTTTTTTCCTGAATATATTCAGGAAAAAACGCATACGCCCTTTTTGGCCAAGTGCATCATTGTCGACCTTCTGCCTCTTTTCCTATGCTTTAAATGCAATTCCAGTCTACCTCCTGAAATCGGTTTCCTGCAATTCTGCCCGGCTTTCAAGTCCTCTTGGCAGCCTTACTTCAGTATATTTTTGGATGATAGCTGTCATTTATAACTCTGCAGGTTTGTGAATTACAGTGCCCCTGAGCTCCTTTCTTCAACTCGCTTTCTTGTGAGCTGGCCGCAACACCGCAGGATTGCTTCAGGCCCTAATCTGGTTCCGGCATGGCACGCTGAGCCTTTGGTTAATTCCTCTTCCTGGTGGGAAATGAGAGTTAAATTTTCCCGTCCAGACACCTCCAGCTAGTCTCTCATTGGTTCTCCCTATTCCTGTTCATCTTCCACGGAATTTGCAAACTGGGCCAAACAGGAGGTTAGAGGCACTGACTCTCCAAGTCGGGAGAGTGTTAGTAAAGCATCTGGAATGTTGCACCCGAGTACCAGGGGACGAGAACTGAGACATATTTCAACACGTCTCCCGATCACACGGTTGATCATACTCTGGGTTCCACATGCATGTTTTAGCTGAAGGAAGAATCCCTTAAACCTGGAGAGTTGAGACCCGTGGAATGGGTACCATGCAATATGACTTCAAAGGGTCTTCATTTGCTCACCAAAACTCTCCAATCCTATCACTGCTGCGTTTTTGCCCCTGTACTCACGATTGATTCACTTTCAGAGACATAGTAATCCATAGGTTTTAAGATACTTACTAGTCAGGTACATTATTAGGCGTTTAATATGGGGTTTTGAGTCCATTTCGTTGAGCAAGGAGTAGCTCTTGTCTATTACATATTTGGCTTAAGGAACTTTATCTGTGCTCATTTCAATCTCTGGTTTTATGCAGCACCCCAACTCACCTTTCCCCTTAAGCAAGCATAAGTTGATTTTCTAAATTTGGGACCATGTTCTGTTTTGAAATTCAGTTCCTGTGTAGCCAAGTTTACATTCCGTGTATTAGTGATATCTTATGATGTTTCTTTTTCTGTGTGACTTATTTCAGTTAGAATCATCATACCTGAATCCACTCATTATGCTGCTATGGGCCTGATGACATAGATATCATTGCTGAGTGATATTGCATTGTACGTAAGTACCACAACTTCTTTATCCATTTTTCGCTTTATGCGATATTGAACTTGTACCGTAAACGAGTTTCTTGTAAACAGAGCCATCCCAAACTTTGGGGTGGCTGTGTCTTTTTGATTTTAATTTCCCTAAGCTGCAGGACCATAAGTGGAAGTGCCCTAGGCTCTGTTGCTTTGTTTTTTAGATGTTTCAGGAAACACCATACACTTCTCCCCAGTGGCTGTTGGCAATTTACATCCCGCCCATCAGCATAACAAGGCTCCCAGTTCTCCATGGCCTGTCCTGCCTTTCTGGATTTTACACTTTTTTCAGATGGCCCTTTTGACGGGGGGGAAGTGAGACTTCATTGTAGTGCAGATTTCCTTTGCAAGCTTGCTTGGTTGGCCAAAAAGGGCGTATGCGTTTTTTCCTGAATATATTCAGGAAAAAACGCATACGCCCTTTTTGGCCAAGTGCATCATTGTCGACCTTCTGCCTCTTTTCCTATGCTTTAAATGCAATTCCAGTCTACCTCCTGAAATCGGTTTCCTGCAATTCTGCCCGGCTTTCAAGTCCTCTTGGCAGCCTTACTTCAGTATATTTTTGGATGATAGCTGTCATTTATAACTCTGCAGGTTTGTGAATTACAGTGCCCCTGAGCTCCTTTCTTCAACTCGCTTTCTTGTGAGCTGGCCGCAACACCGCAGGATTGCTTCAGGCCCTAATCTGGTTCCGGCATGGCACGCTGAGCCTTTGGTTAATTCCTCTTCCTGGTGGGAAATGAGAGTTAAATTTTCCCGTCCAGACACCTCCAGCTAGTCTCTCATTGGTTCTCCCTATTCCTGTTCATCTTCCGCGGAATTTGCAAACTGGGCCAAACAGGAGGTTAAAGGCACTGACTCTCCAAGTCGGGAGAGTGTTAGTAAAGCATCTGGAATGTTGCACCCGAGTACCAGGGGACGAGAACTGAGACATATTTCAACACGTCTCCCGATCACACGGTTGATCATACTCTGGGTTCCACATGCATGTTTTAGCTGAAGGAAGAATCCCTTAAACCTGGAGAGTTGAGACCCGTGGAATGGGTACCATGCAATATGACTTCAAAGGGTCTTCATTTGCTCACCAAAACTCTCCAATCCTATCACTGCTGCGTTTTTGCCCCTGTACTCACGATTGATTCACTTTCAGAGACATAGCAATCCATAGGTTTTAAGATACTTACTAGTCAGGTACATTATTAGGCGTTTAATATGGGGTTTTGAGTCCATTTCGTTGAGCAAGGAGTAGCTCTTGTCTATTACATATTTGGCTTAAGGAACTTTATCTGTGCTCATTTCAATCTCTGGTTTTATGCAGCACCCCAACTCACCTTTCCCCTTAAGCAAGCATAAGTTGATTTTCTAAATTTGGGACCATGTTCTGTTTTGAAATTCAGTTCCTGTGTAGCCAAGTTTACATTCCGTGTATTAGTGATATCTTATGATGTTTCTTTTTCTGTGTGACTTATTTCAGTTAGAATCATCATACCTGAATCCACTCATTATGCTGCTATGGGCCTGATGACATAGATGTCATTGCTGAGTGATATTGCATTGTACGTAAGTACCACAACTTCGTTATCCATTTTTCGCTTTATGCGATATTGAACTTGTACCGTAAACGAGTTTCTTGTAAACAGAGCCATCCCAAACTTTCGGGTGGCTGTGTCTTTTTGATTTTAATTTCCCTAAGCTGCAGGACCATAAGTGGAAGTGCCCTAGGCTCTGTTGCTTTGTTTTTTAGATGTTTCAGGAAACACCATACACTTCTCCTGAGTGGCTGTTGGCAATTTACATCCCGCCCATCAGCATAACAAGGCTACCAGTTCTCCATGGCCTGTCCTGCCTTTCTGGATTTTACACTTTTTTCAGATGGCCCTTTTGACCGGGGGGAAGTGAGACTTCATTGTAGTGCAGATTTCCTTTGCAAGCTTGCTTGGTTGGCCAAAAAGGGCGTATGCGTTTTTTCCTGAATATATTCAGGAAAAAACGCATACGCCCTTTTTGGCCAAGTGCATCATTGTCGACCTTCTGCCTCTTTTCCTATGCTTTAAATGCAATTCCAGTCTACCTCCTGAAATCGGTTTCCTGCAATTCTGCCCGGCTTTCAAGTCCTCTTGGCAGCCTTACTTCAGTATATTTTTGGATGATAGCTGTCATTTATAACTCTGCAGGTTTGTGAATTACAGTGCCCCTGAGCTCCTTTCTTCAACTCGCTTTCTTGTGAGCTGGCCGCAACACCGCAGGATTGCTTCAGGCCCTAATCTGGTTCTGGCATGGCACGCTGAGCCTTTGGTTAATTCCTCTTCCTGGTGGGAAATGAGAGTTAAATTTTACCGTCCAGACACCTCCAGCTAGTCTCTCATTGGTTCTCCCTATTCCTGTTCATCTTCCGCGGAATTTGCAAACTGGGCCAAACAGGAGGTTAGAGGCACTGACTCTCCAAGTCGGGAGAGTGTTAGTAAAGCATCTGGAATGTTGCACCCGAGTACCAGGGGACGAGAACTGAGACATATTTCAACACGTCTCCCGATCACACGGTTGATCATACTCTGGGTTCCACATGCATGTTTTAGCTGAAGGAAGAATCCCTTAAACCTGGAGAGTTGAGACCCGTGGAATGGGTACCATGCAATATGACTTCAAAGGGTCTTCATTTGCTCACCAAAACTCTCCAATCCTATCACTGCTGCGTTTTTGCCCCTGTACTCACGATTGATTCACTTTCAGAGACATAGCAATCCATAGGTTTTAAGATACTTACTAGTCAGGTACATTATTAGGCGTTTAATATGGGGTTTTGAGTCCATTTCGTAGAGCAAGGAGTAGCTCTTGTCTATTACATATTTGGCTTAAGGAACTTTATCTGTGCTCATTTCAATCTCTGGTTTTATGCAGCACCCCAACTCACCTTTCCCCTTAAGCAAGCATAAGTTGGTTTTCTAAATTTGGGACCATGTTCTGTTTTGAAATTCAGTTCCTGTGTAGCCAAGTTTACATTCCGTGTATTAGTGATATCTTATGATGTTTCTTTTTCTGTGTGACTTATTTCAGTTAGAATCATCATACCTGAATCCACTCATTATGCTGCTATGGGCCTGATGACATAGATGTCATTGCTGAGTGATATTGCATTGTACGTAAGTACCACAACTTCTTTATCCATTTTTCGCTTTATGCGATATTGAACTTGTACCGTAAACGAGTTTCTTGTAAACAGAGCCATCCCAAACTTTGGGGTGGCTGTGTCTTTTTGATTTTAATTTCCCTAAGCTATAGGACCATAAGTGGAAGTGCCCTAGGCTCTGTTGCTTTGTTTTTTAGATGTTTCAGGAAACACCATACACTTCTCCGGAGTGGCTGTTGGCAATTTACATCCTGCCCATCAGCATAACAAGGCTCCCAGTTCTCCATGGCCTGTCCTGCCTTTCTGGATTTTACACTTTTTTCAGATGGCCCTTTTGACGGGGGTGGGGGAGTGAGACTTCATTGTAGTGCAGATTTCCTTTGCAAGCTTGCTTGGTTGGCCAAAAAGGGCGTATGCGTTTTTTCCTGAATATATTCAGGAAAAAACGCATACGCCCTTTTTGGCCAAGTGCATCATTGTCGACCTTCTGCCTCTTTTCCTATGCTTTAAATGCAATTCCAGTCTACCTCCTGAAATCGGTTTCCTGCAATTCTGCCCGGCTTTCAAGTCCTCTTGGCAGCCTTACTTCAGTATATTTTTGGATGATAGCTGTCATTTATAACTCTGCAGGTTTGTGAATTACAGTGCCCCTGAGCTCCTTTCTTCAACTCGCTTTCTTGTGAGCTGGCCGCAACACCGCAGGATTGCTTCAGGCCCTAATCTGGTTCCGGCATGGCACGCTGAGCCTTTGGTTAATTCCTCTTCCTGGTGGGAAATGAGAGTTAAATTTTCCCGTCCAGACACCTCCAGCTAGTCTCTCATTGGTTCTCCCTATTCCTGTTCATCTTCCGCGGAATTTGCAAACTGGGCCAAACAGGAGGTTAAAGGCACTGACTCTCCAAGTCGGGAGAGTGTTAGTAAAGCATCTGGAATGTTGCACCCGAGTACCAGGGGACGAGAACTGAGACATATTTCAACACGTCTCCCGATCACACGGTTGATCATACTCTGGGTTCCACATGCATGTTTTAGCTGAAGGAAGAATCCCTTAAACCTGGAGAGTTGAGACCCGTGGAATGGGTACCATGCAATATGACTTCAAAGGGTCTTCATTTGCTCACCAAAACTCTCCAATCCTATCACTGCTGCGTTTTTGCCCCTGTACTCACGATTGATTCACTTTCAGAGACATAGCAATCCATAGGTTTTAAGATACTTACTAGTCAGGTACATTATTAGGCGTTTAATATGGGGTTTTGAGTCCATTTCGTTGAGCAAGGAGTAGCTCTTGTCTATTACATATTTGGCTTAAGGAACTTTATCTGTGCTCATTTCAATCTCTGGTTTTATGCAGCACCCCAACTCACCTTTCCCCTTAAGCAAGCATAAGTTGGTTTTCTAAATTTGGGACCATGTTCTGTTTTGAAATTCAGTTCCTGTGTAGCCAAGTTTACATTCCGTGTATTAGTGATATCTTATGATGTTTCTTTTTCTGTGTGACTTATTTCAGTTAGAATCATCATACCTGAATCCACTCATTATGCTGCTATGGGCCTGATGACATAGATGTCATTGCTGAGTGATATTGCATTGTACGTAAGTACCACAACTTCTTTATCCATTTTTCGCTTTATGCGATATTGAACTTGTACCGTAAACGAGTTTCTTGTAAACAGAGCCATCCCAAACTTTGGGGTGGCTGTGTCTTTTTGATTTTAATTTCCCTAAGCTATAGGACCATAAGTGGAAGTGCCCTAGGCTCTGTTGCTTTGTTTTTTAGATGTTTCAGGAAACACCATACACTTCTCCCGAGTGGCTGTTGGCAAGTTACATCCCGCCCATCAGCATAACAAGGCTCCCAGTTCTCCATGGCCTGTCCTGCCTTTCTGGATTTTACACTTTTTTCAGATGGCCCTTTTGACGGGGGGGAAGTGAGACTTCATTGTAGTGCAGATTTCCTTTGCAAGCTTGCTTGGTTGGCCAAAAAGGGCGTATGCGTTTTTTCCTGAATATATTCAGGAAAAAACGCATACGCCCTTTTTGGCCAAGTGCATCATTGTCGACCTTCTGCCTCTTTTCCTATGCTTTAAATGCAATTCCAGTCTACCTCCTGAAATCGGTTTCCTGCAATTCTGCCCGGCTTTCAAGTCCTCTTGGCAGCCTTACTTCAGTATATTTTTGGATGATAGCTGTCATTTATAACTCTGCAGGTTTGTGAATTACAGTGCCCCTGAGCTCCTTTCTTCAACTCGCTTTCTTGTGAGCTGGCCGCAACACCGCAGGATTGCTTCAGGCCCTAATCTGGTTCCGGCATGGCACGCTGAGCCTTTGGTTAATTCCACTTCCTGGTGGGAAATGAGAGTTAAATTTTCCCGTCCAGACACCTCCAGCTAGTCTCTCATTGGTTCTCCCTATTCCTGTTCATCTTCCGCGGAATTTGCAAACTGGGCCAAACAGGAGGTTAGAGGCACTGACTCTCCAAGTCGGGAGAGTGTTAGTAAAGCATCTGGAATGTTGCACCCGAGTACCAGGGGACGAGAACTGAGACATATTTCAACACGTCTCCCGATCACACGGTTGATCATACTCTGGGTTCCACATGCATGTTTTAGCTGAAGGAAGAATCCCTTAAACCTGGAGAGTTGAGACCCGTGGAATGGGTACCATGCAATATGACTTCAAAGGGTCTTCATTTGCTCACCAAAACTCTCCAATCCTATCACTGCTGCGTTTTTGCCCCTGTACTCACGATTGATTCACTTTCAGAGACATAGCAATCCATAGGTTTTAAGATACTTACTAGTCAGGTACATTATTAGGCGTTTAATATGGGGTTTTGAGTCCATTTCGTAGAGCAAGGAGTAGCTCTTGTCTATTACATATTTGGCTTAAGGAACTTTATCTGTGCTCATTTCAATCTCTGGTTTTATGCAGCACCCCAACTCACCTTTCCCCTTAAGCAAGCATAAGTTGGTTTTCTAAATTTGGGACCATGTTCTGTTTTGAAATTCAGTTCCTGTGTAGCCAAGTTTACATTCCGTGTATTAGTGATATCTTATGATGTTTCTTTTTCTGTGTGACTTATTTCAGTTAGAATCATCATACCTGAATCCACTCATTATGCTGCTATGGGCCTGATGACATAGATGTCATTGCTGAGTGATATTGCATTGTACGTAAGTACCACAACTTCTTTATCCATTTTTCGCTTTATGCGATATTGAACTTGTACCGTAAACGAGTTTCTTGTAAACAGAGCCATCCCAAACTTTGGGGTGGCTGTGTCTTTTTGATTTTAATTTCCCTAAGCTATAGGACCATAAGTGGAAGTGCCCTAGGCTCTGTTGCTTTGTTTTTTAGATGTTTCAGGAAACACCATACACTTCTCCGGAGTGGCTGTTGGCAATTTACATCCTGCCCATCAGCATAACAAGGCTCCCAGTTCTCCATGGCCTGTCCTGCCTTTCTGGATTTTACACTTTTTTCAGATGGCCCTTTTGACGGGGGTGGGGGAGTGAGACTTCATTGTAGTGCAGATTTCCTTTGCAAGCTTGCTTGGTTGGCCAAAAAGGGCGTATGCGTTTTTTCCTGAATATATTCAGGAAAAAACGCATACGCCCTTTTTGGCCAAGTGCATCATTGTCGACCTTCTGCCTCTTTTCCTATGCTTTAAATGCAATTCCAGTCTACCTCCTGAAATCGGTTTCCTGCAATTCTGCCCGGCTTTCAAGTCCTCTTGGCAGCCTTACTTCAGTATATTTTTGGATGATAGCTGTCATTTATAACTCTGCAGGTTTGTGAATTACAGTGCCCCTGAGCTCCTTTCTTCAACTCGCTTTCTTGTGAGCTGGCCGCAACACCGCAGGATTGCTTCAGGCCCTAATCTGGTTCCGGCATGGCACGCTGAGCCTTTGGTTAATTCCTCTTCCTGGTGGGAAATGAGAGTTAAATTTTCCCGTCCAGACACCTCCAGCTAGTCTCTCATTGGTTCTCCCTATTCCTGTTCATCTTCCGCGGAATTTGCAAACTGGGCCAAACAGGAGGTTAAAGGCACTGACTCTCCAAGTCGGGAGAGTGTTAGTAAAGCATCTGGAATGTTGCACCCGAGTACCAGGGGACGAGAACTGAGACATATTTCAACACGTCTCCCGATCACACGGTTGATCATACTCTGGGTTCCACATGCATGTTTTAGCTGAAGGAAGAATCCCTTAAACCTGGAGAGTTGAGACCCGTGGAATGGGTACCATGCAATATGACTTCAAAGGGTCTTCATTTGCTCACCAAAACTCTCCAATCCTATCACTGCTGCGTTTTTGCCCCTGTACTCACGATTGATTCACTTTCAGAGACATAGCAATCCATAGGTTTTAAGATACTTACTAGTCAGGTACATTATTAGGCGTTTAATATGGGGTTTTGAGTCCATTTCGTTGAGCAAGGAGTAGCTCTTGTCTATTACATATTTGGCTTAAGGAACTTTATCTGTGCTCATTTCAATCTCTGGTTTTATGCAGCACCCCAACTCACCTTTCCCCTTAAGCAAGCATAAGTTGGTTTTCTAAATTTGGGACCATGTTCTGTTTTGAAATTCAGTTCCTGTGTAGCCAAGTTTACATTCCGTGTATTAGTGATATCTTATGATGTTTCTTTTTCTGTGTGACTTATTTCAGTTAGAATCATCATACCTGAATCCACTCATTATGCTGCTATGGGCCTGATGACATAGATGTCATTGCTGAGTGATATTGCATTGTACGTAAGTACCACAACTTCTTTATCCATTTTTCGCTTTATGCGATATTGAACTTGTACCGTAAACGAGTTTCTTGTAAACAGAGCCATCCCAAACTTTGGGGTGGCTGTGTCTTTTTGATTTTAATTTCCCTAAGCTATAGGACCATAAGTGGAAGTGCCCTAGGCTCTGTTGCTTTGTTTTTTAGATGTTTCAGGAAACACCATACACTTCTCCCGAGTGGCTGTTGGCAAGTTACATCCCGCCCATCAGCATAACAAGGCTCCCAGTTCTCCATGGCCTGTCCTGCCTTTCTGGATTTTACACTTTTTTCAGATGGCCCTTTTGACGGGGGGGAAGTGAGACTTCATTGTAGTGCAGATTTCCTTTGCAAGCTTGCTTGGTTGGCCAAAAAGGGCGTATGCGTTTTTTCCTGAATATATTCAGGAAAAAACGCATACGCCCTTTTTGGCCAAGTGCATCATTGTCGACCTTCTGCCTCTTTTCCTATGCTTTAAATGCAATTCCAGTCTACCTCCTGAAATCGGTTTCCTGCAATTCTGCCCGGCTTTCAAGTCCTCTTGGCAGCCTTACTTCAGTATATTTTTGGATGATAGCTGTCATTTATAACTCTGCAGGTTTGTGAATTACAGTGCCCCTGAGCTCCTTTCTTCAACTCGCTTTCTTGTGAGCTGGCCGCAACACCGCAGGATTGCTTCAGGCCCTAATCTGGTTCCGGCATGGCACGCTGAGCCTTTGGTTAATTCCTCTTCCTGGTGGGAAATGAGAGTTAAATTTTCCCGTCCAGACACCTCCAGCTAGTCTCTCATTGGTTCTCCCTATTCCTGTTCATCTTCCGCGGAATTTGCAAACTGGGCCAAACAGGAGGTTAGAGGCACTGACTCTCCAAGTCGGGAGAGTGTTAGTAAAGCATCTGGAATGTTGCACCCGAGTACCAGGGGACGAGAACTGAGACATATTTCAACACGTCTCCCGATCACACGGTTGATCATACTCTGGGTTCCACATGCATGTTTTAGCTGAAGGAAGAATCCCTTAAACCTGGAGAGTTGAGACCCGTGGAATGGGTACCATGCAATATGACTTCAAAGGGTCTTCATTTGCTCACCAAAACTCTCCAATCCTATCACTGCTGCGTTTTTGCCCCTGTACTCACGATTGATTCACTTTCAGAGACATAGCAATCCATAGGTTTTAAGATACTTACTAGTCAGGTACATTATTAGGCGTTTAATATGGGGTTTTGAGTCCATTTCGTAGAGCAAGGAGTAGCTCTTGTCTATTACATATTTGGCTTAAGGAACTTTATCTGTGCTCATTTCAATCTCTGGTTTTATGCAGCACCCCAACTCACCTTTCCCCTTAAGCAAGCATAAGTTGGTTTTCTAAATTTGGGACCATGTTCTGTTTTGAAATTCAGTTCCTGTGTAGCCAAGTTTACATTCCGTGTATTAGTGATATCTTATGATGTTTCTTTTTCTGTGTGACTTATTTCAGTTAGAATCATCATACCTGAATCCACTCATTATGCTGCTATGGGCCTGATGACATAGATGTCATTGCTGAGTGATATTGCATTGTACGTAAGTACCACAACTTCTTTATCCATTTTTCGCTTTATGCGATATTGAACTTGTACCGTAAACGAGTTTCTTGTAAACAGAGCCATCCCAAACTTTGGGGTGGCTGTGTCTTTTTGATTTTAATTTCCCTAAGCTATAGGACCATAAGTGGAAGTGCCCTAGGCTCTGTTGCTTTGTTTTTTAGATGTTTCAGGAAACACCATACACTTCTCCGGAGTGGCTGTTGGCAATTTACATCCTGCCCATCAGCATAACAAGGCTCCCAGTTCTCCATGGCCTGTCCTGCCTTTCTGGATTTTACACTTTTTTCAGATGGCCCTTTTGACGGGGGTGGGGGAGTGAGACTTCATTGTAGTGCAGATTTCCTTTGCAAGCTTGCTTGGTTGGCCAAAAAGGGCGTATGCGTTTTTTCCTGAATATATTCAGGAAAAAACGCATACGCCCTTTTTGGCCAAGTGCATCATTGTCGACCTTCTGCCTCTTTTCCTATGCTTTAAATGCAATTCCAGTCTACCTCCTGAAATCGGTTTCCTGCAATTCTGCCCGGCTTTCAAGTCCTCTTGGCAGCCTTACTTCAGTATATTTTTGGATGATAGCTGTCATTTATAACTCTGCAGGTTTGTGAATTACAGTGCCCCTGAGCTCCTTTCTTCAACTCGCTTTCTTGTGAGCTGGCCGCAACACCGCAGGATTGCTTCAGGCCCTAATCTGGTTCCGGCATGGCACGCTGAGCCTTTGGTTAATTCCTCTTCCTGGTGGGAAATGAGAGTTAAATTTTCCCGTCCAGACACCTCCAGCTAGTCTCTCATTGGTTCTCCCTATTCCTGTTCATCTTCCGCGGAATTTGCAAACTGGGCCAAACAGGAGGTTAAAGGCACTGACTCTCCAAGTCGGGAGAGTGTTAGTAAAGCATCTGGAATGTTGCACCCGAGTACCAGGGGACGAGAACTGAGACATATTTCAACACGTCTCCCGATCACACGGTTGATCATACTCTGGGTTCCACATGCATGTTTTAGCTGAAGGAAGAATCCCTTAAACCTGGAGAGTTGAGACCCGTGGAATGGGTACCATGCAATATGACTTCAAAGGGTCTTCATTTGCTCACCAAAACTCTCCAATCCTATCACTGCTGCGTTTTTGCCCCTGTACTCACGATTGATTCACTTTCAGAGACATAGCAATCCATAGGTTTTAAGATACTTACTAGTCAGGTACATTATTAGGCGTTTAATATGGGGTTTTGAGTCCATTTCGTTGAGCAAGGAGTAGCTCTTGTCTATTACATATTTGGCTTAAGGAACTTTATCTGTGCTCATTTCAATCTCTGGTTTTATGCAGCACCCCAACTCACCTTTCCCCTTAAGCAAGCATAAGTTGGTTTTCTAAATTTGGGACCATGTTCTGTTTTGAAATTCAGTTCCTGTGTAGCCAAGTTTACATTCCGTGTATTAGTGATATCTTATGATGTTTCTTTTTCTGTGTGACTTATTTCAGTTAGAATCATCATACCTGAATCCACTCATTATGCTGCTATGGGCTTGATGACATAGATGTCATTGCTGAGTGATATTGCATTGTACGTAAGTACCACAACTTCTTTATCCATTTTTCGCTTTATGCGATATTGAACTTGTACCGTAAACGAGTTTCTTGTAAACAGAGCCATCCCAAACTTTGGGGTGGCTGTGTCTTTTTGATTTTAATTTCCCTAAGCTATAGGACCATAAGTGGAAGTGCCCTAGGCTCTGTTGCTTTGTTTTTTAGATGTTTCAGGAAACACCATACACTTCTCCCGAGTGGCTGTTGGCAAGTTACATCCCGCCCATCAGCATAACAAGGCTCCCAGTTCTCCATGGCCTGTCCTGCCTTTCTGGATTTTACACTTTTTTCAGATGGCCCTTTTGACGGGGGGGAAGTGAGACTTCATTGTAGTGCAGATTTCCTTTGCAAGCTTGCTTGGTTGGCCAAAAAGGGCGTATGCGTTTTTTCCTGAATATATTCAGGAAAAAACGCATACGCCCTTTTTGGCCAAGTGCATCATTGTCGACCTTCTGCCTCTTTTCCTATGCTTTAAATGCAATTCCAGTCTACCTCCTGAAATCGGTTTCCTGCAATTCTGCCCGGCTTTCAAGTCCTCTTGGCAGCCTTACTTCAGTATATTTTTGGATGATAGCTGTCATTTATAACTCTGAAGGTTTGTGAATTACGGTGCCCCTGAGCTCCTTTCTTCAACTCGCTTTCTTGTGAGCTGGCCGCAACACCGCAGGATTGCTTCAGGCCCTAATCTGGTTCCGGCATGGCACGCTGAGCCTTTGGTTAATTCCTCTTCCTGGTGGGAAATGAGAGTTAAATTTTCCCGTCCAGACACCTCCAGCTAGTCTCTCATTGGTTCTCCCTATTCCTGTTCATCTTCCGCGGAATTTGCAAACTGGGCCAAACAGGAGGTTAAAGGCACTGACTCTCCAAGTCGGGAGAGTGTTAGTAAAGCATCTGGAATGTTGCACCCGAGTACCAGGGGACGAGAACTGAGACATATTTCAACACGTCTCCCGATCACACGGTTGATCATACTCTGGGTTCCACATGCATGTTTTAGCTGAAGGAAGAATCCCTTAAACCTGGAGAGTTGAGACCCGTGGAATGGGTACCATGCAATATGACTTCAAAGGGTCTTCATTTGCTCACCGAACCTCTCCAATCCTATCACTGCTGCGTTTATGCCCCTGTACACACGCTGGATTCTCTTTCGGAGACATAGCAATCCATAGGTTTTAAGATACTTACTAGTCAGGTACATTCTTAGGCGTTTAATATGGGGTGTTGAGTCCATCTCGTTGAGCAAGGAGTAGCTCTTGTCTATTCCATATTTGGCTTAAGGAACTTTATCTGTGCTCATTTCAATCTCTGGTTTTATGCAGCACCCCAACTCACCTTTCCCCTTAAGCAAGCATAAGTTGGTTTTCTAAATTTGAGACCCTGTTCTGTTTTGTAATCCAGTTCTGTGTAGCCAAGTTTACATTCCGTGTATTAATGATATCTTATGATGTTTCTTTTTCTGTGTGACTTATTTCAGTTAGAATCATCATACCTGAATCCACTCATTATGCTGCTACAGGCCTGATGACACAGATGTCAATGCTGAATGATATTGCATTGTACGTAAGTACCACAAATTCTTTATCCAGTGTTCACTTTCTGCGATATTGAACTTGTACCATAAACGAGGTTCTTGTAAACAGAGCCGTCCCAAATTTTTGGGTGGCGGTGTCTTTTTGATTTTAATTTCCCTAAGCTATAGGACCATAAGTGGAAGTGCCCTAGTCTCTGTTGCTTTGTTTTTTAGATGTTTCAGGAAACACCATACACTTCTCCCGAGTGGCTGTTGGCAATTTACATCCCGCCCATCAGCATAACAAGGCTCCCAGTTCTCCATGGCCTGTCCTGTCTTTCTGGATTTTACACTTTTTTCAGATGGCCCTTTGGACCAGGGGGAAGTGAGACTTCATTGTAGTGCAGATTTCGTTTGCAAGCTTGCTTCGTTGGCCAAAAAGGACGTATGCGTTTTTTCCTGAATATATTCAGGAAAAAACGCATACGTCCTTTTTGGCCAAGTGCATCATTGTCGACGTTCTGCCTCTTTTCCTATGCTTTAAATGCAATTCCAGTCTACCTCCTGAAATCGGTTTCCTGCAATTCTGCCCCGCTTTCAAGTCCTCTTGGCAGCCTTACTTCAGTATATTTTTGGACGATAGCTGTCATTTATAACTCTGCAGGTTTGTGAATTACAGTGCCCCTGAGCTCCTTTCTTCAACTCGCTTTCTTGTGAGCTGGCCGCAACACTGCAGGATTGCTTCAGGCCCTAATCTGGTTCCAGCACGGCACGCTGAGCCTTTGGTTAATTCCTCTTCCTGGTGGGAAATGAGAGTTAAATTTACCCGTCCAGACACCTCCAGCTAGTCTCTCATTGGTTCTCCCTATTCCTGTTCATCTTCCGCAGAAATTGCAAACTGGGCCAAACAGGAGGTTAAAGGCACTGACTCTCCAAGTCGGGAGAGTGTTAGTAAAGTGTCTGGAATGTTGCACCCGAATACCAGGGGACAAGAACTGAGACATACTTGAACACGTCTCCCAATCACACGGTTGATCATACTCTGGGTTCCACATGCATGCTTTAGCTGAAGGAAGAATCCCTTAAACCTGGAGAGTTGAGACCCGTGGAAGGGGTACCATGCAATATGACTTCAAAGGGTCTTCATTTGCTCACCGAACCTCTCCAATCCTATCACTGCTGCGTTTATGCCCCTGTACACACGCTTGATTCTCTTTCGGAGACATAGTGATCCATAGGTTTTAAGATACTTACTAGTCAGGTACATTCTTAGGCGTTTAATATGGGGTGTTGAGTCCATTTCGTTGAGCAAGGAGTAGCTCTTGTCTATTACATATTTGGCTTAAGGAACTTTATCTGTGCTCATTTCAATCTCTGGTTTTATGCAGCACCCCAACTCACCTTTCCCCTTAAGCAAGCATAAGTTGGTTTTCTAAATTTGAGACCCTGTTCTGTTGTGTAATCCAGTTCCTGTGTAGCCATGTTTACATTCCGTGTATTTGTGATATCTTATGATGTTTATTTTTCTGTGTGACTTATTTCAGTTAGAATCATCATACCTGAATCCACTCATTATGCTACTACGGGCCTCATGACATACATTTCATTGCTGAGTGATATTGCATTGTACGTAAGTACCACAACTTCTTTATCCATTTTTCACTTTCTGCGATATTGAACTTGTACCCTAAATGAGGTTCTTGTAAACAGAGCCGTCCCAAACTTTGGGTTGGCTGTGTCTTTTTGATTTTAATTTCCCTAAGGTCTAGGACCATAAGTGGAAGTGCCCTAGGCTGTGTTGCTTTGTTTTTTATATGTTTCAGGAAACACCATACACTTCTCCCGAGGGGCTGTTGGCAATTTACATCCCACCCATCAGCATAACAGGGCTCCCAGTTCTCCATGGACTGTCCTGACTTTCTGGATTTTACACTTTATTCAGATGGCCCTTTTGACCGGGAGGAAGGGAGACTTCATTGTAGTGCAGATTTCCTTTGCAAGCTTGCTTGGTTGGCCAAAAAGTGCGTATGCGTTTTGTCCTGAATATATTCAGGAAAAAATTCATACGCCCTTTTTGGCCAAGTGCATCATTGTCGACGTTCTGCCTCTTTTCCTATGCTTTAAATGCAATTCCAGTCTACCTCCTGAAATTGGTTTCCTGCATTTCTGCCCTGCATTCAAGAACTCTTGGCAGCCTTACTTCGTATATTTTTGTACGATAGCTGTCATTTATAACTGTGCATGGTTGTGAATTACAGTGCCCCTGAGCTCCTTTCTTCAACTCGCTTTCTTGTGAGCTGGCCGCAACACCGCAGGATTGCTTCAGGCCCTAATCTGGTTCCGGCACGGCATGCTGAGCCTTTGGTTAATTCGTCTTCCTGGTTGGAAATGAGAGTTAAATTTGCCCGTCCAGAAACCTCCAGCTAGTCTCTCATTGGTTCTCCCTATTCCTGTTCATCTTCCACAGAAATTGCAAACTGAGTGAAACAGCAGGTTAAAGGCACTGACTCTCCAAGTCGAGAGAGTGTTAGTAAAGCGTCTGGAATTTTGCACCCGAGTACCAGGCGACGAGAACTGAGACATATTTGAACACGTCTCCCGATCACACGGTTGATCATACTCTGGGTTCCACATGCATGTTTTAGCTGAAGGAAGAATCCCTTAAACCTTGAGAGTTGAGACCCGTGGAATGGGTACCATGCAATATGACTTCAAAGGGTCTTCATTTGCTCACTGAACCTCTCCAATCCTATCACGGCTGCGTTTATGCCCCTCTACACATGCTTGATTCTCTTTCGGAGACATAGCAATCCATAGATTTTAAGATATTACTAGTCAGGTACATTCTTAGGCGTTTAATATGGGGTTTTGAGTCCATTTCGTTGAGCAAGGAGTAGCTCTTTTCTATTCCATATTTGGCTTAAGGAACTTTATCTGTGCTCATTTCAATCTCTGGTTTTATGCAGCACCCCAACTCACCTTTCACCTTAAGCAAGCATAAGCTGGTTTTCTAAATTTGAGACCCTGTTCTGTTTTGGAATTCAGTTCCTGTGTAGCCAAGTTTACATTCCGTGTATTAGTGATATCTTATGATGTTTCTTTTTCTGTGTGACTTATTTCAGTTAGAATCATCATACCTGAATCCACTCATTATGCTGCTATGGGCCTGATGACATAGATGTCATTGCTGAGGGATATTGCATTGTACGTAAATACCACAACTTCTTTATCCATTTTTCGCTTTCTGTGATATTGAACTTGTACCGTAAACGAGGTTCTTGTAAACAGAGCCATCCCAAACTTTGGGGTGGCTGTGTCTTTTTGATTTTAATTTCCCTAAGCTATAGGACCATAAGTGGAAGTGCCCTAGGCTCTGTTGCTTTGTTTTGTAGATGTTTCAGGAAACACCATACACTTCTCCTGAGTGGCTGTTGGCAATTTTCATCCCGCCCATCAGCATAACAAGGCTCCCAGTTCTCCATGGCCTGTCCTGCCTTTCTGGATTTTACACTTTTTTCAGATGGCCCTTTTGACCCGGGTGAAGTGAGACTTCATTGTAGTGCAGATTTCCTTTGCAAGCTTGCTTGGTTGACCAAAAAGTGCGTATGCGTTTTTTCCTGAATATATTCAGGAAAAAACGCATATGCTCTTTTTGGCCAAGTGCATCATTGTCGACGTTCTGCCTCTTTTCCTATGCTTTAGATGCAATTCCAGTCTACCTCCTGAAATCGGTTTCCTGCAATTCTGCCCCGCTTTCAAGTCCTCTTGGCAGCCTTACTTCAGTATAGTTTTGGACGATAGCTGTCATTTATAACTCTGCAGGTTTGTGAATTACAGTGCCCCTGAGCTCCTTTCTTCAACTCGCTTTCTTGTGAGCTGGCCACAACACCGCAGGATTGCTTCAGGGCCTAATCTGGTTCCGGCACGGCATGCTGAGCCTTTGTTTAACTCCTCTTACTGGTGGGAAATGAGAGTTAAATTTGCCCGTCCGGACACCTCCAGCTAGTCTCTCATTGGTCCTCCCTATTCTTGTTCATCTTCCGCAGAAATTGCAAACTGGGCCAAACAGGAGGTTAAAGACACTGACTCTCCAAGTCGGGAGAGTGTTAGTAAAGCGTCTGGAATGTTGCACCCGAGTACCAGGGGACGAGAACTGAGACATATTGGAACACGTCTCCCGATCACACGGTTGATCATACTCTGGGTTCCACATGCATGCTTTAGCTGAAGGAAGAATCCCTTAAACCTGGAGAGTTGAGACCCGTGGAATGGGTACCATGCGATATGACTTCAAAGGGTATTCATTTGCTCACCGAACCTCACCAATCCTATCACTGCTGCGTTTATGCCCCTGTACACACGCTTGATTCTCTTTCGGAGACATAGCAATCCATAGGTTTTAAGACACTTAATAGTCAGGTACATTCTTAAGCATTTAATATGGGGTGTTGAGTCCATCTAGTTGAGCAAGGAGTAGCTCTTGTCTATTACATATTTGGCTTAAGGAACTTTATCTGTGCTCATTTCAATCTCTGGTTTTATGCAGCACCCCAACTCACCTTTGCCCTTAAGCAAGCATCAGTTGGTTTTCTAAATTTGAGACCCTGTTCTGTTTTGTAATTCAGTTCCTGTGTAGCCAAGTTTACATTCCGTGTATTAGTGATATCTTATGATGTTTCTTTTTCTGTGTGACTTATTTCAGTTAGAATCATTGTACCTGAATCCACTCATTATGCTGCTACAGGCCTGATGACATAGATGTCAAGGCTGAGTGATATTGCATTTTACGTAAGTACCACAAATTCTTTATCCATTTTTCACTTTCTGCGATATTGAACTTGTACCGTAAACGAGGTTTTTGTAAACAGAGCCGTCCCAAATATTGGGGTGGCTGTGTCTTTTTGATTTTAATTTCCCTAAGCTATAGGACCATAAGTGGAAGTGCCCTAGGCTCTGTTGCTTTGTTTTGTAGATGTTTCAGGAAACACCATACACTTCTCCTGAGTGGCTGTTGGCAATTTACATCCCGCCCATCAGCATAACAAGGCTACCAGTTCTCCATGGCCTGTCCTGCCTTTCTGGATTTTACACTTTTTTCAGATGGCCCTTTTGACCGGGGGGAAGTGAGACTTCATTGTAGTGCAGATTTCCTTTGCAAGCTTGCTTGGTTGGCCAAAAAGGGCGTATGCGTTTTTTCCTGAATATATTCAGGAAAAAACCCATACGCCCTTTTTGGCCAAGTGCATCATTGTCGACGTTCTGCCTCTTTTCCTATGCTTTAAATGCAATTCCAGTCTACCTCCTGAAATCGGTTTCCTGCAATTCTGCCCCGCTTTCAAGTCCTCTTGGCAGCCTTACTTCAGTATATTTTTGGACGATAGCTGTCATTTATAACTCTGCAGGTTTGTGAATTACAGTGCCCCTGGGCTCCTTTCTTTAACTCACTTTCTTGTGAGCTGGCCGCAACACCGCAGGATTGCTTCAGGCCCTAATCTGGTTCCAGCACGGCACGCTGAGCCTTTGGTTAATTCCTCTTCCTGGTGGGAAATGAGAGTTAAATTTGCCCGTCCAGACACATCCAGCTAGTCTCTCATTGTGTCTCCCTATTCCTGTTCATGTTCCGCAGAAATTGCAAACTGGGCCAAACAGGAGGTTAAAGGCACTGACTCTCCAAGTCGGGAGAGTGTTAGTAAAGGGTCTGGAATGTTGCACCCGAGTACCAGGGGACGAGAACTGAGATATAATGGCACACGTCTCCCGATCACACGGTTGATCATACTCTGGGTTCCACATGCATGTTTTAGCTGAAGGAAGAATCCCTTAAACCTGGAGATTTGAGACCGTGGAATGGGTACGATGCAATATGATTTCAAAGGGTCTTCGTTTGCCCACCGAACCTCTCCAATCCTATCACTGCTGCCTTTATGACCCTGTACACACGCTGGATTCTCTTTCGGAGACATAGCAATCCATAGGTTTTAAGATACTTACTAGTCAGGTACATTCTTAGGCGTTTAATATGGGGTGTTGAGTCCATTTCGTTGAGCAAGGAGTAGCTCTTGTCTATTACATATTTGGCTTAAGGAACTTTATCTGTGCTCATTTCAATCTCTGGTTTTATGCAGCACCCCAACTCACCTTTCCCCTTAAGCAAGCATAAGCTGGTTTTCTAAATTTGAGACCCTGTTCTGTTTTGGAATTCAGTTCCTGTGTAGCCAAGTTTACATTCCGTGTATTAGTAATATCTTATGATGTTTCTTTTTCTGTGTGACTTATTTCAGTTAGAATCATCATACCTGAATCCACTCATTATGCTGCTACGGGCCTGATGACATAGATGTCATTGCTGAGGAATATTGCATTGTACGTAAATACCACAACTTCTTTATCCATTTTTCGCTTTCTGTGATATTGAACTTGTACTCTATACGAGGTTCTTGTAAACAGAGCCATCCCAAACTTTGGGGTGGCTGTGTCTTTTTGATTTTAATTTCCCTAAGCTATAGGACCATAACTGGAAGTGCCCTAGGCTCTGTTGCTTTGTTTTGTAGATGTTTCAGGAAACACCATACACTTCTCCCCAGTGGTTGTTGGCAATTTACATCCCACCCATCAGCATAACAAGTCTCCCAGTTCTCCATGGCCTGTCCTTCCTTTCTGGATTTTACACTTTTTTCAGATGGCCCTTTTGACCCGGGTGAAGTGAGACTTCATTGTAGTGCAGATTGCCTTTGCAAGCTTGCTTGGTTGGCCAAAAAGGGCGCATGCGTTTTTTCCTGAATATATTCAGGAAAAAACGCATACGCCCTTTTTGGCCAAGTGCATCATTGTCGACGTTTTGCCTCTTTTCCTATGCTTTAAATGCAATTCCAGTCTACCTCCTGAAATCGGTTTCCTGCAATTCTGCCCCGCTTTCAAGTCCTCTTGGCAGCCTTACTTCAGTATATTTTTGGACGATAGCTGTCATTTATAACTCTGCAGGTTTGTGAATTACAGTGCCCCTGAGCTCCTTTCTTCAACTCGCTTTCTTGTGAGCTGGCCACAACACCGCAGGATTGCTTCAGGCCCTAATCTGGTTCCGGCACGGCACGCTGAGCCTTTGGTTCATTCCTCTTCCTGGTGGGAAATGAGAGTTAAATTTGCCCGTCCAGACACCTCCAGCTAGTCTATCATTGGTTCTCCCTATTCCAGTTCATCTTCTGGAGAAATTGCAAACTGGGCCAAACAAGAGGTTAAAGGCACTGACTCTCCAAGTCGGGAGAGTGTTAGTAAACCGTCTGGAATGTTGCACCCGAGCACCAGGGGATGAAAACTGAGACATATTGGAATACGTCTCCCCATCACACGGTTGATCATACTCTGGGTTCCACATGCATGTTTTAGCCGAAGGAAGAATCCCTTAAACCTGGAGAGTTGAGACCCGTGGAAATGGTACCATGCAATATGAGTTCAAAGGGTCTTCATTTGCTCACCGAACCTCTCCAATACTATCACTGCTGCGTTTATGCCCCTGTACACATGCTTGATTCTCTTTCAGAGACATAGCAATCCATAGGTTTTAAGATACTTACAAGTCAGGTACATTCTTAGGCGTTTAATATGGGGTGTTGAGTCCATTTCATTGAACAAGGAGTAGCTCTTGTCTATTACATATTTTGCTTAAGGAACTTTATCTGTGCTCATTTCAATCTCTGGTTTTATGCAGCACCCCAACTCACCTTTCTCCTTAAGCAAGCATAAGTTGGTTTTCTAAATTTGAGACCCTGTTCTGTTTTGTAATCTAGTTCCTGTGTAGCCAAGTTTACATTCCGTGTATTAGTGATATCTTATGATGTTTCTTTTTCTGTGTGACTTATTTCAGTTAGAATCATCATACCTGAATCCACTCATTATGCTGCTACGGGCCTGATGACATAGATGTCATTGCTGAGTGATATTGCATTGTACATAAATTCCACAACTTCTTTATCCATTTTTCGCTTTCTGTAATATTGAACTTGTACCGTAAAGGAGGTTCTTGTAAACAGAGCCGTCCCAAACTTTGGGGTGGCTGTGTCTTTTTGATTTTAATTTCCCTAAGCTATAGGACCATAAGTGGAAGTGCCCTAGGCTCTGTTGCTTTGTTTTTTAGATTTTTCAGGAAACACCATACACTTCTCCTGAGTGGCTGTTGGCAATTTACATCCGGCCCATCAGCATAACAAGGCTCCCAGTTCTCCATGGCCTGTCCTGCCTTTCTGGATTTTACACTTTTTTCAGATGGCCCTTTTGACCGGGGGGAAGTGAGACTTCATTGTAGTGCAGATTTCCTTTGCAAGCTTGCTTGGTTGGCCAAAAAGGGCGTATGCGTTTTTTCCTGAATATATTCAGGAAAAAACGCATACGCCCTTTTTGGCCAAGTGCATCATTGTTGACGTTCTGCCTCTTTTCCTATGCTTTAAATGCAATTCCAGTCTACCTCCTGAAATTGGTTTCCTGCAATTGTGCCTTGCTTTCAATGCCTCTTCGTAGCCTTATCTCAATATATTTTTTGAAAATAGTTGGCCTTTATAACTCTGCAGGTTTTTGAATTGCAGTGGCCCTTAGCTCCATTTTTCAGCTCTTATTTTTGTGATCTTGCCTCATAACCACAGGATTCCTTCACGCCCTATTCTTCTTCTGGGACACCTTGCTGTGCCTTTGGTTTATTCTTCTTACTGATGTGAAATTAGAGTGACATGTGCCCATTGAAACTGCTACAGCTAGTTTCTCACTGGTTCCCCCTATTCCCATTCATCCTCCGCACTAACTGCAGACTGTGCGATACCAGAACTTAAAGGCATTGACTCTCCATGTGGGGATATTTTTAGTAAAGCGGCTGGAATGTCAATCTGGAGCCCCAGGAGAGGAAAAATGAGGTGTGTTTTAGAAACCTTTCCCGATCATATGGTATACCAGTCGCTGGGTTTCCCAAGCATGGTTTAGCTGTAGGAAGATTCCCTTCAACCTGGAGTTTTGGGACCCTTGGAATGAGTAGCATGAAGTATTGCATTAAACTTTTGGCAGTTGCTCACCAAAGCTCACCAATCCTCTCAGCCCCAAGTGTGCAGCCTTATGTCTTATCCAGCTGTGGGTTTATATGTGGTCAATCCAGGTTGCATCACAGCCCCTGAGCAAATTTTGTAAGAATTTTTCTCTCTTTCATTGTTTCTGCGTTTTGTTTTTAAAATTTATTTCTATAATGGGGTTTAGCTCATTTTCACTGCTGTGTTTGTGCCGCTCTGCACACACTTGATTCCCTTATGGAGATATATCAATACATGGGTTTTAAGATTCTTATTACTCAGATATATTTCTCTGCGGTGTATAGGGTGTGTTGAGGCCAGTTCATTGAGCAAGGTGTAGATCTTGTCTAATATCTTTTTGGTTTATTGAACGGTATCTGTGCTAATTTCAAACTCTGGTTTAATGCATCACCCCACCTCTCCTTTCCCCTTAAGCTGACATAAGTGTGTTTTCTAAATGTGAGACACTGTTCTGTTCTGTAATTCATTTCTTGTGCAGCCATATTTACCCTCCCTCTATAAGTGATATCTTATGATATGTTTCTTTTTCTGTTTGACTTATTTCAAGTAGTATTATCGGACCTAAATCCACTCTTTATCCTTCTACTAGCCTTATTACATTGATTTCATGGTGAAGAGATATTCCATTGTACATAAGTACCACATCTTCTTTATCCATTGTTCTCTTTCCTGGGATATTTAAGGTGTACTGAAGTTGAGGTTCTTGTAAACAGAGTAGCCCTAAACTGTGGTGTGCTTGTGTCTTGTTGATTTTTAGACTTCCCTAGATATACTCCCATGATTGGAAGTGTCCTATGCTCTGTAGCTGTTTTTTAGATGATTTGGGAACCACCATACACTTCTCCAGAGTGGCTCTCGGCAGTTCACACACTGCCCATCAGCGTATAAAGGCTCCCTGTTCTCCATGGCCTGTCCTGCATTTCTGGCTTTTACAATTTTTTAGGATGGCCCTTTTGACCGGTGGGAAATGAGACTTCTTTGTTGTGCACATTTGCATTGCTTGCTTGCTTCGTTGCCCATAAAGTGCGTATGCGTTTTTTCCTGGATATAATCAGGAAAAAACGCATACGCCCTTTTGGGCCAACTGCATCATTGTCGAAATTCTGCCGCTTTTCATGTGCTTTAAAGACGAGTCCAATCTATCTCTTGAAATCTGTTTCTTGCAATTCTGTCTTGCATTCAGATCCTCTTCTTTGCCTTACCTCAACATATTTTTGGACGTTAGTTTTCATTTATAACTCTGCAGGTTTGTGAATTGCAGTGACCCTGAGCCCCATTTTTTAAGTTGCTCTTTTGTGAGCTGGCCTCAAACCCACAGGATTGCTTCAGGCCCTATTTTGGCTCCGGCGAGGCGGGCTGAGCCTTTTTTCAATTCTTATTCTTAATGGGAAATTAGAGTGATATGTGCCCGTCCAAACCCCTACAACTATTCTCTCATTGGTTCCCCCTCTTCCCGTTCATCCTCCTCACAATTTGCAAAATGTGTGAAACAGAAGTTGAAATGTGCTGATTCTCCAAGTGGGCAGATTCTAAGTAACGTGGCTGGAATGGTGAACAGGAGCACCAGGAGAGGATAAATGAGCTGCATTTTAGACACATCTCCCGATCACATGGTGTACAGTCCTCTGGGTTTTCCATGCATGTTTTAGCTGTAGGAAGATCCCTTTAACCTGCAGATTTGGGACCCATTGAATGGGTACCAGGTAGTATTACTTTAAAGGGTGTGCATTTCCTCACCCAACCTCACATTTCTCTTAGTGCAAACAGCTTCCAGCCTTATGTCTCATCCTGCTGTGGGTCTAGATGTGTTCAATCCATGTTGCATCATGGAAAAGTTGTAAGAGGTTTTCTCTGTCTCTCTGTCATTTATTTTTTTCAATTTATTACTATATTGGTTACAGCTGATTTTCAAAGCTCTGTTTCTTGCTGCTGTACATCCACTTGATTCACGTACAGAGAGACATCAGTAAATTCTTTTTCAGATTCTTACCAGTCGTATATATTCTTTTCCGGTGACTTGAGTGTGCTGAGTGCAGTTCTTTTAGCTACCGTGTAGGCCTTGTTGATTATCAGTTTGGTATTTGGAATGGTATCTTTGCTAATTTCAACCTCCTGGATGATGCCTCACCCCTCCCCACCTTTCCCGTTTAGCAGCCTTATGCGTGTTTTCTACATATTTGACTATGTTTTTGTTTTGTAATTTATTTCATGTGTAGCCATTTTGGATTCCACCTTTAAGTGATATCTTATGATATGTGTCTTTTTCTTTTTGAATTATGTCACTTAGAAAGATCATACGTAACTCCTCCGGAGTTGTTACAACTGGCCATAGTTCATTGATTTCTAGGCTGAATAATATTCCACTCTACCTAAGTACCACATCTCTATCCATTTTTTCTCTCCAGAGACATTTAAGTTATATCCTAGTCGAGGATCTTTTAAACAGAGAGAGGGTAAACTTTGGGGTGCCTGTGTCCTCTCAATTTTTGTTTTTCCCAAGATATACGCCCATGAGTGCAAGTGCCCTATGCTCTGTAGCTCATTTTTTAGATGCTTTAGTAAACACAATACACTTCTCCAGAATGGCCGTTGGCAATATACATTTCCACTATAAGTCTCACAGGGCTCCCTCTTCTCCTTGCCCTGTCCTGCATTTCTGTTGTTTATGCTTTATGAGGATGGCTCTTCTGACTGATGCGAAGTGATATCTTTTGTAGTATTGACTTCCAGTGCCCACCTGTTTGGTTGGCTAAAAAAGTGTATGCCCTTTTCTTGAATATATACAGAAAAAAACGCATACACCCTTTTTGGCCAACTGCAATGTTGGCAATGTTCAGCTCCTTTTCTTGTGCTTAATGGCGAGTCCTTTCTACCTCCTCAAATCCCTTTCCTGCCATTCTCCCTTGCTTACAAGTCCTTTTCTCTGACTTTCCTCAAGACATTTTTCAGTGATGGATATTTTCAACTCTGCAGTTTCATGAATTTTACTGTCCCTGAGTTCCATTGTTCAACTTGTGTTTATGGGAACTGGCCACAAAGCAGCGGGATTTCCTCAAGCCCTATACTGTTTCCATGGGCAATCCTAGCCTTTGGTCAATTCGTCTTCCTGATTGGAAATTAGAGTGACATGTGCCTGTCTGAACACCTAGGACTTGTCTCTCATTGTTCCTCACCCTTCCGCTTCATCCTCTGGACAAATTCCAAACTGTACGCAACAGGATGTTGATAGTGCTGACATCTCCAAGTGGGGAGACTGTTAGTAAAGACGCTGGAGGGGTGAACCCGAGCACCAGGAGATGAGGAGATGAGATGCCTTTTCCAAACTCTTCCCGATCAGATGGTATACCATCCTCTGGGTGTGACAGACATGTTTTAGCAGTAGGAAGAGTCCCATACATGTAAGGAGAATATCAGGGCTTTTTCAAAATCAGTGTCTACCCGAAACCCAAACTGGGAAATTTTTTAAGCTACGGCTACACATATGTTCATTAAGGGCCTTGGGAAGTAGGCAGAGTCCAAACTTTAGATGATTGAAGTCTTCAGGGTCAGAAGCACTCACCACCAGCTTCCCTTAGGTTACACTTTTACTGTCATTGATAGATGATGTCAATAAAAATATCTATTCTTTTTCAGATTATTTCCCCTTATAGGTTATAGCAAAATGTTGAGTGTAGTTCCCTGTGCTATACAGTAGTTCCTTGTTGATGATCTATTTTATACATAGCAGTGTGTATGTGTTAATCCCAAACTGTTAATTTATCCCTCCTCCCACCTTTCCCCTTTGGTAATAATAAATTATAAGATTTTATACTTCTCAGAAATGGGGGAGCTGAAAGAGAGGTATCATTTTCAATGGAAAAGCATTTAAAACAAGATTGAAGCTTTAACCAAGATTATTAGATGTACATCCTTGGAAAGAAATCACTTCGTTTCTCTAATATTGACCTGACAAATAAGACAAACCTTTTCACTGAACTTGCTTATAATAAAGTGATGGAAATATCAAATGGAAGTGTTAGAAACATCTTATTTTACCCGAGCCTTATACACTGTTCTATGTTAACTACAGTTTGGCTCACACATCTGTTCATTGAGGTTACAATAGTCTCAATTGATGTTACTGATCCTCCAGAGTAGACCCCAACAAGTGTCCCCCTGCCCAGTGTCATTGGGGCCAACAGATCGAGACTGAGTTTGGTTCACAAGCAAAGGAAACTTTATATTTTGATCAGAGAATGGAGAGGTGAGAGCATGCACTACCCCGTGGGCTGTGGGCTGGGCTGGGCTGTTGTGTAAAGATCCTGTCAGAGTCAGTGGGAGGGAGGGGGCGGAGCTCTCGAGGGCCGGGTTGGCTGCAGCTCAGGCTCTATATCGCGGAGTCTGCACTGGGCCCCAGGAGCTGAGGTGTCGTCCCAGCCATTCTGCACTAGGAAATCTGGTCTGAAGTGCCGGGTGTGGAACCTCTGCATGCGGGACTCTAGGAGCACATGAAATTAGACAAAGCACAAAGGATAAAAAAGGTTAGACTTGACTTTATTGCCCAGATTCTATTTTTATCTCCCAGGGATTTTTAATGGGCTTTGCTGGGGACAAACCCCTCCTCTGCCTTTTGTCCCGTTCCTCATTCTTGGAGTGCTGAGAGTGCAGACCCTTCTTCTGTAACTGCTGAGTGCTGAGTTGGGAGCCCTCATACCCGGGGGCGAGGATCAGAGCTTCTCCCCAGCAGCCTCCAGGTGACGTTGATTGTCCCCAGGGCCCCTGTCTCCCTGCTCGTCCACCTGAGCACCAGCATTGGAAGTGTTATAGATTCTAATGACCTTTAAGGGTCCAGGAAAGAGATGTGCAGAGACGCTGTGGGGGCCGGTTTCACTCCGCCCCACATTTGTTCAGCCACCTTAGGCTGACCGTTTCTGCCAGCCTAGATGCTCTGACCAGTAGTCTGCGCTTTCTTCAATTAGGCCCCTGAATTAACGTACAAACGGCACCAGGTGTCAGAGCCCTGCCTGCTCAACTCCCAGACAGTCCAGGGTCAGTGGTGATCAAGGACCATGATGGCCACTGAGTCAACAGCCTTTTGAAGTAAACAGGAGTCCAGCTGGTCTTATTGGCCACCATCATCAAGGTGTCTGTAGGCTTTTCTATGGTGACAGTGTGATATACGGTTCCCCCGCCAAGATTATTAGCTCCCCTCTGCATGCAGTAAGTCCTGCAAGCAGTAGTCTACTCTTTTGGGACACACTCTTGTTGTTTTATGAGAGAAACTCCAGGTCAAGTGATGTTCACACGAGTCGTCATGGTGCCCTGTTGCCCCCGGTTATCTCTCTGGATGTTGGAGTTGGAGGGCCTCCTCACTCGAGGTTGGTGTGCCCACGGAGCGAACCCTGCAACTTCAGGGCATGGTTGGTGGTTAGGATCACCATGTGGGGTCCTTTTCCCTTAGGAGGGAGGTGGCCTTTTGGGCTGCTGATTTCCAGGTTTTTAGATACCGCCAGTATCTTGGCCAGATGTGGCAGTGGGCCAAGCCCCTTGGTGCCCGTAGTTTATCCTACCTGGATGGCATTCTTGCATTGTTCCATTTCAAGTGGTCCCAGTTTTTGCACTAATTCTCCAATGGCGATTCACCTTTCACCGGGAATGTAAAGGTCAAAGGGTTTAGCTAAATTAGGGAGTTCCAGGGCAAGGGTCTGAATTGACTGCTCTTTCCATTCTTGAAAGGCCACTTCTGGATTCTATTCAAAAGGATCATCATCTTTTCCTTTCAGTGTTTCATATAGAGGCCCAGCTAGTAGACTGTAGTTAGGGATCCAGAAGCAGCAAACCCTGGCCTCCCCAGGAACCCCTAAGCTGTCTTCTAGTTTTAGAAAGGGGTAAGGCTGAAAATGGTTTCTTCCCTTTCCTGGGATGGGCTTCTCCGACCTTCTGTGAGAACGAAGCCCAGGCAGGTCACCGCAGTCTGTGATATTTGAGCTTTTCCTTGGACAACTTCTATCCTTTATTGGCTTGGTAGTTCAGAGGCCTCCTTAGTAGGGCTGGCGATCAGAATGTCGTCTGCGTACTGAAGGAGGGTTTCCTTTCCCAGAGGTAGAACTTTTAGGTCTTTAGCTAAGCTTTCCCCAAAGATGGTGTGGGAATTTTTGCACCCTTGGGGCAAGACGGCCCGGAAGTATTGTTTTAGTTGTATGTTGAGCCCTGCCACTCACAAACCAAAATTTCTTGTGACTCTGGGACTAATGGAATACAAAAGAAGGCATCATTGAAGACTAATACAGAATACCATGTCCTGGTGGTTGGTAGAATGACCAGCAGGGTGTAGGAATTAGGAGCAGCTGGAGGTATATCCTCGGTGGCTTCACTGACTGTCCTGACATCCTTTACCAGGTCCCCAGCAGCCCATGGGGCTCTCGTGGTCAGACCAATCCCAGAATATGGAGCTCACCTGGGCAGGTACCCCACCCCCACCCCAGCCCACGGGGCTATCGTGGTCAGGCCCCTCCCAGGATACAGAGCTACCCTTGCAGGTACCATGGCAGGGCTGGGCACACAGGAACCGTGCACATAGCCCTCATTGCAGAGCACCCCCAGCTCACCTGTCGCTCAGAGCTGACACAGAGCACCTCAGAGCAGGACTTGAACTAACAAACAGCAGCTGCGACAGGTCTGTGACCCTGGGCATCACTCTGTGCGGTCTCCCTCCACCTGGTCTTCCAGAGACTTCCACTGCACCCGGGGCACCAGGCCTCTGTCTCCAACCACCACCCACCCCTCCTCTCCCTGACTCCTGGGTTCCTCTCATTAGGAGAGGGTTTTCTTGAAGTTGTCTCCCACTCATGGGCCAGATAAAATGATTAGAAAACAAGCCAAAGCTGCAGCCCCTTGTCTATCCTGACTCTCAGGAGCCCACACCTGTTCCTTGGACCTGGCCGGTTCAGCAAGTTCCATTTTCTGCAACTGTGAGCCCCTGAGGGGTGATGATTGGCTGACCTGGGCAGCCTTACCGTGCCGGCCAGCCCTCCCCAGGTGTGCCTGGGTTGAGATCAATATAAATACCACTCCAGGCAGCAAGAGGCCCTGCAGCCGTGCCTGACGCCATTTTCTCTGCCCTGTCAGCAGTCTCGGGGCTGGGCTGGTGGGAGGGAGTGAGAGGCCACGGCTTTGTGGGTGGCCCAGTGTGAGTGGGTCTCTGCTGGACTTTCTGCAGCAGTTGCCAGGCTGCCACCTGCTAAAGAAGAGAATGTGTCACCCATACCTGCTGCTGGAATTTCTCCCTGGGCAGAGGTGAGGAAGGAAAGAAGCAGTGGGGGCAGGGACAGGACGGGTATCTCAGGCAGGGAAATGGAAATCTTCCAGAAGAGCACCCAGGGCCAGGACCATCCTGGCTGGCCTGCAGGCACCAAGTCGGCCGGTATGCTGTCACTCGTGTGGCTCTATGGCCCTTCCTCTAGGCTTTCAAGTCCTTGTATATATTCAGGTGTTTTACCTGGGACGGGTGGGAATAGTTCAGCAGCAACTGGCCTGGGGCTCAGCTCACGTTTACTCACAGATGCCTCGGCACGGTGCCCCAGCTTTTCAATGAGGACGCTTGTTGCATGGGGGCTGCTGGCTGAATGGGAGACGATTCCCCACCACTGACCAACTTCAGAATTGTTTACAACTGGAGCAAGTGCCCTGATACGGTTTTCCTCTGTGGAACTGGTGGGTTCTGTGTTTTTTTTCTCTTTTTCGTTTTTGGTTCAAGGTAGATTTTATTCCTCTTTTTTGTATTTACAGATATAAGCATGGAAATAATTTATTCATATAAATACATGTATGTGAAAGGAATAATTGTTTTTTCTGTTTTATTTTTTAAATTTTATTTCTTTTTAATTTTGAATTTTATTTTATATTTTTATACAGCAGGTTCTTATTGGTTATCTATTTTATACATATAAATGTATACATGCCAATCCCAGTCTCACAACTCCTCCCACCACCAACCCCCCCAACAGCTTTCCCCCTTGTTGTCCATACGTTTGTTGTCTACATGTGTTGCTCTATTTATGCCTTGCAAAATGGTTAATCTGTACAGTTTTTCTAGGTTCCACATATATGCATGAATATACAAGATTTGTTTTTCTCTTTCTGACTTACTTCACTCTGTATGACAGTCTCTAGATCCATCGACGTCTCTACAAATGACCCAATTTCATTCCTTTTCATGGCTTAGTAATATTCCATTTTATATATGTACCACTGCTTTATGCATTCGTCTGTCTGTGGGCATTTAGGTTGCTTCCATTACCTCGATATTGTAAAGAGTGAGGCAATGAACATTGCGGTGAATGTCTCTTTTTGATTTATGGTTTTGTCTGGGTATATGTCCAGAACTGGGATTGCTGTATCATATGGTAATTCTACTGTTAGTTTCTTAAGAAACTCCATGTTGTTCTCCATAGTGACTGTATCAATTTATATTCCCAACAATAGTGGAAGAGGGTTCCTTTTCTCCACACCCTTTCCAGCATTTTTTGTTTGTAGATTTTCTGATGATGCCCATTCTACCAGGTGTGAGGTGATACCTCATTGTTGAGTCCATTTCCTTGAGTAAGGGGTAGGTCTTGTCTATTACATATTTAGCTTATGGAACGGTATCTGTGCTAATTTCAAACTCTGGTTTTATGCAGCACCCCAACTCACCTTCCCCCTTAAGCAAGCATAAGTTGGTTTTCTAAACATGAGAGCCTGTTCTGTTTTGTAATTCAGTTCATGTGTAGCCAAGTTCTCATTCCATGTATTAGTGGTACCTTATGATGTTTCTTTTTCTGTGTGACTTTTTTCACTTAGAATCACCATGCCTCAATCTACTCATTAGGCTGGTACGGGCCTGGTGACATAGTTTTCATTGCTGAGAGGTATTCTGTTGTACGTAAGTACTGCAACTTCTTTATCCATTATTTGCTCTCTGGCATATTTAACTTGTGCTGCAGAAGAGGTTCCTGTAAACAGAGCCGTCCCAATTTTTCGGGTGGCTGTGTCTTTTTGATTTTAATTTCCCTAAGCTATAGGACCATAAGTGGAAGTGCCCTAGGCTCTGTTGCTTTGTTTTTTAGATGTTTCAGGAAACACCATACACTTTTCCGGAGTGGCTGTTGGCAATTTACATCCCGCCCATCAGCATAACAAGGCTCCCAGTTCTCCATGGCCTGTCCTGCCTTTCTGGATTTTACACTTTTTTCAGATGGCCCTTTTGACCGGGGGGAAGTGAGACTTCATTGTAGTGCAGATTTCCTTTGCAAGCTTGCTTGGTTGGCCAAAAAGGGCGTATGCATTTTTTCCTGAATATATTCAGGAAAAAACGCATACGTCCTATTTGGCCAAGTGCATCATTGTCGGCGTTCTGCCTCTTTTCCTATGCTTTAAATACAATTCCAGTCTACCTCCTGAAATCGTTTTCCTGCAATTCTGAACCGCTTTCAAGTCCTCTTGGCAGCCTTACTTCAGTATATTTTTGGACGATAGCTGTCATTTATAACTCTGCAGGTTTGTGAATTACAGTGCCCCTGAGCTCCTTTCTTCAACTCGCTGTCTTGTGAGCTGGCCGCAACACCGCAGGATTGCTTCAGGCCCTAATCTGGTTCCGGCACAGCACGCTGATCCTTTGGTTAATTCCTATTCCTGGTGGGAAATGAGAGTTAAATTTGCCCGTCCAGAAACTTCCAGCTAGTCTCTCATTGGTTCTCCCTATTCCTGTTCATCTTCCGCAGAAATTGCAAAATGGGCAAAACAGGAGGTTAAAGGCACTGACTCTCCAAGTTGGGAGAGTGTTAGTAAAGCATCTGGAATGTTGCACCCGAGTACCAGGGGACAAGAAATGAGACATACTGGAACACGTCTCCCGATCACATGGTTGATCATACTCTGGGTTCCACATGCATGATTTAGCTGAAGGAAGAATCCCTTAAACCTGGAGAGTTGAGACCCGTGGAATGGGTACCATGCAATATGACTTCAAAGGGTCTTCATTTGCTCACCGAACCTCTCCAATCCTATCACTGCTGCATTTATGCCCCTGTACACACGCTTGATTCTCTTTTGGAGACAAGCAATCCATAGGTTTTAAGATACTTACTAGTCAGGTACATTCTTAGTCGTTTAATATGGGGTGTTGAGTCCATTTCGTTGAGCAAGGAGTAGCTCTTGTCTATTTCATATTTTGCTTAAGGAACTTTATCTGTGCTCATTTCAATCTCTGGTTTTATGCAGCACCCCAACTCACCTTTCCCCTTAAGCAAGCATAAGTTGGTTTTCTAAATTGGAGACCCTGTTCTGTTTTGTAATCCAGTTCCTGTGTAGCCAAGTTTACATTCTGTGTATTAGTGATATCTTATGATGTTTCTTTTTCTGTGTGAATTATTTCAGTTAGAATCATCATACCTGAATCCACTCATTATGCTGCTATGGGCCTGATGACATAGATTTCATTGCTGAGTGATATTGCATTGTACATAAGTACCACAACTTCTTTATCCATTTTTCACTTTCTGCGATATTGAACTTGTACCGTAAACGAGGTTCTTGTAAACAGAGCCGTCCCAAACTTTGGGGTGGCCGTGTCTTTTTGAATTTAATTTCCCTAAGCTATAGGACCATAAGTGGAAGTGCCCTAGGCTCTGTTGCTTTGTTTTTTAGATGTTTCAGGAAACACCATACACTTCTCCAGAGTGGCTGTTGGCAACTTACATCCCGCCCATCAGCATAACAAGGCTCCCAGTTCTCCATGGCCTGTCCTGCCTTTCTGGATTTTACACTTTTTTCAGATGGCCCTTTTGACCGGGGGGAAGTGAGACTTCATTGTAGTGCAGATTTCCTTTGCAAGCTTGCTTGGTTGGCCAAAAAGGGCGTATGCGTTTTTTCCTGAATATATTCAGGAAAAAACGCATACGGCCTTTTTGGCCAAGTGCATCACTGTCGACGTTCTGCCTCTTTTCCTATGCTTTAAATGCAATTCCAGTCTACCTCCTGAAATCGGTTTCCTGCAATTCTGCCCCGCTTTCAAGTCCTCTTGGCAGCCTTACTTCAGTATATTTTTGGACGAGACCTGTCATTTATAACTCTGCAGGTTTGTGAATTACAGTGCCCCTGAGCTCCTTTCTTCAACTCGCTTTCTTGTGAGCTGGCCGCAAGACCGCAGGATTGCTTCAGGCCCTAATCTTGTTCTGGCATTGCACTCTGAACCTTTGGTTAATTCCTCTTAGTGGTGGGAAATGAGAGTGAAATTTGCCCGTCCAGACACCTCCAGCTAATCTCTCATTGGTTCTCCCTATTCCTGTTCATCTTCCGCAGAAATTGCAAACTGGGCCAAACAGGAGGTTAAAGGCACTGACTCTCCAAGTCGGGAGAGTGTTAGTAAAGCGTCTGGAATGTTGCACCTGAGTACCAGGGGACGAGAACTGAGACAGATTGGAACACGTCTCTCGATCACACGGTTGATCATACTCCGGGTTCCACATGCATGATTTAGCTGAAGGAAGAATCCCTTAAACCTGGAGAGTTGAGACCCGTGGAATGGGTACCATGCAATATGACTTCAAAGGGTCTTCATTTGCTCACCGAACCTCTCCAATCCTATCACTGCTGCGTTTATGCCCCTGTACACACGCTTGATTCTCTTTCAGAGACATAGCGATCTATAGGTTTTAAGATACTTACTAGTCAGGTACATTCTTAGGCGTTTAATATGGGGTTTTGAGTCCATTTCGTTGAGCAAGGAGTAGCTCTTGTCTATTCCATATTTGGCTTAAGGAACTTTATCTGTGCTCATTTCAATCTCTGGTTTTATGCAGCACCCCAACTCACCTTTCTCCTTAAGCAAGCATAAGTTGGTTTTCTAAATTTGAGACCCTGTTCTGTTTTGTAATCTAGTTCCTGTGTCGCCAAGTTTACATTCCGTGTATTAGTGATATCTTATGATGTTTCTTTTTCTGTGTGACTTATTTCAGTTAGAATCATCATACCTGAATCCACTCATTATGCTGCTACGGGCCTGATGACATAGACTTCATTGCTGAGTGATATTGCATTGTACGTAAGTACCACAACTTCTTTATCCATTTTTCACTTTCTGCGATATTGAACTTGTTCCATAAATGAGTTTCTTGTAAACCGAGCCGTCCCAAACTTTGGGGTGGCTGTGTCTTTTTGATTTTAATTTCCCTAAGCTATAGGGCCATAAGTGCAAGTGCCCTAGGCTCTGTTGCTTTGTTTTGTAGATGTTTCAGGAAACACCATACACTTCTCCTGAGTGGCTGTTGGCAATTTACTTCCCGCCCATCAGCATAACAAGGCTCCCAGTTCTCCATGGCCTGTCCTGCCTTTCTGGATTTTACACTTTTTTCAGATGGCCCTTTTGACCGGGGGGAAGTGAGACTTCATTGTAGTGCAGATTTCCTTTGCAAGCTTGCTTGGTTGGCCAAAAAGGGCGTATGCGTTTTTTCCTGAATATATTCAGGAAAAAACCCATACGCCCTTTTTGGCCAAGTGCATCATTGTCGACGTTCTGCCTCTTTTCCTATGCTTTAAATGCAATTCCAGTCTACCTCCTGAAATCGGTTTCCTGCAATTCTGCCCCGCTTTCAAGTCCTCTTGGCAGCCTTACTTCAGTATATTTTTGGACGATAGCTGTCATTTATAACTCTGCAGGTTTGTGAATTACAGTGCCCCTGAGCTCCTTTCTTCAACTCGCTTTCTTGTGAGCTGGCCACAACACCGCAGGATTGCTTCAGGGCCTAATCTGGTTCCGGCACGGCATGCTGAGCCTTTGTTTAACTCCTCTTACTGGTGGGTAATGAGAGTTAAATTTGCCCGTCCGGACACCTCCAGCTAGTCTCTCATTGGTCCTCCCTATTCTTGTTCATCTTCCGCAGAAATTGCAAACTGGGCCAAACAGGAGGTTAAAGACCCTGACTCTCCAAGTCGGGAGAGTGTTAGTAAAGCGTCTGGAATGTTGCACCCGAGTACCAGGGGACGAGAACTGAGACATATTGGAACACGTCTCCCGATCACACGGTTGATCATACTCTGGGTTCCACATGCATGCTTTAGCTGAAGGAAGAATCCCTTAAACCTGGAGAGTTGAGACCCGTGGAATGGGTACCATGCGATATGACTTCAAAGGGTCTTCATTTGCTCACCGAACCTCACCAATCCTATCACTGCTGCATTTATGCCCCTGTACACACGCTTGATTCTCTTTCGGAGACATAGAAATCCATAGGTTTTAAGATACTTAATAGTCAGGTACATTCTTAGGCATTTAATATGGGGTGTTGAGTCCATCTAGTTGAGCAAGGAGTAGCTCTTGTCTATTACATATTTGGCTTAAGGAACTTTATCTGTGCTCATTTCAATCTCTGGTTTTATGCAGCACCCCAACTCACCTTTGCCCTTAAGCAAGCATAAGTTGGTTTTCTAAATTTGAGACCCTGTTCTGTTTTGTAATCCAGTTCTGTGTAGCCAAGTTTACATTCCGTGTATTAGTGATATCTTATGATGTTTCTTTTTCTGTGTGACTTATTTCAGTTAGAATCATTATACCTGAATCCACTCATTATGCTGCTACAGGCCTGATGACATAGATGTCAAGGCTGAGTGATATTGCATTGTACGTAAGTACCACAAATTCTTTATCCATTTTTCACTTTCTGCGATATTGAACTTGTACCGTAAACGAGGTTTTTGTAAACAGAGTCGTCCCAAACTTTGGGGTGGCTGTGTCTTTTTGATTTTAATTTCCCTAAGCTATAGGACCATAAGTGGAAGTGCCCTAGGCTCTGTTGCTTTGTTTTGTAGATGTTTCAGGAAACACCATACACTTCTCCCGAGTGGCTGTTGGCAATTTACATCCCGCCCATCAGCATAACAAGGCTCCCAGTTCTCCATGGCCTGTCCTGCCTTTCTGGATTTTACACTTTTTTCAGATGGCCCTTTTGACCGGGGGGAAGTGAGACTTCATTGTAGTGCAGATTTCCTTTGCAAGCTTGCTTGGTTGGCCAAAAAGGGCGTATGCGTTTTTTCCTGAATATATTCAGGAAAAAACCCATACGCCCTTTTTGGCCAAGTGCATCATTGTCGACGTTCTGCCTCTTTTCCTATGCTTTAAATGCAATTCCAGTCTACCTCCTGAAATCGGTTTCCTGCAATTCTGCCCCGCTTTCAAGGCCTCTTGGCAGCCTTACTTCAGTATATTTTTGGACGATAGCTGTCATTTATAACTCTGCAGGTTTGTGAATTACAGTGCCCCTGGGCTCCTTTCTTTAACTCACTTTCTTGTGAGCTGCCCGCAACACCGCAGGATTGCTTCAGGCCCTAATCTGGTTCCGGCACGGCACGCTGAGCCTTTGGTTAATTCCTCTTCCTGGTGGGAAATGAGAGTTAAATTTGCCCGTCCAGACACATCCAGCTAGTCTCTCATTGTTTCTCCCTATTCCTGTTCATGTTCCGCAGAAATTGCAAACTGGGCCAAACAGGAGGTTAAAGGCACTGACTCTCCAAGTCGGGAGAGTGTTAGTAAAGGGTCTGGAATGTTGCACCCGAGTACCAGGGGACAAGAAATTAGACATACTGGAACACGTCTCCCGATCACACGGTTGATCATACTCTGGGTTCCACATGCATGTTTTAGCTGAAGGAAGAATCCCTTAAACCTGGAGAGTTGAGACCCGTGGAATGGGTACCATGCAATATGACTTCAAAGGGTCTTCATTTGCTCACCGAACCTCTCCAATCCTATCACTGCTGCGTTTATGCCCCTGTACACACGCTTGATTCTCTTTTGGAGACAAGCAATCCATAGGTTTTAAGATACTTACAAGTCAGGTACATTCTTAGTCGTTTAATATGGGGTGTTGAGTCCATTTCGTTGAGCAAGGAGTAGCTCTTGTCTATTTCATATTTTGCTTAAGGAACTTTATCTGTGCTCATTTCAATCTCTGGTTTTATGCAGCACCCCAACTCACCTTTCCCCTTAAGCAAGCATAAGTTGGTTTTCTAAATTGGAGACCCTGTTCTGTTTTGTAATCCAGTTCCTGTGTAGCCAAGTTTACATTCTGTGTATTAGTGATATCTTATGATGTTTCTTTTTCTGTGTGAATTATTTCAGTTAGAATCATCATACCTGAATCCACTCATTATGCTGCTACGGGCCTGATGACATAGATTTCATTGCTGAGTGATATTGCATTGTATGTAAGTACCACAACTTCTTTATCCATTTTTCACTTTCTGCAATATTGAACTTGTACTGTAAACGAGGTTCTTGTAAACAGAGCCGTCCCAAACTTTGGGGTGGCTGTGTCTTTTTGATTTTAATTTCCCTAAGCTATAGGACCATAAGTGGAAGTGCCCTAGGCTCTGTTGCTTTGTTTTTTAGATGTTTCAGGAAACACCATACACTTCTCCAGAGTGGCTGTTGGCAACTTACATCCCGCCCATCAGCATAACAAGGCTCCCAGTTCTCCATGGCCTGTAATGCCTTTCTGGACTTTACACTTTTTTCAGATGGCCCTTTTGACCGGGGTGAAGTGAGACTTCATTGTAGTGCAGATTTCCTTTGCAAGCTTGCTTGGTTGGCCAAAAAGGGCGTATGCGTTTTTTCCTGAATATATTCAGGAAAAAACGCATACGGCCTTTTTGGCCAAGTGCATCACTGTCGACGTTCTGCCTCTTTTCCTATGCTTTAAATGCAATTCCAGTCTACCTCCTGAAATCGGTTTCCTGCAATTCTGCCCCGCTTTCAAGTCCTCTTGGCAGCCTTACTTCAGTATATTTTTGGACGAGACCTGTCATTTATAACTCTGCAGGTTTGTGAATTACAGTGCCCCTGAGCTCCTTTCTTCAACTCGCTTTCTTGTGAGCTGGCCGCAAGACCGCAGGATTGCTTCAGGCCCTAATCTTGTTCTGGCATTGCACGCTGAACCTTTGGTTAATTCCTCTTCGTGGTGGGAAATGAGAGTGAAATTTGCCCGTCCAGACACCTCCAGCTAGTCTCTCATTGGTTCTCCCTATTCCTGTTCATCTTCCGCAGAAATTGCAAACTGGGCCAAACAGGAGGTTAAAGGCACTGACTCTCCAAGTCGGGAGAGTGTTAGTAAAGCGTCTGGAATGTTGCACCTGAGTACCAGGGGACGAGAACTGAGACAGATTGGAACACGTCTCTCGATCACACGGTTGATCATACTCCGGGTTCCACATGCATGATTTAGCTGAAGGAAGAATCCCTTAAACCTGGAGAGTTGAGACCCGTGGAATGGGTACCATGCAATATGACTTCAAAGGGTCTACATTTGCTCACCGAACCTCTCCAATCCTATCACTGCTGCGTTTATGCCCCTGTACACACGCTTGATTCTCTTTCAGAGACATAGCGATCTATAGGTTTTAAGATACTTACTAGTCAGGTACATTCTTAGGCGTTTAATATGGGGTTTTGAGTCCATTTCGTTGAGCAAGGAGTAGCTCTTGTCTATTCCATATTTGGCTTAAGGAACTTTATCTGTGCTCATTTCAATCTCTGGTTTTATGTAGCACCCCAACTCACCTTTCTCCTTAAGCAAGCATAAGTTGGTTTTCTAAATTTGAGACCCTGTTCTGTTTTGTAATCTAGTTCCTGTGTCGCCAAGTTTACATTCCGTGTATTAGTGATATCTTATGATGTTTCTTTTTCTGTGTGACTTATTTCAGTTAGAATCATCATACCTGAATCCACTCATTATGCTGCTACGGGCCTGATGACATAGACTTCATTGCTGAGTGATATTGCATTGTACGTAAGTACCACAACTTCTTTATCCATTTTTCACTTTCTGCGATATTGAACTTGTCCCATAAACGAGGTTCTTGTAAACAGAGCCATCCCAAACTTTGGGGTGGCTGTGTCTTTTTGATTTTAATTTCCCTAAGCTATAGGGCCATAAGTGGAAGTGCCCTAGGCTGTGTTGCTTTGTTTTTTAGATGTTTCAGGAAACACCATACACTTCTCCAGAGTGGCTGTTGGCAATATACATCCCGCCCATCAGCATAACAAGGCTCCCAGTTCTCCATGGCCTGTCCTGCCTTTTTGAATTTTACACTTTTTTCAGATGGCCCTTTTGACCTGGGGGAAGTGAGACTTCATTGTAGTGCAGATTTCCTTTACAAGCTTGCTTGGTTGGCCAAAAAGGGCGTATGCGTTTTCTCCTGAATATATTCAGGAAAAAACGCATACGCCCTTTTTGGCCAAGTGCATCATTGTCGACGTTCTGCCTCTTTTCCTATGCTTTAAATGCAATTCCAGTCTACCTCCTGAAATCGGTTTCCTGCAATTCTGCCCCGATTTCAAGCCCTCTTGGCAGCCTTACTTCAGTATATTTTTGGACGAGAGCTGTCATTTATAACTCTGCAGGTTTGTGAATTACAGTGCCCCTGAGCTCCTTTCTTCAACTCGCTTTCTTGTGAGCTGGCCGCAACACCGCAGGATTGCTTCAGGCCCTAATCTGGTTCCGGCACGGCACGCTGAGCCTTTGGTTAATTCCTCTTCCTGGTGGGAAATGAGAGTTAAATTTGCCCGTCCAGACACCTCCAGCTAGTCTCTCATTGGTTCTCCCTATTCCAGTTCATCTTCCGCAGAAATTGCAAACTGGGCCAACAAGAGGTTAAAGGCACTGACTCTCCAACTCGGGAGAGTGTTAGTAAAGCGTCTGGAATGTTGCACCCGAGTACCAGGGGACGAAAACTGAGAAATATTGGAATACGTCTCCCGATCACACGGTTGATCATACTCTGGGTTCCACATGTATGTTTTAGCCGAAGGAAGAATCCCTTAAACCTGGAGAGTTGAGACCTGTGGAAAGGGTACCATGCAATATGACTTCAAAGGGTCTTCATTTGCTCACCGAACCTCTCCAATCCTATCACTGCTGCGTTTATGCCCCTGTACACATGCTTGATTCTCTTTCGGAGACATAGCAATCCATAAGTTTTAAGATACTTATTAGTCAGCTACATTCTTAGGCGTTTAATATGGGGTGTTGAGTCCATTTCGTTGAGCAAGGAGTAGCTCTTGTCTATTACATATTTGGCTTAAGGAACTTTATCTGTGCTCATTTCAATCTCTGGTTTTATGCAGCACCCCAACTCACCTTTCCCCTTAAGCAAGCATAAGTTGGTTATCTAAATTTGAGACCCTGTTCTGTTATGTAATCCAGTTCCTGTGTCGCCAACTTTACATTCCATGTATTAGTGATATCTTATGATGTTTCTTTTTCTGTGTGAGTTATTTCAGTTAGAATCATTATACCTGAATCCACTCATTATGCTGCTACGGGTCTGATGACATAGATGTCATTGCTGAGTGATATTGCATTGTACGTAAGTACCACAACTTCTTTATCCATTTTTCGCTTTCTGCGATATTGAACTTGTACCGTAAACGAGGTTCTTGTAAACAGAGCCGTCCCAAACTTTGGGGTGGCTGTGTCTTTTTGATTTTAATTTCCCTAGGCTATAGGACCATAAGTGGAAGTGCCCTAGGCTCTGTTGCTTTGTTTTTTACATATTTCAGGAAACACCATACACTTCTCCCGAGTGGCTGTTGGCAATTTTCATCCCGCCCATCAGCATAACAAGGCTCCCAGTTCTCCATGGCCTGTCCTGCCTTTCTGGATTTTACACTTTTTTCAGATGGCCCTTTTGACCCGGGTGAAGTGAGACTTCATTGTAGTGCAGATTTCTTTTGCAAGCTTGCTTGATTGGTCAAAAAGTGCGTATGCATTTTTTCCTGAATATATTCAGGAAAAAACACATAAGTCCTCTTTGGCCAAGTGCATCATTGTCGACGTTCTGCCTCTTTTCCTATGCTTTAAATGCAATTCCAGTCTACCTCCTGAAATCGGTTTCCTGCAATTGTGCCTTGCTTTCAATGCCTCTTCATAGCCTTATCTCACTATATTTTTTGAAAATAGTTGGCCTTTATAACTCTGCAGGTTTTTGAATTGCAGTGGCCCTTAGCTCCATTTTTCAGCTCTTATTTTTGTGATCTTGCCTCATAACCACAGGATTCCTTCAGGCCCTATTCTTCTTCTGGGGCACCTTGCTGTGCCTTTGGTTTATTCTTCTTACTGATGTGAAATTAGAGTGACATGTGCCCATTGAAACTGCTACAGCTAGTTTCTCACTGGTTCCCCCTATTCCCATTCATCCTCCGCACTAACTGCAGACTGTGCGATACCAGAACTTAAAGGCATTGACTCTCCATGTGGGCATATTGTTAGTAAAGCGGCTGGAATGTCGATCTGGAGCCCCAGGAGAGGAAAAATGAGGTGTGTTTTAGAAACCTTTCCCGATCATATGGTATACCAGTCGCTGGGTTTCCCAAGCATGGTTTAGCTGTAGGAAGATTCCCTTCAACCTGGAGTTTTGGGACCCTTGGAATGAGTAGCATGAAGTATTGCATTAAACTTTTGGCAGTTGCTCACCAAAGCTCACCAATCCTCTCAGCCCCAAGTGTGCAGCCTTATGTCTTATCCAGCTGTGGGTTTATATGTGGTCAATCCAGGTTGCATCACAGCCCCTGAGCAAATTTTGTAAGAATTTTTCTCTCTTTCATTGTTTCTGCATTTTGTTTTTAAAATTTATTTCTATAATGGGGTTTAGCTCATTTTCACTGCTGTGTTTGTGCCGCTCTGCACATACTTGATTCCCTTATGTAGATATATCAATACATGGGTTTTAAGATTCTTATTACTCAGATATATTTCTCTGCGGTGTATAGGGTGTGTTGAGGCCAGTTCATTGAGCAAGGTGTAGATCTTGTCTAATATCTTTTTGGTTTATTGAACGGTATCTGTGCTAATTTCAAACTCTGGTTTTATGCATCACCCCACCTCTCCTTTCCCCTTAAGCTGACATAAGTGTGTTTTCTAAATGTGAGACACTGTTCTGTTCTGTAATTCATTTCTTGTGCAGCCATATTTACCCTCCCTCTATAAGTGATATCTTATGATATGTTTCTTTTTCTGTTTGACTTATTTCAAGTAGTATTATCGGACCTAAATCCACTCTTTATCCTTCTACTAGCCTTATTACCTTGATTTCATGGTGAAGAGATATTCCATTGTACATAAGTACCACATCTTCTTTATCCATTGTTCTCTTTCCTGGGATATTTAAGGTGTACTGAAGTTGAGGTTCTTGTAAACAGAGTAGCCCTAAACTGTGGTGTGCTTGTGTCTTGTTGATTTTTAGACTTCCCTAGATATACTCCCATGATTGGAAGTGTCCTATGCTCTGTAGCTCTGTTTTTTAGATGATTTAGGAACCACCATACACTTCTCCAGAGTGGCTCTCGGCAGTTCACACACTGCCCATCAGCGTATAAAGGCTCCCTGTTCTCCATGGCCTGTCCTGCATTTCTGGTTTTTACAATTTTTTAGGATGGCCCTTTTGACCGGTGGGAAATGAGACTTCTTTGTTGTGCACATTTGCATTGCTTGCTTGCTTCGTTGCCCATAAAGTGCGTATGCGTTTTTTCCTGGATATAATCAGGAAAAACGCCTACGCCCTTTTGGGCCAACTGCATCATTGTCGAAATTCTGCCGCTTTTCATGTGCTTTAAAGACGAGTCCAATCTATCTCTTGAAATCTGTTTCTTGCAATTCTGTCTTGCATTCAGATCCTCTTCTTTGCCTTACCTCAACATAGTTTTGGACGTTAGTTTTCATTTATAACTCTGCAGGTTTGTGAATTGCAGTGACCCTGAGCTCCATTTTTTAAGTTGCTCTTTTGTGAGCTGGCCTCAAACCCGCAGGATTGCTTCAGGCCCTATTTTGGCTCCGGTGAGGCGGGCTGAGCCTTTTTTCAATTCTTATTCTTAATGGGAAATTAGAGTGATATGTGCCCGTCCAAACCCCTACAACTATTCTCTCATTGGTTCCCCCTCTTCCCGTTCATCCTCCTCACAATTTGCAAAATGTGTGAAACAGAAGTTGAAATGTGCTGATTCTCCAAGTGGGGAGATTCTAAGTAACGTGGCTGGAACGGTGAACAGGAGCACCAGGAGAGGATAAATGAGCTGCATTTTAGACACATCTCCCGATCACATGGTGTACAGTCCTCTGGGTTTTCCATGCATGTTTTAGCTGTAGGAAGATCCCTTGAACCTGCAGATTTGGGACCCATTGAATGGGTACCAGGTAGTATTACTTTAAAGGGTGTGCATTTCCTCACCCAACCTCACATTTCTCTTAGTGCAAACAGTTTCCAGCCTTATGTCTCATCCTGCTGTGGGTCTAGATGTGTTCAATCCATGTTGCATCACCGTCCCTGAGGAAAAGTTGTAAGAGGTTTTCTCTGTCTCTCTGTCATTTATTTTTTTCAATTTATTACTATATTGGTTACAGCTCATTTTCAAAGCTCTGTTTCTTGCTGCTGTACATCCACTTGATTCACGTACAGAGAGACATCAGTAAATTCTTTTTCAGATTCTTACCAGTCGTATATATTCTTTTCCGGTGACTTGAGTGTGCTGAGTGCAGTTCTTTTAGCTACCGTGTAAGCCTTGTTGATTATCAGTTTGGTATTTGGAATGGTATCTTTGTTAATTTCAACTTCCTGGATGATGCCTCACCCCTCCCCACCTTTCCCGTTTAGCAGCCTTATGCGTGTTTTCTACATATTTGACTATGTTTTTGTTTTGTAATTTATTTCATGTGTAGCCATTTTGGATTCCACCTTTAAGTGATATCTTATGATATGTGTCTTTTTCTTTTTGAATTATGTCACTTAGAAAGATCATACGTAACTCCTCCGGAGTTGTTACAACTGGCCATATTTCATTGATTTCCAGGCTGAATAATATTCCACTCTACCTAAGTACCACATCTCTATCCATTTTTTCTCTCCAGAGACATTTAAGTTATATCCTAGTTGAGGATCTTTTAAACAGAGAGGGGGTAAACATTGGGGTGCCTGTGTCCTCTCAATTTTTGTTTTTCCCAAGATATACGCCCATGAGTGCAAGTGCCCTATGCTCTGTAGCTCATTTTTTAGATGCTTTAGTAAACACAATACACTTCTCCAGAATGGCTGTTGGCAATATACATTTCCACTATAAGTCTCACAGGGCTCCCTCTTCTCCTTGCCCTGTCCTGCATTTCTGTTGTTTACGCTTTATGAGGATGGCTCTTCTGACTGATGCGAAGTGATATCTTTTGTAGTATTGACTTCCAGTGCCCACCTGTTTGCTTGGCTAAAAAAGTGTATGCCCTTTTCTTGAATATATACAGAAAAAAACGCATACACCCTTTTTGGCCAACTGCAATGTTGGCAATGTTCAGCTCCTTTTCTTGTGCTTAATGGCGAGTCCTTTCTACCTCCTCAAATCCCTTTCCTGCCATTCTCCCTTGCTTACAAGTCCTTTTCTCTGACTTTCCTCAAGACATTTTTCAGTGATGGATATTTTCAACTCTGCAGTTTCATGAATTTTACTGTCCCTGAGTTCCATTGTTCAACTTGTGTTTATGGGAACTGGCCACAAAGCAGCGGGATTTCCTCAAGCCCTATACTGTTTCCATGGGCAACCCTAGCCTTTGGTCATTTCATCTTCCTGATTGGAAATTAAAGTGACATGTGCCTGTCTGAACACCTAGAACTTGTCTCTCATTGTTCCTCATCCTTCCGCTTCATCCTCTGGACAAATTCCAAACTGTACACAACAGGATGTTGACAGTGCTGACATCTCCAAGTGGGGAGACTGTTAGTAAAGACGCTGGAGGGGTGAACCCGAGCACCAGGAGATGAGGAGATGAGATGCCTTTTCCAAACTCTTCCCGATCAGATGGTATACCATCCTCTGGGTGTGACAGACATGTTTTAGCAGTAGGAAGAGTCCCATTCATGTAAGGAGAACACCAGGGCTTTTTCAAAATCAGTGTCTCCCCGAAACACAAACTGGGAAATTTTTTAAGCTATGGCTACACATATGTTCATTAAGGGCCTTGGGAAGTAGGCAGAGTCCAAACTTTAGATGATTGAAGTCTTCAGGGTCAGAAGCACTCACCACCAGCTTCCCTTAGGTTACACTTTAACTGTCATTGATAGATGATGTCAATAAAAATATCTATTCTTTTTCAGATTATTTCCCCTTATAGGTTATAGCAAAATGTTGAGTGTAGTTCCCTGTGCTATACAGTAGTTCCTTGTTGATGATCTATTTTATACATAGCAGTGTGTATGTGTTAATCCCAAACTGTTAATTTATCCCTCCTCCCACCTTTCCCCTTTGGTAATAATAAATTATAAGATTTTATACTTCTCAGAAATGGGGGAGCTGAAAGAGAGGTATCATTTTCAATGGAAAAGCATTTAAAACAAGATTGAAGCTTTAACCAAGATTATTAGATGTACATCCTTGGAAAGAAATCACTTCGTTTCTCTAATATTGACCTGACAAATAAGACAAACCTTTTCACTGAACTTGCTTATAATAAAGTGATGGAAATATCAAATGGAAGTGTTAGAAACATCTTATTTTACCTGAGCCTTATACACTGTTCTATGTTAACTACAGTTTGGCTCACACATCTGTTCATTGAGGTTACAATAGTCTCAATTTCTGTTACTGATCCTCCAGAGTGGACCCCAACAAGTGTCCCCCTGCCCAGTGTCATTGGGGCCAACAGATCAAGACTGAGTTTGGTTCACAAGCAAAGGAAACTTTATATTTTGATCAGAGAATGGAGAGGTGAGAGCATGCACTACCCCGTGGGCTGTGGGCTGGGCTGCTGTGTAGAGATCCTGTCAGAGTCAGTGGGAGGGAGGGGGCGGAGCTCTCGAGGGCCGGGTTGGCTGCAGCTCAGGCTCTATATCGCGGAGTCTGCACTGGGCCCCAGGAGCTGAGGTGTCGTCCCAGCCATTCTGCACTAGGAAATCTGGTCTGAAGTGCCAGGTGTGGAACCTCTGCATGCGGGACCCTAGGAGCACATGAAATTAGACAAAGCACAAAGGATAAAAAAGGTTAGACTTGACTTTATTGCCCAGATTCTATTTTTATCTCCCAGGGATTTTTAATGGGCTTTGCTGGGGACAAACCCCTCCTCTGCCTTTTGTCCCGTTCCTCATTCTTGGAGTGCTGAGGGTGCAGACCCTTCTTCTGTAACTGCTGAGTGCTGAGTTGGGAGCCCTCATACCCGGGGACGAGGGTCAGAGCTTCTCCCCAGCAGCCTCCAGGTGACGTTGATTGTCCCCAGGCCCCCTGCCTCCCTGCTCGTCCACCTGAGCACCAGCATTGGAAGTGTTATAGATTCTAATGACCTTTAAGGGTCCAGGAAAGAGATGTGCAGAGACGCTGTGGGGGCCGGTTTCACCCCGCCCCACATTTGTTCAGCCACCTTAGGCTGACCGTTTCTGCCAGCCTAGATGCTCTGACCAGTAGTCTGCGCTTTCTTCAATTAGGCCCCTGAATTAACGTACAAACAGCACCAGGTGTGAGAGCCCTGCCTGCTCAACTCCCGGACAGTCCAGGGTCAGTGGTGATCAAGGACCATGATGGCCACTGAGTCAACAGCCTTTTGAAGTAAACAGGAGTCCAGCTGGTCTTATTGGCCACCATCATCACGGTGTCTGTAGGCTTTTCTATGGTGACAGTGTGATATACGGTTCCCCCGCCAAGATTATTAGCTCCCCTCTGGGTGCAGTAAATCCTGCAAGCAGTAGTCTACTCTTTTGGGACACACTCTTGTTGTTTTATGAGAGAAACTCCAGGTCAAGTGATGTTCACATGAGTCGTCATGGTGCCCTGTTGCCCCCGGTTATCTCTCTGGATGTTGGAGTTGGAGGGCCTCCTCACTCGAGGTTGGTGTGCCCACGGAGCGAACCCTGCAACTTCAGGGCATGGTTGGTGGTTAGGATCACCACGTGGGGTCCTTTTCCCTTAGGAGGGAGGTGGCCTTTGGGGCTGCTGATTTCCAGGTTTTTAGATACCGCCAGTATCTTGGCCAGATGTGGCAGTGGGCCAAGCCCCTTGGTGCCCGTAGTTTATCCTACCTGGATGGCATTCTTGCATTGTTCCATTTCAAGTGGTCCCAGTTTTTGCACTAATTCTCCAATGGCGATTCACCTTTCACCGGGAATGTAAAGGTCAAAGGGTTTAGCTAAATTAGGGAGTTCCAGGGCAAGGGTCTGAATTGACTACTCTTTCCATTCTTGAAAGGCCACTTCTGGATTCTATTCAAAAGGATCATCATCTTTTCCTTTCAGTGTTTCATATAGAGGCCCAGCTAGTAGACTGTAGTTAGGGATCCAGAAGCAGCAAACCCTGGCCTCCCCAGGAACCCCTAAGCTGTCTTCTAGTTTTAGAAAGGGGTAAGGCTGAAAATGGTTTCTTCCCTTTCCTGGGATGGGCTTCTCCGACCTTCTGTGAGAACGAAGCCCAGGCAGGTCACCGCAGTCTGTGATATTTGAGCTTTTTCTTGGACAACTTCTATCCTTTATTGGCTTGGTAGTTCAGAGGCCTCCTTAGTAGGGCTGGCGATCAGAATGTCGTCTGCGTACTGAAGGAGGGTTTCCTTTCCCAGAGGTAGAAATTTTAGGTCTTTAGCTAAGCTTTCCCCAAAGATGGTGTGGGAATTTTTGCACCCTTGGGGCAAGACGGCCCGGAAGTATTGTTTTAGTTGTATGTTGAGTCCTGCCACTCACAAGCCAAAATTTCTTGTGACTCTGGGACTAATGGAATACAAAAGAAGGCATCATTGAAGACTAATACAGAATACCATGTCCTGGTGGTTGGTAGAATGACCAGCAGGGTGTAGGAATTAGGAGCAGCTGGAGGTATATCCTCGGTGGCTTCACTGACTGTCCTGACATCCTTTACCAGGTCCCCAGCAGCCCATGGGGCTCTCGTGGTCAGACCAATCCCAGAATATGGAGCTCACCTGGGCAGGTACCCCACCCCCACCCCAGCCCACGGGGCTATCGTGGTCAGGCCCCTCCCAGGATACAGAGCTACCCTTGCAGGTACCGTGGCAGGGCTGGGCACACAGGAACTGTGCACATAGCCCTCATTGCAGAGCACCCCCAGCTCACCTGTCGCTCAGAGCTGACACATAGCACCTCAGAGCAGGACTGGAACTAACAAACAGCAGCTGCGACAGGTCTGTGACCCTGGGCATCACTCTGTGCGGTCTCCCTCCACCTGGTCTTCCAGAGACTTCCACTGCACCCGGGGCACCAGGCCTCTGTCTCCAACCACCACCCACCCCTCCTCTCCCTGACTCCTGGGTTCCTCTCATTAGGAGAGGGCTTTCTTGAAGTTGTCTCCCACTCATGGGCCAGATAAAATGATTAGAAAACAAGCCAAATCTGCAGGCCCTTGTCTATCCTGACTCTCAGGAGCCCACACCTGTTCCTTGGACCTGGCCGGTTCAGCAAGTTCCATTTTCTGCAACTGTGAGCCCCTGAGGGGTGATGATTGGCTGACCTGGGCAGCCTTACCGTGCTGGCCAGCCCTCCCCAGGTGTGCCTGGGTTGAGATCAATATAAATACCACTCCAGGCAGCAAGAGCCCCTGCAGCCATGCCTGACGCCATTTTCTCTGCCCTGTCAGCAGTCTCGGGGCTGGGCTGGTGGGATGGAATGAGAGGCCACGGCTTTGTGGGTGGCCCAGTGTGAGTGGGGCTCTGCTGGACTTTCTGCAGCAGTTGCCAGGCTGCCACCTGCTAAAGAAGAGGATGTGTCACCCATACCTGCTGCTGGAATTTCTCCCTGGGCAGAGGTGAGGAAGGAAAAAAGCAGTGGGGGCAGGGACAGGACGGGTATCTCAGGCAGGGAAATGGAAATCTTCCAGAAGAGCACCCAGGGCCAGGACCATCCTGGCTGGCCTGCAGGCACCAAGTCAGCTGGCATGCTGTCACTCATGTGGCTCTATGGCCCTTCCTCTAGGCTTTCAAGTCCTTGTATATATTCAGGTGTTTTACCTGGGACGGGTGGGAATAGTTCAGCAGCAACTGGCCTGGGGCTCAGCTCACGTTTACTCACAGATGCCTCGGCACGGTGCCCCAGCTTTGCAATGAGGACGCTTGTTGCGTGGGGGCTGCTGGCTGAATGGGAGACGATTCCCCACCACTGACCAACTTCAGAATTGTTTACAACTGGAGCAAGTGCCCTGATACGGTTTTCCTCTGTGGAACTGGTGGGTTCTGTGTTTTTTTTCTCTTTTTCGTTTTTGGTTCAAGGTAGATTTTATTCCTCTTTTTTGTATTTACAGATATAAGCATGGAAATAATTTATTCATATAAATACATGTATGTGAAGGGAATAATTGTTTTTTCTGTTTTATTTTTTAAATTTTATTTCTTTTTAATTTTGAATTTTATTTTATATTTTTATACAGCAGGTTCTTATTGGTTATCTATTTTATACATATAAATGTATACATGCCAATCCCAGTGTCTCAACTCCTCCCACCACCACCACCCCAACAGCTTTCCCCCCTTGTTGTCCATACGTTTGTTGTCTACATCTGTTGCTCTATTTATGCCTTGCAAAATGGTTAACCTGTACAGTTTTTCTAGGTTCCACATATATGCATGAATATACAAGATTTGTTTTTCTCTTTCTGACTTACTTCACTCTGTATGACAGTCTCTAGATCCATCGACGTCTCTACAAATGACCCAATTTCATTCCTTTTCATGGCTTAGTAATATTCCATTTTATATATGTACCACTGCTTTATGCATTCGTCTGTCTGTGGGCATTTAGGTTGCTTCCATTACCTCGATATTGTAAAGAGTGATACAATGAACATTGCGGTGAATGTCTCTTTTTGATTTATGGTTTTGTCTGGGTATATGTCCAGAACTGGGATTGCTGTATCATATGGTAATTCTACTGTTAGTTTCTTAAGAAACTCCATATTGTTCTCCATAGTGACTATATCAATTTATATTCCCAACAATAGTGGAAGAGGGTTCTTTTTCTCCACACCCTTTCCAGCATTTTTTGTTTGTAGAATTTCTGATGATGCCCATTCTACCAGGTGTGAGGTGATATCTCATTGTTGAGTCCATTTCCTTGAGCAAGGGGTAGGTCTTGTCTATTACATATTTAGCTTATGGAACGGTATCTGTGCTAATTTCAAACTCAGGTTTTGTGCAGCACCCAACTCACCTTCCCCCTTAAGCAAGCATAAGTTGGTTTTCTAAACATGAGACCCTGTTCTGTTTTGTAATTCAGTTCATGTGTAGCCAAGTTCTCATTCCATGTATTAGTGGTACCTTATGATGTTTTTTTTCTGTGTGACATTTTTTACTTAGAATCACCGTGCCTCAATCCACTCATTATGCTGGCACGGGCCTGGTGACATAGTTTTCATTGCTGAGAGGTATTCTGTTGTACGTAAGTACCGCAACTTCTTTAACCATTATTTGCTCTCTGGCATATTTAACTTGTGCTGCAGAAGAGGTTCCTGTAAACAGAGCCATCCCAAATTTTGGGGTGGCTGTGTCTTTTTGATTTTAATTTCCCTAAGCTATAGAACCATATGTAGAAGTGCCTTAGGCTCTGTTGCTTTGTTTTTTAGATGTTTCAGGAAACACCATACACTTCTCCAGAGTGGCTGTTGGCAATTTACATCCCGCCCATCAGTATAACAAGGCTCCCAGTTCTCCATGGCCTGTCCTGCCTTTCTGGATTTTACACTTTTTTCAGATGGCCCTTTTGACCGGGGGGAAGTGAGACTTCATTGTAGTGCAGATTTCCTTTGCAAGCTTGCTTGGTTGGCCAAAAAGGGCATATGCGTTTTTTCCTGAATATATTCAGGAAAAAACGCATACGCCCTTTGTGGCCAAGTGCATCATTGTCTACGTTCTGCCTCTTTTCCTATGCTTTAAATGCAATTCCAGTCTACCTCCTGAAATCGGTTTCGTGCAATTCTGCCCCGCTTTCAAGTCCTCTTGGCAGCCTTACTTCAGTATATTTTTGGACGATAGCTGTCATTTATAACTCTGCAGTTTGTGAATTACAGTGCCCCTGAGCTCCTTTCTTCAACTCGCTTTCTTGTGAGCTGGCCGCAACACCGCAGGATTGCTTCAGGCCCTAATCTGGTTCCGGCACGGCACGCTGAGCCTTTGGTTAATTCCTCTTCCTGGTGGGAAATGAGAGTTAAATTTGCCCGTCCAGACACCTCCAGCTAGTCTCTCATTGGTCTTCCCTATTCCTGTTCATCTTCCGAAGAATTTGCAAACTGGGCCAAACAGGAGGTTAAAGGCACTGACTCTCCAAGTCGGGAGAGAGTTAGTGAAGCATCTGGAATGTTGCACCCGAGTACCAGGGGACGAGGACGGAGACATATTTGAACACGTCTCCCGATCACACGGTTGATCATACTCTGGGTTCCACATGCATGTTTTAGCTGAAGGAAGAATCCCTTAAACCTGGAGAGTTGAGACCCGTGGAATGGGTACCATGCAATATGACTTCAAAGGGTCTTCATTTGCTCACCGAACCTCTCCAATCCTATCACTGCTGCGTTTATGCCCCTGTACACACGCTTGATTCTCTTTTGGAGACATAGCAATCCATAGGTTTTAAGATACTTACTAGTCAGGTACATTCTTAGGCGTTTAATATGGTGTGTTGAGTCCATTTCGTTGAGCAAGGAGTAGCTCTTGTCTATTCCATATTTGGCTTAAGGAAATTTATCTGTGCTCATTTCAATCTCTGGTTTTATGCAGCACCCCAACTCACCTTTCCCCTTAAGCAAGCATAAGTTGGTTTTCTAAATTTGAGACCTTGTTCTGTTTTGTAATTCAGTTCCTCAGTAGCCAGGTTTACATTCCGTGTATTAGTGATATCTTATGATGTTTATTTTTCTGTGTGACTTATTTCAGTTAGAATCATCATACCTGAATCCACTCATTATGCTGCTACGGGCCTGATGACATAGATTTCATTGCTGAGTGATATTGCATTGTAGGTAAGTACCACAACTTCTTTATCCATTTTTCACTTTCTGCGATATTGAACTTGTACCGTAAACGAGGTTCTTGTAAACAGAGTCGTCCCAAACTTTGGGGTGGCTGTGTCTTTTTTATTTTAATTTCCCTAAGCTATAGGACCATAAGTGGAAGTGCCCTAGGCTCTGTTGATTTGTTTCTTAGATGTTTCAGGAAACACCATACACTTCTCCTGAGTGGCTGTTGGCAATTTACATCCCACCCATCAGCATAACAAGGCTCCCAGTTCTCCATGGCCTGTCCTGCCTTTCTGGATTTTACACTTTTTTCAGATGGCCCTTTTGACCGGGGGGAAGTGAGACTTCATTGTAGTGCAGATTTCCTTTGCAAGCTTGCTTGGTTGGCCAAAAAGGGCGTATGTGTTTTGTCCTGAATATATTCAGGAAAAAACATATACGCCCTTTTTGGCCAAGTGCATCATTGTGGACGTTCTGTCTCTTTTCCTATGCTTTAAATGCAATTCCAGTCTACCTCCTGAAATCGGTTTCCTGCAATTCTGCCCCGCTTTAAAGTCCTCTTGGCAGCCTTACTTTAGTATATTTTTGGATGATAGCTGTCATTTATAACTCTGCAGGTTTGTGAATTACAGTGCCCCTGAGCTCCTTTCTTCAACTCGCTTTCTTGTGAGCTGGCCGCAACACCGCAGGATTGCTTCAGGCCCTAATCTGGTTCCGGCACGGCACGCTGAGCCTTTCGTTAATTCCTCTTCCTGGTGGGAAATGGGAGTTAAATTTGCCTGTCCAGACACCTCCAGCTTGTCTCACATTGGTTCTCCCTATTCCTGTTCATCTTCCACGGAATTTGCAAACTGGGCCAAAGAGGAGGTTAAAGGCACTGACTCTCCAAGTCGGGAGAGTGTTAGTAAAGCGTCTGGAATGTTGCACCCGAGTACCATGGGACGAGAACTGAGATAAATTTCAACACGTATCCCGATCACACGGTTGATCATACTCTGTGTTCCACATGCATGTTTTAGCTGAAGGAAGAATCCCTTAAACCTGGAGAGTTGAGACCCGTGGAATGGGTACCATGCAATATGACTTCAAAGGGTCTTCATTTGCTCACCGAACCTCTCCAATCCTATCACTGCGGCGTTTATGCTCCTGTACTCATGCTTGATTCTCTTTCAGAGACATACCAATATATAGGTTTTAAGATACTTACTAGTCAGGTACATTATAAGGCGTTAAACATGGGGTTTTGAGTTCATTACGTTGAGCAAGGAGTAGCTCTTGTCTATTACATATTTGGCTTAAGGAACTTTATCTGTGCTCATTTCAATCTCTGGTTTTATGCAGCACCCCAACTCACCTTTCCCCTTAAGCAAGCATAAGTTGCTTTTCTAAATTTGAGACCCTGTTCTGTTTTGTAATCCAGTTCCTGTGTAGCCAAGTTTACATTCCGTGTATTAGTGATATCTTATGATGTTTCTTTTTCTGTGTGACTTATTTCAGTTAGAATCATCATACCTGAATCCACTCATTATGCTGCTACGGGCCTGATGACATAGATTTCATTGCTGAGTGATATTGCATTGTACGTAAGTACCACAACTTCTTTATCCATTTTTCACTTTCTGCGATATTGAACTTGTACCGTAAACGAGGTTCTTGTAAACAGAGCCATCCCAAACTTTGGAGTGGCTGTGTCTTTTTCATTTTAATTTCCCTAAGCTATAGGACCATAAGTGGATGTGCCCTAGGCTCTGTTGATTTGTTTTTTAGATCTTTCAGGAAACACCATACACTTCTCCTGAGTGGCTGTTGGCAATTTAAATCCCACCCATCAGAATAACAAGGCTCCCAGTTCTCCATGGCCTGTCCTGCCTTTCTGGATTTTACACTTTTTTCAGATGGCCCTTTTGACCGGGGGGAAGTGAGACTTCATTGTAGTGCAGATTTCCTTTGCAAGCTTGCTTGGTTGGCCAAAAATGGCGTATGTGTTTTTTCCTGAATATATTCAGGAAAAAACATATACGCCCTTTTTGGTCAAGTGCATCATTGTGGACGTTCTGCCTCTTTTCCTATGCTTTAAATGCAATTCCAGTCTACCTCCTGAAATCGGTTTCCTGCAATTCTGCCCCGCTTTCAAGTCCTCTTGGCAGCCTTACTTCAGTATATTTTTGGACGATAGCTGTCATTTATAACTCTGCAGGTTTGTGAATTACAGTGCCCCTGAGCTCCTTTCTTCAACTCGCTTTCTTGTGAGCTGGCCGCAACACCGCAGGATTGCTTCAGGCCCTAATCTGGTTCCGGCACGGCACGCTGAGCCTTTCGTTAATTCCTCTTCCTGGTGGGAAATGGGAGTTAAATTTGCCCGTCCAGACACCTCCAGCTTGTCTCTCATTGGTTCTCCCTATTCCTGTTCATCTTCCACGGAATTTGCAAACTGGGCCAAACAGGAGGTTAAAGGCACTGACTCTCCAAGTCGGGAGAGTGTTAGTAAAGCATCTGGAATGTTGCACCCGAGTACCAGGGGACGAGAACGGAGACATATTGGCACACGTCTCCCGATCACACGGTTGATCATACTCTGGGTTCCACATGCATGTTTTAGCTGAAGGAAGAATCCCTTAAACCTGGAGAGTTGAGACCCGTGGAATGGGTACCATGCAACATGACTTCAAAGGGTCTTCATTTGCTCACCGAACCTTTCCAATACTATCACTGCTGCGTTTATGCCCCTGTACACACGGTTGATTCTCTTTCAGAGACATACCAATCCATAGGTTTTAAGATACTTACTAGACAGGTACATTCATTGGCGTTTAATATGGGGTGTTGAGTCCATTTCGTTGAGCAAGGAATAGCTCTTGTCTATTACATATTTGGCTTAAGGAACTTTATCTGTGCTCATTTCAATCTCTGGTTTTATGCAGCACCCCAACTCACCTTTCCCCTTAAGCAAGCATAAGTTGCTTTTCTAAATTTGAGACCCTGTTCTCTTTTGTAATCCAGTTCCTGTGTAGCCAAGTTTACATTCCGTGTATTAGTGATATCTTAGGATGTTTCTTTTTCTGTGTGACTTATTTCAGTTAGAATCATCATACCTGAACCCACTCATTTTCTGCTACAGGCCTGTTGACAGATATTTCATTGCTGAGTGATATTGCATTGTACGTAAGTAGCACAAATTCTTTATCCATTTTTCACTTTCTGCGATGTTGAAATTGTACCATAAACGAGGTTCTTGTAAACAGAGCTGTCCCAAACTTTGGGGTGGGTGTGTCTTTTTGATTTTAATTTCCCTAAGCTATAGGACCATAAGTGGAAGTGCCCTAGGCTCTGTTGCTTTGTTTTTTAGATGTTTCAGGAAACACCATACACTTCTCCGGAGTGGCTGCTGGCAATTTACATCCCACGCATCAGCATAACAAGGCTCCCAGTTCTCCAACGCCTTTCCTGCCTTTCTGGATTTTACACTTTTTTCAGATGGCCCTTTTGACCGCGGGGAAGTGAGACTTCATTTTAGTGCAGATTTCCTTTGTAAGCTTGCTTGGTTGACCAAAAAGGGGGTATGCGTTTTTTCCTGAATATATTCAGGAAAAAACGCATACGCCCTTTTTGGCCAAGTGCATCATTGTGGAAGTTCTGCCTCTTTTCCTATGCTTTAAATGTAATTCCAGTCTACCTCCTGAAATCGGTTTCCTGCAATTCTGCCCCGCTTTCAAGTCCTCTTGGCAGCCTTACTTCAGTATATTTTTGGACGATAGCTGTCATTTATAACTCTGCAGGTTTGTGAATTACAGTGCCCCTGAGCTCCTTTCTTCAACTCGCTTTCTTGTGAGCTGGCCGCAACACCGCAGGATTGCTTCAGGCCCTAATCTGGTTCCGGCATGGCACGCTGAGCCTTTGGTTAATTCCTCTTCCTGGTGGGAAATGAGAGTTAAATTTGCCCGTCCAGACACCTCCAGCTAGTCTCTCATTGGTTCTCCCTATTCCTGTTCATCTTCCGCAGAAATTGCAAACTGGACCAAACAGGAGGTTAAAGGCACTGTCTCTCCATGTCGGGAGAATGTTAGTAAAGCGCCTGCAATGTTGCACCCGAGTACCAGGGGATGAGAACTGAGACATATTAGAACACGTCTCCCGATCACACGGTTGAACACACTCTGTGTTCCACATGCATTTTTTAGCTGAAGGAAGAATCCCTTAAACTTGGAGAGTTGAGACCCGTGGAATGGGTACCATGCAATATGACTTCAAAGGGTCTTCATTTGCTCACCGAACCTCTCCAATCCTATCACTGCTGCGTTTATGCCCCTGTACTCACGCTTGATTCTCTTTCAGAGACATACCAATCCATAAGTTTTAAGATACTTACTAGTCAGGTACATTATTAGGCGTTTAATATGGGGTTTTGAGTCCATTTCGTTGAGCAAGGAGTAGCCCTTGTCTATTACATATTTGGCTTAAGGAACTTTATTTGTGCTCATTTCAATCTCTGATTTTATGCAGCACCCCAACTCACCTTTCCCCTTAAGCAAGCATAAGTTGGTTTTCTAAATTTGAGACCCTGTTCTGTTTTGTAATTCAGTGCCTGTGTAGCCAAGTTTACATTCCGTGTATTAGTGATATCTTATGACGTTTCTTTTTCTGTGTGACTTATTTCAGTTAGAATCATCATACCTGAATCCACTCTATGCTTTACAGGCATGATGACATTGATTTCATTGCTGATTGATATTGCATTGTACGTAAGTACCACAACTTCTTTATCCATTTTTCGCTTTATGCGATATTGAACTTGTACCGTGACTGAGGTTCTTGTAAACAGAGCTGTCCCAAATTTTGGGGTGGCTGTGTCTTTTTTATTTTAATTTCCCTAAGCTATAGGACCATAAGTGGAAGTGCCCTAGGCTGTGTTCCTCAGTTTTTTAGATGTTTCAGGAAACACCATACACTTCTCCCCAGTGGCTGTTGGCAATTTACATCCTGCCCATCAGCATAACAAGGCTCCCAGTTCTCCATGGCCTGTCCTGCCTTTCTGGATTTTACACTTTTTTCAGATGGCCCTTTTGACCGGGGGGAAGTGAGACTTCATTGTAGTGCAGATTTCCTTTGCAAGCTTGCTTGGTTGGCCAAAAAGGGCGTATGTGTTTTGTCCTGAATATATTCAGGAAAAAACGCATACGCCCTTTTTGGCCAGTGCATCATTGTGGACGTTCTGCCTCTTTTCCTATGCTTTAAATGCAATTCCAGTCTACCTCCTGAAATCGGTTTCCTGCAATTCTGCCCCGCTTTCAAGTCCTCTTGGCAGCCTTACTTCAGTATATTTTTGGACAATAACTGTCATTTATAACTCTGCAGGTTTGTGAATTACAGTGCCCCTGAGCTCCTTTCTTCAACTCGCTTTCTTGTGAGCTGGCCGCAACACCGCAGGATTGCTTCAGGCCCTAATCTGGTTCCGGCATGGTATGCTGAGCCTTTGGTTAATTCCTCTTCCTGGTGGGAAATGAGAGTTAAATTCGCCCGTCCAGACACCTCCAGCTAGTCTCTCATTGGTTCTCCCTATTCCTGTTCATCTTCCGCAGAAATTGCAAACTGGGCCAAACAGGAGGTTAAAGGCACTGACTCTCCAAGTCGGGAGAGTGTTAATAAAGCATTTGGAATGTTGCACCCGAGTACCAGGGTACGAGAACTGAGACATATTTGAAAACGTCTCCCACTCACACGGTTGATCATACTCTGGGTTCCACATACATGTTTTAGCTGAAGGAAGAATCCCTTAAACCTGGAAGTTGAGACCCGTGGAATAGGTACCATGCAATGTGACTTCAAAGGGTCTTCATTTGCTCACCGAACCTCTCCAATCCTATCACTGCTGCGTTTATGCCCCTGTACACACGCTTAGTTCTCTTTCGGAGTCATAGCAATCCATAGGTTTTAAGATACTTACTAGTCAGGTACATTCTTAGGCGTTTAATATGGGGTGTTGAGTCCATTTCGTTGAACAAGGAGTAGCTCTTGTCTATTACATATTTGGCTTAAGGAAGTTTATCTGTGCTCATTTCAATCTTTTGTTTTATGCAGCACCCCAACTCACCTTTCCCCTTAAGCAAGCATAAGTTGGTTTTCTAAATTTGAGACCCTGTTCTGTTTTGTAATTCAGTGCCTTTGTAGCCAAGTTTACATTCCGTGTATTAGTGATATCTTATGACGTTTCTTTTTCTGTGTGACTTATTTCAGTTAGAATCATCATACCTGAATCCACTCATTATGCTGCTACGGGCATGATGACATAGATTTTATTGCTGAGTGATATTGCATTGTACGTAAGTACCACAACTTTTTTATCCATTTTTCGCTTTCTGCGATATTGAACTTGTACCGTAAACGAGGTTCTTGTAAACAGAGCTGTCCCAAACTTTGGGGTGGCTGTGTCTTTTTGATTTTAATTTCCCTAAGCTATAGGACCATAAGTGGAAGTGCCCTAGGCTCTGTTCCTCAGTTTTTTAGATGTTTCAGGAAACACCATACACTTCTCCCGAGTGGCTGTTGGCAATTTACATCCCGCCCATCAGCATAACAAGGCTCCCAGTTCTCCATGGCCTGTCCTGCCTTTCTGCATTTTACACTTTTTTCAGATGGCCCTTTTGACCGGGGGGAAGTGAGACTTCATTGTAGTGCAGATTTCCTTTGCAAGCTTGCTTGGTTGGCCAAAAAGGGCGTATGTGTTTTGTCCTGAATATATTCAGGAAAAAACGCATACGCCCTTTTTGGCCAAGTGCATCATTGTGGACGTTCTGCCTCTTTTCCTATGCTTTAAATGCAATTCCAGTCTACCTCCTGAAATCGGTTTCCTGCAATTCTGCCCCGCTTTCAAGTCCTCTTGGCAGCCTTACTTCAGTATATTTTTGGACAATAGCTGTTATTTATAACTCTGCAGGTTTGTGAATTACAGTGCCCCTGAGCTCCTTTCTTCAACTCGCTTTCTTGTGAGCTGGCCGCAACACCGCAGGATTGCTTCAGGCCCTAATCTGGTTCCGGCACGGTATGCTGAGCCTTTGGTTCATTCCTCTTCCTGGTGGGAAATGAGAGTTATTTTCGCCCATCCAGACACCTCCAGCTAGTCTCTCATTGGTTCTCCCTATTCCTGTTCATCTTCCGCAGAAATTGCAAACTGGGCCATACAGGAGGTTAAAGGCACTGACTCTCCAAGTCGGGAGAGTGTTAATAAAGCATCTGGAATGTTGCACCCGAGTCCCAGGGTACGAGAACTGAGACATATTTGAAAACGTCTCCCACTCACACCGTTGATCATACTCTGGGATCCACATGCATGTTTTAGCTGAAGGAAGAATCCCTTAAACCTGGAGAGTTGAGACCCGTGGAATGGGTACCATGCAATATGACTTCAAAGGGTCTTCATTTTCTCACCGAACCTCTCCAATCCTATCACTGCTGCGTTTATGCCCCTGTACTCACGCTTGATTCTCTTTCAGAGACATAGCAATCTTTAGGTTTTAAGATACTTACTAGTCAGGTACATTATAAGGTGTTTAACATGGGGTTTTGAGTCCATTTCGTTGAGCAAGGAGTAGCTCTTTTCTATTCCATATTTGGCTTAAGGAACTTTATCTGTGCTCATTTCAATCTCTGGTTTTATGCAGCACCCCAACTCACCTTTCCCCTTAAGCAAGCATAAGTTGGTTTTCTAAATTTGAGACCCTGTTCTGTTTTGTAATCCAGTTCCTGTGTAGCCAAGTTTACATTCTGTGTATTAGTGATATCTTATGATGTTTCTTTTTCTGTGTGACTTATTTCAGTTAGAATCATCATACCTGAATCCACTCATTATGCTGCTACGTGCCTGATGACATAGATTTCATTGCCGAGTGTTATTGCATTGTATGTAAGTACCACAACATCTTTATCCATTTTTCACTTTCTGTGATATTGAGCTTGTACCGTAAACGAGGTTCTTGTAAACAGAGCCATCCCAAACTTTGGGGTGGCTGTGTCTTTTTGATTTTAATTTCCCTAAGCTATAGGATCATAAGTGGAAGTGCCCTAGCCTCTGTTGGTTTGTTTTTTACATGTTTTAGGAAACACCATACACTTCTCCCCAGTGGCTGTTGGCAATTTTCATCCCGCCCATCAACATAACAAGGCTCCCAGTTCTCCATGGCCTGTACTGCCTTTCTGGATTTTACACTTTTTTCAGATGGCCCTTTTGACCCAGCGGAAGTGAGACTTCATTGTAGTGCAGATTTCCTTTGCAAGCTTGCTTGGTTGGCCAAAAAGTGCGTATGCTTTTTTTCCTGAATATATTCAGGAAAAAACGCATACGCCCTTTTTGGCCAAGTGCATCATTGTGGACGTTCTGCCTCATTTCCTATGCTTTAAATGCAATTCCTGTCTACCTCCTGAAATCGGTTTCCTGCAATTCTGCCGCGCTTTCAATCCTCTTGGCAGCCTTACTTCAGTATATTTTTGGACGATAGCTGTCATTTATAACTCTGCAGGTTTGTGAATTACAGTGCCCCAGAGCTGCTTTCTTAAACTCGCTTTCTTGTGAGCTGGCCGCAACACCGCAAGATTCCTTCAGGCCCTAATCTGGTTCCGGCACGGCACGCTGAACCTTTGGTTAATTCCTCTTCCTGGTGGGAAATGGGAGTTAAATTTGCCCGTGCAGACACCTCCAGCTAGTGTCTCATTGGTTCTCCCTATTCCTGTTCATCTTCCGTGGAATTTGCAATCTGGGCCAAACAGGAGGTTAAAGGCATTGACTCTCCAAGTCGGGAGAGTGTTAGTAAAGCGTCTGGAATGTTGCACCCGAGTACCAGGGGACGAGAACTGAGACATATTTCAACACGTCTCCCGATCACATGGTTGATCATACTCTGGGTTCCACATGCATGTTTTAGCTGAAGGAAGAATCCCTTAAACCTGGAGAGTTGAGACCCGTGGAATGGGTACCATGCAATATGACTTCAAAGGGTCTTCATTTGCTCACCAAACCTCTCCAATCCTATCACTGCTGCGTTTATGCCCCTGTACTCACGCTTGATTCTCTTTCAGAGACATAGCAATCTTTAGGTTTTAAGATACTTACTAGTCAGGTACATTATAAGGTGTTTAACATGGGGTTTTGAGTCCATTTCGTTGAGCAAGGAGTATCTCTTGTCTATTCCATATTTGGCTTAAGGAACTTTATCTGTGCTCATTTCAATCTCTGGTTTTATGCAGCACCCCAACTCACCTTTCCCCTTAAGCAAGCATAAGTTGGTTTTCTAAATTTGAGACCCTGTTCTGTTTTGTAATCCAGTTCCTGTGTAGCCAAGTTTACATTCCGTGTATTAGTGATATCTTATGATGTTTCTTTTTCTGTGTGACTTATTTCAGTTAGAATCATCATACCTGAACCCACTCATTTTCTGCTACGTGCCTGATGACATAGATTTCATTGATGAGTGATATTGCATTGTACGTAAGTCCCACAACTTCTTTATCCATTTTTCACTTTCTGTGATATTGAGCTTGTACCGTAAACGAGGTTCTTGTAAACAGAGCCATCCCAAACTTTGGGGTGGCTGTGTCTTTTTGATTTTAATTTCCCTAAGCTATAGGACCATAAGTGGAAGTGCCCTAGGCTCTGTTGATTTGTTTTTTAGATGTTTCAGGAAACACCATACACTTCTCCTGAGTGGCTGTTGGCAATTTACATCCCACCCATCAGCATAACAAGTTCTCCATGGCCTGTCCTGCCTTTCTGGAGTTTACACTTTTTTCAGATGGCCCTTTTGACCAGGCGGAAGTGAGACTTCATTGTAGTGCAGATTTCCTTTGCAAGCTTGCTTCGTTGGCCAAAAAGGGCGTATGCGTTTTTTCCTGAATATATTCAGGAAAAAACGCATACGCCCTTTTTGGCCAAGTGCATCATTGTCGACGTTCTGCCTCTTTTCCTATGCTTTAAATGCAATTCCAGTCTACCTCCTGAAATCGGTTTCCTGCAATTCTGCCCCGCTTTCAAGTCCTCTTGGCAGCCTTACTTCAGTATATTTTTGGACGATAGCTGTCATTTATAACTCTGCAGGTTTGTGAATTACAGTGTCCCTGAGCTCTTTTCTTCAACTCGCTTTCTTGTGAGCTGGCTGCAACACCGCAGGATTGCTTCAGGCCCTAATCTGGTTCCGGCACGGCACGCTGAGCCTTTGGATAATTCCTCTTCCTGGTGGGAAATGAGAGTTAAATTTGCCCGTCCAGACACCTCCAGCTAGTCTCTCATTGGTTCTCCCTATTCCTGTTCATCTTCCGCAGAAATTGCAAACTGGGCCAAACAGGAGGTTAAAGGCACTGACTCTCCAAGTCGGGAGAGTGTTAGTAAAGCGTCTGGAATGTTGCACCCGAGTACCAGGGGACGAGTCCTGAGACATATTGGAACACGTCTCCCGATCACATGGTTGATCATACTCTGGGTTCCACATGCATGATTTAGCTGAAGGAAGAATCCCTTAAACCTGGAGAGTTGAGACCCGTGGAATGGGTACCATGCAATATTATTTCAAAGGGTCTTCATTTGCTCACCGAATGTCTCCAATCCTATCACTGCTGCGTTTATGCCCCTGTACACACGCTTGATTCTCTTTCGGAGACATAGCGATCCATAGGTTTTAAGATACTTACTAGTCAGGTACATTCTTAGGCGTTTAATATGGGGTGTTGAGTCCATTTCGTTGAGCAAGGAGTAGCTCTTGTCTATTACATATTTGGCTTAAGGAACTTTATCTGTGGTCATTTCAATCTCTGGTTTTATGCAGCACCCCAACTCACCTTTCCCCTTAAGCAAGCATAAGTTGGTTTTCTAAATTTGAGACCCTGTTCTGTTTTGTAATCCAGTTCCTGTGTAGCCAAGGTTACATTCCGTGTATTAGTGATATCTTATGATGTTTCTTTTTCTGTGTGACTTATTTCAGTTAGAATCATCATAACTGAATCCACTCATTATGCTGCTACGGGCCTGATGACATAGATTTCATTGCTGAGTGATATTTCATTGTACGTAAGTACCACAACTTCTTTATCCATTTTTCACTTTCTGTGATATTGAACTTGTCCTGTAAACGAGTTTCTTGTAAACAGAGCCCTCCCAAACGTTGGGGTGGCTGTGTCTTTTTGATTTTAATTTCCCTAAGCTATAAGGCCATAAGTGGAAGTGCCCTAGGCTCTGTTGCTTTGTTTTTTAGATGTTTCAGGAAGCACCATTCACTTCTCCCGAGTGGCTGTTGGCAATTTACATCCCGCCCATCAGCATAACAAGGCTCCCAGTTCTCCAAAGCCTGTCCTGCCTTTCTGGATTTTACACTTTTTTCAGATGGCCCTTTTGACCGCAGGGAAGTGAGACTTCATTTTAGTGCAGATTTCCTTTGCAAGCTTGCTTGGTTGACCAAAAAGGGCGTATGCGTTTTTTCCTGAATATATTCAGGAAAAAACGCATACACCCTTTTTGGCCAAGTGCATCATTGTCGACGTTCTGCCTCTTTTCCTATGCTTTAAATGCAATTCCAGTCTACCTCCTGAAATCGGTTTTTGCAATTCTGCCACGCTTTCACGTCCTCTTGGCAGCCTTACTTCAGTATATTTTTGGACGATAGCTGTCATTTATAACTCTGCAAGTTTGTGAATTACAGTGCCCCTGAGCTCCTTTCTTCAACTTGCTTTCTTGTGAGCTGGCCGCAACACCGCAGGATTGCTTCAGGCCCTAATCTGGTTCCGGCACGGCATGCTGACCCTTTGGTTAATTCCTCTTCCTGGTGGCAAATGAGAGTTAAATTTTCGCGTCCAGACACCTCCAGCTAGTCTCTCATTGGTTCTCCCTATTCCTGTTCATCTTCCGCGGAATTTGCAAACTGGGCCAAACAGGAGGTTAAAGGCACTGACTCTCCAAGTCGGGAGAGTGTTAGTAAAGCATCTGGAAAGTTGCACCCGAGTACCAGGGGACGAGGACGGAGACATATTTGAACACGTCTCCCGATCACACGGTTGATCATACTCTGGGTTCCACATGCATGTTTTAGCTGAAGGAAGAATCCCTTAAACCTGGAGAGTTGAGACCCGTGGAATGGGTACCATGCAATATGACTTCAAAGGGTCTTCATTTGCTCACCGAACCTCTCCAATCCTATCACTGCTGCGTTTATGCCCCTGTACACACGGTTGATTCTCTTTCAGAGACATAGCAATCCATAGGTTTTAAGATACTTACTAGACAGGTACATTCATTGGCGTTTAATATGGGGTGTTGAGTCCATTTCGTTGAGCTAGGAATAGCTCTTGTCTATTACATATTTGGCTTAAGGAACTTTATCTGTGCTCATTTCAATCTCTGGTTTTATGCAGCACCCCAACTCACCTTTCCGCTTAAGCAAGCATAAGTTGGTTTTCTAAATTTGAGACCCTGTTCTGTTTTGTAATTCAGTGCCTGTGTAGCCAAGTTTACATTCCGTGTATTAGTGATATCTTATGACGTTTCTTTTTCTGTGTGACTTATTTCAGTTAGAATCATCATACCTGAATCCACTCATTATGCTGCTACGGGCATGATGACATAGATTTCATTGCTGAGTGATATTGCATTGTACGTAAGTACCACAACTTTTTTATCCATTTTTCGCTTTCTGCGATATTGAACTTGTACCGTAAACGAGGTTCTTGTAAACAGAGCTGTCCCAAACTTTGGGGTGGCTGTGTCTTTTTGATTTTAATTTCCCTAAGCTATAGGACCATAAGTGGAAGTGCCCTAGGCTCTGTTCCTCAGTTTTTTAGATGTTTCAGGAAACACCATGCACTTCTCCTGAGTGGCTGTTGGCAATTTACATCCCGCCCATCAGCATAACAAGGCTCCCAGTTCTCCATGGCCTGTCCTGCCTTTCTGGATTTTACACTTTCTTCAGATGGCCCTTTTGACCGTGGGCAAGTGAGACTTCATTGTAGTGCAGATTTCCTTTGCAAGCTTGCTTGGTTGGCCAAAAACGGCATATGTGTTTTGTCCTGAATATATTCAGGAAAAAACGCATATGCCCTTTTTGGCCAAGTGCATCATTGTGGACGTTCTGCCTCTTTTCCTATGCTTTAAATGCAATTCCAGTCTTCCTCCTGAAATCGGTTTCCTGCAATTCTGCCCCGCTTTCAAGTCCTCTTGGCAGCCTTACTTCAGTGTATTTTTGGACAATAGCTGTCATTTATAACTCTGCAGGTTTGTGAATTACAGTGCCCCTGAGCTCCTTTCTTCAACTCGCTTTCTTGTGAGCTGGCCGCAACACCGCAGGATTGCTTCAGGCCCTAATCTGGTTCCGGCACGGTATCCTGAGCCTTTGGTTAATTCCTCTTCCTGGTGGGAAATTAGAGTTAATTTCGCCCGTCCAGACACCTCCAGCTAGTCTCTCATTGGTTCTCCCTATTCCTGTTCATCTTCCGCAGAAATTGCAAACTGGGCCATACAGGAGGTTAAAGGCACTGACTCTCCAAGTCGGGAGAGTGTTAATAAAGCGTCTGGAATGTTGCACCCGAGTACCAGGGTACGAGAACTGAGACATATTTGAAAACGTCTCCCACTCACACGGTTGATCATACTCTGGGATCCACATGCATGTCTTAGCTGAAGGAAGAATCCCTTAAACCTGGAGAGTTGAGACCCATGGAATGGGTACCAGGCAATGTGACTTCAAAGGGTCTTCATTTGCTCACCAAATCTCTCCAATCCTATCACTGCTACGTTTATGCCCCTGTACACACGCTTGATTCTCTTTCGGAGACATAGCAATCCATAGGTTTTAAGATACTTACTAGTCAGGTACATTCTTAGGCGTTTAATATGGGGTGTTGAGTCCATTTCGTTGAGCAAGGAGTAGCTCTTGTCTATTCCATATTTGGCTTAAGGAACTTTATCTGTGCTCATTTCAATCTCTGGTTTTATGCAGCACCCCAACTCACCTTTCCCCTTAAGCAAGCATAAGTTGGTTTTCTAAATTTGAGACCCTGTTCTGTTTTGTAATTCAGTGCCTGTGTAGCGAAGTTTACATTCCGTGTATTAGTGATATCTTATGACGTTTCTTTTTCTGTGTGACTTATTTCAGTTAGAATCATCATACCTGAATCCACTCATTATGCTGCTATGGGCATGATGACATAGATTTCATTGCTGAGTGATTTTGCATTGTGCATAAGTAGCACAACTTCTTTATCCATTTTTCGCTTTGTGCGATATTGAACTTGTACTGTAAACGAGGTTCTTGTAAACAGAGCCGTCCCAAACTTTGGGGTGGCTGTGTCTTTTTGATTTTAATTTCCCTAAGCTATAGGACCATAAGTGGAAGTGCCCTAGGCTCTGTTCCTCAGTTTTTTAGATGTTTCAGGAAACACCATACACTTCTCCCGAGTGGCTGTTGGCAATTTACATCCCGCCCATCAGCATAACAACGCTCCAAGTTCTCCATGGCCTTTCCTGCCTTTCTGGATTTTACACTTTCTTCAGATGGCCCTTTTGACCGTGGGGAAGTGAGACTTCATTATAGTGCAGATTTCCTTTGCAAGCTTGCTTGGTTGGCCAAAAAGTGCATATGCGTTTTTTCCTGAATATATTCAGGAAAAAACGCATACGTCCTTTTTGGCCAAGTGCATCATTGTCGACGTTCTGCCTCTTTTCCTATGCTTTAAATGCAATTCCAGTCTACCTCCTGAAATCGGTTTCCTGCAATTCTGCCCCGCTTTCAAGTCCTCTTGGCAGCCTTACTTCAGTATATTTTTTGACGATAGCTGTCATTTATAACTCTGCAGGTTTGTGAATTACAGTGCCCCTGAGCTCCTTTCTTCAACTCGCTTTCTTGTGAGCTGGCCGCAACACCGCAGGATTGCTTCAGGCCCTAATCATGTTCTGGCACGGCACGCTGAGCCTTTGGTTAATTCCTCTTCCTGGTGGGAAATGAGAGTTAAATTGCCCGTCCAGACACCTCCAGCTAGTCTCTCATTGGTTCTCCCTATTCCTGTTCATCTTCCGCAGAAATTGCAAACTGGGCCAAACAGGAGGTTAAAGGCACTGACTCTCCAAGTCGGGAGAGTGTTAGTAAAGCGTCTGGAATGTTTCACCCGAGTACCAGGGTACGAGAATGGAGACATATTGGAACACGTCTCCCGATCACACGGTTGATCATACTCCGGGTTCCACATGCATGATTTAGCTGAAGGAAGAATCCCTTAAACCTGGAGAGTTGAGACCCGTGGAATGGGTACCATGCAATATGACTTCAAAGGGTCTTCATTTTCTCACCGAACCTATCCAATCCTATCACTGCTGCGTTTATGCCCCTGTACACACGCTTGATTCTCTTTCGGAGACATAGCGATCCATAGGTTTTAAGATACTTACAAGTCAGGTACATTATAAGGTGTTTAACGTGGGGTTTTGAGTCCATTTCGTTGAGGAAGGAGTAGCTCTTGTCTATTACATATTTGGCTTAAGGAACTTTATCTGTGCTCATTTCAATCTCTGGTTTTATGCAGCACCCCAACTCACCATTCCCCTTAAGCAAGCATATGTTGCTTTTCTAAATTGGAGACCCTGTTCTGTTTTGTAATCCAGTTCCTGTGTAGCCAAGTTTACATTCCGTGTATTAGTGATATCTTATGATGTTTCTTTTTCTGTGTGACTTATTTCAGTTAGATTCATCATACCTGAACCCACTCATTTTCTTCTACGGGCCTGATGACATAGATTTCATTGCTGAGTGATATTGCATTGTACGTAAGTACCACAACTTCTTTATCCATTTTTCACTTTCTGCGATATTGAACTTGTACCGTAAACGAGGTTGTTGTAAACAGAGCCATCCCAAACTTTGGGGTGGCTGTGTCTTTTTGATTTTAATTTCCCTAAGCTATAGGACCATAAGTGGAAGTGCCCTAGGCTCTGTTGCTTTGTTTTTTAGATGTTTCAGGAAACACCATACACTTCTCCCCAGTGGCTGTTGGGAGTTTACATCCCGCCCATTAACATAACAAGGCTCCCAGGTCTCCATGGCCTGTCCTGCCTTTCTGGATTTTACACTTTTTTCAGATGGCCCCTTTGACCGCGGGGAAGTGAGACTTCATTGTAGTGCAGATTTCCTTTGCAAGCTTGCTTGGTTGGCCAAAAAGGGCGTATGCGTTTTTTCCTGAATATATTCAGGAAAAAACGCATACGCCCTTTTTGGCCAAGTGCATCATTGTCGACCTTCTGCCTCATTTCCTATGCTTTAAATGCAATTCCTGTCTACCTCCTGAAATCGGTTTCCTGCAATTCTGCCCCGCTTTCAAGTCATCTTGGCAGCCTTACTTCAGTATATTTTTGGACGATAGCTGTCATTTATAACTCTGCAGGTTTGTGAATTACAGTGCCCCAGAGCTGCTTTCTTAAACTCGCTTTCTTGTGAGCTGGCCGCAACACCGCAGGATTCCTTCAGGCCCTAAACTGGTTCCGGCACGGCACGCTGAGCCTTTGGTTAATTCCTCTTCCTGGTGGGAAATGGGAGTTAAATTTGCCCGTCCAGACACCTCCAGCTAGTCTCTCATTGGTTCTCCCTATTCCTGTTCATCTTCCGCGGAATTTGCAAACTGGGCCAAACAGGAGGTTAAAGGCACTGACTCTCCAAGTCGGGAGAGTGTTAGTAAAGCGTCTGGAATGTTGCACCCGAGTACCAGGGGACGAGAACTGAGACATATTTCAACACGTCTCCCGATCACACGGTTGATCATACTCTGGGTTCCACATGCATGTTTTAGCTGAAGGAAGAATCCCTTAAACCTGGAGAGTTGAGACCCGTGGAATGGGTACCATGCAATATGACTTCAAAGGGTCTTCATTTGCTCACCGAACCTCTCCAATCCTATCACTGCTGCGTTTATGCCCCTGTACTCACGCTTGATTCTCTTTCAGAGACATAGCAATCTTTAGGTTTTAAGATACTTACTAGTCAGGTACATTATAAGGTGTTTAACATGGGGCTTTGAGTCCATTTCGTTGAGCAAGGAGTACCTCTTGTCTATTCCATATTTGGCTTAAGGAACTTTATCTGTGCTCATTTCAATCTCTGGTTTTATGCAGCACCCCAACTCACCTTTCCCCTTAAGCAAGCATAAGTTGGTTTTCTAAATTGGAAAACCTGTTCTGTTTTGTAATCCAGTTCCTGTGTAGCCAAGTTTACATTCCGTGTATTAGTGATATCTTATGATGTTTCTTTTTCTGTGTGACTTATTTCAGTTAGAATCATCATACCTGAACCCACTCATTTTCTGCTACGTGCCTGATGACATAGATTTCATTGCTGAGTGATATTGCATTGTAGGTAAGTACCACAACTTCTTTATCCATTTTTCACTTTCTGCGATATTGAACTTGTACCGTAAACAAGGTTCTTGTAAACAGAGCCATCCCAAACTTTGGGGTGGCTGTGTCTTTTTGATTTTAATTTCCCTAAGCTATAGGACCATAAGTGGAAGTGCCCTAGGCTCTGTTGATTTGTTTTTTAGATGTTTCAGGAAACACCATACACTTCTCCTGAGTGGCTGTTGGCAATTTACATCCCACCCATCAGCATAACAAGTTCTCCATGGCCTATCCTGCCTTTCTGGAGTTTACACTTTTTTCAGATGGCCCTTTTGACCAGGCGGAAGTGAGACTTCATTGTAGTGCAGATTTCCTTTGCAAGCTTGCTTGGTTGGCCAAAAAGAGCGTATGCGTTTTTTCCTGAATATATTCAGGAAAAAACGCATACGCCCTTTTTGGCCAAGTGCATCATTGTCGACGTTCTGCCTCTTTTCCTATGCTTTAAATGCAATTCCAGTCTACCTCCTGAAATCGGTTTCCTGCAATTCTGCCCCGCTTTCAAGTCCTCTTGGCAGCCTTACTTCAGTATATTTTTGGACGATAGCTGTCATTTATAACTCTGCAGGTTTGTGAATTACAGTGTCCCTGAGCTCCTTTCTTCAACTCGCTTTCTTGTGAGCTGGCTGCAACACCGCAGGATTGCTTCAGGCCCTAATCTGGTTCCGGCACTGCACGCTGAGCCTTTGGATAATTCCTCTTCCTAGTGGGAAATGAGAGTTAAATTTGCCCGTCCAGACACCTCCAGCTAGTCTCTCATTGGTTCTCCCTATTCCTGTTCATCTTCCGCAGAAATTGCAAACTGGGCCAAACAGGAGGTTAAAGGCAGTGACTCTCCAAGTCGGGAGAGTGTTAGTAAAGCGTCTGGAATGTTGCACCCGAGTACCAGGGGACGAGAACTGAGATATGTTGGAACACGTCTCCCGATCACATGGTTGATCATACTCTGGGTTCCACATGCATGATTTAGCTGAAGGAAGAATCCCTTAAACCTGGAGAGTTGAGACCCGTGGAATGGGTACCATGCAATATGACTTCAAAGGGTCTTCATTTTCTCACCGAACCTCTCCAATCCTATCACTGCTGCGTTTATGCCCCTGTACACACGCTTGATTCTCTTTCGGAGACATAGCGATCCATAGGTTTTAAGATACTTACTAGTCAGGTACATTCTTAGGCGTTTAATATGGGGTGTTGAGTCCATTTCGTTGAGCAAGGAGTAGCTCTTGTCTATTACATATTTGGCTTAAGGAACTTTATCTGTGCTCATTTCAATCTCTGGTTTTATGCAGCACCCCAACTCACCTTTCCCCTTAAGCAATCATAAGTTGGTTTTCTAAATTGGAGACCCTGTTCTGTTTTGTAATCCAGTTCCTGTGTAGCCAAGTTTACATTCCGTGTATTAGTGATATCTTATGATGTTTCTTTTTCTGTGTGACTTATTTCAGTTAGAATCATCATACCTGAATCCACTCATTATGCTGCTATGGGCCTGATGACATAGATTTCATTGCTGAGTGATATTGCATTGTACGTAAGTACCACAACTTCTTTATGCATTTTTCACTTTCTGTGATATTGAACTTGTACCGTAAACGAGTTTCTTGTAAACAGAGCCGTCCCAAACGTTGGGGTGGCTGTGTCTTTTTGATTTTAATTTCCCTAAGCTATAGGGCCATAAGTGGAAGTGCCCTAGGCTCTGTTGCTTTGTTTTTTAGATGTTTCAGGAAACACACCATACACTTCTCCCAAGTGGCTGTTGGCAATATACATCCCGCCCATCAGCATAACAAGGCTCCCAGTTCTCCATGGCCTGTCCTGCCTTTCTGGATTTTACACTTTTTTCAGTGGTCCTTTTGACCGGGGGGAAGTGAGACTTCATTGTAGTGCAGATTTCTTTGCAAGCTTGCTTGGTTGGCCAAAAAGTGCGTATGCGTTTTTTCCTGAATATATTCAGGAAAAAACGCATACGCCCTTTTTCGCCAAGTGCATCATTGTCGACGTTCTGCCTCTTTTCCTATGCTTTAAGTGCAATTCCAGTCTACCTCCTGAAATCGGTTTCCTGCAATTTTGCCCCACTTTCAAGTCCTCTTGGCAGCCTTACTTCAGTATATTTTTGGACGAGAGCTGTCATTTATAACTCTGAAGGTTTGTGAATTACAGTGCCCCTGAGCTCCTTTCTTCAACTCGCTTTCTTGTGAGCTGGCCGCAACACCGCCGGATTGCTTCAGGCCCTAATCTGGTTCCGGCACGGCACGCTGAGCCTTTGGTTAATTCCTCTTCCTGGTGGGAAATGAGAGTTAAATTTGCCCGTCCAGACACCTCCAGCTAGTCTCTCATTGGTTCTCCCTATTCCTGTTCATCTGCCGCAGAAATTGCAAACAGGGCCAAACAGGAGGTTAAAGGCACTGACTCTCCCAGTCGGGAGAGTGTTAGTAAAGCGTCTGGAATGTTGCACCCGAGTACCAGGGGACGAGTCCTGAGACATATTGGAACACGTCTCCCGATCACACGGTTGATCATACTCTGGGTTCCACATGCATGATTTAGCTGAAGGAAGAATCCCTTAAACCTGGAGAGTTGAGACCCGTGGAATGGGTACCATGCAATATGACTTCAAAGCGTCTTCATTTGCTCACCGAACCTCTCCAATCCTATCACTGCTGCGTTTATGTCCCTGTACACACGCTTGATTCTCTTTCGGAGACATAGCGATCCATAGGTTTTAAGATACTTACTAGTCAGGTACATTCTTAGGCATTTAATATGGGGTGTTGAGTCCATTTCGTTGAGGAAGGAGTAGCTCTGGTCTATTACATATTTGGCTTAAGGAACTTTATCTGTGCTCATTTCAACCTCTGGTTTTATGCAGCACTCCAACTCACCTTTCCCCTTAAGCAAGCATAAGTTGGTTTTCTAAATTTGAGACCCTGTTCTGTTTTGTAATCCAGTTCCTGTGTAGCCAAGTTTACATTTCGTGTATTAGTGATATCTTATGATGTTTCTTTTTCTGTGTGACTTATTTCAGTTAGAATCATCATACCTGAATCCACTCATTATGCTGCTACGGGCCTGATGACATAGATTTCATTGCTGAGTGATATTGAATTGTACGTAAGTACCACACCTTCTTTATCCATTTTTCGCTTTCTGCGATATTGAACTTGTACCATAAACGCGGTTCTTGTAAACAGAGCCGTCCCAAACTTTGGGGTGGCTGTGTCTTTTTGATTTTAATTTCCCTAAGCTATAGAACCATAAGTGGAAGTGCCCTAGGCTCTGTTGCTTTGTTTTTTAGATGTTTCAGGAAACACCATACACTTCTCCCGAGTGGCTGTTGGGAAATTACATCCCTCCCATCAGCATAACAAGGCTCCCAGTGCTCCATGGCCTGTCCTGCCTTTCTGGATTTTACACTTTTTTCAGATGTCCATTTTGACCGGGGGGAAGTGAGACTTCATTGTAGTGCAGATTTCCTTTGCAAGCTTGCTTGGTTGGCCAAAAAGGGCGTATGCGTTTTTTCCTGAATATATTCAGGAAAAAATGCATACGCCCTTTTGGCCAAGTGCATCATTGTCCACGTTCTACCTCTTTTCCTATGCTTTAAATGCAATTCCAGTCTACCTCCTGAAATCGGTTTCCTGCAATTCTGCCCTGCTTTCAAGTCCTCTTGGCAGCCTTACTTCAATATATTTTTGGACGATAGCTGTCATTTATAACTCTGCAGGTTTGTGAATTACAGTGCCCCTGAGCTCGTTTCTTCAAATCTCTTTCTTGTGAGCTGGCCGCAACACCGCAGGATTGCTTCAGGCCCTAATCTGGTTCCGGCACGGCACGCTGAGCCTTTGGTTAATTCCTCTTCCTGGTGGGAAATGAGAGTTAAATTTGTCCGTCCAGACACCTCCAGCTAGTCTCTCATTGGTTCTCCCTATTCCTGTTCATCTTCCGCAGAAATTGCAAACTGCGCAAAACAGGAGTTTAAAGGCACTGACTCTCCAAGTCGGGAGAGTGTTAGTAAAGCGTCTGGAATGTTGCACCCGAGTACCAGGGGACGAGAACTGAGACATATTGGAACACGTCTCCCGATCACACGGTTGATCATACTCTGGGTTCCACATGCATGATTTCGCCTAAGGAAGAATCCCTTAATTTGGAGAGTTGAGACCCGTGGAATGGGTACCATGCAATATGACTTCAAAGGGTCTTCATTTTCTCACCGAACCTCTCCAATCCTATCACTGCTGCGTTTATGCCCCTGTACACACGCTTGATTCTCTTTCGGAGACATAGTAATCCATAGCTTTTAAGATACTTACTTGTCAGGTACATTCTCAGGCGTTTAATATGGGGTGTTGAGTCCATTTCGTTGAGCAAGGTGTAGCTCTTGTTTATTCCATATTTGGCTTAAGGAACTTTATCTGTGCTCATTTCAATCTCTGGTTTTATGCAGCACCCCAACTCACCTTTCCCCTTAAGCAAGCATAAGTTGGTTTTCTAAATTTGAGACCCTGTTCTGTTTTGTAATCCAGTTCCTGTGTAGCCAAGTTTACATTCCGTGTATTAGTGATATCTTATGATGTTTCTTTTTCTGTGTGACTTATTTCAGTTAGAATCATCATACCTGAATCCACTCATTATGCTGCTATGGGCCTGATGACATAGATTTCATTGCTGAGTGATATTGCATTCTACGTAAGTACCACAACTTCTTTATCCATTTTTAACTTTCTGCGAAATTGAACTTGTATCATAAACGAGGTTCTTGTAAACAGAGCCGTCCCAAACTTTGGGGTGGCTGTGTCTTTTTGATTTTAATTTCCCTAAGCTATAGGGCCATAAGTGGAAGTGCCCTAGGCTCTGTTGCTTTGTTTTTTAGATGTTTCAGGAATCACCATACACTTCTCCCGAGTGGCTGTTGGCAATTTACATCCCGCCCATCAGCATAACAAGGCTCCCAGTTCTCCATGGCCTGTCCTGCCTTTCTGGATTTTACACTTTTTTCAGTGGTCCTTTTGACCGGGGGGAAGTGAGACTTCATTGTAGTGCAGATTTCCTTTGCAAGCTTGCTTGGTTGGCCAAAAAGGGCGTATGCGTTTTTTCCTGAATATATTCAGGAAAAAACGCATACGCCCTTTTTGGCCAAGTGCATCATTGTCGACGTTCTGCCTCTTTTCCTATGCTTTAAATGCAATTCCAGTCTACCACCTGAAATCGGTTTCGTGCAATTCTGCCCCGCTTTCAAGTCCTCTTGGCAGCCTTACTTCAGTATATTTTTGGATGATAGCTGTCATTTATAACTCTGCAGGTTTGTGAATTACAGTGCCCCTGAGCTCCTTTCTTCAACTCGCTTTCTTGTGAGCTGGCCGCAACACCGCAGGATTGCTTCATGCCATAATCTGGTTCCGGCATGGCACGCTGAGCCTTTGGTTAATTCCTCTTCCTGGTGGGAAATGAGAGTTAAATTTGCCCGTCCAGACACCTCAGGTTAGTCTCTCATTGGTTCTCCCTATACCTGTTCATCCTCCATAGAAATTTCAAACTGGGCCAAACAGGAGGTTAAAGGCACTGACTCTCCATGTCGGGAGAGTGTTAGTTAAACTTCTGGAATGTTGCACCCGAGTGCCAGGGGACGAGAACTGAGACATATTGGAACACATCTCCCGATCACACGGTTGATCATACTCTGGGTTCCACATGCATGCTTTAGCTGAAGGAAGAATCCCTTAAACCTGGAGAGTTGAGACCCATGGAATGGGTACCATACAATACGACTTCAAAGGGTCTTCATTTGCTCACCAAAACTCTCCAATCCTATCACTGCTGGGTTTATGCCCCTGTACTCACGATTGATTCACTTTCAGAGACACAGCAATCCATAGGTTTTAAGATACTTACTACTCAGGTACATTATTAGGCGTTTAATATGGGGTTTTGAGTCCATTTCGTTGAGCAAGGAGTAGCTCTTGTCTATTACATATTTGGCTTAAGGAACTTTATCTGTGCTCATTTCAATCTCTTGTTTTATGCAGCACCCCAACTCACCTTTCCCCTTAAGCAAGCATAAGTTGGTTTTCTAAATTTGAGACTCTGTTCTGTTTTGTAATCCAGTTCCTGTGTAGCCAAGTTTACATTCCGTGTATTAGTGATATCTTATGATGTTTCTTATTCTGTGTGACTTATTTCAGTTAGAATCATCATACCTGAATCCACTCTATGCTGCTAAGGTCCTGATGACATAGATTTCATTGTTGAGTGATATTGCATTGTACGTAAGTACCACAACTTCTTTATCCATTTTTCACTTTCTGTGATATTGAACTTGTACCGTAAACGAGGTTCTTGTAAACAGACCGTCCCAAACATTGGGGTGGCTGTGTCTTTTTGATTTTAATTTCCCTAAGCTACAGGACCATAAGTGGAAGTGCCCTAGGCTCTGTTGCTTTGTTTTAGATGTTCCAGGAAACACCATACACTTTTCCCGAGTGGCTGTTGGCAATTTACATCCCGCCCATCAGCATAACAAGGCTCCCAGTTCTCCATGGCCTGTCCTGCCTTTCTGGATTTTACACTTTTTTCAGATGGCCCTTTTGACTGGGGGGAAGTGAGACTTCATTGTAGTGCAGATTTCCTTTGCAAGCTTGCTTGGTTGGCCAAAAAGGGCGTATGCGTTTTTTCCTGAATATATTCAGGAAAAAAAGCATACGCCCTTTTTGGCCAAGTGCATCATTGTCGACGTTCTGCCTCTTTTCCTGTGCTTTAAATGCAAATCCAGTCTACCTCCTGAAATCGGTTTCCTGCAGTTCTGCCCCGCTTTCAAGTCCTCTTGGCAGCCTTACTTCAGTATATTTTTGGACGATAGCTGTCATTTATAACTCTGCAGGTTTGTGAATTACAGTGCCCCTGAGCTCCTTTCTTCAACTCGCTTTCTTGTGAGCTGGCCGCAACACCGCAGGATTGCTTCAGGCCCTAATCTTGTTCCGGCACGGCATGCTGACCCTTTGGTTAATTCCTCTCCCTGGTGGGAAATGAGAGTGAAATTTGCCCGTCCAGACGCCTCCAGCTAGTCTCTCATTTGTTCTCCCTATTCCTGTTCGTCTTCCGCGGAATTTGCAAACTGGGCCAAACAGGAGGTTAAAGGCAATGACTCTCCAAGTCGGGAGAGTGTTAGTAAAGCATCTGGAATGTTGCACCCGAGTACCAGGGGAGGAAAACTGAGACATATTTGAACACGTCTCCCGATCACACGGTTGATCATACTCTGCGTTCCACATGCATGTTTTAGCTGAAGGAAGAATCCCTTAAACCTGGAGAGTTGAGACCCGTGGAATGGGTACCATACAAT